>NC_080790.1:41572882-42202465 GCF_028018385.1 Neofelis nebulosa | reverse complement strand
ACACAGAGTTCACTGGTTTCAATCAGAAATCTTGAGGATGTCAGAAATAGGTTTAATAGAAGTCAAATATTAAAAAGAAGATAGGTAGGCAGTTGGGACAACTAAAAATAAGAGAAAGAACTCAAGCCAGTGACCTAAGTGTAGTTTGAGGCTCATGTTCAATATCATTTAAGCACTTTTATGCTTAATATTTTGGTAACTAAGGGAGGTAATATTACTTGGTCAAGTTCTTACAGCTAGATAGAAGAAAAGGAAATTAAGTCTAGGACTTCTTAATGCCATAAGAATGTTTTCACCTCCTCTACTATATTGCCTCAGAACTTAGGAAGAAGGCACAGGATGGTAGCGTGCCTGTTCTAAAGAAGGATTGAAATATTAATGACTAGCTGGCAATAAGGACCCCAGTGGGCTGTTAGTTAGTGATCTAATTGGAATGAAGCAGGTGCCAAGCAGCCATGACTAGGCCCCCTGATCTTGGTTCAAGGAGCACATCCCTTCCCTCTATTTCCCACTAGAATATGTAGGTTTCTCCAAGAGTCTGTAGAGAAAGATACTAAGGATTATAAAAATATGATAAAATGTAGGAAAATATTCTATCAAATTGTTTTTTTCTTTCATAGAGAAGAAAGGGAAGAATTAAGTCTTACATGCCATATATATTTTTCTTTACATGATTTATATTACTACTCTATTCTTACATATTATAGCTGAACTCCTTGCAGCTATAGACTATTGTAGTAGAGGAAAATTTGTCTTCCCTTTACTCATCTTAGGTTTACTGTCTGAGATCCTATAAATTAGAGTAATAAAAACAGATTAACAAGAGAAAAACCAACAGAAGTCCACTAACGTGCATCCTGCATATGCATGGGAACACCAGGTGATGAGTGAAGCAAAGGTGTGGTTAGAATTTGGGCTTATATTCCATCTTAACAAAAGAACAATGTATTTTTAGAGAAGAAAAAAAAAGAAGAAGGAAAAGGCCTTTGAGCTTCCAGTTAGGAAAACTCTGGGAAGACA
Organism: Neofelis nebulosa; assembly: GCF_028018385.1. NCBI lineage: Eukaryota > Metazoa > Chordata > Mammalia > Carnivora > Felidae > Neofelis > Neofelis nebulosa. The sequence goes on along the minus strand of NC_080790.1, from coordinate 42,201,445 downwards.
AATATATAGGGGAATGAATGGTGGATAAGGGCTAGTTAGCAGTGTTTATTATGTAGACGTTTCTGGTGCTCTGTACTAATAAATGTCTAGAATTGTCTCTGGAGATTAATGCCTGTCCCTCCTGTTAGAGAGGGAAGAAGAGACACTGTTACAAATTTATGTTCTGTTGTTAGACAAATAGGGAGTGAGCTGAGAAGTTTTCTTATATTTGCTTCTCCTCAAATGCCTTCAGCTCAAAATAATCCTCATGACAAAGTAGCGTATTTTGGGGTGACATTTTATATGCTACCCTTCACTGTCCTCATCTTTGCCTTACCAGGTCATTATTTTATGTTATTATTTTAGAAATATTAATGCTATTTCTATGAAACTTTTATTGAAATGCATCTCATGAAATCCACTATATATTACTAAGAAAATTCTAAGAACAAATTCCTTGAAGTATCTATCTACATTATCACACTCTTGATAGGATTAATTTTATTCATTAATACTCACACTTTTGGGGTTTTTTTCCCTGAATTTGTCACTATGAACCATAGTATTTGAGTTAAAATAAAAGGTAAAGGTATCACATTTATGAAGTCTTACATGCCATCTATATTTTTCTTTATTTTTCAAAGAGGAATTTAGTAGAGTCATAGGTTCACATGGGTCTGTTGAAACACTGAAACCAGCTTTGTTTATATGTTTTACCTATGTTGTTAGATGGCTATCTAGTCTTCCCCTTAAAAAATTTACACTCTAGTAGTTAAGACAAGAGTTACAAACATGAAACTCTTAAGAGTTAAGAATGAAAGTAGTTTCAGAAAGATGTCCAAAATGGTGTCCATAGAAAATGGCATAGAATGAAAACATTTAGGAAGAGGGTAGCTCAGTTGGTTAAGCATCTGACTCGATCTCAACTCACTCATGATCTCATGGTTCATGAGTTCAAGTCCCACATTGGGCTCCTTACTGACAGAGAGGAGCCTGCCTGGGATTCTGTCTATCCCTCTTTCTGCCCCTCCCCTGCTCTCTCTTGCTTGCTTTCTCTAAAAACTAAACTGTTTTTTAATGTTTATTTATTTTTGAGAGAGGGAGAGAGAGAGAGAGAGAGAGAGAGAGAGAGAGTGTGAGCGAGGGAGGGGCAGAGAGAGAGGGAGACACAGAATCCAAAGCAGGCTCCAGGCTCTTCCAGCACAGAGCCCAACGCGGGGCTGGAACTCACAAACTGTGAGACCATGACCTGAGCCAAAGTCAGACGCTTAACTGCCTGAGCCACCCAGGCACCCCCAAGATAAACTTTTTTTAAAAGGCAGTGTTCTAATCATGTAACATGAAAAAATCTGACAGACATTAGAATGTCTATTCAACGTTTGAAATATACAGAACATTATGAAGAATAATGTAACAAATATTCATGTATACATAGACCACATTGGAAAACAAAACACAGTTAACATATTGAAACCCAGCATATTTGGACCCACTTCTCATGTTCTCTTCCTTCTGTCTCAGAGGTCGTTCTTCTTGGATTAGTGATTTTTATCCCCAAGTGCTACTTTATATATTTTAAATAACTTCTCTGAGATACAATTCACGTATCATATACTTCCCAAATTTAGAGTATATAGTTCAGTGGCTTTTAGTATATTGGTACGAGTTGTGTATCCATCATCACAGTCCATTTTAGAGCATTTCTGATATGGTAGCAAGAAACTCAAGTTCTTTATCCATAACTCCCAAGCCTCCATCATCCCCTAGCCCCAGGGAACCACTAAGCTACTTGTGGTCTCTATTGATTTGTGGATACTTCTTATAAGTGAAATCACATCATGTGTGGTCATTTGAGATGTGTCATTTAGTATGTTCTCAGTGTTCATTCATGTTCTAATGTATCAATACTTCATTTTCTTTGTTTTGCAAGTAATAGTTTGGCATATGGATATATAATACTTTATTCATTTATCAGTTCATGGCTATTTTAGGTTGTTTCCAATTTATGTTATGTTAGGTTCATGAAGGTTCGTGAACAACTGTTATGAAGGTTCATGAACAACTTTTTGTGTGGACATGTTTTCATTGCTCTTAGGTATATACCTAGGAATGGAACTGTTGGATCATATGATAATTCTACATTTAGCCATTTAAGGAACTTCTAGACCGTTTTCCAATGCAGCTACATAATTTTACATTCCTACCAGCAGTGTGTGAGAATTCCATTTTCTCCATAGCTCTGTCAGTACTTGTTATTATCTGTCTTTTTGAAAATAGCAATCTTAGTTTGTGTAAAATGAGTGGTATTTATTTTCACTTTCCTAAGTTAATAATCATTTATACATTTGTTACATATTTTAGTGTCCTGAAACATCATAGTATTCATTTATAATTTTTAAAATGTTATATAGATTTAATATAATTGTAACATTGTCTCTAAAATTATTTTGATTCAATATTTTAATTTTGAAATTCATCCCGTTTTTATATTTGGCTGTCATTTATATTTTTGCTCTCTATATTATTTCATCTTATGAGTATAACTGTTGGTTTATACATTCTTAATTTTTAATGTTTATTTGTTTATTTTGAGAGAGAGAGAGGGAGGAAGAGAATCCCAAGCAGGCTTCACGCTCAGCACAGAGCCCAAGGCGGGGCTCGGTCCCACCACCATGAGATCACGACCCAAGCCGAAATCAAGAGTCTGACACTTACTGAACCACCCATGTGCCCCTATAAATTCTTATTTTTATTAATGAATGTGAAAGTTGTTAACAGTGCTACACATATTCATGCTTTCTTGTGCTCGTATGTCACAATTTTCACAGCCCCTAGGGAAGTCAACTTGTCCACTGTTCTTTCTCCTTTTAGCACTGAAAGTCTCATATCTGGGAATCCCAGATAGCCCCAAGTGAACCGGGGCATAGAGAATATTATGTTTTTGGCTTGGTGTTTTATTCTCTTAAACACATAAGAATATATTATACAAAATGTATTTCTTTATGTTACCATTTTTTGTATTTCCTTGTCTTCATTCTTGCTTTTACTGTCATGACCAATATGCTTTCTTACCTGCACTAATGTACTCAAATCCAGTTTTGTTATAGTTTCTGATACCACCACATTGTCTTTACACTCCCCCACCCCACACACACACACCTATTCCAAACTACTCCAAGTTTTGTCGCTGAGGAAACTTGGTAAAATGTGAAATTCAATATGGAAAATTATCACATACCTGCAAACGCTAACCAGGCTGACCATTGTGTAATTTTGAAATAAGATTAAAGTAGGAAAGCTCACAAAAGTGTGGTTTTGTTTTTGGTCTTAGGTTCTCATACTAGATCAATATCATGGAAAAATATGGGTGATGCCATTCAATGTACCATCTTAAAAGACCTGTATTCACTGATTATAAACCATTTGGTGTGTGTGTTTGGTGAGGGGGGAGGTGAGTCACTCTACATATGATTGTAACTGTGAGCTATTTTTTAAAAAAATGTTCAGATTTGAAAAATCTTATAATTCAAGCCTGAATATCTTCTGGCTGCATTGTGCACAAAAAGGAGAAAAGCCTCATTCCAACTACTATTCAGAATATGAACTTCCAGCTAACAAACAATAGTCCCACCTGGAGGAAAAATGAGCCCCAGATTCTGGGATTCATACTCCTATTCCAGCAGCATCATCACCCTGCCGTTGACTAAAATTTTTCTTAGTACTTTGAGCATGTGAAGAATCCCATTGACCCTTCCATAAAATAATTGCATATGAGAATGAAATCCAACCTTAGTATCAATTCATTATTAAACACTTTCAATTTCAGTGGGAAAATGTACAAGCCCTTCTTATCCTCAGGGTTGCCAAGGAAGTGAACATTTAGAAAAATGAGCTTTGGGTGACTATTATTTTCCACCCAATTCAAAGAACTGATGAGAGGCCAAGTGTCGTCACACTGTTGTTATTAGTTCTAGTGGAATTCAAACTAGAAATACTATGGTAGATGGAAAGCTGAGGAGAATATATAAAATATATGTTTTTATATATTTTATATGTGTATATGTATAAAATATGTATATAATATATATTTATAATTGATAAACAATAGTGCAGAGCAGCATTGTACTTAAATATCAAATGTTGTTAGTTGAGAGATGGAAATATGGTAAAAGTTTAGTTTATCCAAAACTATAATCTCTTTTTTTCTGAAGTTGAGAATTCACTGTGCATCCATTGGTTGACATTTTTCAAAAGGGGGTGGCTATCGTTTGACAGTAAGCCAAACAGAGTAGCAGAAGTCTAAGAAATCACTCATTAAATGTATTTGTGGAGCACCTGGGTGGCTCGGTTTGTTAAGTCTCTAACTCTTGATTTTGGCTCAGGTCATGATCTCAGAGTTTGTGGGTTCAAGACTGGTGTTGGGCTCTTCACTGTCAGTGCACAGCCTGCTTGGGATTCTCTCTCTCCCTCTCTCTCTGGGCCTGTGCCTCCCCTGCTCATGCTGCCTCTCTCTCTCTCTCTCTCTCTCTCTCTCTCACTCTCTCTCTCTCTCTCTCTCTCTCTCTATATATATATATATATATATACACATATACACATATATATACATATATACACATACATATATATATATATAATATTTGCAAAATTTGTGACATGATTTGTGAGAATCTTAATGTATGATTTGCATTTTCTTGTTGGTTCAGCTCTGCAAAGGAAAGTCTAAGTGGAAACTACAAGGATAGTAAATTACTAAATTGTTATGATTAGAAAGTATGAGATTGATTAACTTAAATACCCACTGTCTATCATCTATAATATCCTTCCTACACAACTGTGTCTTCTGTTAATTATATTGTCTCTTCTATTATATTCTGTTGATTATAGCCTTTCTCAAATGTATAGAGAATTTATAGACATTATTTTATCTGATGATTTTCCCAACAAGGCAGTAAAATAGGTACAGTAAAAATTAATATTCCTATTTCCTAACAGAAATACATGTATTTATTTTCTTACAGTTAGGTCAGCCATTGCCATGGGGTGCATTCAGGTTACAATATCAATGTGGGGACATTTCTGCTGAGTTATAACAGGGTGTTATGCTCTAGTTCCTGTAGATTGTAAGGTTTAATTTTGAAGTAGAATTTCAAAATAATTGATGCCCTTTCCAAATAGTATTAGTGATTTTAAACTCTTAAATTATCATTTGAGTTATGTGCATATTTAACCACTGAATAATGTACTAAGTGAATATTTGATTAATTTCTATAGATTAATCAAGGATTGGGGCGCCTGGGTGGCTCAGTCGGTTAAGCGTCCGACTTCGGCTCAGGTCATGATCTCACGGTCCGTGAGTTCGAGCCCCGCGTCGGGCTCTGTGCTGACAGCTCAGAGCCTGGAGCCTGTTTCAGATTCTGTGTCTCCCTCTCTCTGACCCTCCCCTGTTCATGCTCTGTCTCTCTCTGTCTCAAAAATAAATAAACGTTAAAAAAAAATAGATTAATCAAGGATCACAGAATCCTATAGGTAAAAGGAAATTTAGATTCCATTGGTCCATCTCCTATCCTAAAATAAGGTTTTTAAAATTATATTTAAATTACTCTGTATTTATATATTTACTATATAAATTCACAGTTGAGTTACAGCTTTTATTTGACCTTTCTAATCAAAGTCATGATCAAAAATATCTGATTCAATGGGGGAGAAAGACTGAGATCAAAGTTCTAGGATGAGAAAAACAGAGCAGGACACATAAATTCAAGTCAAGTAAATCAATCGTAATGACTTTACAGCCAATACAAGATTAACTGTTAAGAAAGAGGAATAAACTGGAATGCTGCCTTTCCCTTAAGTCTGGGGCTTTTCTTGCATTCAGATTTTTACAGTCAATAATAAGTCATACTTCAACTGGTGCTCTTTTGTTTCCTTTTATTAGTGGTGTGAGTTGATGGTTTGTTTTGCCAAGTAGTGTCATTAGTCCTATGAAATAAGATATCATGATCTCTATTTTGTAGATAAAGAAACTGAAGCCAAAGAGGCAAAGTAAACTTACTATAGGTGCAAATTATATACTTTAGAAGTACTGAGGCCCAAGCAGTATAATTGCCCAGTCAGTATTATACTCTCTCCCTTTGGAACATAAGGATGAACTCTTCATAAGCACAAACAGAAATGCTCCTTAGGTGCTCAGACTCAACTCTCAACCTTCAATGCAATAAAGATACTGTAAAAAACACAGTAAACAAATAGATCAACCTGTTAACAAAGAGAGTGTTTATAGTTTATTCAATTATACAGGATACCTTTTATGAATAAATAATCCATCAAAAATTATGCTTTATTCCCTTAGATACTTAATACATTAAAATACAGACTCAGAATTTTTGTGTGGATCAGAAATTCAAGATCCATTTGTTTTAACACCTACACTGAAAGAGTTGTATTTCTCAGAAAAGTAGATTTTTAAAAATCCTATGTTTAATTTAGTAAAATATGTAGGTGTCTGGCATATCACTTTGTGATATACACTGCAAGGAGTGAACCTGGAATGTTTTGTCCAGTAAGTGTTTTAAAGAGCACCAATAAAATGCTAATGAAGAGCCATCAGTTACACTGTATTTCATGTAAAAGGTTTGGCACACATAGCAGACTCTTTTATGAGGTTCCTCCTTAAAAACTAATCAAAGGTAGTATATTTCCTTTCAGGTTCAAAATGTTGGGAGAAGGAGATTGGCATAAAAGAAGGTCAGTCCACAGGCAGACTGCATGGCTCCTTCAGAACCTGGCCTTGTTCTGGTGCATTCCTAATCATGGTTTGTCTGAGAGCTCTCAGCCTCACTCCCCAGGGCTGTAGCCATTCTGTTCCCTCAGCTTCAGCAGCACTCACTATGTTCATGTCATAGGGCAGGTGCTGAACCATTCATTACAGAGGGAAGGAAGAGGGAAAAAGCAAGTATCAATCAGCCATGAAGCTTGCCTTCAAAGATCTTATAGTTTGGGAGGTAAGATAAGACAGGTATGTCAATCTTTGGGATATAAAAATTAAAGGAAGAAGAGATTCTATCTATGTGAGAGGAGAGTGGAAAAATCCAGTTTCATTTGGGGAGTATTTTAAAAAATAAATATAATTTGGATTTCAAGATAGCATGCTTGCTAGGCTGGCAGTTTTAATAAATCCCTCCCCACCTTTAACCTCATGGAAAGCCTAAAAATAACAGCTTTAGCTGAGCACTAAACTGTAAGAATTTGTCCAGGCATTTCTTCCTATCTACTCCTTTAAGATTGCTTCCTATCCACTCCTTTAAAATAAGATTCTTCTTATTTTCCTTTTTTTTTTTAAATCTATTTGCCTGTTAATCAGTCTTTCCATCTATACGTAACTCATTTGGATAAATAGCTAGTCAAATGGTCTATTTTGTCTTAATTTCTTATTTACTTAAATGAATTAAATGTAAGATGAGTAATTCACTGTAATAGGAATTCAAGCAAGAGACAAAAGAAACATAGTCCCTTTCTTCATCTAGTTCCCATTCTCCAGCATCAATGGTGTTATAGGATGTCTTTCATTTTTAAGTCCTACTCATGCTATTGTCTCTAAAATTGCTTATCTCCATACTCAAAAGCCTAAGTGAAATTCTGCCACACACATCCCTGATACATAAGGCATTGGACTACAGCTTGTGCTCAGTTGTGAAATATGGCTATGACAGAACAGAACCCTCAGCATGCAGGGAAGCACAGATTAGATGTGGCCCACACAGAGGTGAAGGAACATTAGTTGTTATTTGGAGTATGTGAACTTGAGTAGTGGAAAGAAATTCAGGACACAGATCACTGATTGCCATAATACAATGCCAGGTTAAGTGATTAAGGAAAAGCTTTAAATCCTTCAGGCTATTAGAGAAGAACGAGCAAAAGGTACTTAATGTAAAATAGGAAATATTTCAGTGGAATATTTGCAAGAAGATTGAGACTGTCAAGGGCATAAGATAAATTTTTTCAAGTGAATCATGCTAAAGGAACTTTATAAAATGAATGAAATCTCAGCTTTAGTGATGATTTGAGGCCAAGATACTTGAAAGCCCAGTCTCATTGCAGTCAAGGCCTCTAATTGTCCTGGGATAATAATTGAGCCATTGACCTTTATGTCCTATGCAATTAGCTGAATTCTTTTCAATCACCTGAGCTGTGGAGTCACCTATGTATGTGAAGGCAGATGTCTTGAGTGACAATTTGGATGAGCAGGAAAGATGGCTAAAGAGGATTAAAGAGAAGAGGTCTAAAGATGTCAGGCAACAAACGATGTGTTCTTATAAAATGACTTGAGTATTGAAAGACAGGCTTTCAATTGTATGGAGGGTTTGGGACTCACTGTTTCTTCATATTCATCCAGATTCTTAATTTCCAACTCAAATACTTTTTTTCTGCCAACACTCTAATCTAGCTCAAATTAGATGAAACTAAAGTCTATACTGCATCATTGTGCACTTAATTTTTCTACATGTACATCTTTATCTTTCTCCTGAGTATACCATTGAGTATATAAGTAGGGACAACTTATTCTGTAATCTGTTCAGCACTTAGAACAAGACAAATCTCCAAATCTACAATGGGTTGAGACTCAGTGATTTATAAGTTTGTTATCAGATCTTGGATTACAGGAGCTAACTCTTGGAAAGTCCTGTTTGTGCCTGGACCCTCAAAGGAGTGGAACTCCCAGGAGGAACAAAATGGGAGCCAAAAGCCTACAGAGCTTGGAGTCAGCTTATGGCAGCTGCCACAGGACTGACAAACTGTGATGTTGGCCTGGGGCCAAATGGAAAAAGATGTTAGTCAAGGAGGAATGTGTTTTCTCTATCCCTTCCGGAACACCTGCACTGGCCTAATTTAATATGATTTATCAGCAGAATAGGCCACTTAGCAGGCCACAGCTATGGCCAGCATCCAATATCCATGACCCCATTAAACCCTAATCAAGTAGGAAGAAATGGAAGGAAAGAGGGATAGTGTCATTTTTTTTTTTTCTTTCTGGGCTCCCAGGGTCCAAAAACAGTGCATATTTGGGTAAAAACACAAATAGAGGTCAAATTATGTATAGGAATGAAACACATACCCTGTGACAGCCTATTTAATTTTATGTCTGATTTCTGGCAACCTCATAGCTCTGGAAGAGGGCCAGCTACATGAAAGGGTAGAAGAGACAAACTTGACTTTTGTGTGGTTGATTGTAGTTTATGGAGGACTGTCATATACATTGTGTTCCTTGATAGTCTTAACAGTGATAGGAAGCTATTAGATTGTCAGCACGTGCTTTTTCCTCATAAAGCAAGCTAAGGCAAATATAATCAAAGGAGTAATAATATCAGGGACTATTTAGCAAATTCTATAAGCCACTCTATCAAACCATGTAAGTGACCAGACTGTAATTCAAACCAGCATCTTTCCACCTAAATTTAGAGTATCTTATAAGGACTAAGCCTCTTATAATGCCTAAGATTCTACACTGTGTATTCCAAATATGTGCTTCTGAGAAAACTAATTCCATGGTCAAGTAGGATAGAAGGTGACAGCAAAGAAATTGTTCATTTGGTTTATTTACTCTAGAGTTTGTAAACATTTCAAGTCTTCTTCTCAAACGTTAACATATTAAAATAGTTAAAAGAGAAGATAAAGGGAATTGGTACAGGCAAGACACTAGAAGCAATAAAAAGCCATAGCTGTTAGTGAGGAAGGGAAATTAAGAAATCATACACTTGTGCATACACACACACATAAATGTATATACTACAAAGAGGAAATAATTAAACAGGTTGTAAATAAACTGCTTTACATACTGTAGTAATATATACCTATAGTCTCACCACACATTGAAATAACTTGTTCAGAATGACCCCCAAGCACTGATAAACATTGAAATTGAGTTTGCAGTGTTCCACCTAAAAAAAGCAGGTAATTGTATTACATAGTTGAGATTTTCATCTGAAAGAGAGAACAGCAGTAGCACAACAGCTAAGTAATTACACCTTTGATGGGATGGACTCCAGTTCCTTGGGGAAAGTACTAATATGGCAAGTAAATGATGTGCACCCCATTTTAAATTAATGTTTTAAGGGCCAGCAAAATGAATTACAAACAAACATCTATTGAAACAATAGCTTATTCATTTCCTATGAAAATACTGAACCTTAGGAACATGACAAAGATGTCACCTCTGTTGACAGAGTAGTAAGAGCAATCCATAAAGTTCCCATCAAAAACCGCACAATTTAACATTTCCTCGGACTCTCCAGCTGGAAGTAAAAGACACTCCCATGCCATGTCCCAACAATCCAATGTCCTCTCAGTTATGATGTCCTCTTTCAGGAGGAAAGGCTCCCACTTTTGTTGCGTATGATTGATTTTGAATATCCCTTCTGAGTTTGTGGGTCCAAACTGTGTCATTTGTTCATCCAAATATGTTTTAAGTGACTGATGTACACTGAGGGATGTGACAGGTAAAGTGTCATAAAAAGATAAATAAGCTTTGAAACTAGACATCCAGGTATGTCTCCTGCATACCGTGCAAATGTACTCATTTAGACTTAACTAAAACCACTCCTGTAATTGACAAGCTGGAAATATGTGCCGTGAGGTGACATTATTTTCTATCAGATCAAAACAATAATAATCAGATCAAAATAATAATAATAACAGTAAAACACCTGAATATGGAACCTTCATATTCCTAGAATCAGATCAAAATAATAATAATAACAATAAAACACCTGAATATGGAACCTTCAGTGATTTTGCAGTAGGTGTATTACGTAACACTGGATGAAAAGACAGGACCAACAGGGCTGAGTAGCCAGAGAAGAAGGATGAGAGCAATGATAAATGGAAATACCCGTAGACAAGGGACCCAAGTTAGCAAAAAGATAGGAGTAGAAGGTCCCAAAGATACACTCTGCTGGCTTCTATTTCTTAAAGGCAACTTGACCTCTGGAATCATGTACATCTGTGACTTAATTCCTTCACACTTTACTAGAAATGGAAGAAATTTTGAAAATGGGGGCACTGTCTTTCTATGTACATATCAACTTTAGAAGCTTCATAGAATATCAGAATGAGCATAAGCTCAGGAGCCAAACCTGAAATTAAATCCTGGCTGCTCTACTTTCTAAACTGGTAAATTTGGGCAAAATACTTAATTTTTTTCTCATTCAAGAATTAGCTACATCTTACCAGTGATAACAGCTATCATTCATGGAAGTTTATCAAATGCCAGGCACTCTTCTAAGCACTTCAGACATATTGATTCATTCTTTTCTGTGATAACCCTACAGAGTATGTACGGTCATAAACTTGATTTGAAAAATAAGGAAACTGAGTCACAGTGTTTTAAGGAACTCATCTAAGATCATACAACTAGGAAGTACCAGAGACTAAATATAATACCTGTAACCCTGACTACTTTAAAGTTCTTATTTTTAACCACTTCAGTAGTTAAAAAATTTATCCCAACAATGATGAGATACCAAACACATGTATTAGAATTTAGGACAGCTAAAATCAAAAACACTTACCAACACCACATGTTGACAAGGATGTGAAGCGACAAGAGCTCTTATTCATTATGAAGGTAGTTGCAAAATGGCACAGCCACTTTGGAAGACAGTTTGACAGTTTCTTACCAAGTTAATTGCCAAAGACTGGAAGCAATGAAAATAGCCTTCAATAAGCAAATGGATAAAGCAACTGTGGTACACCCATTCAATGAAATATTATTCAGTGATAAAAGGAAATGAATTATCAAACCATGAAAAAACATGGAGGAAGTTAAACTGTGTTTGTTAAGCAGAGGAAGCCAATCTGAAAAGGCTATATACTGTATGATTCCAACTATGTGCTGCACTGAAAAAGGTAAAACTATGGAAAAAGTGGAAAGATCAGAGGTTGTTTGGGTTTTGAATGGACAGGTAGAGAGATGAATTGGCAGAGCACAGAGCATTTTTAGATTCATGAAATTATTTTGTACAATACTGTAATGGTAGACAAATGACATTAAGTTTTTGTTAAAACCCTTAGAATGTATAATACAAAGTGCTAACCATAATGTAAACTGTGGACTTTAGTTAATAATAATGTATTTTTTTAAGTTTAGAAAGAGAGAAAGGCAGAGAGACAGAATCCCAAGCAGGCTTCACACCGTCAGTGCAGAGCCCAGTGCAGGGGCTCGAACTCACAAACCATGAGATCACGACCTGAGCCAAAATCAAGAGTCTGATGCTTAATGGACTGAGCCACCCAGGTGGCCCAATAAAAACGTATTATAAGTGATTCATCAAATTATAACAAATGTAGCACACTAATACATGTTCTTAATAATAGGAACTTTGCGTGTACCATAAGGAGGAAGTATATAGGAACTCTCTGTACTTACTGTGCAGTTTTTCTATAAATCTAAAATTGCTGAAAAATAAAATTACTAATTTTTTAAATTATAAAAATAAGCCTACATTGTATTTTTTGAGGAATAAATGAAATCAACTTGTGCAAAATATTGAATCTGATGCCTTGTAACAATTTCAGGGAAGGAAGCTTACAAAAATCATTCTAAGTTTTTGTAATTACCATAGAAGATAATCTCTGACTTTGAAAATCTTTCTAAAATGTAGTAACCCAGTGCCTATGACTCCATGAAGGTGTGTTTCTTTTACTTCTGAAGGAAAGTTAAAGGCAATCCCATCAAGGTATCCTGACCATTAGATAGAAAGCCCACTTCAAATATTAAAAGCTGAAAGCTGAGACTTTTTTCTCTTCAGGTCAAATTTATCATCATGATCCACTCTCACTAATTGTTTCCTCAACAGCCCAGCTGTGCTTACTCAGGCTGTCTGGATGGTGATCTTTTCTAGAGATAACAGTACTTTATACGGAAAAAAAAAAAGAAAAAAAAGTTTATTTTGCACTTAACAAGATCTTATTCCCAACAATAGTGTAATCCTTGAGAGGAAAGCATTCATTCAAATGAATCCTTCTTTTCAAATATGATTGCACATAAATTGAATACAAACATTATTGTCAACCATATCTTTATAGTGGTATGATGGTCTTTGAAGTTATCCTCTTTCAGGGCTTTGTAGCATTGGTAAGGTGTATTCAAAATATAGTGAGATTAGACTCTTTAGTAAAACAAATAAACATGTAACTCAGTGTTGCATATAGTATGTACTCAACAAAGCCACTTACTGATGTAGGACTATAATAATTTCTCACTGAAATTGTAAAATTAATTTTCTATTACTTGTTCGTATACTAACCAGGATTTTTTTTTTTAAAAAGTAAAGAAAGAAAGTTGTTCTTCAAATATGAAGTCTAAAGAATTCAGTAGGAAGAAAACAGTTGGAAGCTTTAAAAGTGTTCTTCTCTTTGTCTCCTCTCTGAAGAGCTTGCTGTTTAATGAATTTCTTCTTAGCATCACCATATTCGGGATGCTAAGTTTGGGAATACTTTAATGTTATAGGTAGAATTAGCTAACCTATGGGCCTTAGAACCCATTCTTTCATTCAGCAGGGAGTTGCAGCTCACACAGTTATGAATAGAAGCAACTTCAAAAATGATTACTGAATACCAGGATGACTCAGTAATCTTTCTCATCATTCTTTCTCATGTGTCAACTCTGATCTTATACTCCAGTTTTATATCTAGGGATGAGCTCTCTTCTTTACAGGGAGTCCTCTCTGAATGCCAAAACTAAAACAAAAATGATCACTTGAAAAATTTATAATAGTCTAAAAGAATAAACAAGTCAGATCCTCAGGAGGACCAAGAAATAGCACAATACTTAACACTCAGAACAAAGAGAAAATTTCCACAGCGATTCCACCAAGAATGTACATGATTTAATTGAGTGAAAATCATCACTAGTAAACAAGACACAAGAAAATTCATAGAGTTGCTTTTTTTATAGCATCATGCCAATGCAAAATTCAGTTTAAGCAAGGATTTATGGAATGAGGATTGTATGATCTTGGTGCAGTTTTTACCTGTCTAGCTGAATCCATACTTAGATTTTAAAATGAAGAGTTCTCTCAAATAGCAGTTTCCCTTTTTTTCTTTCTTCATTGCTTCTGGGTTTTTTTTTTTTTTTTTGGTTTTTTTTGAGGGGCTAGATAGGAGACAAGAGTAGTGGGGGCTCTTGACAGTTTAGAATTTAATGAAAACTATGGACCATCTCATCTCTTCCCATCTACTTAAGTAATATATAACATAATATAAACTATATCTCAACATATATATATATCATCATATGTATAAAACTCATTTGTATAACACTCATAGAACTAAGATTTTTTGTAATACAATTCCAGGGAATCAGAAAGCTCTGAAATTTATCCATGAAACCTCAAGGAGGCCATAAAACCAAATGAACAAATGTATACCATATTCTTCAAATGTTTTTATATACATGCTACCGTCCTATAGTTGTGGTTGTAGAAGTAATGGTTTTCAGTGAGTTCTAGATTCTGACTGTTACAAATACCTAGTCTGTCACAAATGCTTAATGCCGTCTACTTCAGCCCATGATCTAAATGTGAATGTGTAGCCTCATGCATCAGCAGCTAGGCAGACCTGTGGGAGGCCCTAAGGAGAAAAGCAGGGCCTGGGAAGAAATAGAAGGTAAACTGCCACCTCAAGAGTATGAAATACATGATGACTTAGTTCTGTTCAGTTAAAAAAGGAAATCCTGGGGTGCCTGGGTGGCTCAGTCGGTTGAGCGGCCGACTTCGGCTCAGGTCATGATCTCGCAGTGTGTGAGTTCAAGCCCCGCGTCGGGCTCTGTGCTGACAGCTCAGAGCCTGGAGCCTGCTTCAGATTCTGTGTCTCCCTCTCTCTCTGCCCCTCCCTGCTCATGCTCTGACTCTCTCTGTCTCAAAAATAAGTAAAAACATTTAAAAAAAAATTTAAAAAAGGAAATCCTGGGGCGCCTGGTTGGCTCAGTCAGGTAAGTGTCCGACCAGCTCAGGTCATGATCTCATGGTTCCTGGGTTCGAACCCTGTGTCAGGCTCTATGCTAACAGAGGGCTCAGAGCCTGGAGACTGCTTCAGATTCTGTGTCTCCCTCTCTCTGCCCCTCCCTTAATCACGCTCTGTCTGTCTCAGCCTCTCAAGAATAAATAAACGTTAAAAAAAAAAAAAAAAAAAAAAAAAAAAAAAAGGGAACTCCTCCATGGGCTTATTGGTAGCATTTCTCATTCCTCACACATTAAGAAAATGTCAAAGTTGTCCAAATCTTTTCACTTGCTAAGATATGCCAATTATTTATTTGTCTTCAGTCTCCTCAGTCTATGGTCTATGGATACATTTTACTTTTTACTTGGTAGTTAGGGGACCAGCCAAGATGGCTCTCAAACAGCCTGCAGATTGGAATTACCTGAAAAGTATTAACAAGTGGGTTCTCCTAGAGGACGTAATGTGATTGGACTGGGGCCGAGGTATGAGGATTAGTAAAATTCCATAGAGAGGGCACATAAAATTCCAAGACCCATTTCATTAATGTTGACAGTCCCCTTCAGCTATGTTAGGAGTTAAAGCAAATTTTTCATATGAAATTTTGTGGTTTTGTTGTTGTTGGCACATGGTTTATATAATACATTTCTAGAGTCCAGATCCTAGAGGTAAAGACAAAATTTGTGATATGCAAACACAGTTGAGAAAACAAAAGATTTCCATATCCTACGGTATGTTATCAAAGCGGTAGCCTTTGCTTAGTTTTTAGAACCAACATAGGAAAGAGTAAGAGAACATTACAATTCATTACTTTGCATATATTAGTAAACTTTTTGGTGGTAATGAGCATAATAATCCAAAATTATCCACAAGAATTGTTTCATTTAAAATTCTCATGGGTTGCTTGGGTGGCTCAGTCAGTTAAGTGTTGGACTTCTGATTTCGGCTCAGATCACGATCTCACCGTTTGTGGTTTATGAGTTTGAGCCTCACATTGGGCTCTGGGCCCCGTGCTGACAGTGCTGAGCCTGCTTGGCTTTCTCCCTCTGCCCCTCCCCAACTCCTGCGTTCTAAACAAACAAACAAACAAACTTAACAAAAAATAAAATGAAGTAAAATTCTCAGGATATCTTGGGACACCTGGGTGGCTCATCAGTGAAGCATCTGGCTCTAGATTTCACCTTAGGTCATGAGTTCATGGTTCGGTTCGTGAGTTCAAGCCCCAAGTTGGGCTCTGCACTGCCAGTGTAGTGTGGGCTTAGAATTCTCCCTCTCCCTGTTTCTCTCTGTCCCTCTCCCATTCACACATTCTCTTTCTCTCTCAATAAATAAACATTTTAAACAATAAAACAAAATTCTCAAGATCTCTAAATTAAAAGCATCAGTAATTACTGAATAAACACTTTTATTCAGTAAGAAGTTGACGTTCTAGTCTAGGTGATGGATGCCTGGTACTTTCTTGATTCTGCACCACGGGTGGGACATAGCCTGTATTTTTACAGCTGACATCCTGAGATTTTTTTTTTTTTTACAATTTTCCTGTAAAAATAAATCAAATGAAGGTGATTTCATGACATATGAAAACTATATGAAATTCAAATGCCAGTGTCCATAAATGCAGTTTTATTGGGACAATAGTCATGCTCATATATTTCTTATGACTACTTTCGCATTATATGATACTTACAACAGAGAATGCATGACCCATGAAGCCTAAAATATTTATTATCTAGAGAGTTTTAAGTTTGATAAACAAGGTGACAGGCAGAATAATAGCTCCCAAAGATGTCTGTGTCCTAATTCTAGGAACCTGTAAATATGTTACATTATATAACAAGGGAGAATTAAAGTTGCAGGTGGAATTAAGGTTGTGAGTCAACCGATGTTAAATTATGGGTAGTATTGTAGATTATCTGGGTGGGCCAGCTGTAATCACAAGGATACTTAAACATGGAAGATGAAGGCAGAAGCATCCGCAGGAGTCAAAGAAAGTGATTGAGATGATAAGGTCTATTTCAGAGTGATGCAATGTAAGAATAATTTGACTGGCCACTGCTGATTTTCAAGATAGGGTATCATGAGCCAAGGAATAAAATCAGCCTCTGGGAACCTGAAAATTCAAGAAAACTGTATTCTCTTTTGTAGGCTGAATACTGGACACCTCAAATATTCATGCCTAAATCCCTGAAATCTATCAATATGTTCCCTACCATGGTTAAAAGGACTTTGCAGATGTGATTAGAGTAAGCATTTTTAGATGAGGAGATTATCCTGGATTATCTGGGTGGGTACAGTGTAAACAAAAGAGTCCTTAACAAAAGAGGCAGAAGGATAAGGGAAGTGGTGGGAGATGTGATGATGAAAACAAGATTTGGGGTGATATGAGGAGGGAGTCATGAACTAAAAAATGTAAGTAGACTATACAAGGTGAAAAAGGCAAAGACATAGATTCTCCATTGAAGACTCCTGTAGGAACTACCCCTGCTGACATGTTTACCTTAATCAAAAAAGACTAATTTTGGACTGCTACAAGTGTAAAGTATTAGATCTTGGTTGTTTTAAGTAAATAACTTGTGGCTATTTGTTATGGCAGCAATAGGAAACTGATGGAGATTGTGGAATATGGAAGTATACTGATGCTGTGACAAATTCCAAAAAATGTGGAAATGGCTGTGGAATTGGATAATGAGTAGAATCTGGTGGAAAAGAGAGGAGCACAGTAGAGAAATCTATGAGCATCTATTATCTTTGAGAATATCTGTATCATCACAAACAAGACTGTGTATAGAAATATGAGTGATAAGGGGTGCCTAGGTGGCTCAGTCAGTTAAGTGTTGATGTCAGTTAGGTCATGATCTCATGGTTTGTGAGTTCAAGCCAGCACTGGGCTCTGTGCTGACAGCTCAGAGCCTAGAGCCTGCTTCAGATTCTGTGTCTCCCTCTCTCTCTGCTCTCACACTCTATCTCTCTCTCTCTCAAAAATAAATAAAAATACTTTAAAATTTTGAAAAAAAAAGAAATATAAATGATTAGAGTACTGCTGGTGAGGGCTCAGGAGGAAAGGAGTAACATGTTATTGGAGACTTGAGGTAATGTGATCCTTGTTATGTAATGGCAGAATATGTAGCTTAATTGTGTTTTTTCCCATGTGGGAGAAAAAAAAAAAGACCTGTAAGCAATGAAATTGGATATTTAATTGAGGAAATTCCTAAGTAAGCATTGAAAGTATGGTCTGATTTTCTTCTTGCTGTTTCTAGTAACATGCAAGAGGAAAGAATAAATTGAAGGAAGAATTTTTAAGCAAAACAGAACCAGGACTTGAT
Organism: Neofelis nebulosa; assembly: GCF_028018385.1. Lineage (NCBI taxonomy): Eukaryota > Metazoa > Chordata > Mammalia > Carnivora > Felidae > Neofelis > Neofelis nebulosa. The sequence continues at coordinate 42,183,149 of NC_080790.1, read as the reverse complement.
AATTCATGGAATTCTGAGCCTATCTGGATAGCAGAAGACACTAAAATTAGGACATACATGACAATGTATCTAGAGTGAGCTCTGGAGAGAAAGCCAAGGTGGTAGCGGGGTAACCTTTTGCTAATGCCTCAGAAGAGAAAAAAATTCACAGTTCAGTCATACAGAGAGCTCTTTGAAGAGGTTAGGCTCACAACTCTTGGATCCCCTTAGCCATTTTAGCAGAAGCCAAAGATAGAGATGGAATTATTTAGGAAGACCAACTGAGGAGCCTCTTGACTAATGGAGTAAATCCTCATAACATACACAGAGGACCCACAATGTTTTCATAATGTTATACCAACACACTGTCAGCTTGAATTGAAAGGGTAGGAGAGAGAAGGAAAAGAGAGAAGGCTGTTTACTCCCCAAAATCTACAGGCATGAAACAGGCTGATAGAACTACTCAGCTGAAAACACACTCTTTATATCGTCTTTAAAAAAGAAAGGATTTACAAGAGGTCAGAACCACAGAGAGCAGTACTTGCGGCCCAGAAAGTGGAGTCTTGCGTCACAGGGAATTATTTTCCAGGCCTTGAAACATAATGGAGTTTGACCTGTTAGCTTTAAAAAATGCTTCCAGTTGGTGACTCCTTTTCCCTTCCTGTTTCTCCTTCTTGAATGGGAATGTCTGTAACTCCTATCGTATGTGAGTTACATTTTTTATTTTTAGTATTGATAATTTCGTTTCTAGTTTCATAGATTCACAGATGGAAAGGAATTTTGGCACAGGATGACTCATACCTGAGTCTCATCCATACTTAATTTAGATTATTTAGATGATGAGATTTAAGCGTTTTGAGCTGATTATATTAAAATGAGAGTTTGGATTTGGATTTGGTGCTACAATGGGATAAGACTTTTGGAATGTGGCAAATATATTTTGCATGTGAGATGGATGCGAATCTTTGTGGGCCAGATGGCAAACTGTGCTAGGCTGAATAATGGCTACCCAAAGATTCTTTGTCCTCATTTCTGGATCCTGTGAATATATTTCCATACATAGAAAAATGGACTTTGAAGATTATTAAGAATCTTGAAATGGGCAATTATGTTGAATTAAGTAGGTGTGCCCAGTGTAATTAAAAGGGTCCTTATAAGAATGAGACAGGAGGATCAGAGTTATCATAGATATGATGTTGAAAGCAAGAGGTTGTAATACCAGGAAGAGGCCATGAACCAAGGAATGTAAGCAACCTCCAGAAACAAAAAAAGGCAAGTAAATGGATTCTTCCCTCAGATTCTTCAGAAAAGAATACAGCCCTATTGATACCTTGATTAAAGCCCAGCGAGACCTATTTGGACTTACAACTTACATAATTATAAGATGATTAATTTGTGTTGTTCTAAGCCACCAAATTGATGGTAATTGGTTACAGCAGCAATTGCAAACTAATATAAACAATTATATGTGTTTTGTGTTGTGACAAGTTTTGTGGTTGTTATTTCTTTGGTGTTGTAAAGACTCTTGGATTTCCCAGAATCTTTGAATGAACAGTTTAAAGTGGGTGATTATTTGGGGATATCTTTCTTTTTCAGCTGAACCACAGAGCAGGATCAAATCCAAGTTTAGTAATTACAGAGCTTGTCTGAGTTGATATATGTTTCCAACACTGTGCTGTAAAAAGTAAGTGAAAGCTGGCAGAGATACCTTAGCATCTGGGAAATGCTACAAATTGTGGTAATCTGATAAAAGGGATAGATGGTAAATTCTGAAGAAATGGAAACATAATCTTATAATCTTAAGAGTCTAGCATCTAAGAGAGTTCCTGGCATCTGGTGGTCAAAAAATATTTATTGAATAAATGTGTGATTAAATCACCTACTCTTCCCAGAAACATGCTGCTTCTTATCTTCAAGTGCTATCTGGTCCTGCATTCTCTGTCAGAAATAGGCTTCATTCCCTACTCGGTCCTGAATCTCCATCCTTTCCCTGGCTTACTTACAGCCTCTAAGTAATATCAGATGTCTCTTGCCTGGAATCTTTCTCCACTGCCCTTTCTATAATCATAATATTTGGTGTGTGCTTTTATAATAATGTTAACAGTAGTTTTTATTAATATTATTCATTCCTATGTGTGTCTCTTTCCAGTCACACAGGGTGATTTTCTCTGCGTGACACATTTGCCATATTTAGGTCTATAGCCCTACTACCAATGCACCAAGGAAAGAACTCAGAGCTTCCTAATGCATGAACAAATTACTGAACAAATTATGAACAAAATGCATGAACAAATGCATGAACAAAAATGAACAAATTACTATGTGAATGAAAGCATGATAGATAAATATATTAATACTTATATATATATGAAGGAAGGTAGTTTCTAGGTTCTTCCTTTAATGATTTGTTTTGTTTTCTGTCATAGATATTTAAATGGTTCTAATGACCTTCCGCCCATTTTTATTGAGATATAATTGACATCACACTGTGTAAGTTTAAGGTGCACAACCTGTTGGCTTGATTAATTTGTTTATTGCAATAAAATTACCGCCATAACATTGGCTAACATTTCCATCATGTCATATACATGTCTATCATATCACTTAATTATTGTTTCTTTTTTATGATGGGAATATTTAAGATCTAGTCTCTTAACAACTTTGAGGTACATTACAGTACGGTTAACTATAATCACAGTGCTGCACACTAGCTCTCCAGAGCCTGTTCATCTTTTGAGCACAAGTTTGTATCCTCTGACCTACTTTCTCAAAGATAGAATGGCCTCTGAGAGCCAGAAAAGTTGGTTCTAACATTTCCTTTGGAAAAATTCATCTTGCCTCCTAAAATGTGCATTTTCTACTATGGGAAAAATAAAATCAGGTTTGGAATGGGTGATGTTTAAATGTAATTCCAGATTTTGTACTCAAATTCTTGATTTTTGTAAGTCATGGCCCCTAGACCATATCAATTTTAATGGCTTACTAATATCCCAACTTAGAAGAAAACATAATATATTTACCTTTTATTTTTCTTTTTGGTGGGACAAATATGGTTTTTCTTGCTCAGTTTGTCTATAATATAAATGAAACTTCAGTGAATGTTCATGTACATGATCCTCTGTCTAAACTTCAAATTGCTTCCTAGGGTTGTTTTTATGTCTTAATAATAAGTTAAACATTAGGAATATTTTAAGGTTCGTGATGAATATTGTGAAATTGATCTCTAGAGAATGTGAGTACCTTCCCACATTGTATTGCTGTACCTGATGTTATGCATATTACATACTTAATATGTTCTAGATCACCTTTCAGTAGAAGTAAAGTAAAAACTGCAAATGTGAACCACATGTCTAATTTGAAAATTTTGCTAGCCATATTTAAAAAGTAAAAACAAATAGAAAAAATTAATTTTCATGATCTATTTTATTTAATCCAAGATATAAAAATATTATTTCACCATCTAGTTAATGTAAAAGTGTGAGTATTTTACATTATTTTCTCATAGGTCTTCAAAATCAGGGAGGTAGTGTATGGTTACAGCACATCTCAGTTTGTACTTGCCCCATTTCAGCTGCTTAATAACTATATGTAGCTCATGGCCAACTATTGGACAGCACAATTACAGATGCTTAAATGTTATAATGTCAAAGATCATTATGTCTGTAGGGGGTTTACCTTTTATAGTTGCTATCATTTTAAAACACTTAGAAAAATGGGGGTACCTGGGGGACTCAGTCGGTTAAGTGTTTGACTGTTGATCTCTGCTCAGGTAAAAAATCTCATGGTTCATGGGTTCAAGTCCTGCATCAGGCTCTGCACTGACAGTGTGTAGCCTGCTTGATATTCTTTCTCTCCCTCTCTCTGTCCCTCCCCTACTCTCACCTGCAGGAGCTCTCTCTCTCTCTCTCTCTGTATAAATAAATAAGTAAACATTTAAAAAATAATAAATACATAAATACATAAATAAATAAATAAATAATAAAACAGAAAAATGTAAAAACATGTGTGCACTTATCTAATAACATGGGAATTTTGTGAGTGAGTAGTTAGCGATAGGTTCTCCAGGAATCACAGGAGTTGATTCCAGAGACAAATCTTGGACTCATAAATTAGATATGGAAAGTATGTATTAATTAGAGCTTCAAAGGTGATATTCTCTAAGCCCCCACATAGCCCTGTCTTTGAGCTGCTATAATAGCATATCATAAACTGGTTGGCTTATAAGCAATAGAAATTTATTTCTTACTGTTCAGGGGCCTGGGAAGTCTAAGATCAAGGCACCAGTAGATACTGTGCCTGATAAGGACCCACTGACTGGTTCATAGATGAGCATCTTCTCGCTATAATGTCACATAACACTAGGATGGCAAGGGAGCTTTCTGGGATCTGTTTCATAAGGGCACCAATCCCATTCATGAAGGCACCTCCCTCATAACCTAAATACCTTCTGAAAGCCTTATTACCTCCATATTCCATAATGTTAGATATCAGGTTCCAACATACAACTTTTTAAGGGGGACATGAAAATTCAGTCTATGGTAAGCTCCCCCCCCCTTTTTTTTTAGTTTCTCTAAACTCAAAATTAAACTGGATAGAATCATGCTTTAGAAGTAAAAATATAAAGTGGAAAAGAACAGAATCATCAGTGATAGCTGGAGAGAAAAGAATTCTTGAAATTAAAAAGAATGGTAGTAACCAGATGAGCTTGGAGCCAGTAAACACAAACAACTTTGTTCAGTAGGTCCTAAATAACAGTGTAGTGATAGCTTAGAATAGCTATTATAAATAAGATAACAGCATACAATTTAACTGCCTGGTGGGGCGAGTCTGTTTATAAAATGGTAAGGAAAGATCTTATCAAAAAAGCAAAAAAGTTAAGTGTCCTTTTGATGTCATAAGGGATATTGCTTAATAGTCCCACCTACGGATTACTTTAATTATTGATTGAAAAGCAAAGAGCTATTATTATATGTTAATGAATAGATTTTTGTCTGTTGGAGACACAAATTACTTCCATCCAATAAAAAATAATGACCCTAAATATCATGTTTTTATTTCACATATTAACAACTTTGTATGTAACTTAGCAATCTTTCTAACATTATTTACACAATTGCCAACGTTTCAAATGTCCTTTGAGCCAGGCTTTCCATCTTACTAGTTGCCTAAAAATAATCAGTTTGATAAAATATTTAACATGTATTTATTTTATATATTTGAGTGCCAACTTTTAATTACTCAAAAATTATACTTCAGCAAAGGCGGTATAGTGTGTCTTACATTAGGATATGTTTTTATCAAAAACAATTTAGTAGTTGAAGTGAAATTATCATGACTCCAAAATCTTAAAAAGATATTTACTTCTTTGCGGTTTAGTCTTTTATAGTCAGAAGGGGCTGGCTTAGAGAAACAGGAAGTCTCCTGTGATTTTCACATGCCATGACTAAGCTTGGCTTTTATCCAGAGAAAGCATTTCCTCTGTTTTTCTCTCTGCCAGAGGGCACACATTGTTGGTCTGCATTTGGAAGTAGGCAAGCATCATGTTACGGCCCTGAGTACAAAGTGAACAAGCATTACATTCTACTGAACATTACCATCTCTCATGTTTCTTATATGTATTCACATTATTATCTACATTTTTGTGTCTCTCTAAATGGTACAACTTCACCAAGGATGATTCACAGTGGTCAATCTAGGGAATATTTGACTTGCACATAATTATTCGAGAGGTAACTTAGACAAGAAATGGAATAAGATTTCTCAAATACCATGAGCGGCATTTTTTTTTGATATGCAGAAACCTCCAAACCAAATTCTGAATGGAAAATTGCTTCACTAAAAGAGTCTTTATCCAAAGCTAATGAGCAATTTGACAAAATTAAGCAACAACAAACTTGAGTCATCTACCTAGTAAATCCTTCCTCCTTCCAGCCTCCAGTTATCTCCTTATTCAGAGTTCTCCTTCCTCCCCCTCTCCTCCTAATCTCTCTCCTTCTGTCCCTCCTCCCTCCTTCCTCCTTCCTCCTTCCTCCTCTCTTTTCCCAGACCCCCTACATTCATCCAGACTATTTCAACATTTTTTATTTATTTTTGGGACAAAGAGAGACAGAGCATGAACGGGGGAGGGGCAGAGAGAGAGGGAGACACAGAATCGGAAACAGGCTCCAGGCTCCGAGCTGTCAGCACAGAGCCCGACGCGGGGCTCGAACTCACGGACCGCGAGATCGTGACCTGGCTGAAGTCGGCCGCTTAACCGACTGCGCCACCCAGGCGCCCCTCATCCAGACTATTTTAAGGCCTCCAAATGCCAGTTGCCTCTAAATATTCATTTTTCATATGAGCCAGGTATACAGGCAATTAAACCCTAAATATGAGCTGAATGAAGTGCTATACTTAAGAAATTCTATAAACCCACAGAAGACCAGCACAGAAGAATTTGTTATTCTTTTCAATGCATATGGCCCAGGGTTACCTGCCTTATTCCAATTTATGCACATGTCCTTGGAACCTCAGATGCTAAATTCTGGATGGCAAAAGCTGATTGGACTGACACTGAGAGAGACATAATTGGTCTTTCCAAAATGGTAAAATAAAAAAAAAAATGCCCCAAATTAAGGGCAAATTCTCCTCAAAGATAAACCTGAAAGATTTCCAATAAAGATTGATCAGATCATAAATTACTCAGGCAAACATAGAAAATAGGAAACTATAGGAAATTTACGGGATAGAAAGTATCTTCAACATTTGGAAGTTAAAGAAGTCGCTGATATAAAAAGTTATTTCATGTCACTTAGTCAATGACGTTAAAATGGAATTGTAGACAGAATTTAGAATGAGAATTCTAAATTCAAGACAGAAAGTAGAATGAGAAATATCCCCCTTATCTGAACTAGGACACTTGACAGAACATTCTGAAAAGGCTTTAGAGCAAAAATTTGACAGAACCAAAATGAAACTTAATGCCTGCAGATCAACAGCCACTTCTTTACTAACCACCTATTGATAAGCACTCTTATAGATATTTAAATAGAAGGGGAAATGGAAGAAAGATTGCCCCTCTTACCAAAGGAAACCCAAGATAAAGAAACATCTCTCAATCCAGATCAATGAGGGTACTCTGAGGAGGGAAAAAGCATCCAGTGTCATGCCTCACCCTTAAGCCTTCAAGGTAAATTAACTATAAATATAGATGATCAGTCTCATAAATTCCTGCTGGTTACACATACTGTTCTTTCTACTTTAAACCCTGCCACCTTCACTCTGTGCTTAACATCTTCCTCTGACCAATGTACCACCAAGTTCTTTTCTAATCTCCCATCCCTAAAACATAATCTTCGCACACTCACTGAAAAGAAAATTAAAATAATCTTTTCTGCTTTGATACTACCTCTGCATATTTAATAGGGATTTACTCTGCAAATGGAATGTTAATATTAGATGTACATCAGATGGACTATTTCTTGAGGTTCCAGAGGACTCCTTGTATCTTCTCTGGATGTACTTTTTGCCTTCTCCACTGTGTTTGATGCATATCTCTGATAAAGACCTTGACACTATATCTGACACTCTATGCTCTAAAAATTCCCCTGACATGAGAATAATAATTGGACCAGAACAAGAGAAGTTAAATACATTTGCCCAATCACATAAAATGCCAGTAGCCTCAAATCAGAGCATACCTGAAGATTTACCTTATTTTCGTTGTAAGGTTTTCCCACCCCATTGCTTGCCTCCCTCTGAGTCTCTGTCAAATGCATGTGACGTTGTTGTCTAACTCCTTTGCTGTAGCAAGCTCTAAATAAATAGCTTCTGTTTGTTCTCACTGGAGTGGAGTTTGTTTATTTTAACACTACTAAAAGTAAAATAGGTGGAAAGGTGTCTTCAATGAGAAACTATAATTAGAAAACTTAGCCCAAAGTCTTGAAACGGAGAGCTGGGAGAAATGTACACTCCCATCTTTCTGCTAGACTGGGTGTTTGGACAAAAGAGTTTTATAATGACCAATATTATGGGAATCCCAAGGTTCTTCTGTAAAACAAAAAACAAAACAAACAAAAACGAAGAAGCTAATATAAGGAATGGTCAGGAGAAAAGTGGAAGGAGTCTACTTTCAATGCCATGACAGTATATTTAAGGAACTCATTATTCAAAATTGTGGTTTTACATTTAAATAGCTTGTGCAACTTTAAGAATATCAGAGTTAAATAGGGGATAGTTGGATTGTTCCCACTACATATAACACAGTGAGTAAGTAATTTGGGTAATTCTAGAACTTTCAGAATGAACTTTAGATCCTTCATAATTTCTACGATTTTAGACAGTCACATCCCTTCTTTGGACCCAGATTTTGTATTTGTAAAATGAGGAGGCTTAACTAGATTGCTGTGGTCACTTGCCCATGTGGAAATCTGCAATAAAATGTGTGTGGTATTCTGTTCTTTCAAACTAGTAAGAGACCACAGTGGCTCCATTGCATGATACGTGATGAGATACAAGAATGTCTGTGGATATTGTTCCTTCAGGGATATATTTATGACCTTTAGTGAAGTCAATTTATGACAACCATATTTTTCTTTAAACGAATGCACATATTGGATAGAAAAAATAGTGAAATTTTTATATTTCTCCTTTTCGAAGTTGGAGAGAAAAGTAATTGGCAGTCCAATTATTTTAATACTGAAAGTTGAGTTGGCATACAAAACCCTCACTAGAAAATCTAAATTCATTGGAGCTCAACTTTATTCTCTAGCCCCCACTCCTAGCTTAGCTGTCCGTATTTATTTATTTATTTTTTATTTTCCTCTCTGAATTCTCTATTCAAATGTTAAGTACAGCAATCAAGTCAGATAAAGCACTGAGAATACAGTCTTACAGAATCCAGTATTCCCTAAATGTGAAGCTACATACTGATAATACTGCTTGAAGTGCAGTATAGGAAGCATCAATTTGCTGGATACATTTGCCATTTTCAAATATAACTCACATTCGGGGCTCTTTAGTGTAGGAGTTTGTGTATTTGAATCCTTCCTTTACAAGACCATTCTGAATAAAGTGCCAGTTTCGTCAGTTCCATATGGAAATATTACACAATAGATTTAGAATGGTTTAGTTTGTTTATTTTTTATTAGCAACATATTGCAAAACTGATGATCTTCAGTTTGGAATGCAGAATTCCTTTCTATCCAAATTCAGGACAATGGGACAAGAATAGTTTTTCTAACTGCAAAGAAAACATTTAATCTCTGTGAATGTTAATGCGCAGCCCTGGACTTCCCAATTTGATTTTATTTCTCAGCTCTTCTCTTTTAGTTCCCTCAGGCTCAGTCTTAAAATTGTTTACCAACTGCTGCTTACAATTACCATCACTGTATATTTTAATAACATAATGAAGAAACAAAATAGACATTCTCCACGGTTTGTATTTACGTCAGAACGTGCCAGAAGCTTCACATTTCACTGGGATTCAGTGAAAGAATTCAGTGGACAGATTCCATTTCTTAATTGTTTCTCTGTTCTTTTCCTGTCTTCTAAACATGCCCTGAAGCAGCTAATGAAAGCCAAGTGCAGAAATGTGCCTAGGCCCTTGCGTGGGGTATCAGACTGAGGAGATCATGCCGTTATGTTACAGGAAACCAAAGGAATGAAGTGACTTTGTCAAAATCAAATCCAGCACACTCTTCTCTCATTGAATAAATATCCAGGCCCAAATACACAGGAATAATTATATATAAATATGTATACATGTGTAATATATAATATAATGTATATCATATATATTTTTTACTCTTGTATATATATTATATACTTTTCAAGTGTGTGTGTGTGTGTGTGTGTGTATACACACACACACACACACACACACATACTCAGTACATACTCAGTATGTGTTCTGTATGTGTATATATACATACATATGATTGACATTCTAGTCAATCACCATCTACTTAGTCTGCTCCAGTTTACAACACAATTGTGTGGAGTCATTAATGCCCTCTATTTTCATTTCCTGTTCTCCCCATACCAATCCGTGATGCTGCTGTTCTTATCAGTTTCACCAATGATTTCCAGATTGCCAAATCCAATGAATTCTTTTCAACTTTTCACCTTACTCAATCTATTAGTAGCATTTGACCAATGACTAGTTTATTCTTCCCTTTCCCTTTAAATATGGTCTTTACTTGAACACCAGGATCAATTAATTGATCTATCGATTGATCTATCTATCCATCTATCATCTGTCTGTCTCTTTCCTCCTCCTTTTGTCTGTTCTCATTCCTCACTGGGTACTTTTTCTTAGTGCCTTTTGCTGCTTCCTTCTCCACTTACCTCATCTCTAAACATCAGAGTGCTTGAGGACTGTGTCCTTGGACAACATTCATTCTATAGTCATGTCTCATGAAGTCTTATCCAGCACCATTTTTAAATATGATGTGCAAAGCATACACAAAATTTTAGATTCACATCTGACCACTCTGCCAAAGTAGATCTAAGAAGTATCTCAAACTAATCATGCCTACAATCAAACATGAGTTCCATTTCCCATATCCAAACCTTCCCAAATAATAGTAATAGAAGCTTCTACTTCCTGTCTTCCTCAGCTCAGCAAATGCAGCATCACTCAGCTAGTCTCTTGTGGCATGAATCTAATTTGTTTGGAGAATCCTATCAGTGCTGCTTCAGTATAAATCCGGAATCTGATGCCTTCTCCTCTACCATCCTCGTTCAATACACAGTTATCTCCCTTGTAGCCTACTGTGTTTGCCCTGCTACACAGTCCCCTTGGTTGTTCCCTTTACCCTCTTTCTGATTCCTTTCAGGTGTGGCTTGTATATGGCCTTCTCAGGAAGATTTTTACTCTCAACATAAGTGACATATTATGACAAAAGGGTACTGTCACCAACCATCACCCTCTACTCTTTTATTCCACTTCCTCTTCTGAGGAAATTTCTAAGAAACACAATATATGGTACCTTTAACCAAATATATATTCATTTTCCTGACTTGTCTCCTGTTCTAAAACTCTCTTTTTTTAACTTAAAAAAATTCTTTTTAATATTTATTTATTTTTGAGAAAGAGAAATAGTGTGAGCAGGGGAGGGGCAGAGAGAGGGACAGATGATCCAAAGTGGACTCTGTGCTGACAGCAGAGACTCCCAGCGCAGAGCTCGAACTCATGAACCGTGAGATCATGACCTGTGCCAGAGTCAGACACTCAACTGACTAAACCATCCAGGTACCCCTAAAATTCTCTTTAAGATGGATCCTGTTAATGTAAGCTTGAGAGATAAGGAATTTCAAGGACTTCCTTTTCTTTCAATTCTAGAAATCATGTTAGTCAGGTTCTCATTTCTTTTTTCCCAGCTCACACTCTGTCCCTTCTCAAGTCTCTGGTACTGAAAACAAAAAAGGCTCATAAGTAAAAGATCTATCCCACCCTATGCCTTCAGACTCCGGTGAGAGAAGGTCAGACAGTAAGGAATAAAAAGGAATTTTATAACTTTTCACTCCTCTCAAAATTTGGTTTTTATCCTGATTTTTGTATGTTATTTATGATAAGAATCCACCCCTGGATTTGTTAGCATAAGAGGCAAAAGGGATTTCATGTGCATCAGAGAAATCATTTGACTATCTTTTCAGGTTTTGTGATAGATGTAAAAGATGTTGGAAATATAATTGCTCTTAAGGAAGAGGATTTACTTAGTTTCCCTAAGCTAAGCTTGTATATAGTTAAGGGATCTCATATTGAAAAGTAAATGCAGAATATTTGAAAGCATTGTATACCACCCATCCCTAACACTTTCCAATTACACAGGATAGCTCTCAGCTCATGTATGTATGTATGTGTCTATGTGTATATATATATATGTATACATACATACATATGTGTATATGTATACACATATATATACGCACATACACATATTCAATATATGTATATAACTATAACCATAGCTATAGCTATAGCTAACTACAACTTTGTAACTTACGAGTGGACAGATTAAATCTACTTATGTTGAAAATATTGAAAACATAAGTGAATTTTGATCTGTACTTAATTTTAACAAAACTATACTATAGGTTTTTCTGTTGTTTTCACATTAGAGTCTGAGAAGGACCCTCAGAATCTGACAAATTAAGCCTTAAAATTGGGGGAATCTCAAAGAGTATCCAATCCAAATGTTGAATTCTTCCTGTTGAAGATTTTTATGCTATTTTTCTTGAACATATTGTTTTTTAATGGAATTAATCTGTCAATTGGATGGCAAGTGATAGTAATGAAGAAAGACAGACATCCATACACACACACACACACACACACACACACACACACACTCATTATCTAATATACTTTTGAGATTAGTGCTTATACATTTTTATCCTCTTATTTTGTATCCAAACGTTTGAACATATGGAAAATGTTACATGTGCCACACCTAATTTCAGAGCACCATATCTGACAGCTTTTGACAGTTTTCCCTAAATGTTTCTATGCAGTGATAAATGAGGGCACAAAAGAAAGAAGTGGAATTAATAGGAATTATTGAATCTCTAGCTTACAATAAATTCACGGACAGAATCATTCCCAAATGTAGGAACTGCCAAGCCCAGTAGGAGATTATCAAGCTGTTGATTTTTTGACTTAATTTTATAGCAGAAAAGGTTTTTTTTCTTCTTCTTCTTTCTTTCATTTTAACACAAAGTACCAGTTCCCCAATCTGTTCATTTTGGTCTAGGTATTTTGCTTACTTTTCAACCTCCTATTAAAAAAATAAAATAAAATTATTCTTCTAGTAAGCAGTAGCATCTAATTAAGGCCTCCAAATGTTATACAACTTTATGATTCAAGAAATCAACTGGGGCATGAGTAATAGGTTATATGCGACTTGGGATTTTAGTCTAATGGAAACATATGTAAGACAGTGACAAGGGAAATTCCAATTACTCAGTTAGACTTGACAGTAGTTAGCATGGAACATATGTCTAAAGCTGATCTATCTGCTCATTTTATTGTCACTTTAACATTCAAATATTTGAACACTTAGTACCAAAAAAAATTACTTGGGCCAAATTTGGTTTCAGAGTTCTAAATGTGATAGCTTTTGACAGTTTTCCTTAAATGTTTTCAAGCAGTAAAAGATGAGGCTATAGAAGTACTTCAATCAATAGGCCAATTGAATCTGTTGTTCACAATGAGTTTTCAGAGTTGTTGTCAAAAGTAGAATTATTTGGGGGCTCCTGGGTGCCTCAGTCAGTTAAGCGTCTGACTTCAGGTCAGGTCATGATCTCACAGTCTGTGAGTTCGAGCCCCGCATGGACTCTGGATCCTGCTTCGGATTCTGTGTCTCCCTCTCTCTCTCTACCTCTCCTCCACTCATGCTCTGTCTCTCTCTGTCTCTCAAAAATCAATAAACATTAAAAAAAAAAAGAAAAAATATTTGGTAAGTGTGCATTGTGGAAGATTCAGGTAAACCTTATTCAAATGTTCATTGCTAAAGAATTGTACATTTTGTTTTTCATTGACAAGTCACAAGTCTCCTTAAGTAAGCATAGTCTCTACGAAAATGTTGATATTCTGGATCTACCATTAATTAGCATCTAAGCTTATGCATTAGAAATAGTGAACCTGTCAGTTATAGCTGATTTTTGGTAATAATATAAAAAAGGGTTTTTCACAAACCTCTGAATGTTTTAGAATTCATTCTGTGTTCTAAAAATATCTTGGAAGGATAGAAATTCAAGTTGAAAAAGCAATGAATTCTATAATGAGAATAGTTTTTGGAATCTAACAGCTCTAGACTCATGTGTCTGCTTAAACTCTTTACATCTATGAGGCCATGGAAATATTGCTTATATGCCATGATACTTAATTTGTCTCACAAAGAACACAGGAATTATAATATCAACTTTAAACAGTTATGATGAGGAATAAATGTGATCATATGTGTGAAGATCCTAGCAAGTACCTGTCACAAAGCAAAAACTCCAAACTTGTTTTGTTGTTATTGTTATTTATTGTTCTTTTGTGTTACTTTCATTCACCCATCCCTTGAAAGGCTTCTGTTACAACATAGGACTACCCTGCAGCCAATATCTCTGTAATATCCCCACCAAGTGGTCTTTAGCATCAGATACAATTTTGCCAGTATGAGGGAATTTATCCAGTGCATGGAAATTATATTGAAATAGGATATAGTAAAAAGTAATTTCTACATTGGCCAAAATACATATTATCTAGACCAGAGCATGGAGAATAACCTAAAAATGTGCCAGCATTCCCTGACCTTTAACAAATAATTCACTTCACATTTTCAGAATTGGACAGAGGAAGACAAGTCAGCCTTGAGAGGAAGTCCTCTGCATCTAAATGAGTTCATAAAATACTGAGAGCGGGAGTATTTTTTTGATCATATATCAGGGCATTGTAAAAATAACAAAATGGGCTGTATGCAAATATAATGACATATACTTTGTTCTACATTATGGCTGACCATGGCCTCCCAAACAGACAATAAATGCCTCTTGGACAAGCTTTTCAGTTTTTTCCCTTTACACTTGAAGTATATACATTTCTCTTTTTTACTGACAATTTCTCAAAAGTTCAGAGTAGAGATATTGACTTTCATTGAATGGAGTGCTAATCATTACCCATTTTTGGAGTAAATCCAAGGCTATAAATTAGAGCAGGCTATCAGCTGTGGTTGACTTGTAATGCTGAGCTGGGAGATTAAAAACCCACATTCAAAAATAACCTTGAATCTATTGGATAGGAAATAAACCTGGAAATCAAATGAAGGGATAAATCAAATAAGTATAAAGCCTGATTAAGAAAGTGATAAAGAGATGGCTAATGAAGGGAAAGAAAAGCTTGATTAACAAAAAAAAAAAAAAAGTTTACAAAGCAATTGCATAGAATTGTTGGTTTTACATCTGTTTCTCAAATAATTTTTCTGTGTCCTGAAAAAACCATACATATATGTATGTGTGTGTGTATATATATATATATATATATATATATATACATTAAAAATTTTTCCCTTTCTCAAAAAATGAAGCTTGTGAGAGAAACATATAAGCAAAGATTACAGTGAAATATATTGTTATAAATTAGATATGAGGAAGCTGATTCAGGAAATAATACTGTCTGATCAAACCAGTTATGGTTTCATAAAAGGTAAGGAATTAGAAATGAACATTAAAAGAGTACATCATATACAGAGCAGAGAGGTCATTTTAGAATGAGAGAAGAGCATATACAGTGTTTAGAGGTGTGCTCAGTGAGTAATTTCTATGACCAGGATACAAAGTGCCTGCAATGGGGTGCCTGGGTAGCTCAGTCAGTTAAGTGACTACCTCTTGATTCCTGCTCAGGTTATGACCTCTTGATTTGTGAGATTGAGCCCCAACTCAGACTCCACACTGACAGCATGGAGCCTGCCTAGGATTCTCTCTCTTCCTCTCTCTCTCTGCTCCTCCCCCTCTTACAGTCTCTCCCTCTTTCTCTCTCTTTCTCTCTCTCTAAATAAATAAATAACTAAATAACTTTTTTAAAGTGCCTGTGTAATAGGGAAGCCTTGGGTTGAAACATTATTGGGTACAGTGTCATATGTAATGGTATATAAATTGCAAGTAAATAAAAGGTTGAAGAAAAATGCATTAATCAGGATATTTGAGGAAATTTCTAAAAGTTGAAATGGTTGAGTTCCTGATTTTGGCAGTCTTATCCAGTCTTTTCAAGATGTAGATATGCTGCTTACTTGTCAATAGATAAATGAACAGATAAATTATAAAGATGTAGACAAGCATGAAAACGAGGAAGAAACAGTTATGTCCAAGTGACAAAAATAGGAAAGGAACCTATAACTTAAAAGTGGGAGTGTTAATGCCCTCATGGGACTGAAGTGGAGCCTACAGATGCTGGCTTGGAATTTGATACCCTGCCTGAAGTTGGAGACTGGAAAATAATATTTGCATCTGAAAAATTTGTACAACAGCATGTAGGAGGCACATGAGGCAGTAAGGTATAGGATGGGACATAGCAGGAAATCAAGCAAGAAATCTGAGTCTTTGTCTATAGCACATAAAATTGTATACCCCGAATTTTTACAGGACTTAAAAAAGCAGGAAATCTTAAAGATTGTTATTAAAGTAAAAAGTAAAGGTGCACCTGGGTGGCTTAGTCGGTTGAGCATCTCTCTCTAGATTTTGTCTCAGGTCATGATCTCACAGTCATTAGATCAAGCCCCACATCGGGATGTACACTGAGCATACAGCCTGCCTGGGAGTGTCTCTCTCTGTCTCTCTCTGTCTCTGTCTCTCTGTCTCTCTCTCTTTTTCTCTCTCTCCCCCCTCCTTCCTCTACTCACCTACACATGTGTACACTCTTGAAAGAAGGAAGGAAGGAAGGAAGGAAGGAAGGAAGGAAGGAAGGAAGGAAGGAAGGAAGGAAAAGAAAGAAAGAAGCAAAGTTGAAACTACTACCAAAACAATGAATACTACAGAGCCCAGAAAAAAATCTGAAATTGAGTACTACCCTCCCAACATTCCTTGGATTACCAGTATAACCCAGAGATCATATAAGACTTCTGACTGAGACCATTTATATAAGTAAATGAATAAACACACAAATAGATCAGAGAATAAACACAACAAACTAATGTGTCCCAAACAAAAATAATTAAGCAACAAACTTTATGAAGCATACCCTATAAACTAAGATACTGATAAATTAACATAAATTAACATTTTTGAAAATCTAGTTGAAATGGACAATTATGATGGAAAGGATGACCTTGATTTAAGAAGAAATGGAAAACTTGAATTTACCAAAGTGACCACAGTGTATAAAGTTTATAGCAAAAAAATTTTTTTTCTTCAGAATAGATATTACACCCATAAATTTTAGAGGCAAGTTACATAAAATCTTTAAGTTGTACAAATGGTAATTTATGCAATCTAGAGAAATCAAAAGAAGCAACACTATCCAAATGATTCTATGAGACTACTCTAACTGTGGTAGCAAAATAAAAATAAGATAGTAAAGGACAAGTTAAAGGCTAACCTCACTAGTAAAAAGACATACGTGTAAAGGTTCTATGAAAATATTATTAATTTTCCCTAGAAATACACTAAAAACCATGGCAAAGTAGGGTTCATCTCAGAAATACAAAGATGTTGAGAAATTTAAGGAGTTCCCCAGGAGATGTCAATAATTACCAAGTTTTAACGACTTGGAGAACATAGAATCTTTTGAAAAAGAGAACTAGAGGGGCACCTGGGTGGCTCAGTAGGTTAAAGCATCAGACTTCAGCTCATGTCATGATCTTACGGTTCATGGGTTTGAGCTCCATGGAGGCCTGTGTTGGGCTGCCTGGAGCCTACTTCAGATTCTGTGTCTCCCTCTCTCTCTGCCTCTCACCTACCCGTTGTCTGTCTTTCTCTGTCTCTCAATAATGAAAAAACATTAAAAAATTAAAAAGAGAACTAGAGAAATGAAACATGACTCTGAAACTAGAAATAGCCATGCAAGGATGGAGACTGGTTTGTGGAGAACTTTTCCAAAATCCATAAAGTCGGGTATACACTTACTCTACAATGTTGCAATAATATATCAAGTTAACCATTAATTTGTATAATTCTTGTTCACATAGGCAAGGTTCTTCTTTTAACCATTGCTTATAATAACAATAATCTAAAGTTTTATTGGTAAGGGAAGAGAAAAACACATCGTGATATTTCACATCATGGCAGATCATGAGGCAGTTAAAAGCAATGAACTTGAAATACATTGATAATTCTCAAAAATGCACTGATAAAATACTAAGTTGGAAACTCATGCATATAGTATTTTAACTATGAATATTTTTTAACCCCCCAGACCCTAATATTTTTATAATGGTTTCATATATGTGCTAAATATAAAAACATATAGATTAGAACTGTATGCAAAATACTCCCACATGCCTCTGTGTAGTGGAGAGGAATGGAAAAAGAATTGGAGAGTTTTATAAAGAGGAGTGCAATCTTAACCACATTTATTTCTTTACCAAAATGATGCAAATGCAATAAAACAATCTAATTCTGGATGGTGCTCACACAACACTATAATTCTCTCTGTAAATTTGATGGCTTAATTTTATCCAAACAAAAACAAAATAGGAAACAAAACCTTGAATATGAATTGCAGGTAGAAATCGATGTAAAGGATTCCATGTTGGGGGTGGTAGCAATGATGCAGGTGAGGACTTGAACCAACCAAATGGTTTGGGATATGTAAATAAGGAGATGATGTGAAAACACTTTGTTGGAGTAAATAAGAAGTGTAGTGGTTGATGGGGTGTAGAGGTTCAGAGGGAATAAGGCAATTGGATCCATAGTGAGAAAATTGAAAAAAGGTTAAATAAAGTCCTACTAATACATACAAGGCATCAAATGTTGTCTTTAGACACAAATTACAGTATCCCAGTCTTAGAGTAAAAGAGAACCTTAGGAAAGAATTACCTCAAGTCCTAGAGAATATGCGATAGACAAATACGTTAACATAGATGGGGTTCAGGAAGAGGACCAGTTGTATGGAGGAAAGATATGCATCCAATGTATGAAACATCTGCTTTATGTGTTTATGTGTATAACTGCATATGTATGTGAGAATCTAACAGTCTTTATTCAAGTGAAATGCACATAACATAGAGTTAATCATTTTAAAGTACAAAATTCATTAGCATTTACTGCATTTGCAGTGTTGTGTAGCCATTGCCTCTATCAACTTCCAAAATATTTTCATTACCCCCAAAGAAACCTGAATGTCCATTAAGCAGTCACTCCCTATTTTCTACTCCCCAGCCCTAGAAAATCTGCTCTCTGTCCCTATGGATTTACCCAATCTAGATATTTCATGTAAATGGAATTATACGGTATTTGACCTTCTATGTCTGGCTTCTTTCATTTAACATACTGTTTTCCAGTTTCTTCCAAGTTGGTACATGCCTCAATATTTCATTCCTTTTATGCCTGAAAACCTTGAATGTGTGGATGTGCCATATTTTGTTTATCCATTCATCAGATAATGGACATTTTGAATTGTTTCTATCTTCTGGCTATTGTGAATAGTTCTGCTACAAATATTTGTGTACAAGGTTTTTAGTTCTTCTGGGTATATATCTATAATAGACAGGTGGCCTGTTCTTATTTCCTAACTCCCTGGGAAATCAATTAATGATATTTGTTAAGAGTAACACAATTTATCTATTGGATTTCCTTAGCACCATGCCTCTGGCTAAAGTTTTACTTATAGTAAATTAACCCATAATCTATGAGTGTTTTTCGAAACAAGGCTAGAATCTGGAATTCTTTCTTCAGGCTGGCCTTTGAATTATGCAAACTGCATATAGATTTTTTAAAGATTGTGCTTAACAAAATTGAGGCCTCTATTTGGTTCTCTCCTTGTCTCTTTCACATACACAGACAGGCATACACATTACACCCTTTCACCGGAAAGCAATGGAATTTGTTCTTTTGTTAATGTAACTAAGAGCCCATTCCCAAAACAAAGAATCTGATAAAAATTGAAACTTTCTCTGCCTTACTTGAGATCACAGACAAGTTATCTCATTAAATTATTTAATTTTTGCCTAGGGGGCACTTCATTGTATTGTCAACATCTGTAAATACCCCATTAGAGCAAATATCTCTGAAGGTGATGTGAATACCTGTTATTCTTTTATCGTTTTAGTCATAAGGTACCAAATATATTATTTAAATACAATAAACATGGACTGATAATTTATTAAATGAATAATAACTTTCTAACCCTTAGTACAATGTAATCATTTCAGGACTAAACCAATTTTCAGTAATAAAAGCCCTCAGAATAAAACTCAAACCTTTGCCATCAACTCTGACTGACTTACTGCCCAAATCATCAAGTGAAGAAGTAATGTATGCCAACAAATATGCTTTATAGTATCATTTTAAGATCTCTTACTTCCCTTGCCTTTTTTGTACAGCTTTTACTGTGGACTTAGAACTCTAGCCTTTCCAGTTCATGCTTGAAGTAAATTGATCCTTCCACCCCACTGTTTCCTGTTCAACTTGTGAAAAACCTCAATTTTCTCATTTTTCATTCAAGAATGTTGGTGTTTTTCAAAATAACTTTTCACATACAAAACAAATAACTAAAGGAAGAAAAGTAACGCTCTCAGAAATGGACACTTTTAAAGAGGGTAGGTAATGGAGGTTTGGAAGGCTTAGAAATTAAGTGCACAGGACCCAGGTTGGTTTTTTTGTTTGATTGGGTTTTGTTTTTGTTTGTTTTTTTCATGTAACATTTACTGCGATGGAAATTTTGAATCTACTTTTTTAGATTTTGTGATTGTTAACTACCCTTGGGATAATTTATTGGCCTTGGGAGACTCTTTTACTCCAATAACTGCTTTCAAGTTTGATGTATTCTTAACCGCTCCTAGAAATCACTACCTAGAGGGAATCTCTCTCCAGTTCCTTCTGATAGTTGGCTGAAACAGTCACATGTTAAGGATACCATCACCACTATGGATTCTGTGTTCATTCAGACTTCTTAGACGAGGTGGCATTCTCCTTTGGTCAGTTTCTTCCATGGGTTTCCATCCATGCTGATCTTAGTTTTCCTTATATTTCTTTGGTCTCACCTGCTTGCAGATGAGAACTTTTTTTTTTTTTTTAATTTTTCACCTATCTGTATTTCCTTCCTGTAGTATTTTTTTTTGTTCTGACTGTTTTTAAGCCTTCAAAAAAACTTCAAATTCTACCATTAGGATGCATGAAGAAATTCTCCATCTTCAATCTTCTTTCTGTGTGGAGTTAGTGGATCTCTTCCCTATTCATTTTAATTTGGCTTAGATCCAGCTAAATTCCTGCTGTAGACTGGGTCTCTCCTTATTTCCTATACCCTTTCCTATAATCTTGATAAATGGTGACCATATTTCTGTTTGGGCAGACTTTCCAACTGCAGGGAGAACGCTTGCTTCTTCTACGGAATGGGACTGTATAGTGCCCATGCAAACTGAAACCTTGTAAAGAAATATTAATAGTCAATGGGAAAATTGACATTTGCTCCACGATCTTTATTTTTTTGTCATAATATTAAAAGCTCTCTTACCGTTAATTATAAATATATAGGGCAATAAAAATAGTAAAATTAATTTAGTATACTACAATATATCATATATAAACTTTTTTATTTATTTTGAGAGAGAGAGAGAGCATGTGTGCACAAGCAGGGGAGGGGCAGAGAGAGGGGGAGAGATAATCCCAAGCAGGCACTACACCATAAGTACAGAGCCTGATGCAGGGCTTGAATCCATGAACTGTGAGATTGTTACCCTAGCCAAAACCAAGAGTCAGACGCTTAACAGACTGAGCCAACCAGGTGCTCCAGTATATCATATTTAACACAGAGTACCATATCATATTTAGTATACTATAGTATAGTATACCGTAATTTAAAAAGTTAGAAACATTGACGCTGGCAATGTTTTACTTCCTTTTGAAAAATCTGTCAAGGATAATTTGAACTGTGCTAGTTCTGTTCTTCTTATAGTACAATTTACAGAATGAAAAGAATACTTTTTAATGCCTTGGTGAATTATTCTATTCCTCTCTAAGACTGGATAAGCTTCCAACATTTTATCCTTTGCACTTTTAATTTTGAGAGTTCCTTTAGTGGGAAGATTTTTGCTGGTGTCATTTCTTCTGGGACATCTTTATCTTTTCATTACTAACATTTTCTTCACTTACATTGATAAGTTCACCTTCACTAAATTACCCTGCTGCCTTTCTAGAGTGTCCCCAGTGACTGTGGTGTTAACATTCCCATGATCATTTTCTTATAACTCCATTTATATTCTACTTGAATTTCACCTCTGGTGTTATCACTTTTTGTGTGATTTGCTGAATTTCATTTTTATTAGCCAATGCCCTCTTTTAATTATCCAATTTGACTGAAATATTGTGAGTTCGTCACTGAAAGAAAAGGAGGCGACACAAATATATACTTTGCTACCTGTGCACAAATTGAATAATAGATATGAAGTGACTACCAACAGACTTTCAAAGAAGTGATGTGGTTAGTGATCATGATATGCATTTGTTATTTATATAGTGATCTGTGCAATGAAAAGGAAACAACAAAGTTTGTACTTTGTGCACTTAATCATAATTGACATACCATGGGAATTGAAAGTTGAACCATGATGTTGGGGAGCTGGTGTTATTTTACTCATAGTGGTAACCAAAATTTTTGCATATCTGGAATATACCCAGGAAGGACTACCGGTGTCTGTTTCTTGGTTAAAGTAAGAGATCAGGACCTGAGCCAAAATCAAGAGTGAAGCTTAACCAACTGAGCCACACAGGTGCCCCCATTAAACCTTCTTTTTAAAAACTCTCTTTGTTCCTGGATAGCTGATTTTAAGTACACTCCAGTTTCCTCATTTTAATACTGTCATATAGTAATACCTATACTGAAGGATGATGATAAAGGTTGGAAATACTGATTATCATTCTCCTGGCATGTTTATGGCACTTGGCACATGCTTAATAAGTGACAAATCTATCACATTTCTTTTTTAAAAAAATTTTTTTAACTTTTATTTATTATTGAGAGACAGAGACAGAGCATGAGCATGGAAAGGACAGAGAGAGAGGGAGACACAGAATCTGAAGCAGGCTCCAGGCTCTGAGCTGTCAGCACAGAGCCTGATGCAGGGCTTGAACCCACAAACTGTGAGATCATGACCTGAGCTGAAGTTGGACACTTAACCGACTGAGCCACCCAGGCGCCCTCTGTCACATTTCAACCCATCTTTCTCCCATCCTCTTTCTTTCTTATTCTCCCTAATGTTATAATATTAAACAGTGTATTTAGCTCTGTTGTTTCTATCAAATAGATTGCTACTGGTCTAAAGTAATAAAAATTCAGTTTAAACATGTTTAACTTAAACATTAAAGCTTTTATTTTCATCCACATAATTGGAAACACAGTGTTCCATTAAGTTTCAAGTCATTGGCACCACATGTCTGCAGTTCTCTATATGTCCGTGCTGTACATGGTTTCTCTTGTCATTGTAAGATGACTGCCAGTAGTCGTAATATGTTTCCTTTGTCACGTCTAGGGGCATATCTTGTGTGGGGAGAGAGAAAATAAGTCTCTTCCGACTTTTTCTTACCTAAGAACAATTTTTTTTGTTTGTTTTTAGATGCTTCTGGTCAACCTCTTCTCATGTCTCAGTGACTTGTGTTAACTTTACTTTTACTGATAATGGAGAAGCAAAGTCTAATTGGGACTCACTTCTGGAGCTAGTTTTAGATAAGTAAGCTGCTGATTTCACTGGTCCCCAAATCACAACAGATCTGCCTTCATCCGATGGCTGCTGCTGCAAATGTCAGAACCATCCCTAGCCATCTTTCCAACCCTGGAGCCAGATTGCCTGTTGCCACCATCCCCTTAACCATACTGCAGCACATATGAAGTAGGGATGGACTGGCTGTTGATGAGGCATCCATCATGCCCATTCTCCCCTACTTCTGAAGCTTAAATTATTTCCCAACATACTACCATAGAGGCAAAAAAGGAAGTTCTCAAACTGCCCAGAATGAAGTCTACCCACATACCCATTACCTAATAATGTCTTTTCTCACTAGTAGAACAGTAATAGTAATATAAATAATAATAGCAACAATAATATAATGAGACCAGAGGAATGAAGTATTTCACCTTTATCTGAGTCTACATCTTCATCCGTCATTCACCCTCCCTAGTATTCATACACACACACATACACACACACACACACACACACACACTCACTCACTCCTCTAAATATGTGTTAAGATTAGTAGCATAATACATATTATAAAATCATTATCTTAAAGAAATTTTAGTTTATGGACCTTTCAAAGAATTGAGGTCACTAAAGAATTATGAAGCAAGAATACCTTTCCTATTTTGATACAGGTTAAATCTTGTAAAAAATATTATAATCACCTAGCAGGGAAAAGACATGCTTGTTAAAAGCTTGTTGCAACTACCATTCAATGCTGTTCATCTTCCTCTTGTTTAACTATAAGTCTTGGCCTTTGTTATTTGGGATAATAAGATCACTTTGGATCAACAATAATTCAAAGAAAGCTTAAATATTTTTTTTAAAAGGTTAGTCTAAAGTAACACCCAGAAAACAATTCCTTGCCTACTGTAATTTCTTGCTTGGCTGCACAACAATTTTCTGCCCACAGCTGAACTGGTGGGGAACTGAGATATTTCTGGGGTGGGTCATACACTTAAGTTCATCTTCTTCTTAAAGTCACTTTTACATTATCCAGAGAACTTTTATTTTCCTTTCTTAATAGGTATTCTTTTAGGCATTTTACTTTCTCTATGTAGTAAATTTTTAAACACCCACACACACACACAAAGCAGAGAGAAGCCCATGTATTTTTTTTTTCCTTTTAAAAATATTTATCTCCACTGTGGACAGTGAAGTTAATGATACTCCTCAGTTCACAATACATTATCATAAAGTATTGCACGTGTAAGGTTTCTCCCTTGGTCTATTTTATTTTTCTTTTCATTCCCTACCCTAGTTCATCTACCTCCCTCTCACAGGCCCCCATTCTACACACATTCTACATTTTTTAAATGTTTTTTTTATTTATTTTGAGGGGGGAGAGGGGCAGAGAGAGAGGGAAAGAGAATCCCAAGTAGTCTCCATGCAGTCGGTGCAGAGCCCAACGTGGGGCTCAATCTCACCAACTGTGAGATCATGACTGAGTGGAAATCAAGAGTCAGACACTTAGCCAACTGGCACCCACCCCCTTCTGATATTTTTTACCATTCCTTTTTTGCTTTGTCACTTCTTTGATACTACATGATCTATTTTGTACTCTGAAAATGCATGAGTTCCTGGCTTCTGTCTTTTGTGGAGCATCCCATGGAACACATCCCTGTATCTTCTATACACTGCGCCGTTAGAATGGAAGCATAGGCTGCCTTCACCTCCTCATTTCCACAACCAATACCCCATGGACATCTCCATAATTATCTACATAGAAATATATTCACGGTCACTTTGCATATGACTTAATATATTTAATTTCACTAAGTATGACTAAATGGCTTCCTGGAATTCTGGCACCAGTGTGCTCTAAAATGTAAGCCCCTCTCATGCCAACATTTGCTATTGTATTCTTCTCTACTTTTGCCTTTTTGGTGAATATAAACTACAGAAACATGCACTGTGTAAGTGCTGCTTGAAACGTATCTAATGACTGCATCATTTTATGAATTCCATGTTGTCTTTCAGTAGTGTGTGTCAATGCTTTCTACCACGTGAAACTGAAAAACAGACTTAACACTGAGCTTTCAAAAGGGCAAGGGAGAAGCATTCAGTGAAGAGAGAAAAAGGCTAAATCTATAAATATCTATTCCCTGTGTCTCTCCCAATTATTTTATATTCGAATTGCCAATTTTATGCCTAGAATCAGGCATCAGTGCCCACATCCAAGGATACAGAGGGAGCCAGTGTTGCTGCTGTCATGCACATCACCTCTGCCAATACTTCTGGCAGAAACATGACTTTTGAACACCAACCAGTGCGATGACCTGCACATGCGGCACTCTTGCCAGCATGGACTGTCACACCACTGTAACAACAGTGCTCATCACCAATGCTCCTGCTGTCAAAGCAGCGTGATCCACAGGATCCATCCCACTGCCAATGCCAGGCAGTGCATGACTCATGTCTGCTCACCCGTCAGCGGAGCCCATGCTCTAATCACCTGTGACCTAATCACTGTATAACCTGTTGCTCCCCAGAATTCATAGAAAAATATTCTAAATTAGTTTCTAAATCTATGTGTTAATTGTATTTCCCACGTTAAGAGACTATTTGAGTATACATTTATAATGTATTTAAAATTAATTTGGTTTTGAGATAAACTTTCTTTCCAAGTCCATGAGTCCCAAGGGATAAGATAATTCCCACCAGGCTCCCTATTTTGTAATAGAACTAATTCTGAAGTTGATAAAGGTCAAGATAGGACTGGTTAACAGAGCAAACAAAACTGTTTCTCAGGATAGGGCCTTTGCTATAGAAGGTGGTAAAAATAAGTACTATCAAAGAGATAACAGATACAATTACTCTTCTTCGGAAGGCAGAGACTTTTTAAATTTTTTTTTGTTTTTAGAAAGTAGCAAAAATGTTAATATCTCATAGTTAAATGAAAAACAGTATTGACTTTTATATAAAATATTAATAATAATATACCAAATAAGTCATAAAAATTAAAGCAATGTGACTAATGTTACATATTTATTTGGAATATTAGGGATGAAATGGAAATTAAAAAGGTGATAATAACATAATTAAATAAAACACACTAGACAGAAACTTCCAGCTACACTCTTGCCTACCAGTCTCTTAGCAGGGAATGTATCTGGTCTCTGAGTTCAGACCTTGCTTTTTGATGCCGTTGAAGCATTTGACTTTGGAAATAGAGCCGTTTGTCTAGGATGCTGTTACTCCAGTTTGATTTAATATATAAAATCCTATTAAAAAGGAAATAATCTCAGTCTTCTATTGTTGAGTTAAATTATTTTGATTGTAATGTTACTTAAATATGTATAAACATAAAGCAAAGTGTAAACTCCTAATGTTATAGCTTTTACACAATCATAAAGCTGAAACAAATGTAGATATTAAATACAAGAAAAAAACTACAAAACCAATAAAATTCAAATTAACAACATTTATTTAAAGTGTCAGTTGAGGATTTCTCTGAACTAAATTGCCACTCACTATAGGAATATGCTATTGACTACCGCGATACAGATTCTTTTGTGTCAGCAGTTTCTACTTTCCTGGGCTCTTTGAGGACTCAATTTCCCACCACATTTCTCTATTCACGGGACTGGAAACTTTATTTGTAAAGCATGCTGTGAATCAATTGGCTTTAACTTGGCACAAAGTCGTCTTTTACTTATTAAGTTTACTTCTTTTCTTTTCTAATTACCCTAAGACAATTAAAGTCATACTTTTGGTGCCAACATAATTTTAAACACAAACAAAAATGCTGATTCTGAAAGAGTGTGGAGTTGCTTGGTTATAAGTTGGCCATCCAAATAATCTAAGTGTGCTTAGGTTTGTTTATATCATTAAAATAAACACACACACACACACACACACACACACACACAGCCCTAGTTAAATCTGAAGATTACTACATTTTGATTTACATAAAAGGCAGAAGGATATACAAAATTTTAATATGCACAAAAAACTAGAGCAGTAGAAGTGAGTGAACATCGGGGAGAGGAAATATTTTAACATAGGAAGTAGAAAATTTTTATTAAAGAGATCCCATTGTTTTCTGTTCATCACGGAAAAAAATAGTGAGCATCAATCCTGTATTTGCAAATAGTCCTAGAGAAACTGGCATATAAAAATAAATTATTCATTTTGTGTACACTCAAGAAAACTAAACCTAGGTACACAAAATATTAAATATCATATAAGATGGTGATGACTCTAATAGTGGTATGTATGAGCTACATTCAGAAATTAGAATGGGGGCCTTGGTAAGTAATAGTTGATGTGTAGATTTGCTGTACCATATCCCTGGCTCACTGAGATGACTCTTTGGGAAATCATGTTAAGCCTACACCCTAATTTTACATTTGAAGCAGCAAGAGAAAATTTAAAAGCATTGCACCCTCTAACATTCCACTAGTCTATTGCACATAGAAGTATTTTCAACTTTGTGTGGATTAGAGTACTTTGTACAATGGACACCAACTCTAGACAATGCTAGCTAAAAGAAACTGAGAGGAAGGGTATTACATAGCTCACAAAATCAAAGATATTGGAGAATAATTTAGCCATCACACAGGACAAAAATCAAAAGATCTCTGACTGTACAGAGAGGATTAAAGCATCCCTAACTCTGGTCAGTTCCAACCATCTTCTGTCCTTGCCTTGCCTTACTTAATATTTACCATCCTGGGAGAATTAGTCCAAATTTCCTAACTCAAATCTTAATTCCTCTTCTCCACCTGGAGTTCTGCTAACATAACTGTTTATCTGTTTTATATCTGAGTCTCACATTAGAATGTAATTGAAACAGGGAGGAATCTTCTGTTCAGTTCACTACTGGATCTCCAGTGCCTAGATGTGGAATATAGTTTCAGCTTAGTAAGAATTGGCCAAGTGAACTGATGAGCGATGCTCCATCCTCTAAACTAGGGAAAGGGTGCCTTGACTGACAGTGTTATAAACACTGAGGATCATAGGGGGATGATTCTCCATGGTAAAATCAGGAGGCTGAGACCAGATTTAAAGGAAATTGATGGAGTACAGATAATAAAAGGAGGGGGAAAACAAATGCTTATTAAAAACAGCTACAGATAGATGTAGAAGAACAAGACTTTTTTGAGAAAATGTACTGCTGGCTTCTGTGTACTTTTTAAGCGTATTTTTCCTTTTCCCCAGCATTAAAGCTGATAGTAAAACAGATGAAAGATTTCAAGTCAATCATGTGATCTTCCATTTTCAAGAAGTTGGAGAATTAGAAAAAAGAAGAGTATTTTTTAACAGCACATAAAATAAAGGGAATAATGAAGAGGACACACAAATAAAAATACAAAAACATAGAGAAAATCAGTGCAAACAAAACCTGACTCTTTAAAAAGAACAGTGAGGGGCACCTGGGTGGCTCAGTTGGTTGAGCATCTGACTTTTGATTTTGGCTCAGGTCATGACCACATGGTCATGAAATTGAGCCCTGTATCAGGCTCTGTGCTGGGCGTGGAGCCTGCTTAAGATTCTCTGTCTCCCTCTCTCTCTGCTCCTCCCCCTTCTCAAAAAGAAAAAAAAAAAAATGAAATGGGTGTATCTCTGTCTGGTGGTTAAATCAATGGAACCAAATAGAAAGGCCAGAAATAGACCCACACAAATATAGTCAACTGATCTTTGACGAAGAAGCAAAAGCAAATCAAAGGAGAAAAAATACTCTTTCAACAAATATGCTATAACAATTGGACATTCAGATGTCACTAAATACAATTAGACATAGACAATATTATTTAAAAATTTTAAATGTATCTTAGGCCTAAATATAATATTCAAGGTTGTAAAACATCTAGGAGATAGTATAGGAAAAAAAGTAGGTGACCATTGGTTTGGTGATGAGTTTTTTGATAAAATACCAAAAGTATAATTTATGAAAGGAAAAATTGAGAAGTTGAATTTCATTAAAAATAAAAACTTTTGCACTGTGTAATACACTGTTGAGACAATGAAGGCAAGACTCAAACTGGGGAATGACATTCACATAATACATAGAACTCTTAAAACTCAATAGGAAAAAAACAACTCAATTAAAAATGGGCAAAAGATCATCAAAGAAGACATTCAATGACAAATTAACATAAAAATATGTTCAATATCATATAATATTAGAAAATTGCAAATTAAGAGGCACCTGGGTGGTTCAGTTGGTTAAGTACCCAACTTTGGCTCAGGTCATGATCTTGTGGCCCATAAGTTCAAGCCCCACATCAGGCTCTGTGCTAAAGCTCAGAGCCTGGAGCCTGCTTCAGATTCTATGTCTCCCTCTCTCTGCCCCTCCCCTGCTCAAATTCTGTCTCTTTCTTTCTCTCAAAAATAAATAAACATTAAAAAAATTTTTTTAAAGAAAATTGCAAATTAAAACAACTGTGAGATACTATTTCACACTTATTAGAATGACTGAAATCCCAAACTCTGATAGGTCAAGTTCTGGTGAGAATGTTGAGCAACAGTTACTCTTATTTATTGGTGGTGAAAATGAGAAAAGATACACTTTGGATAGCTCAGAATTCTGTTAGAAAGCTAAACATGGTCTTAGCATATGATCCAGTAGTTGTATCCATCTTGAAATTAGTTGAGAATTATGTCATACAAAAACCTGCACACAAATGTTTGTAACAGTTTTGTATATTACTTCCCAAACTTTAAGAAACCAAGATATCTTTCAGTCGGTGAATAGATAAAAAATAAAGCAAAACAAAAAACAAAAAAACTAAACAAACAAACAAAAAACCTGTGGTACATCCCTAAAATGTAATGTTATTTGGCAATGAAAAGAAATGAGCATTCAAGCTACATAAAGAAGAGGAAACTCAAATTAATATTGCTAAGTGAATGAGGCCAGTTTGAAAAAGTTACATACTATATGAATCCAACCATATTACATACTGGAAAAGCTAACAACTATAGAGAGAGTAAATCATTTAATGATAGCCAGAGATTTTGGTGGTGGTGGGAATGAATAGGGAGAACAGGACATTTTTACGGTAGTGAAACTACTCTGCATAATACTGTATGTAATAGTGGATAAATTACATTATGTATTTGTCAAAACCCATGAAACTGTATAACACAGGGCAAACCCTGAATGTAAACTATAGACTTGAGTTAATAATAATGTGTCAATATTGGTCTGTCAATTCTGATAAATCTACCACATTAATGCAAGATGTTAATGCAAGGTGTGGAAGGAAAGCAGGTATTTGGGAACTCTATACTACCTGCTCAATTTTTCTGTAGACCTGAAACTGCTTTTTATGAGATAAAGCATATTAATTAAAACATATTCTGATTTATATTAATCTTCTGAAATAGAGACTAAATTAAAGAAACTAAAGTTACATGGAACTTGGCTAGATACATTAACTTTAATGCTTCAATATTTAGAATATTCACTGAATATTATACTGCTAGAGATTACAGAATTTTGGTTGAAAACCCAGCCTGTCTATTTTTTAGACAATATTTTGTGGGGGTGCCCAGGTGGCTCAGTTGGTTAAGTGTTCAACATTGGCTCAAGTCATGATCTTGCAGTTCATGAGTTTGAACCCCACTTGGGGCTCTGTGCTGACAGCTCAGAGCCTGGAGGCTGCTTCAGATTCTGTGTTTCCCCTGCTCTTTCTGTCCCTCCCCTGCTCTCTGTCTCTCTCTCTCTCTCTCTCTCAAAAATAAATAAAAACACTAAAAAAAATTAAAAAAATATGTTTTGTGACATTTTGTTCTTTATAGGAATCATATTCTTTATAAGTAAGGCTAGATCTTAGTTTACTGACTTTGTTCAGTACATTCTTCTCCCTCTGCCATTCCATTGAATAGAAACACCAGATAGCATGCAGTAATCCACTTCAACATAAGGAACATTATCACCTGTCTTTAAACATGTATTGATACAGTTGAGCCTTCTTTATTTGCCTAATCTTATCAGGGTTTGAAATTGCATGATTGGTTAATTTAAGAAAAAATATTCTAAGGGAAAGATACATTATCAAGCTTGATAACATCACCTACCTAATTACAGAGGCTTCCCCTGTGGCTTACCTACATTGGTAGTTTAATTACTTCACGGAAAGATAACCCCATGCTCTATTCCTTACAGACCCATTAATGATATGCTACAACAGAATCAGGTATCTATTAAAAGTCCCAGTAGGTAAAGAAGTGATTCCCTGTAATCTTTCAACAGTAAATCTAATGCCAAGCACCCTATCTATGAGAGGTAATTTCTCATATAAATTTCCTACTCAGTTTCAGTGCACCTAGGAAAAAGGAAGTTGGCCATTCTTGAAAAATCATGACCCCTGCCTCACTGACCTTTTTCCAACACTTAATTTGGTATGAGCACATAAATGCTCAGAAGGTGATAAGTATCACCAACCATCTGAGCATGGGTGGCTGATAACACATTGGGATTGCCATTGTTTGCTCTCAGATTAAAGTTGCTGACACCTCTGATGTGGGCCAAGCAATTTTCAAACTGAGGCTAATGGTTCTGTTTCTCTTTTCCCTTTGTTCTCTCTCTGTCTCTAAAAGAAGCATGCTTTCGCATTTTTTCAGCAAACTTCTTAACTTTAACTAGCATAGAAGTTTCCTTGAAAGGTTGTCATTTAATTAGTTGAAAATCAGACAGGTGATCATACTTCTATTACTTGGGTTCCCAAAATTTTTTTAGGTTGTTAAAGGATATACAAGGAAACAAAATTAATTACCTATGCAACCAACTAGCATTTTAAAGAACAACTTCACTACAAGGACACATCTTAAGTTGGAGAAACTTAATCTAACTTCTAGGGACTGTGTCTGTTTCAATTTTTGTATATCATCGTCAATAGTAATAAGGCAATTTTATTAGATTAGGAAACTGAGATTCAAAGAACATAGTGTATCTTTTCTGCGTCTTCATTGTTTTGAAGAGAAGAGAGTATGGGTCTAAAGGGAAAAAGAGAGGTCATTTCAGGGGTAATAAGAGAATGTTTCGATGCCGTAATCACCCTCAGAATATTTTATTTTCCCACAGTGTCACAAAAATCAATGAAGCCTCTCTCAGAGTTTCAAACCTATTAGCTTTGCTATTCTTGGTTGTGGAGACTAAGCTTCTAATCAGTAGGCATTGCAAGCGTTCCAAGACATTTGAACAGAGGAACACCCTCCTTTTGTATTTTGTGTGTCTGATCAATAAGAAGAGAAAGAGAAATTAGGAAAACAGCAAGCAAGAAAGTAGACATACAATTGGACTTCATAATTTGTTGGAAAGCTCCTCAACTTCAAGACCATCTATGTTATGCAATACATGTACACATACATACATGTATATCCACATATGTGCATACATATGTGTGTGTCTGTGTCTCTGTGTGTGCCATGTGTGTGTAAGACACAGTGCTGGTCCACAGAGGATTAAGATCAGAATATGACATAAGTCCTGTTTTCAAGGAGGTAAGAATTTATTAAGGGACATATGCTATTAAACTAAAGTTATAACAAAATACCTAATAGAAGACCTCATGACTTGTTTCAAAAGTAGCACAGTGTGATGAATTCTGCCTGAGATGAAGGAAAAGATCTTTGAAAGGAGACATATACATTAGGTTGAATATCAGAAAGCATTCTCAAATGGGGTATATAGTGACAACAGGGCTGTTGTGAGAAGAGAGTTCTGTGAGTTCTTCTAGTGGATTATCAAATGTGAGGGGCATGATGGAAGCCCCCAGATTTGTAGACTGTTGATCATAAGTGCAAGTACAGGGCACTGGGGTGGCTTAGTTGGTTAAGCGCCAGACTCAGCTCAGGTCATGATCTCACAGTTCATGGGTTCGAGCCCCGCATCGGGATCTGCGCTGACAGCTTGGAGCCTGGAGCCTGCTTCAAGTTCTGTGTCTCCCCATCTCTCTGCCCCTCCCCCCTTTCTAAAACAAATAAACATTAAAAAAATTTAAAAAAGAAGTGCAAGTAGACTAGAGACCCCACATTTAGCTGGTGCCTGAAGTAGGGGCAGTCTTGTTGGAGACCATGCCCTTAAATATGTGGATTCTCACACTAGCTCCAGATGGTTAGCATCAGAATTGAATTGTATTTCAGTACATCAGTTGCTGTCAGAATATAGACTCCCTTTCTTTTTCTTGATGGTATATTGTGAGGAAAAAAAAATTGAGAGGACTCCAAGATGTCAGGAACACTGATGGTTTCTACTTTTTGTTGGGAGTTTATTATTTTGTCATGGGACTGGACATTTATTGTCTTTACCTAAAATTAGCACCTTCTTTAAAGAATGGCAATTACTCATTGACGTGGTCTTAAAATTCAAGACAAAGTAAAAATATGAAACATATAATAAGTAGCTAAATCTAGATTGGGAAGATAAACTACAGGGACATAGGGATATTTGTCAGATGAAATAATCATTAGTATATAGCTTAAGTAAGATTATTATGCAAGTGATTACCACAAGTGCAAACAATAAATGCAAATCCAAACCACAATGGGACTCCTAGTAAGATAGTGCAGTAAGAGGACCCTAGGCTCACCTCGTCCCACGGATACAACTAGATAACACCCATAATGACCCAAAGACTGGCAAAACACAGCTAACTGTAGACAAGAGGCCACATCAAAGAGGGTAGGAAAGGCAGAGAAGCGATCTGAGCTAAAGGGACCTTCAAGACTGTCCACAGGAGGGAGAAACACCTTGGTTGTTGAGAGAAAAAAGAAAGAGATCCTCACACAAAGCATCCCAGACGTGACGGACCCACACTGGGAAGACAAATCCCCATAACATCATTTGGCTTTGAAAACCAGAGGAGCACAATTTTGTGAGTTCTTATAATCAGCAGGAGTTAACACCTAGAACTTTAAAAATCCTCAGAGTTAGCTCTGGGAGACCGAGGACAGCAAGAGGAAACTGAGTCCTGGCCCTTAAAGAGACATTGCAACAACCATGTGGAGATAGAGCACTGAAGCAGCAGTTTGAAAAAATGCCTGGGGTATACAGGAGGAAGATTTGCTTACTAATCTCAGAGCCTGTGCTGGAGAGGCAGGGATCATTGGAAGACTTCTCCAAGAACAGAAGAGCTGGCAGGTACCATTTCCCTCACCTGCCCCCATAGATACACCAGCACAGCACCAACACTCTCCACCTCACTTGCTAACACACCCAGGCCCCACCAGGTGTTTCTGCAAACACCCTCTCCAGCCAGGCCCAACTGCAGGTCTCCTCCCACAACAGACCTGCACAAACTCTAACTTCCAGCTCTTGTTGATCTGCAAAATTTGCTCATTCAGATCTCAAGATGGATAGTTGCAGGGCAACTATTTGAAATTTCATGGCTTTTGAAGTGCAGATCTCAGTGTTTTTAATTTGTTAGTGAATTCTGAATTTCAGTGCATTTCAAAATCAAATATTTATTTTAGATATTACTTAAATTTGAAAATCAAAAGCTGACCAAATTAGATAAATTTGATTGAAAACCACCACCACTCATCTCTTTGACTTAATATTTGGCAGTAAGTCCCTTTCAGGATTTCCACCCCATTTCGAGTGCTATTTTTTTGTCTCCACTGATCATACCGCCTGATTTCAGTTGGCTTTGAATTCTTTGAGTCCATCTTCTGGGAACTGCTTGCCTGGAAGTGGTTATTTTCAGGTTAGCCTATTTCCACATAAGATCCTCTTGTTGCTATAATTGAAAATTTGAAGGAACCCTGGGGATGGTAACTTAATTCTTTAATCTGGTGTCACCGTACTCTATTGACTTTTCTCCTGGATAAAACCAATTAAAACACCCATTTAATCCAACAGGGAGCTCTTGGCTCATGCCATCCTCTCCCATATCTATAAAGAATGTATATTATAGAGATTATGTTTAATTCCTCTTCTCTTTTCTTTTTTTTAATGTATTTTATTTATTTATTTATTTATTTGTCTATTTATTTATTTATTTATTTATTTATTTATTTATTTATTATTTTTGAGAGAGAGAGAGAGTAAGAGAGCAGGGCAGAAAGAGAGGGAGACAGAGGATCCAAAGCGGGCTCTTCACTGACAGCAGGAAGCCCCATGTGAGGGGTAACTCACAGACTCTAACTCACAAACTGTAAGATCATGACCTGAACTGATACCAGACACCCACCTCAGTTGTTCTTCCCTTTTCTGAACCTCTGGAAAACTCTGGTCTATGACACATACTTGATGCTTACAGCTGGTACTTATTTTGGTATTCATTATTTGATGTAAATGCACAAACATTAGTTTGTGACTAGTTGACTGAGATTATTCAAAAATAAGTCTTAGTACCATCATTACATGGTAGATTCCTATATAGATTTATGTTTAAGAAACACTGAGAGGGGCGCCTGGGTGGCTCAGTCAGTTGAGCATCCGACTTCGGCTCACTTCATGGTCTCGCGGTCTGTGAGTTAGAGCCCCGCCTCGGGCTCTGTGCTGACAGCTCAGAGTCTGGAGCCTGCTTCGCATTCTGTGTCTCCCTCTCTCTCTGCCCCTAGCCTGCTCATGCTCTGTCTCTCTCTCTCTCTGTCAAAAATAGGTAAACATTAAAAAAATAAAAAATAAATAAAAAAAGAAACACTGAGAAATGATGACAATTGGAAAACACCCAGGTGCCTACCTAGGGCATTGCGGAAATCTCAAGAAGTGTTCCAGCTTTGCATCTTCCAAAGTTTCATAAAAGAAACAAAATCAAAATCACCATTTTTAGTCATAATATTGTAGCAAATTGTAGTTCACTGCAACAAAATGTTGTTGAATGGATGGCACTTTGTAGCTACTTTTTCTTAATCTTGTATTTATTTTTCAAATAATTTATATTTTAGCAAAATTAAATCGTCACAGTTTTCCAAATGTGGTAAAGAAAATAGCATTGGGTTTTAGCTTCCATTCGGTTTATACTCTTATTTAAATCACAAATTCTGCTGATTATTTTCATCTGACAAACATTCGTACTGCTGTGTGGCTTACCTTCACAGTCTGGATTCAGCTACTCATTTTTTGCTTCATTGTAGGACCAGAGAAATTCATCACCCTTATTGACTACCTGAAGATTTCTCTATTGATTTTTTTGAAATGCATTTTTAGCCTTAGGTGTTTACATTGTTAGGATTTTGCATGCTGAGGGGAGGCACCCCTGGGCTTTAATTTGTTCTTCCTGCTGTCTACTTTTCCCTCTTAACTCTAGGGGTAATAGCAAGGAAACCATTTCTATTTTTAAAGTTTAACGTATCAGAAATCACAAACAGTACATTACAAGTACCACGAAATAGCTTCACAAAGGAAAAATTCCGAAGGCTTGAATGTTTCTGGGAGAATTATTTTCCAAAGTGCTCATTTATAGAGGACAGAAAGAGGTCATAATTCACAAATAACATTCCTAAAATATTGGCACTTTTTATTCGTTGTTTGTGTGACCCAGCAGAGGGGCCACAAGGAGGGTGACATTTGCCCTCTCTTCCTTCATGTGTAAGGCTATCCCAGGAATTCTCAGTCTTTTCACACCTGCAGTTGACAGTGCACCATGTTTCCATGTGGCTTCTTTCCCTTCTAATGTCTCCATGGAGTATTGTTAGTGCCTAACAGGAATCTTTCTTGTGGGCACTGTGGTCAAAGGCTTAATGAGATAAAGAAGTGAGTATTCACATTTCTTATAAAATGATGGTGATCATTCTTTGATGTTTTTCTCTTTACTAAAAAAAATAAAGAAAAAATCAATAAAGAAATAAATTCAAAAATACCTATGTAACATGAGATTTGTTTGAACATTTTATTAATATAATAAAACCAAACAAGAGAAATTAAGATTCCATGCCCTTTTCCTTCTCTTGAAAAACATACATACATAATTAATATATATTTGTATAAATTTATATAATTTATACATGTATAGATAAATCAATCTTCTGACTGACGTCCTAAAATACAGCATTTTTATATTAAAAACATAAAGCATAAATTTACAAGCCTCTATCTAAAATACAAATAAATAACTTCTGGCATTGGATTTTAAGAGTTTTGTCATGAAGTCATTGGTTACAGAGTCTTCCCTACCTTCTCAAATATTTGGGCTTATTTCTCAGACATGCTTATTCATGATCATCATTTTGCAATCTGAAAAATAGAGATTTCTAGACTAGCTACCTTTGCATACTTAAAAGCTTTTATTCCAGCTGCCCTTATGCACAAATAACTTTTTTTTAATTTAAATTTTGATATATGTACTGAATGTCTAGGATACTGAATTATATACAAGGATGCAAAGCTTCAGTATTCTTTGTGCTTAAAGATCTTATATTTTAATACAGCTAGGACTGCTTCTCATGCTTTGTTATCAGTGAAATGTAGTATGTATATATTCTGAAGAGGATTCATCTAGCAACAGGTGAATCTGTATCAGCAAGGCCTGGGAACTGACGCTAGACTTAAAGCACTGTAGGACTAATTTATATATAAATATAGTCCTATAGTCTCTCTCTCTCTCTCTTTCTTCCTCTCAAAAGTTTACTTTTTTGTTGTATGTTTCCACACTAACTTGTATGGTCCATCATGGCAGGATCCCTATATTACCTCTTTAATTATTAGTATATCTAAAGTATATTAGAGTCCAAGGCACTGTCAGATACTCAGTATACTACATTTGTTCAGCAAGTGCACAACCAAGGTCGCTTCACTTCTGTATACTTGATAATCTTCATCTCTATGTCTACTAAGATGAGCTCTGGGTTACTATATGGCTCTCACATTACTAAACTTCTTTAATGTTTGTTTGTATGGATGCCCTGGGTTTGTAATAGGTGCCTGGGGCCCATAAAGAAGAGAAAATGAAATGAGTTTCCAAACATATAGGGCTCTTCTGAGAAGATGTTGTGAAGATTTATTTTGTTGAGGGCTAGTTCTGTGTGTCACTTTCCTAATAGAATTCTGGCTATAGCCACTAGGGGCACACCCTGCAGTCATTCATTGTTTTCACATGTAGCCTAGCACATGTGTACTCTAAATGTGAAAATGGTGGCCAAAATTTCAAAGACTGATGGACGGTGTAGGTGAGGTAGGAAAGTTAACGTGTAGAACTCAAAGCCACAATTGTCCCATCTGTGTTGCTTCCTTTCTTCCAGTTTTCTACATTTTGCCACTGTCTCTTTTTTTCTTTTCTTTGCTTCCTCTCCCATTTATCTTTGCCTTTAGTGCCTTGATTATACGTCTGATATGATGAAACCTTAGCCAAACTGGACATCTTAGTAAGTTCAGGATTTGGAAGATTTGTTAAACAATATACAAACATTATAATTGATATAAGAATAGCTTATGTGAATATAATTGCATTAAAATTAAATTTTAATTTCACCAAAAGGCAAAGGATACCATGAAGTACTTGTAAAACTTGAAAAAAGGACAGGAAAAAAATTTCCACATAGAAATGATAAAAGATTTGTGTCCAGAATATTTAAGAAATCTTTAAGACCCATTAGAAAAGTACATAAAAGACATGAGTGGTATTTCACAGAAAAGATGAATGGCCAATAAAATGTAATAATGAAAAAGTCTACATCACTTTAGAAAAGTCTATCAAAAAGCTTTAAAATTTTTCTGCAAACTATCTTTGAAAGATCCCTGACATTTGCTCAGATACATAGCTCATAAGAAATCAGAATATCTTCTGATAAGAGAACAATAATATCATCATATCTATGAAAACTAGGGGAAAAAAGGAAGTTTCAGAAAGAACAATTTTTTATTAGAAAATTTGAATTTCCTATAATATTAATAAAAGAAAGAGCAATTTAAAAATTTAAAAAACACTAGCTTTCCGCTTTTCATCTTCTGGTGAAATCTCAGGTGACATTGACTTATTAAAGCAATATTCTGTGTAACCTGAAGCTATCCATTCTGCTTCTATAACAATCTTTGTTTTACACTATTGTTGCATTAACCTAGCTTCTTCTCTAATTTGACTAGCATGAATTTTAATCCTCTCTGTTTTCTACTTGCCTAAGGATAAAATCCTAGCTTGGAATCTA
This sequence comes from Neofelis nebulosa, assembly GCF_028018385.1. Lineage (NCBI taxonomy): Eukaryota > Metazoa > Chordata > Mammalia > Carnivora > Felidae > Neofelis > Neofelis nebulosa. The sequence goes on along the minus strand of NC_080790.1, from coordinate 42,143,778 downwards.
TTCTTGGAATCTAAACCTCACAACATTCTGGCAGGACCCATATTCTCTGAGCCAGTCTCTGATAGCCACAGCTATTCTCTTACTTCACTCAACTCCTCACTCCTCCAAACTCGCCAGATTCCTTGACTCTGCTTAGCACACCTTACTCTCTTTGGAAATAAAGGGACACTCTGTTTCCTTTGTCTGACAAGCTCTTATTTCATGTAAATTTCAATCTGTGTGTCATCTTGCTTCTTGGATCTGCTCTCATATATGGTAAAATTAGCTTGTTGACAAAACAAATAAATTACAATAAAAATTAAAATATCTATTTTAAAAAATATATATCTATAAATATCTATATAAATATCTATATAAAATATAGATATTTATATATCTATATATATAAATATCTATATAAAATATATTATATATATATAGATATAGATATATATATAGATATATAAAATATATCTATAACAAGAAGTTCATAATGATACTTATTGCCCAAAATAACCATTGATAAGTTTGGGTATTTTTTTCTCATTAAATATCCTTAAATTATTTGTTTTATTCATAAGAAAATTGATCCTAGTGGCTTCTAATGTTTTTCCTGATGCTGCCATTGACTACATCAAAGGATATTTTGTGTGGCCAAAAAAAGTGTTTTTATGTGTTTTGGCCAAAAAATCTATGAAAATTAAAACTGGTTAATATAAAAAAACTTATGATGTGATTTCACTCTTATAACTCAGACCTATGTCCATCCTAACCAATGCAGATACCTAAAATTATCTTCTTTTTTAGGGATTTTTATGTCTTTGAAATTGTAGATCAAAGACACCCTGATCATAATCTTTGATTGATAAGCACAAATTCACATGCTGATTACTATTTCCTTCCTTTAACATTCAAACTAATAAGCATCTGTGTACTTGTCCATAAATGTGTTTTCTAATCATATAATCAAAATAATAAAATTAGCTGAGGAGTTAAATGAGATCCTTGGGAATTTTATAGTAACTTTTATTGGCCACCTAATTTTTTATTATTTTCAAATTTAAAATGGAATTATTTAGGGTACATATCACCAGAGATCAATTTAAAAGAATTTGGAATGAACATATTTTTGTCTCCCAGAGGAAATGTTTATAAAGGCAATAATAGGAGGGAATATAACTATTCCATAATATCTTATATGAAAATAAATGAAGATCACAAGCCTAAGTATAAAAGAAAAAGGTGTTGCCATATATTTTCAAAATGTAATTCTGCTTATTAGCATGAAGGGTTCTTCTCGCCACACAATCATAAACACTGCGGAGATAAAGTTTATCTGCATAAAGTCCACATGCAGATTTTGTTTTTCAGTTTGCTATTACATTGTGCTGTGAAACATATGTGAAATTTCAGATCCTCAGCTGGTCCTCTAAAATTCAGTAAACTAAAATAAGATAAAAACAGAGAGGGAGGCAAACCATATGAGACTCTTAAATACAGAGGACAGGGGCACTTGGGTGTCTCAGTCAAAGCTTCTGACTTTGGCTCAGGTCATGATCTCCCGATTCACTAGTTCAAGACCCACGTCCAGCTCTGTGCTGACAGCTCAGAGCCTGGAGTCAGCTTCAGATTCTATCTCTCTCTGCCCCTCCCCTGCTCACATTCTCTCTCTCTCTCTCTCTCTCTCTCTCTCTCTCAAAAATGAATAAACATTAAAAAATTGTTTTTAAATACAGAGAACACACTGAGGGTTCCTGGAAGGGATTTGGGTAGGGGGTGAGCTAAATGGGTGATGGGCATTAAGGAGGGCACTTGTTGGGATGAACAATGGGTGTTGTATGGAAGTGATGAATCACTAAATTCTACTCCTGAAACCAATACTATGCTATATGTTAACTAACTGAATTTAAATTTAAAAAAATAAATAAAAGACAATTCTATGTGCTCTACTATCATGATGTTTTGTCATTGATAGCTCAATAGATCCTTCCAGTACAAGTAGTGTTGGTAAATTAAAATTATAAAAATCAATAATCTATTTCTCTGATCAAATTAGTCTTTCTTAAGATAATATAAATTATAAAATGCGTATTTATAAAATTATATATATGCATATATATGCAATATTATCAAATGAAATTAGCATATGTAATTGTGCAGTATCTTTTAAGAAACGTATATTAATTCAAAATAAAAATCAAATGGTGCCTGGGTGGCTCAGTTGGTTAGGCTTCTGACTCTTGATTTCCATTGGGGTCATGATCTCATGGTCATGAGATCAGATTGAGGCCCGTGTCTGTTGGCCTCTGCAATGGGAGTGGAGCCTGCTTAGGATTCTGTCCCTCTGCCCCTTCCCTGCTTGTAAGTGCTCGCTCTCTCTCTCTCTCTCAAATTAATTAATTGAAAATAAAAATAAAATTCAAAACTAATAAGTACCATTATTTGAAAGCTTCATTTATATTGATTCTTACAAATCCCTTCAGTATTTGCTAAGCTAAGGTTGAAAGTTCTGTTACCTGTTTTTAGTCAGTGACTCTTCAGTAACTGCAACTACTAGTGGAAAATGATGCAATCCAGCCTCTTAGCAATGATTCGAATGTCCTGATGTTTCCCTAGTTAGTATGCTCCCTTTTATGATAAGTCACATCTTCTCACTCTTTGCTGAGGACAAGCTCAAGGACTTGCCTCATAATTCAATGAAAAATGGGAAAAGAAATGAAATCTATTTTTTTAATACACCCACCAACCTATCTCATCTCTAACCATATTTTTCTCGTCTCTTCTTAGTGGGTGAAGAGCTTCTGTATCGGGTAGGATAAGAGAAGCAGAACAACTGCAGGTGATAAAGAAATCAGGAATTCATTAACATTAGGCCTTATGCAAGTAGTGGATCTGGTGGAAAAGACTGCACACTGTTGTCTTGTGTATGGTATTTAGACTAAAGTCACTTCAGGTCAATGAGATGAGCAACTGGGAATAAAAGCTTTATATGGACAAGAGCAAGGACAAGGAATACTTGAGGACCACTGGGACCCTTAACTCCCAATCTCACTTCCTCCAATCACACCTCCTCCAATCTCCTCTAATCTCACTGCTGAGACTTTCAGGAGACACTTGTGCCCTTTAGAGCTAGATACCCAGGATTCAGTGAAGCTGAAAGGGGGGATGTGGCCAGAACCATCTCAATAATGGAACAGCCTTCCACCCAGTTGCTTAGGAAAAAGAAAAAGTCTTAACTTTGATTACTGTCTTCTCTCTAACCATATCTAACCGTTCATCAAGTTCTGTTATTACTACTCTTATAAACATATTTTGAATCTTTCCTTAGCTCTATAGCTAGCACCTGATTCCAAGTTGTGATCATATTTCAACAATGGAGATGTCTTTTTGCCTAAGTTCTGAGACTTCCCACCCCAGCAGGATGGATTCCACACATCACCCTTGCCCCAGCCTCAAACCCATCAATGATTTCCCATGACACTTAGAATGAAATCCACCATCCTTCCCTAAACTCCAAATTGCTGCCTCCACCCTCTTAATCTAGAGTCTGTCTACTCAACCCTACTTCCTTCCACCTTTTTTTCCTCGCTTTACTTCCTCTCTGCTACATTGGTCTCCTTTCCAGTTCTGAGTCATTCTAAAGTCTTTATCATATTCCAGTTGTTTTCCTCTAAGCCAGATCATTCTTCCTCTAGCTCTTTACAGACTCCTTGTCGTTTAAGTTTCATTTCAAATGTCACCTCCCTGAAGTTTTTCTAATTATCATACTTGGAGTAAACTCTCCTCACTTCTCACTCTTCCATGCATGCGTGCATACACATACACAGACATACACACACACACACACACACACACACACACACACACGCACACAGAGTTATCACCTGATATATTTTAGCTTCTTCCTGGCCTTTGTAATGATGAAACATATATTTGCATAAGCAAGACTCAAAACAGAAAAGCAGATCTGGCACAGTACAGGTGAAAAATATCTGTAGAAAAACAAAATTATCATTTTCATTTCTATTCATCTATTCGTTTTATTATTCAAAATATTGAACATCATAGGTTCATTTGCAGTTGGTAAATTTTCTGTATGTAGACTGCCAAGTCATTTTTTTTCTCTTGCCCTTTGTCTTATTCATAGTGTCCTATTTATTGTTGAAGGCTAATTACATATTAAGAATGTTTAGTTTTCATCTCTCATATGTGTCACAGAGTTTTCACTTCATTTTTCTAATTTAATAGTTCAACAGACAGATATTTTATGTCTTCTGTATCTAAACTACCTTCAGCTTTGATTTCTCTGACATAAGTATGCAAATAAAATTATTTTTCACAACAGTGTTAGAAAAATTTACTAAAAATTTTATCCAGGTAGCATACAATTCTATACTTTAATTTACATTATTGATTCATGTGTGATATATTTTGTTATAATATGATGTAGGGGGTCTACTTTATGTGAAGATGACTTAAGGTTTTAGTAAATATATCTTCAGAATGAATTCCCACATGTGACATTTCTTTTCCCAGAACTTTTGACATTAGTGTCTTATGCTTCTAAGTGTTAATAAATCACTTAGACACTTGATTTTGTTTTTTGTTTGTTTTACTGTAGATTTGGGGGGGGGGGAATGTACTTGTGTTAGCTTGTGATATATTTTCGTTTTGTTATCACCTGTCTAAACCTGTGTAAATAACTCTTCCTGTATGTTCCTTCAAATGACAATATGGAGCAAGGTTTGTAACCAAAGCTATTTCCATATGTTTCAGTTCAGATTCATATTTTTTTCTAGATAAGGTGCTCATCATAAACTTGAAACAGAACTAAAATAAATTGTTTAAGCTTATTTATTTATTTTGAGATAAAGAGAGAGAGCAAGTGTGAACAGGGAAGGAGCTGAAAGGGAGGGAAAGAGAGAGTCACAAGCAAATTCTGTGCTGTTAGCACAGAGGCTAATGTGGGGCTTGATCTCACAAACCGTGAGCCAAAATCAAGAGTCAGATGCTCAACTGAGCCACCCAGGCATCCAGAACTAAAATAAATTTAATGTAATAACATCCATCTAATCTAACATTTATATTTTTTCATATTTTAATTGAATAATTCCAAATAATGTAGAGATATATACTTTCTAATCACAACTACCAGGTAAAGTCATCTCTTACACTTTTATTGTACCTCTTTTCTCTCTCTTTTGATAGCATTATAAAACATAACTAATTCTGTATTTAATATCTAGATCTTCTATTATCCTAATCATTATCAGAGAGTAGGACTAGTTCCCCTCCATATTATTCAGAGCTGCTTCCAGAATACTGAACCTTACACATATAGTAAGTCCTCAATAAATATCTGCTGAACACATGAATTCATGGTTAATATGAAATGATTTTGAATGAAAATTAAGTACTCCAGAAGCTTCATGCAAACGTAGTTTAGTGTTTGCCAAAGGGATTTTTTTTCTAGTAAAAGGGTACCTTTTAATCCTTGCATTATGTAGAGCAACCCAGAGATACTAAAACACATTTATAGATAATTCATGTTTATTTAAAACATGTTATAGTTTCTTCCATGTGAGTATAAAATGCACAGGAGTCTGAAATTATCTCTAAAATATATTCTTAAGTACAAATTGGTTGAAAAAGAAAGCGTCAACAATTAGATCTTTTCTACTTCTTTCCTTAGTCACTGACATTTTGTGCTTTGACAGAAACTGCATGAAAACCAATTAAATAAACATTTTTGATACTTTGAATCTTATCAAAGCTGGTCCTATAAGGCTTGTAAGTTATAAAACTCTTTAGACATAGGGTTTTTGAAATGTACTAGGAAGTATCAAATCAATGAATTAATTTGGTAATTATCCTGGAGACTGTTCAGGTGTGTAGTTGGAGAGCCATTATCCAAAATAGCCTAATTCCATTTCTAACTCCTCTACCTCCTATAAAGACACAACTAATTGTGTGGAAAATTTCAATATTCAATGATCAAATATTTTTTTCCAGCACTTATCAACCATTTATCCAGAATATTTGATTCAATTGGTCATTATGATACTTGCACTAACAGGATGAAATAATATCCTGTATCAAATTAGCTCTGCAAATGGCCAGATGAAACACAATCAATAAATAAGGATTTTTGAGAGCCACTTTGTCTAGTCTTTTCTCCTCAGCAGTGAAATAAGCCATTGTAATTCAGTTTTCCTTAATTATCCTTGACCTTGATTTTCTTTTTTTATTTAATCAGTGTTCAACAGAATCATTCTTCTGGCCCCAAATATATCTTTTATAACAGCTTATCAATACAAGGTTTAGTACAAATTAAAATGTATACCTGTCCTATTTTTAGAGTTTTAATTTTATTTAATTATTATTTTAATTCCAAACTACTTTTATTTTTAGCAGCAGATATTTGTGAGTTCATTGGTAACTAGGCAAGTAGGATTTTTTTTCTAAACCCATCTAGCTGAAAATAGCATGTATGAGGCTCAGAAAAAAGTAATCCATGCGCCAGATTGAACTTGGGCTTCTCTCAATTCATGATTTCAAAAGGCTTACCATTCCGATTGATTTCTTTTTCTCCTGAGCTAGCTAATCAAATTTCTTCATCCTGGCCCTGCAATCCTCTGACTGGTACTCATCATACTTCATTCTCTTCTATTGCTTTGTCTCTTTGAAAGTCTTCTCGCTATTTCTTCCTTTACTTTCCAGTGTCACTTCAAAGTTTTGACCATTTTCCCCTCTATAGGAAAACATCATCCCAGTGCAATTATTTGGTAAAAAAAGACTAACAGGCAAGGAGTCCAAATACTAGAGATTTAGGGCTGAACAACTACGCTGAGTCTGTCGAGAAAATGTTCTCAGTCTCTGCTTCCTTTCTATTGAGTGAGAATACTTATAACTATTCTCCTAGCTCTTCAGGATTCTTGGGAGGAAAGATAGCATAGACTACCAGCAAAACTATGGGAGTTTGAACCAGACAATCCAAGTTTTAAATCCCTGTTCTATTGTGCAAAATTTAGGTTTCTTCAGAAAGGTATTTTTCAATTATAATTGTCATACAGATATAAAAGTGAACACATTTTACCGATTTCATTCTTCTTATTAATGAGGAAACCAGGGGTGCCTGGGTGTCTCAGTTGGTTAAGCATCCAACTCCATCTCGGCTCAGGTCATGATCTCATGGTTCAGTTCTCAAGATTGAGCCCTGCTTCAGGCTCTACACTGACAATGCAGAGGCTGCTTGGGATTCTCTCTCTCCCTCTCTCTCTCTGCCTCTCCTCTGCTCATTCTCTCTCTCTCTCTTTCAAAATAAATAAATAAGTAAACAATTTTTAAAAAATGAGAAAATCAGGAAGATGTTTTATATATATATATTGTGTGTGTGTGTGTGTGTGTGTGTGTACATACTAGGAATATTGAAATGATTATGTAAATGGAAGTAAAGCCAGTTTTTCCAAAAGGTAGGAAGGAAGAAAATTATTGCCTTACAGGACAAGAAGATTTTAACTGCCATCTATTAGTTAGTTACCTACAACTGAAAAAGCACTGGATAGTAGTACCTCAAAGACAATGAAAGTCTAATATCAGATAACCTGGGAGATGTCCTCTAAACAAAATGTTTTCCACTGAAGTGCATTTTTTTTTCTAAAAGTAACTTACTTCCTCACCTGCAATTTGTGGATTTATTGTGAGAACTTTATATTAAGATAAAGCGCAGGTAGTGATCACTATGTAGTGGAAACTCAATTAACAGGAATTTCCTTCTCTTTCCTAAAATATATGAATATGTAACTTAGGTTGCATATCACTAGCCAAATCAAATATGTTATTACCCCTTAAGCTATACCCAGGAAACAGTACTGCAGAATTATTGTGTGTAATTCAAAGTGAAAGAGTATTTAACTTTTATTTCCCCTCACTTCCAGAAGAAATTTTTGAAGTCTGTAAGAATTAAAGTAATGTGATTGGATCTTTTGTTCAACTGATAGTTGAACTTAAAGCTGTGGTCTATATATCTGATATGTACTATGTTTAGCATGATGAGGCCTTAACCATTATTTATAACCAGGATCATTTGTATCATTCCTTACTCCTAATGATTTATTTTGTGCTTTCAAATTTTGTCAATTATTAAGAAATTAATGTTTTCTTAGTGGCATAGGTAATGTTAGAAGGTGAAGTTTCTGCATATCCATTTTTGATTTGCCATTGTTGAAATTAATTGTGTTATTTTGAAAATACATTCAGGTCTTAAGGTGAATGGACTTCATTTTTAATAACTGAGTTTAAATATAGAAAGTAAACATTTCAGTGAAATACTACTGTACCCACTTCTGATCTTTCTGCACAGTGTTTCATGAATATTATAATGTTTTTTGGCTGTTCTTACAGAAATGTACCATTTTCTTTGGTCCATATCCTCACAGGATATTTTGAAAATTCCCAGTTTCACCTGTGTATATCTGTCCTTGAAAATAATATGCATATTTTAGCATATATTTTAGAAATGAGGAACCATCAAGGTGATATTTAGCAGGAAAAATAGTTGTACTAATTTAGGTACTCTGGTTAATTAATGTATCACTGGCAGCGCTAAATACCATATGTACTTGTTATAAAAACTCCATCATCAACAAATTACATAGGCAACATTAACAGCAAGTGTTGGTTTTATCTACAATTTGACATTATTCCTCTGGAGGCTATCAGTACTCTTTCAAAGATGCCATTCCACAGCATATAGATGTGGAATTGGATAAATAAAATATATGTGACAATCTTTAACTTCATTAGAGGCATATGATCCTAGAAAACAGTCAAGATTAAGAAATCTTCCATTCTTGTTTTTAGAAATGACTTATTTCAAAGAAATGTCCTTCTTTTGGGCTTTGATAAGGTTCATAGATACCTCCTTTGTTTACCTATTATAAGGCCAGACGCAGACCCTTTAAATTTCTATTTCTTGTATCATCAATGATTAGCTGAACTACTTGTCCCCACTGATGAATAGGAATAAAATTCTTGTTGACCAAAGTTTGGTTAAGATTCTGTCCTTTTCCTATAAAGAGCTCACCAAACTCCACACCCGAAAAACAAATAACTCAGTGAAGAAATGGGCAGAAAACATGAATAGACACTTCTCTAAAGAAGACATCCGGATGGCCAACAGGCACATGAAAAGATGCTCAACGTCGCTCCTCATCAGGGAAATACAAATCAAAACCACACTCAGATATCACCTCACGCCAGTCAGAGTGGCCAAAATGAACAAATCAGGAGACTATAGATGTTGGAGAGGATGTGGAGAAACGGGAACCCTCTTGCACTGTTGGTGGGAATGCAAATTGGTGCAGCCACTCTGGCAAACAGTATGGAGGTTCCTCAGAAAATTAAAAATAGATCTACCCTATGACCCAGCAATAGCACTGCTAGGAATTTACCCATGGGATACAGGAGTACTGATGCATAGGGGCACTTGTACCCCAATGTTTATAGCAGCACTCTCAACAATAGCCAAATTATGGAAAGAGCCTAAATGTCCATCAACTGATAAATGGATAAAGAAATTGTGGTTTATATACACAATGGAGTACTATGTGGCAATGAGAAAGAATGAAATATGGCCCTTTGTAGCAACGTGGATGGAACTGGAGAGTGTGATGCTAAGTGAAATAAGCCATACAGAGAAAGACAGATACCATATGGTTTCACTCTTATGTGGATCCTGAGAAACTTAACAGAAACCCATGGGGGAGGGGAAGGAAAAAAAGAAAAGAGGTTAGAGTGGGAGAGAGCCAAAGCATAAGAGACTCTTAAAAACTGAGGACAAACTGAGGGTTGATGGGGGGTGGGAGGGAGGGCAGGGTGGGTGATGGGTATTGAGGAGGGCACCTTTTGGGATGAGCACTGGGTGTTGTATGGAAACCAATTTGACAATAAATTTCATATATTGGGGAAAAAAAAAAGAAAATAGGATGGCTCAAGATAAAACTTTTTCTGATCAACTGTCTGACCATGCTACACTTTTATCCCATTTCCATATGTCTGCTTCTTTGTATCCTTGTTTATTCCTCCATATAAGAGAAAACCCTATTTTGTCTGAGTGAGATGCTTGCAGATTTAATGGTCAGAACATTTTTACTATAACAATAGTCCCTTTTAACCTTTTTTCAATCTTTTGACTTAGATAACTCCTTAATAAGTCCAGATCTATTTTTCTTTGTTTATTTGACATATCAAAGACCATTACATACATAGAGGATAAATTTGGGTTGATCTCCCACTACATCAGCCACTTTTGTGTTCTCATTCCCATAATCTTCTAGGTTTTTATCTCAGGTGACATGATTTCTGAATATTATTCAGAATTCCTGAGATTTCATTACATCAAGAAGAATAAAATGTCTAGGAATAAATTTAACAAAGGAAGTAAAACACAGGTATACTGAAAACTATATGACATTATTGAAAGAAATTGAAGAAGACACAAATAAATGGAAAGAGAGCTCATTGTAACAATTAATATTGTTAAAATGTCCATACTACTCAAGACCATCTACAGATTCAATGTAATTTCTCTCAAAATTCCAATGGCAATTTTTCACAGAAATAGAACAAGCAATCCTAAGATTTGTATGGAAACATAAAAGACCCAAGATCAAAGAGATCTTGAAAAAGAAGAACAAAGCTTGAGGCGTCATGCTTCCTGATTTCAAACTGTATTACAAAGCTATAGTGATTAAAACAGGATGGTATTGCCATAAAAACAGAAACATAGATCAATGGAACAGAATAGAGAAGCCAGAAATAAACTCACAGATATATGGTTGATTAATTTATGACAAAGGAGCCAAGAATATACAGCGGGGAAGGGAGAATTTCTTTAATAAATGGTGTCAAGGGTACTGGACAGCGACATGCAAAAGAATGAAACTGGACCACTGTCTTCTATCAAACACAAAAATTACCTCAAAATGGATTAAAGAGTAAGACCTGAAACCATAACACTCCTAGAAGAAAACATGGTAAGTTCCTTGACATAAGTTTTGACAATGATCTTTTTTAATCTGACACCAAAAGCAAAAATACAGTAAGACTACATCAAGGTAAAAAGCATATGAAAGCTTTTTCACAAAGAGGAAACCATTAGCATATTGAAAAGACAACTTACTGAATTGGAGAAAATATTTGCAAATTTAATATTTGATAGGGGGTTAATATCCAAAATATATAAGTAACTCGTATAATTCAATAGCCAAAAAAAAAAAACAGATTAAAAAATGAGCAGAAGATCTAAACATTTTTCCAAAGACATATAGATAGCCAACAGGAGCATGAAAAGGTGTTCTATATCATTAATCATCACAGAACAGCAAATTAAAACCACAGTGAGATGTCACTTCATACCTGTTAGAATGTCTATTATTAAAAAGACTGCATTATTATGCAAATCATTACCAAAAATGCAAAAACTAAATGGAAGTAAAAACTACAGTGAGATATCACCTTACACTTGTCAGAATGGCTAGAATCAAAAAGACAAGAAATAACAAGTGTTGGTGAGGGTGTGGAGAATAAGGGAACCATTCTGTACTGTTGGTGGGAGTGCATATTGGCACAGTCACTTTGGAAAATAGTATGAAGTTCCTCAAAAAGCTAAAATAGAATTCCGATATGATCCAGCAATTCCGCTCCTGGGTTTTTATTCAAAGAAAACAGAAACACGAACTCAAATAGATATATTCATCCCCATGTTCATTTAATCATTATTTATGATAGCCAAGATACAGAAACAACCTAGGTCTCCACTGATAGATGAATGGAGAAATAATCATTATATACATATATATATATATATATATATATATATATATATATATTTATTTATTTATAGTTATATTTATAGTTCTATAGTTATATATACATTAGGTATACATATATATATATATATATATATATATATATATATATGAATATTGTTCAGTCACAAAAAAAGAAGGAAATCGTGCCATTTGTGAGAACATGGATAGAACTTGAGAACATTATGCTAAGTGAAATAAGGCAAACAGAAGAAAACAAATACCCTATAATCTCTCTTACATGTGGAACAGAAAAAGGAAAAAGAAAACTAAATCAAAAAACCCAAGCTCATAGATAGAATAGATTGCAGGTTGCCAGAGACAAGGGGTGGGGATGGGAGACATGGGTAAATTTTTGTTGTTGTTTGGGTTTTCTAATTTTTTTTTGTTTGAATAAATTGAAAATTTTTTTATTAAATAAAAACCAGGGGCAATAACCACCTCTACTCTACTCCTCCAAACATACTTCTTTTATTAAAAAAAAAAGAAATGTAAAATTAAAATTTTGGAGTAGATATGTATACGCACACCCAAACATACCCATTTAATATGATGAATCACCCATTATCATTAGATATTCAATAAGTGATTAATGTAGAGAAAAACTTTGCTACATTACTTTAAGATGCAATTCTCAGACCTCATACACACTTCTAAGTCATTTGCTCCCATGGCCTTGGTCATAAAACATTAGAAGAGCAGCTAATACCTGGTCTACATGGACCAACTAGAATCCCTTCTTAGTGAATTTTAAATTGTAGTTAAGAGACTCTAGTCCAGAAAATAGATAGATAACTTACTTTCATGGGAAGAGAAGAGATAGCAGTGAGAATAGTAGCAAATTAGACAGTATATATCTAGTGGTACCTGCTATTCAACTTTTGTGGTTGCCTTTTGATCTCTGAAAACCATGTCAAGTTCTTTGAATTTACTAATCTAATAATTAAAAAAGTTAAATGTCATATTTCCTTAGGAGTTCCCCTAATTTTTAATTTTTGACTGAAATGTTTCAAAAATACTCTCTATAACCAAGAAAGAAAATTGGCACTTGTTATACTGGACACTAGTGTCTACTTCGCAGCCTTAGCTCTACTTGGCTTGTGTCGCCTTATTTCCATGCATGATAATTTTATAGATTATTTTTTCAAATTGTGTGACAAACTAGCCAAAGTCAATGGACATTGCTGGATTAAAAGCCGTAATCTTTGGTTGAATGGAATAGCTATTGAATTATTGCTTCCAAACAGTACAATTATATTTTAAAATTAAACTTTTCATTCTTTAACCCAAGGGAGTAAATGATGGGGAAATATAGGTGATAGAAGAGGATGGTGGGTAGAGTCCTTGGTATGTAAGAGAGAAGGGTTTTCAGACCCTCTAAATAATTAAAATCTGCATAATGATATACAGTTAATATCCCATGCCACAACATTAATGAATTTGATGCATAGCATAAATCATGTAAAGCAGCTAATGTGTTCATTTAACACATTTTTTTAAATAGGACCAAATACTTGGTAATTACGGATTTTAAGTAACCACTAGACCAAAATATGATGAGCTGATTTCCAGTTTCACATTTAACCCATTGTACAAGGCTGGTTGTATTTGAAACATTGAGTCTTCATATCCCTTTTCATAAGCCTGCCAAGGGGGTGAGCTAAATGATGTTATGGACACAATGACTTTGAAGCATAGAGTTATACTATACCTGATTTCAGTGTGTCTGATATCACCTACGGATGAAGGAATCCTGGATATTATCATCTCCTAACATTTCAGTACTCAGGGGAATTCTAGGAAAGGGAACCACAGAGTGGCCTGACAATTGCTCCCAGCTTTTCAGTTAAAAACAATATTAAATGAAAAAGTACATGCTGTGCTTATGACTGTGTACTATCTTGACATCCAAAAATAATGATGACCAAGGGCAATTTCTTTATTGTGTAGCATATGTGAATATGATTATAGAACTTCTCCAGGACAGAATGTAAATAGGACACTTTCCTTTTTTTTTACAGAATTTTTGGGATATTTTAAAAACTTATCACAAGGAAATATGAAAATCTTTTTGTTCCTGAGTTGATCATGATTTTGTTTTTGTTTAAGATACTCTCTAAACGAATGATCTGAAAGAGACATTTGGTTTTCCAAACTTCTTCAGTTTTATTCATGGATTTCAATCATGTAGAAAGTTGGAGAACTTTCTAATTCTGTTGTCCCAAGGTGATATCTGTTGGCCTTTAAGGAAAACATAAACTTGCTTTTGTTTTCTGACTGCAACCATTGCAGGAAAAAACTCTAGTTTCCGCCTGGTGAAATAATGACTTTACTAAGGGGTAAAAATTGTTCATTCTCATAGTACACTGACACATACCCATAGGTTCTCCAACATTGAAGACTTATTTTTCCCAGTGGCTGTTTGTTAAAAGTTCGCCAAGTGCTTCCTTCTTTTTGGGGTGGGCTTGAAGCTTAAAAGATCCAGGAAAAAATTTAGCGAAGCCCAGAGAAAAGTATACATGGAGTGAGTGGCTTAGCTTCTACTTTGTATGAAGACATGATGAATTTGTTAAATTAACATTTGTTAAGTAGAACACTGGCTGATGGATGATGAGTCATGGTTCCACAGAAGACCACAAGAGAAGTTGAAAAATAAAGAAGTTTATTGCTCACAGGTCCTGGAAGAAGTACATGGCATGCTTCAAGAGTCCACAAATGGAGGTAAAGTTAGGACACAAGCAGAGAGAGATGTAGGACCATGAGACACAAAGGAGTAGTGTTTTGAAGTTCCCAGGCTAAAGCCAGATGGGCTAATTCAAAACAAAAAGAATGAGGTTTTGGTAAACTCCAAGAGGATCTTATCTAAGAAGTGGGGTGTACAAGGGGAAGGCCCTGGGAAGTAAGGGAGATTGTTGATCTGGCTGCTGGGAAGTCACATCAGAAACTTAGCATTTACTTGTGACTTTTCAGGCTATTTTCTAGGGCATGTGCTTGCATGAGGGGCTGGTGTCAGTTCAAGGCCCCTGCAGGCCTCTAGGCCAAACAAAATGGGTGTTGAATCAACAATACCATGGAGTAACTTAGCTAAACTCTTCGAGGAGTAAATATCTAATTTTTCTACTATTCCTTAGCCTCATCTTTGTCTCTTTTCAGTACAATAGTGGCAAGTTCTTAAGAGCCATGTAAACAGAATATGAACCTATAGGAAAATTAACAAGAACATAATATTCAATACTTAGTCAGAAAAGGTCCAATTAGGTTTAGACATCAAATAGATGTCTAAATTATGATTTGCAGATAAGGGTTTGGAATAAAAGAATATAATAATTTACAGAGTAACTTCATCTAGACTCTTTCTTTGTTCATATACCTCTCAATTTGTAGTATTCTGGAGTTATATCTGCTATATTTTTCCCATATCAACACAAGAAGTATGAATTAGCAAATGAGAAATGTATGCATTTGCAAAGTAGGGCCGGACATGCACAAAGTCTTGTGTTTGTAAAGTAGGATTACTCCCCAAAAGGTTGTCACAGTTGCATTCAATGTAGGCAAAATGCTATCCAAAATTTTTATCTGAAAAAAAATCTAAGTTTTAAAATAATAGATTTCCAGTTTCAGAGTTAAATTGGGCTTATATGAAATCTCAAATTGCAATGACAGCCACACTTCTCATGAGCAAATTTATACTTTGAGAAAGGGTATTGAAATTTGTATCTAAGGTAATTAGTTTTTCCTAGGAATGGGGATCCTTTTCTGGAGATGCATTTACTTTGCTGATGGGTAGAATTTAAATGAAGTATAATACTATATCAATATATTAAAGCTAGTTTAATGTTCATATTTAATGATAGAATTGGAGAGGAGGTGATTTGCTTTATAAAATGTAGAGGTTGGAGTCTGTTATTATCATATTCATACAAACATTATTGACTCTCTGGAAGCTAGAAATAGGGGTTTTCCCAGCTTCAAATTATTTAAACTGCAAGATTCATTTCAAAGATTCTGAAAAGATAGCTGCTGCTGAAAATCCTCCATCAATAATTAGAATGATAATGCTATTGTTGTTGATAATGCTTTATTGTTCTGTTAGAACAATAAAGAATGATTTTTCCTAAAATGTTCCTTTTTTCCTTCTGCCTTGAGAATCAGCTTCAACAATAGAGATCAGATCAAGAATTCAGAGGTTCAAGATCTGGTCATCTATTTTCTTTCCAATCTCAAATAAATGTATAACCCTACCCATGACATTGTGCAGCTACTAACACTTCTCCTAATCACAAAGTAATCTTAACCCTCTCTTTGGAGGAATCCTCAATTTTATCTCAGCTCTGCTGCCTATACAGAGATGTCAGCATAAATCAGAAAGATTCTCTGTTCCCCATGGAGCCAGATTCCTGAGATACATTGATCAGGGTCAGAGATGACATTTGAGATGCCAAGTTTAAGAATAAGAATATCACCTGGCCTGGGTTGGAACTGTTTAATATAAAGTCAAAGCAAAAACTTCAAGGTATGTCAGAGAGAAAATGTATCACAAAGAGTTATACAGATATCAGGGAGCTTTTTAAGGAAGAAAACTGAAAATAGAGGAAATGAAGAGGCAAAGCCTGTGTTCCCTGCTTAATGGGTATTGAGCAGGTTGGTGTTCCTTTGATCTATTCATCACTGCTTATGGTGTGATAGAGACAAAGATGTCAACTTCAGAAAATTCGGGAGTAGGGTTATTTGTATGCATCTATGGGTCTTTTGGAAGAAAGAATTGTCCATATGTTATTTATGAGTCTTGGGGGATCTGGTTTCACTATAATATTGTACCTACATGATTTATTGCAATGGAAGAATAGAAAGAGCAATAGTAAAAAATATATGTAACAAACAAACAAGCAAACACTTGTTTCACTGTTTCAATACAGTTTCTATGCCTAAAAGGGACAGGGAAGTTATGGATGTCACTGTGCCCTTAATAGTTCTCTTGCCTAATCAGCAGGGTTAGGAAGCTGTCATTCAATTGCTTTCCTTTATACTATTTTGACATGTGGTTTTTGAGAAGAAAGTTTATTTAATTCTGTTCTTATTTGACTAACTTATAATTAATAACTGCAATTTTGTTATTTATCCAGCTTAGAATGGTGGATGTTACTGGTTGTATATTAATGATGAAATCTTATCTCTAAAACATACAAAAAGTTGTCCAGAGCCAGGTGGATCTGATTCCAAAGACCATGTTCTTACCATGGGACCATACTTGCTGTCTTCAAGCCTCTTTTACATACAGAGTTCCTTTCACTCTGAATGATTACCAACTTAAATTATCTGGTCAAGTCTTTTTTAGAAAACAATATAATTTTGAAGTTCACTGGCACCTTAAAGATTTCTAGACCAAAATCCCATTCAACTCAAGAATAACATCTTTATTTTACCTGAAGAATGTTCTTTCATTTTTAATCTAAGCATGCCACAAAATAGGAGGTACAATATTTCAAGAGAAAGCATTGTACTAAGCAGAAATCATTATTTCATTAAGTATCCCTCTTTTCGTGGTTCTGCTTTGTGGCACTATTTAGAAAAAAAATAAATCCTTCTTGTACATAACCTGTAAAACATTAGGCAATGCCTATATCATGCCTTTTCTGTGCTAAACATCTTTAATCTCTCAAGACACTCCTGTGCCAAGAGAGCACTAGGGACTCTTCTGTTCAGGCCAGAGGGCATATAAGTCATTTGCCAAGTAGAACCTTTCCTTTACCTGGAAAACAGGAGTTTTATCAAATATTGTAAAAGTAATTTATCAAAATTAAGACAAATGAAGGAAAGAAATAGAAGCATGTCATGTTCTTCCAAGCTCTTATATCCTGATTCTGTCCAGATAAATTGTATATAATTGCTATTTTGTAACTTTCATAGTCTTGAATTGAGGAAGCCCACTTTTATCAGGGTCCTAAATTAAGAAAGATGTAAATGCATATTCTCATTCATCTGGGCCAAGTCATCTAAGTCTTGTGGAAGTAGGAAAAGGCCATATCCATAGATCCTGGCTCTGGGTGAGTTGGAATCTATTCTCTCTGGTGTATAAAGAGAACCAATTAATTAGTACTTGGCCTTGGGCCAAAATACCCTAAATAGTAACTATGGAACATAATGTCCAAACCTTTGTCATCTGGTCCTACAGTTCTGAAAATTCTCTAGTTTGTTAACTGTTTGTTATATTTCTTGCTATATTTTTGCTAATAGAAAATCCATCTAGTCATAAACTCTCCAAGTCTCTATCTTAGAATGTAACTATAAATTGTAAGAAAAGAAACATCATTTTTCATGCGTCCCAGAGATACTTACATGGTTTTCTTTGTACTAGAATTTCCCTTCCCTTTGTGCTAGAATTTTCCCTTCCCTTCTCTGGTAGAAAGGTTGAGGGACAAGTCATGATTTTGAAGGAACTTCAGGATAGTGACAGAATGGGTAAATGAGTTTTATTCTCCAAGAAAAAGGGAACAATTAGATCTAACAATGAAACGGAGAGTTAAGGGGGACCAGCCACAGATGAATCTAATTAGGGCAGTATAACTCCGAGTCATGTCCAGAGATGGAATTTAGAGGTAAACCCAGTGCTCAGAGAGACAGGGTATATAGGACTTTAGTAGCAATAGGTCAAGTAGCAAGGGCGCCACCATAGGCAACACTGTGTGTAGGATAGAGGGTACTACTGCCTATGATTAGGTATTCTCTAGTGTTGCTAGAGGAAGCTGGACACTCTGGATTCTGTATATTTGGGAAACTCAGGATAAGAAAAGATCTCTGACCTGAAGTACTTCTTTGAACCCTTCCTCACATGAATGACTCTAGAAGAAGACTTTTTAACTACATACATAAGTATATAAACACATGCATCATTATGTACTTACCTATACATACATACAGAGAAGACAGTATCTAAGTGTGTGTGTGTGTGTGTGTGTGTGTGTGTGTGTAACTTCTTAGGTTATCTAGATCATGTAAAACTATTATGTGAACTCTCAGTTCCTGCTCTCAATGTCTACTTATAATATTTTAAAACTTTGGTTTCCTTTAAGGATTATGTGTGCAAATACATTTCCTAAGCCCAGCTGAAAATATTACCAAGCATGGAAGGCCATGTTCATTATGCCTTTGGACATAAATTTATATCATTTTTACAAAGAGTGAAAACAAAATAACACAATAACAACAAAAGGAACAAAAAAACCATTACTACCTTGTTTGATCAGGTTAGTTTCCTAAGATTTTCATAGCAAAGTATCACAAACTGCATGGCTTAAAACAATAGAAATTTTTTTTCTGGAGGTCAAAAGTCCAAAATCAAGATACCACCCAGGCTATGCTCCATGTAAAATCTGTTGGGGAGGATCCTTTCTTGCTTCTTTCTAGTTTCTGATGATTTTTTTGGCAATTCTTGATGTTGCTTAGCTTGCATTTGCAACAATTCAATCTCTGCCTCTGTCATTACATGGCATTCCTTTGTGTGTCTGTGTCCAATTTTTTTTCTCTCCTACAAGGACACTGGTCATGTTGTATTAAGTCCCCATCCTGCTCCCGCATGACTTCATCTTAACTGATTAATTTGTAATGATCCTGTTTACAATAAAGTCACATTCCAAGGTATGGGGTTTTGGACTTAACATATCATTTTAGGGGTCACATACCAACCCAAACACTGATCTTGTCTCAGGTTGGCTAGTTTATACTGTAGTAACAAAGCCCAAGATACATGTGGCTTACAATAACAACTACTTCTATTTTGTTCATGCCAAAAGATGATATTCTGCTTATTTTACTCACTTCGGAATCCAGGCTAATGGAGTAGTAAACATCTCAAAAGTTGCCAGTCACTGTTCCAGAGAAAAAAGAGCATGGCAGGGTCTCACAGTTGGTTGTTGAATATTCATCATCCCAAGGGAGCCAGGAGTGTAGTTCTACCATTTGACCAGAAGGCAGTAGGATCAGAACACCACTGTCAGATGCTTTCAGCCACAAGGAACAGAAAACATAGCTAATATTGGCTGAAATCTCAAGGTCATTTTTGTTACTTAGAAAGATTTTTAGTGATTAGAAGTCATGGGATTGATTTGTTCACTTTATTGATCAATAACCCAGGAGTCTATCTATATATCTATATCTCTATAAACCTGTCTCTCCCTCCTCTCCCCTCTTCCCCACTACTCTCCTCTCCCCCACCCTCTGTCTCTCTTCCTCAATTTCTCACCCCCCCTCCCCTTCCCCCGCTTTCTCTCTTTCTCACCCTATCTCTCTCTGTCCTTCCAGGGCTAGGTTATAGGTCTGTTTCTTAACCAGTTATCACCACAGGTGACCTAGGTTGCCATAGTTAGCTTGGACCCATCCTGATATATTCCTCAAGGCCAAGGATCTGCCCACTAAAATTAAATTGGTAGTATTTGCAAGAACAGAGTGAGTGAATTTGTGAATTGTGTAGAATAGGAACAACTGTTTGTCACAAACAATGATGAAGTTCAGATTTAACCATTTGAAAGCATGTGCAGTGGATGGATAGCTGGGTAAAAAATAATTTTTCTTAACTTGAATTTTTTAGATTAATAAATAAGTAAAATTTGGATATGGGCTTTAATTGACTGATATACCAATTCAATTTTATTAATGTGTTTATTAATTGTTCACCAAATAGTAATGATAATAATAATTATAATATCATCCATGTGCTTAATATTTATTATGTATAATATTATATACTTTTTTGGTTTCTCAGAACAAAAAAATGTCATGATGAAGTTAGGGAATGGGAATTATCATTTACCTTTATTTTAAAAATAAGAAAACAAACATGAGAGAGACTGCTATGGTTAGGACTGAGTTTGGAATTTCCTAACCCAAACCGTGTATTTTCCACTATTCCCTCATGCCTCTTCTTCTTCTGTGTTGTATCCATTTTTATATAATGGATATTATGAAAATAAACCCCCTGGGACCAATTATATAGCCCATGTGGTTAATCTTTACATTTCTCTTGAACCAAAGCACAACTAAAATTACAGACTACTATCTTGGAAATAATTAAAATTTCAAGGAAATAAACTCTATCAAATATCTTTTGTGTTCCAAATGAGAACGTAAGGTTAGATACCAAATAACAATATATAGAGACATTAAAATATGTCTGATTTCATTAGATTTTATATCAAAAAGTCTGATCTTTAAAAAATATATATCTACATATATTTGTGTGATGTGACTAGCCCCTAAACCATCATTATAAAGAGCTTTAGCATTTTCTTTAGAAATGCCATGGTAATCACAGTCACTCAAGGGTGACTCCACACTTTTGATTGTTCAGGATTGCAACAAAAGCAATTCTGACTCCAATAGGATTTTATCATGCTGAGGAATCTCAAGGCATTTTGAAATCATATTAAAAATAAAATGTGAGTCAAACTTGAAATGTTTGTAATTCATGAAAGGTTGACGAGCAGGTCTCAGCACCAGCATCATGATCAATGTTAAATGCTTGCCTGTGGGGATTGTGGCATCATTGCTAGATACCCGGGACAGTCATGCCATACAAAATAGAGACAGCATGTGTCCCTGCTTGACAGATGCTGATAAAAAGGTGACAAGAATAACAAGTGACTAAAGAGATTGTTATGCCAAAATCCTCTGTCTGGGACTGCAAAAAATGGTATAAACATCAGCTGTAGTGGTACGTGATTCCCCCACCCTCAAACCAATAGACACTGTCATGCCCTGCAGACACAGAAAAGCAGTACTGAAAGACAGAAATTCCAGACCCTACCAAAAGAGAAGATGGTTAGTTAGTAGAGGTGTTAATGGCATCAGGGCCAATATATAGGAGTAGCATCAAAAAGATAGAGTGTTGGAGCTAGAGAAGCAGGTTAGTTAGGAATAAAGATCTTGACACATGTCAGCAAAGAGTTGACAGGAAATAAGATACACATAAAGCAATTCAATGTATGTCATGAATTCTGCACACCTGCTCAAAATGTGTCTTCCTGAATGGTTGTCTCAGTCATGGCTTTACTCACAGTAAACCCTAAATAATCATGTGTTGAATGAATAAAAAGTTGGTCTTTAAAGGAAATCAATTATGTGAAATTGTGTAGCAATTATAGAATTTATGACTATTTTTGTTTCTTTTCTTTTTTCCTTTGGTTTACTGTCCTTGTTTACTGGATCATCAAGGAGAAAACAGGCCATATTTTAGTGGCTATGACCTCAGTACAAAGACTAGTGCATTTTAGGTATAAGTAGACATTACTTCTGAGTAACCAATAAGCAATGTTTACTAAAAGGAAAGAAAGAGGCCTGTTGGATGACAAGGATAAAGATGGTTAGCACAGATCTTCCCAGCTGCAGTCTCAGGTGGAGTCTAGACTGAGAAAGGGGCTAATTTACACCTTGAGTTGCTCCAGGACTGCAGCAGTGTTTGCCTGATGGCCACAGTGGGGACCACTGACAACCTCTGGCTGCCAAGACCAAATGTTCCTCCCCATGGGATCTCTGCATGGATGGCCTTGCCATCCTAAGCCCCACTGATCTCCTTTTCTTTCTTTCTTTCTTTCTTTCTTTCTTTCTTTCTTTCTTTCTTTCTTTCTTTCTTTCTTTCTTTCTTTCTTTCTTTCTTTCTTTCTTTCCTTCTTTCTTTCTTTCTTTCTTTCTTTCTTTCTTTCTTTCCCCCATCACTTGAAAATCTTCTACTGTCTAGGTTGAGATGATTGTTCCTATCTATCAAGATTTTACCACCTTGCAGTCTTGACTCCTTTTTTTTTATTCTTTATTTATTTATTGAGAGAGAGAGACAGAGCATGAGCAGGGGAGGAACAGAGAGAAAGGGAGACACAGAATCTGAAGCAGGATCCAGGCTCTGAGCTGTCTACACAGAGCCCGTTGCAGGGCTCGAACTCACAAACTGTGAGATCATGACCTGAGCTGAAGTCGGATGCTTAACCAACTGAGCCACCCAGGGACGCCTGCAGCCATGACTCTTGAAGCTAAAACTTGTTCTCTGTATTGCTGCTTTATCATCTTTTTCTCCATGGTATGGAGTATCTCAGATTCAACCTATTTTAGGGAGAGTCAGGGAGGGGGATCAAGGTAAAAAGAATTTAAACATTTTTCCTTGCCTTTTCTAATAGCTTATTTCTCTCATTCATCACACTCTAGCCACACTAGCCTATCTTCATGTTCTTAAATATTTCAATTCCTTTAAACCACCAAGCACCTTCACACATTCTGTTCTGACTTCATAGACTGCTCTTCCTTCCCCCCAACAAAGCTGATACCTCTCTTCCAAGTGTCAGCTGCAATGTCATCCCTTTAAAGAAAAACCTTTCCAGACTATGCAGCTTGAAGTGGATTATGCCTTCCTAATTGCTCACTCTTTTTCATAGCACTCTTTTTCTTCTTATATAACATTTATTACAGTTTTCAATCAGATGAGTCCATGTACTTAATAACATAAGGCATTTTCCCCTTGTTACCATATATTCCATGAGGTTAGAGACTAGGAACTATGTTGGTCTTATTCAATACTTTATAATCTGAGCCTGGGACAAGTGGATGATTAATAAATAGTTGGTGAAAAACACACAACAAACAGATTTATCTGATATCCAATCTCCCCTTCTCTCTTACGAACATAACCCCAGTTTCGTTTCATTTTGTTTTTTGAGATTCTGCTATTTATTATGTGCCCAGTTACTGTACTTATTTCTCAGTACTCCCTTATATGAAAATCACAGCGCTCAGTTTTGTCCAATTTAATGTAAGTCAAATTATACTGCAAAGGGTCAGTTTCAGTCTTGTGTATTTCTCTTTTGCCCACTATATGTCCACTGGAACGTGGATATAATTTCTCAAGGAGTGTCTGTTAAGTGTCAGACTCTTGATTTTGGCTCAGGTCATGATCTCACAGTTCGTGAGATAGAGTCCTGTGTCAGGCTCCATGCTGTCAGCCTGCAACCTGCTTAGGATTCTCTCTCTCCCTTTGCCTCTTTGCCCCTCCCCCGCTTGCACTAGCATGTGCATTCTCTCTCTCCCTCTCTGTCTGTCTGTCTCTATCATTCTCTCTAAAAAATAATGTACATTTAAAAAATAATGATTTCTTAAAGAGGAGAAACCATCATAAAAGCATGAGTGAAAAAACCACATGCTAAGGATAATAGAGCAAAAAGCTCACAGAGCATTAAGTCCTTCATGGTTTCCTTGAGCACTCACTCAAGGCTTGGGCTCTGCCTCTGGAGTTCTTCATACATGAGAAAAGTCAACCTTTACTTGCTTAAGCGAGTACAGTGAGGTTTCTGTTACATGCAATCTGAAGTCAAATGTGATTTTAAGAACATCACTCCATATCTAGAGGTCCTAATTTAACAGTTTTGCCATTGGATTAGACAGTTTCTAAGATCAGCATTTCTAACATAGATTTTCCCTTAAAATGAAAATGTAATTTAACCAAACATTGGCATACCTTTGAATTTAAACTACTCCTTTAGTTTTGAAAAACAATGTGATATGTGACTTTTTGAATAACTGTGTATAAAACAACATGCCAAATGGCTTAATTAACAATGAAATTTCTTTTTAAAATGTGCATGTTATACATTTCTCCCATTTTCCACATTTTCCTTGCATTTTTCGAGTATCAACAGGTCATTAATGTAAATTATTATAATTAAGTATTCATGCAAAGACTAAAAGGAACAGTTTAAAATTGACTTTTATGCAAATACCAGTTTCTTTTTTTTAATGTTTTTAACTTTGTTTTGAGAGAGAGAGAAAGAGGGGAGCAGAGAGGGGCAGAGAGAGAAAGAGGGGGGGGGGCAGAGGGGGGCAGAGAGAGAGGAGGAGAGAGAGAGAGAAAGACAGAGAGAGAAAGACAGAGAATCCAAGCAGACTCCACACTGTCACCACAAAGCCATGTATGGCTCAAACTCACAAACAGTGAGAGCATGACCTGAGCTGAAATCAAGATTCAGCTGCTTAAGTGACTGAGCCACCCAGGTGCCCCCAAATACCATTTTCTTAAGCAAATTATACTGAAGACCAACTAGAGGTGGGGCAGACATGCAGAATTTGAGGCATTGGTTCCAAAATGCTGATTTAAGTATCAGTGCTAACCAAGGTATATTTGAATAACTTGGGTAACTTTACAGTCCCATCCCACACCCCCATGTGAAGTAAAAATTTAACCTTGCTCAAAGAATTCAACTTTTGCCTTTGGCTTCTGGGAGATAATGTCTAAGCCCTTGGAATGTCATGTCTGATAGGGGTCTTTCTTTGTCTGTAGAGCTTGAGTCCATTTGATAATAATAAATTGATTTATGGTGAGGATTTTGGGTGTTAAATATTACCTGATCTCCTGAGGGTCTGGAAACAAATCAGCCATGTGGGCAGTCAACCTTACCTATTTGATGGAACTATAATAAAGATGCTGGACAGTGAGCTTACCTGGTTGACAGTAATCTATGTGTATTCTCATACCTCATTGTCAATAATAGTTAATGCTGTCTCTGACTCCGTGAGGAGAGAAATATGGAAGTTCCATGTTTGGAGTTCTTCTAGGCTGTGCCCCATGCATCTCTTCCCTTGGTTGATTTTGGTATGTATCCTTTGTCTTTAATAAATCATACTGTGATTATAACAGTTTTCAATGAGTTCTGTGAGTCCTTCTAGTGAATTATCAAAATTTAGATTCATTTGGTGTTCTAAGGGAAGGTGGTCTATGTGGACCATGTTCCCTAAATCTGTAGTTGCCTACTTATTGCATAGCAAGCAATCTGATTTACTAGGTCTAACCTGTTTATAGATACCCTGATTTGGAAACCATATTAGGAAATAATTTGTGTTAAGTAATTAAGAAAGAGCCACTTTTATATTAATAATTTGTACTATACATATTAATGATAAGCATTTATTCTATTTATGTATCATGTTTGTGTGTCTGTGCATGCAATGGTAGCTCTGTGGATAATCACAATAATTTTTTGTGATTAAGTAAGCTCAATGACAATCCTTCTTAGGAAAATCTTTGGTTTGATTAGGCAAAGTTATTAAAGGTGCTTGAATAAAGAAATCATTATTTTCCTTGTAACAATTTTAGATAGAAAGAAAGAAAAAAATGTAGATAAAAATGTGATTTCAAACTTTACTAGCTTAACTACTTTATAACTTAGTTGTTGAGGTAATGGTTTAGAAATACAAAGTGTTAAATGTAAATCACAAATAAAAATACAAATAGTACTTACATGCATACAAATGCTATTTATGCTTCTTCTCTGACAATTCTGTTTCATTTCTGAAAGGGTTCCCGTATTATCAAATTGCTCTGAGAACACATTCCTTTCTATTTTTGTTCTACTTCAGTAATGAATTTAAACTTAACCTATATTCTCATTGTTGTAACCCAGCCTTGGCATCCAAGCCTATTGTATAATTCCATCAGCAGGAAAGCAAAAAAGCCAGGGTAACGCATTCAAAGAATATTATCATTTATAATTACATGAAGAAAAGTAAATGATTTCCTTTCATTGGAGGGTAGAAATTATTTAAACTACTTTGCATGTTGCCTGCTGTCTTCCTGTTAGTTTATGCCAATAGGGGGCATTAGGGATGCTCTCAGAAAACAACAGAAAAGTAGTAGGAAAATAAGACAAGGAATGAAAGCAGCCAAAAATGGTTACGTATCTAGCCAGTTGCTACTATGGGAGCTAACCCTGCTTGGGGAATTCTGCAAATCCGTGTAGCACACAGTCTTCAGCATTATGTCAGAAAAGGACCAGTGAGCTGAAATATTTATTCAGCATCTCTTGTCAGTCATTGGTTGATGGTTATTGCTAGGAAACAATTTCCCAGCCTTTCTGACCAACTTTACTGGCACATAGAAAGATTTTTTTTAGCTCTAGAGAAAGCCCTCAAGCAATTGGAGTTCAGTCCACCTTGTCTACAATAGCAAGACTTGAGAGGTATGGATAGGGCATAAACAGTGTTTATCATATGGCTGATAGATATGTGGTACCAGGAATGGTTGTAGGAAAACAAACTCAAAAAGATGGAGTTCTGTGATTAGTTTAGCTATATTCTTGGTTTTGAATGCAATGGGAAATGATGCTTTAATAACACGTGGCATGCAATGGCATCATGGCTAATTGGAAAATCACCTAGGGTTTGTTGAAACCAAGTGCCTGTTAAAAAGGAAACACCTGAGCAGACCATGCACCTTGTGCATGTTAATCTAAGGCAATAATGAAGTCTGCAAAGACTGGGGAGTTGAAATTGTTATTTCTGAATGTACTCAAGAGATAAAAGAAGGGAACAAATGTTAAGTTCAGTTCAGATCATGGTCAGACACTCTGAACTTTTCCATGGTGGCCCTAAAATGCTGTCTCAGTTCTTGTAGTAGCAGGTCAACATACATACATACATACATACATACATAAATAAACAAACAAACAAACAAACAGGCCCAAAAGTAATTTTACTAGTGGCAGAGTTATAATGGAAGTTGAATTCACAACCTTACCTTGCTTCTTAAGTGAAAATAAGAGCACATTTTAGCACAGAGTGAGATCCAGAAGCTTAGAAGAGGGACATCTGTGTGTAATGAGACAAACTTGAGGATCCTCCTGAATCCATAAGTCTCTCTGAGATATTGCCAGGGTCTCATACCCGAGTCATCCTAATTTGACAACAATGTAATATCACTTAAGTAAGTTTACAAAAGGGATGTTTTTCTCAGGACACACTCCAACTCTTTAGTGTTTCTAGACGTGTAACTACCATGAGATCTTCTGTTCCAGAGGGACAAGTGTCAAGCCTGACCTGAGATGAAATAGCTTATCCTCCAAAAAGGTGCAAGATATTACTAATTCATTTCAGTAGAAACTTGTGAAATATGGATGGGAATCAATGTCAAGGGAATCAATTCAAAGAGGATAGAATACATATTGGATCTTTATGCGTGTATCAACGTGACTCTGTTTACCAAAGTTCAGAATTATTATGTTCTCTCACACAATAGGAAACACTTCAAACATTTGCTTTGGTTGATTAGAAATTGGACTCAATAACAACTTAATTTTCAGTAAGCTTGAAATGCCAAAAGTTCCCTAGCCTAATCTAGGGAATGGGATAAAACACCCTAGGGAAATGGAAATAATGGAGTTGAGCTTTCACGTGTGAATGGCAAACATCATCCCCCAACAACACGCACACACACACACACACACACACACACACACACACACACAAATATGCACTGTATCCCCAGAGAAAGCTCAGTGGACATTCTTTTTATGAAAACATTATGAAAAAGCTTAGTGAGGGGGCATCACAGCCTCAAAGACATCTCTGGTAGCTATCCTTTGTAGGTTAGGAATGATAGTGGCAGGTGCCATCACTGAGACTGGCTCTCTGACCTTGACACTAGAGTGCAGAGGTTAAATGCCAGCTATGAAACTCCAGACCTGGTGGGTCTGATTACTGTATTAGGCACCAAGAGTGGGTTTTTTTGACCTACATTGCTTTTTGCAATGTTTGACTAATCATGGTGCCCCTAAAAATAAAATAGAAGAGTAACTTACTGAGCAAGAAAAGGTTAACTCAGCAGGCCTTTGTTGCTCAAATCCTGCACATTCCAAATAAACCTTATTTCAGGACTAGACCTTGGCTAGTTCCTGGGAAATAACCTCTGATCCCTTAGAATATTCTGCCTAAGAGTGTTTTTATATGCCTAAGGCTTTCGCCTTGTTACTTGACCAGTGAGTTTATCCTCACAGTGAGACATATGGTGAATGCTTGTTTTTGCTCTGAGGGCGGAGATGGAGTTGATCAGCTCAGGGCAGTCATGTGGGTGCTGCTTGCCTGTGACGGACCCTCAGTAAAAAGCCAGGACCCCAGGATTTGGGTGAGGTCTCCTATTTGGCAACATTTTACACCTGCTGTCACCTACTGTTGCTGGGAAAATTAGGCATGTCCTCGTGAAACTCCACTGGAAGGGGGGCTCCTAAAGAAGCGTTTGTTGTTGTTGTTGTTGTTGTTGTTGTTGTTGTTGTTATTTCTCCTGGGCTTGACTCAGGCATCTTTTCTCTTTGCTGATTTGGATCTTGAACCTTTCTCTGTAATAAATCATAGCCCTGAATGTAACAGCTATATAACAGCTTTTCTGAGTTTGTTTTTTTTTATCAGAAAGATTGTTTTATCTGATTATTCTTCAGATATCACACTCACTGTAAATTGTCTATTTGAATGAACTAGATCTCAGAACATTTTGTTATTTTATCAAAATTTTGGGAAATTGTCTACCTATAACATACCCCACAATTTATACCTTATTTCTCTGTTTATATGTTTGGAAGAAATTCAGATACATAGTCTCTTGACATTTTTTTATCCCCATCTAATTGCTAAATTTATGGCCACACTTACTTAGCTTCACACAAAAGTTTGCAGTTTGTTTTTGTTCTAGAAAAATTATTAATTGATTTTATACCAGTGTAGACTATGGCCTATATCCAGCGCCAATATCTATTCAGAAGGAAAAAAACCTCAGTTAATCACAAACATCTTGGTTTTATTTGCTGAATGTCATGGTGACAATTCTTTGCTAAAACACTTTTATTCTACTTCTTTTTTTAAAAAAATTTAATGTTTATTTACTTTTGACAGACAGAGAGAGACAGAGTGCAAGCTGGGGAGGGGCAAAAAGAGAGGGAGACACAGAATCTGAAGCATGCTCCAGGCTCTGAGCTGTTGGCACAGAGCCCAACACAGGACTCAAACCCACAAACTGTGACATCATGACCTGAGCTGAAGTCAGATGCTTTCCTGACTGAGCCACCCAGGTACCCCTATTCTACTTCTTAAACCCAAAACCCGAAAAAGAAAACCTTTCATCATTCTATCATCAATTAATCACAGTTAACTGATACATAAAATTAGACTTTCCCTTGGGGATGAAGGAAAGCCTAGCTTAAAATAATATGACCTTCTGAAATATCCAGTGTGAACAGTGAAGTGTTATTCTCTATGAGTCAGAGAGACTGTAATCTCTGTTTGAAAGGAAATTAAATGTGATTATTTACCTGAGAATAAATTTCATGCTGTATGTCATTTAAAATCAACATATGTTTAATTTTGATGCTATATAGCTTTCTCTTTACTCTTTACATCGTTTACTCTAAATTCCAAAGAACATGTGCTTACTTTTTGTTAGCTGCTGCAGACACCTTGTGAATGCCATTCTTCAACTAACAGGAGTAATAAAGAAAAGGCCAACTTCAAGTTGCCTATTATTGTTACCCATCCCACAGATCAGGAAGTACATAAACGGATTTCCCTTCCCCACAAGTCAACCTGCAGATCTTCATTACAAGCTACAGTGAAACTGAGAAAATTTTTGCCTCAGCTTTTCCTTTCTGTTAGGAAGGAAGTCCCTCCAGCAATCACTTATTCTTGACACTACGGCCAGAGATTTGTCACCAGCCCATGTGGTGCAGGGGAGGTGGAGAAGACAGTTATTTGACATGTGCAGCCTCTATCATGGGAGAAGTGCCAGGAGGAAAACAAGGATGTGTGTGTACATGCACACATGCAGGGTTGACATATAGATTAGCTGGTGGTGAAGCAACCTATAGTGTTTCCCACACCCCTACTCACTTTTTTTTTTTAATTTTTTTTTTAACGTTTATTTATTTTTGAGACAGAGAGACAGAGCATGAACGGGGGAGGGTCAGAGAGAGAGGGAGACACAGAATCTGAAACAGGCTCCAGGCTCTGAGCTGTCAGCACAGAGCCCGACGCGGGGCTCGAACTCACGGACCGCGAGATCATGACCTGAGCCGAAGTCGGACGCCCAACCGACTGAGCCACCCAGGCGCCCCCCCCACTCACTTTTTAATCAGCATATATCTTGATTCTGTCCCTGGCCCTGCAACCCTCTCTCTTTAAAACAAATCCCAGATCTGTAAGCTGCACGACCATCTCCAGTTATCATATTTGATATCTGAGCAGTATTTGACAAAATTGACCATTTTTTTAAATTACCAAAACACTTTATTTTTTTTTGTTTCTACACATTGCCAGTTTCTTTCTGTCTTTGGGTTCCTGTGCTAACTTCCTTTATATTAGTTATTAAATGAGAAATTTCTTTTGGCCACTTCCTAGGTCCTTATTGGTTAGCTTTTCCTGGGAAATCTCTAATGCTTTATTTTCTATATGTCAATGGCTTCCTAATGTATATATCTGAGTCAACATGTTCTTTTGAGTTCCAAATCGATATATTCAAATCCTTACTCAACATCTTACCTCAAAAAATCCTACAGAAACTCCAACTCAACACATGTAAAAATAAATGTGTTATTTTCCCCAAATCTTAAATACCAACCCAGTTGCTCAAACAAGAAACAAAAATATCATCCTTCACTCTTATCTGTTTCTCACCTCCCACATACAATCAAATGTCAGACCTGTCAAAATGGCTAAAATGAACAACTCAGGAAATAACAGATGTTGGTGAGAGTGCAGAGAAAGGGGAGCCCTTTTGCACTTCTGGTGGGAAAGGAAACTGATTCAGCCACTCTGGAAAACAATATGGAGGCTTAAAAAAAATATAATTACCATATGATCCAGTAATTCAGTTACTGGGCATTTACTACCCCCCCAATGAAAACACTAATTTGGAAAGATGTATTCACCCCTATATTTATTGCAACATTATTTATAATATCCAATATATCGAAGCAACCCAAGTGTCCACCCATAAATGAGTGGATAAAAGATGTTGTATGTGTATATATGCTGTGGAATATTATTCAGCCACAAAAAATATTGAAATCATATCATTTATAACATGGATGGACCTAGAAGGTATAATGCTAAGTAAAATAAGAGAAAGACAAATACCATATGATATAACTGATTTGTGGAATTTAAGAAAGAAAACCAATGAACAAAGAAAAAATAAAAACACAGATTCTTAAATAAAGAGAACAAAGTGGTGGTTGTCAGAGGGGAGATAGGTAGGGGGATGAATGTATAGTATGGCTGAAACATTATATTGTACACCTGAAACTAATGTAACACTTCATTTCCTTCTGTTCCTCTTCAGTTCTGTATTCTTTTAACAATTTCATGATCTCCAAATATTTTGGTCTTTATAATGACCACTGCCCCAATTACCAGCACCAACTCTTTAGTTAACCCCTTCCAAATGTCCAGTCTCAGATTGAATATTTTCTGATAAATTAAACCTTCATAGAAGTACTAATTTTATTATATTCACCAGGTACCTACCTCAGTAGAACTCACTCTGCACTCCCCTTTCAAAACACCTCTTTGTGGTTTTAAGAACTCATAAAATATCTATTTTCCTCAGTGGGCTATCAATTTATCACATAATCACCCCAAACTTCTTTGTTCTTTTCCAACTTGTGAAAAAATAAAACTTACTTCTCCATCTTTACATGAAGAAAGAACTCAGGAAATTTAAAGCCCCTCAAAATACACCACATGATTCACCATGACCAGTACCTTGTTATCTTGCTCATTACTCTGTTCCTAGTATCTTCTGTAGTAAGTGGTTCAAAGCATAGCTTTGTTCAGGATGTGTTCTAAAAGTGTTTATGTGAGGAAACTTGATTGAAAAAGGTGGAGTTTTTTTTCCTACTGGTCCATCCCAGTTCCTTAAACCCTGAACCTCAGTAATTGTCAGGCAAGTTCCTTGGTCCCATTTCAACTTCCTTGTGAAAAGCTCTTTTAAGTGGTTTACCAGAAAGCTCTATAGCTGACCTGCTCAACCACCCCCACCTAGCCCACTGTCCTGTGTAGCCACCCACACTTTCCTCCTCACCCCTAACTCCACATTTCATATGTTGTCTCATTCTCTGTGTGTCCTGCTTGCTAATATCAAAAATGTTTATTCAGTAATTGATAAATTAATCTATTATAAAATGTTAAAATGTAGTAGTTTGATGTATCCCATAAATATATGCTTCTGAAATACAACAGAATCTTGTTAGTTTCATGATGTGTGGGGTAATGCATGTGGGTTAATTAAAGTCTCTGTTTCCATATATAAATATATATGGAATAACAAGAGTAGCCTTTTTCAACTACTTTTGCTTATATCTCCTTAGTTAGAAGTACATCATATACTCTATCTAAAAGGGAATTTAGAAAATGTAGGATTTTTGTTGCTCCTTATTTGGGGGTTTTGATCTGGGACTCCCGATCTTCTAATAAAACAGATGTTATGGGATGAATTGTGTTCCCCCCAAATTCATGTTGAAG
Source organism: Neofelis nebulosa (assembly GCF_028018385.1). NCBI lineage: Eukaryota > Metazoa > Chordata > Mammalia > Carnivora > Felidae > Neofelis > Neofelis nebulosa. The sequence continues at coordinate 42,110,623 of NC_080790.1, read as the reverse complement.
TCCCAAACCCCAACTCTCAGTGGTACCTCTCAGTTGTAACCATATTTGAAGGACTTTGAAGAGGTGACTAAATTAAAATAAAACAGTTAGGGTGAGGCCCTAATCCAATCTCACTGGTGCCCTTAGAAAAGGATAAGAGACACCAGGTGGTCATGTACAGAGGAAGGCCATATGAAAAGACAGCGAGAGGGCAACCATCTTTATGTTCCAGGTACATTTCTAAATCCTTCTGGTTTGGAACCAGGGGTCTCATTAAGGGTGCTCATCTAAATGGAGATAATAACAGTATTTACCTTATTGAACAGGTGATATGATGATGAAATAAAATAAGATTTATAAATTTCTTAACACAGTGTCTGCTTTTAGTAAGTTCTCCATCAAAGTTCTATACTTGTTATAACTTTCAATATAATAGTCAATTCTTTCATGAGTTTTTCCTTTCCTTGAACACAGTGATCAAACTTTCTGAAATCTCATATTAAAATCCACACACACCGTATTTCTCTCTCCTACCTCTTTAATCTGCCTATCATGTTATTTCTTTGCAGAAAAGAGTTGATGGAAGTTTTTCTTATTTGAAGTAAATAAATCCATTTGATTGAGGACATTTTACAGACACCTTCAATAAGATAAATGCCCTTCATGTTAGCTTCAATTAATTCTTTGTTTAACTATTATCTCACAGCAAGAAGGAAATAAAAGTAAGTTTTCAAAAATTTAAAAGGCAAGCAGAAGGAGTAACATGTCATTTTCCAGAAAAATAGCAACCAGTGACAGATTTGCAATCTGAACCCGAGGTTAGTGCTTAACAGTGGTTGTTGGTATTGGAAATACCAGCTGCTTCTATTTCTGCAGTCACTTGAGAGAGCAAATACAAAGGATGGTACCAAATAGAGTTGGGGGCATTGAAGTGACAATCAAACACACGGCAGAAACAAATGGAAGAAAGTGATACTGTGGTCTCGGGGAAGACACAGTTCATCCATCACGTAACCAGTTCTTTCCAGCTTGTGAAAATATGAAACTCACTTCTCTGTCTTCACATAGGGAAACAACTCAGGAGATTCAAAACCCCCAAACTACACCACATGGCTGAACATAACCTTACAGAAAACACTTCAAAAATATGAAGAAAGTAATTAGAGCTAAAAATTTAATTTAAATAACTGTTATCTGATTAATCATTTCAATTTACTTCAAGTAGGTTTGTTTTTGTTTTTGCTTTGCATACTAGGCACTTACTACTTTTATATTCCACTAGTTCAGATATCCTAAGATTTACTTATTATTTTCTAAAACTATGGGAGTGTTTGAAAATAATTCTAATTCCCTAAAGTAGTTATTTGTGGAACTTGTTGTATGAGTCACCTCTCATACATGTTGGTTTCAACCATGTCACCTCCACCTGACTTACGTTTCATGTGTTGCTGGTGTAATTACCAGCTCTGTGTGGACGTTGACCAACTTTGTGCCAGCAAACCAACTTGATAGAGTCTCTCCTGATTCCCTTGCCTCCCGCCCCACACCTCGCACACCTTGATTCCCATGTTGAGGCTGTTCCACTAACTCTTAGGCAAGCTGTACAATAGAACTTGAAAAGATGGGCATTTATCTGTGTGGCTCAGAGACACAGAAACTGAAGGTGGGCCAGATTGAGCTCTATAGTTTGTGAATCTCTGCTCTAAACCTATGAAAAGTGATTTTTTTTTCTATTTATATTATAGTCTAACAAGAAGCTTTAAAAATGCATCGCTTTTAAAGGCTATCAGGATAGTATTTAATTAAAATACTACAGATGTATTTTTACAGAGACAATACTTCACATCCAGGCTGATAACCAACAAAACGGCCAGTATGCATTCTGATTTGTTAACCCTTCTGGGTTATCACTCCTGATATCTTTTTTTAAACAGTTTTATTGCTGTATAATTTACACATCATAAATAAATAAAATATAATATTCAGTGATTTTAATATATTGCTTTATTATTTTTTTCACTTGTGATAAAACATATGTAACAAAGTTGACCATTTTAAGCATGAAGTATACAATGCAGTGGCGTTAACTACTTCACGTTGCTATGCAACCATCATCTCTATTTCTAAAACTTCATCAACCCAGACACTCTGTAACTATTAAGCAGTAAATTCCAATTCCTGATAACTTCTAGTCTACTTTCTGTCTCTGAACTAGCCTATTTTCAGTATTTCATATAAATGAAATCATAGCATATTCTTCCTTTCATATCTGGTTTATTTCAGTTACATAGCGTTTTCAAGGTTTGTGTGTATAGCATGTGTCAGACTTCATTATTTTTATAGCTGAATAATATTCCATTATATGGCTACACAATTTATTTACCCATTCATATGTTGATGGGCACTGGGGGATTTTTCCACTTTTTGGCTACTGTGAATCACTGCAATGAACATTGGCATATACAAGTGTCTGTGAAGTGATGTCTCATTGTAGTTTGGATCACCCTAATATCTTCAACCACAACATAAACATGTTTGTTAAGTGCTTACTAGGTTCCTAGCATTGTGCTAGACCTTTTATGTATAGTACCCCTTTTAATCCTGATAGTAACTAATGAGATCAGTTTTATAACATTAATTTGACACATTGATGACTTGACTCTTCATCAAGTTAAATAATTTGCCAAAGTCCATATAACCAGTGAGTAGAATAACTGAGATTCAAATCCAGGTCAGTTTTGAGAGTGCCTCTGTGATAAGAGAGACATAGAAATTGTACAATAAGAACAAAATATCTCTAGTTCCACATATATCAGAGACTCAGAATTGGTAGAGATTCTCTAAATGTAACTCTCTAAAATTAATTTGCATGTGCTAGTGTATGTACATTTTACCAATTTATATATAAACCAGTTTGTATAAAAATTAATTCATGTTATAACTGCACCTGCCAAATAATCAATTCATAGAAATTTTAAATGAACAGAAAAGATATCCGCCCTCACTGCTACCCTCTGTAATACACCCAAGAGATGAACATAATACCTGAGAGATTAACAATTCTTTTTTTAATGTTTATTTATTTATTTTAAAGATAGAGCATAAATGGGAGCCTGGGAGAGAGAGAGAGAGAGAGAGAGAGAGAGAGAATCCCAAGCAGGCTCTGCACTATCAGCTTAGAGCCCAACGTGGAGCTCGAATCACAAACCATGAGATCACGACCTGAGCTAAAACCAAGAGTGGGACACTTAACCAACTGAGCCACCCATGTGCCCCAAGATGAACCATTCTCATACGAATTCTTCTATTGGCTAACAGTATAATTCCAAATGTTATATTGATATATATGATTCTTGATTGTATTGATTCCACTAAAATATTTATTGATTCTCCACAGACCACTTATTGGCTATATCATTAATTCTTCTGTCATGTACCTTTCTAGCCGTGTATAGTATACTTAAATATCCTTGTAGTTATTTGGATTTTTTAAATTAAAGTGTAGTTGACACACATGTTACATTAGTTTCAGGTATGAAACATAGTGATCAACAAGTCTATATGTCATGCTGTGCTCACCGCAAGTGTAACTACCATCTGTCACTATACAACTCTATTTCAAAACCATTGACTATACTCCATATGCTATATCTTTCATTCCCATGTCTTATTAATTCATAACTGGAAACATGTACATTCCATTCCCTTTCACACATTTTGCCCATCTCTCCACCCACCCCTCCAACTCCTGGCAACCATTAGTTTGTTCTCTATATTTATGTTTTTTGTTTGAGTGTTTTTTTTAAGATTCCATATATAAATGAAATCATATGGTATTTGTCTTTTTCTGTCTTGACTCATTTCACTTAGCATAATACCCACTAAGTCCATCCATGTTGTTGCAAATGGCAAGATCTCATTCTTTTTATGGCTGAGTAATATCTCAGAGTGTGTGTGTGTGTGTGTGTGTGTGTGTGTGTGTGTGTGTACACACGTCTTCTTTATCCACTTATCTGTCAATGGACACTTGAGTTGCTTCTATATCTAAGATATGTAAAAAATGCCACAATAAACATAGGGGTGAATATATATTTTCAAATTAGTGTTTTCATTTTCTTTGGGTAAACACCTAATAGTGGAATTACTGAATCATATGATAATTCTGTTCTTAATTTTTTATGAAACCTCCATCCTGACGTCCACAATGGCTATACCAGTTTACAATCACACCAACAGGGCAAGAGGGTTCCTTTTTCTCCACATCCTCTCTGACACTTGTTACTTCTTGTGTTTTATATTTTGGCCATTCTGACAAATGTGAGATGATAGCTCATTGTGGTTTCAATTTGCATTTCCCTGATGATCAGTGATGTCGAGCATCTTTTCATATGTCTGTTAGCCATCTGTATTTTAGAAAAAAAATGTTTATTAGGGTTCTCTGCCATTTTTTTTACGTTTTTATTTATTTTTTGAGAGACATAGAGAGACAGAGCACAAGTTGGGGAGGGGCAGAGAGAGAAGGAGACACAGAATCTGAAGCAGGCTCCAGGCTTTGAGCTATCAGCACAGAGCCCGATGTGGGGCTTGAACTCACAAACCATGAGATCATGCTCTGAGCTGAAGTCGGACTCTTAACCAACCGAGCCACCCAGGTGCCCCACTGCCATTTTTAGTCAGATTTTTTTGTCAAATTACAGCAAAGAAGGCAAGAATATACAATGGAGAAAAGATAACCTTTTCAATAAATGATGCTGTGAAACTTGACAGCTACATGCAAAAGAAGGAAACTGGACCATTTTCTTACACCGTCCACAAAAATAAAGTCAGAATGGATTAAAGATCTAAATGTGAGACATGAAACCATAATACTGCTGGAAAAAAATACAGGCAGTGATTTCTTTGACATTGGCTTTAGCAACATTTTTCTAGATATGTCTAAGGCAAGGGAAACAAAAGCAAAACTAAACTATTGGGACTACACCAAAGTAAAAAGCCTTTGTACTTTTCAGGAAACCATGAACAAAACAAAAATGCAACCTCCTGAATGGGATAAGATATTTGCAAATGATATATTCAACAAGGAGTTAGTATCCAGAATATATAAAGAAGTTATCAACTCAGCTCCTTCTACATTGTTTCAATTTGAGTCTTCATTTAAGCTGAGGGCTGTGGGGTTTCTACTCACAACCTTCTATAATTCCTAACGTAACATTGCTTTTACATCACCAGGTCATGCAGCTGTAATTCTTCCTTGTTTTGTCTATAAGTTAGTTCTAAAAAACAGTAAGAACAGAGTCAACACTTGTGATTATGTAACTATTAAATTTACAGTCAAATAGGACTGTTAGAACTATATATTTAGAATACAATACAGGGGTGCCTGGGTGGCTCAGTTATTTGAGCATCCAACTCTTTTTTTAATATGAAATTTATTGTCAAATTGATTTCCATACAACGTACCCACTGCTCATCCCAACAAGTGCCCTCCTCAATTCCCATCACCCACCCTCCCTTTCCTCCCACCATCCCCATCAACCCTCAGTTTATTCTCAGTTGTTAAGAGTCTCTTATGGTTTGGCTCCCTCCCTCTCTAATTTTTTTTTCCCTTCCCCTCCCCCATGGTCTTTGGTCAAGTTTCTCAGGATCCACATAAGAGTGAAAACATATGGTATCTGTCTTTCTCTGTATGACTTATTTCACTTAGCATAACACTCTCCAGTTCTATCCACGTTGTTACAAAAGGCTATATTTCATTCTTTCTCATTGCCAAGTAGTATTCCATCATATATATAAACCACAATTTCTTTATCCATTCATCAGTTGATGGACATTTAGGTTCTTTCCATAATTTGGCTATTGTTGAAAGTGCTGCTATAAACATTGGGGTATAAGTGCCCCTGTGCATCAGCACTCCTGTATCCCTTGGGTAAATTCCTAGCAGTGCTATTGCTGGGTCACAGGGTATATCTATTTTTAATTTTTTTGAGGAACCTCCACACTATTTTCCAGAGTGGCTGCACCAGTTTGCATTCCCACCAACAGGAGCATCCAACTCTTGATTTTGGCTCAGGTCATGATCCTAGGGACATGGGATCGAGCCCCACACGACTCCGTGCTGCTCGTGGAGCCTCCTAAAGACTCTCTCCCTCTCTCTTTGCTTCTCTCCCTCACTCACACACACTCTCTCTCTCTTTCTCTCTAAAGTTAAAAAAAATACAATTCAGTCTCTAAATTTATGACATTTCAAGAAAAAATATTTATGCATCAGGTCAGATATTTTTATTGAATTAACTACTTAGAGCATGCCACAGTCAATTCTGTGTTATAATTTTTTTAATTGTTTTATTTATTTTTGAAGGAGAGAGAGAGAGAGAGAGAGAGGCAGAGAGAGAGGGAGACACAGAATCCAAAGTAGGCCCCAGGCTCTGAGCTGTCAGTACAGAACCTGACGCAGGGTTCGAACTCATGAACTGTTAGATCATGACCTGAGCGCAAGTCAGATGCTTAACTGATTGAGTCACCCAGGCACCCCGGTTCTGTGTTATAATTTATCATTAATTTCATAGGCACTTTTAGATTAAAAGCTTAAATTTAAAGATTAACATTGTCTATCTTTTGAATTTTCTACATAGAAATAAATGTCTTTTTTTTAAATATCAGTAATACTATCATCTAGTTCTTAAATTATGCTACTTATTGAATATAAACCATTTTCCAGGTTTTTGAACTGCTGTCATTCTAGGTATTCTTTCATTGCATCTCTGCTTTTATATGATTCTCTCATGTATTTTGTCTGCCTCTCTCTTGATTTCCTTCTTTATTTTTATTCAGTAACTTTGAAAACATTTCTGAGGCTTTAAAAATATAAGAATATCTTTATTTTACTCTCATACATTATGGATAGTTTGATTTTGCAGAGAAGTCTTCATTCAAAATCAGTCGCATATGTACCTTTTGAAGGCAGTGTATTCATTGCCTTTTAGAATTCAGTGTTGCTGGTGAGAAGTATGATCTGCATTTGGTTGTCACTAATCTGGGTTTTTACTTGAGATTTCCTTACAACTTTTTTAAAAATTGTGTTTTGTAAACTTTATTGAGCATGAATTTGAGGGATTTTTAAATTATTACTGTTAAACTTCTTTTTTGACAACTTCCTTTTGACAATTCCAGTATAATTAATGTACAATGTTATATTAGTTTCAGGTATACACTAGCGATTCAACAATTCTCTATATTACTCAGTGCTCATCACAATAAGTGTATGCTTAATCCCCTTCGCCTATTTCACCCATCCCCCACCCACCTTTCTGGTAACCATCAGTTTGTTCTCTATAATTAAGAGTCTGTTTTTCGGTTTGTCTCTTTTTTCTTTGTTCATTCGTTTCTTAAATCCATATGAGTTAAATCTTATGGTACTTGTCTTTCTCTCACTAACTTATTTCATTTGTAATAATACCCTCTAGAGACATCCACATTGCTGCAAATGGAAAGATTTCACTTTTTATGGTAAATATTCCATCGTGCGTGTGTGTAGACCACCTCTTTATCCGCTAATGTAGCCATGGACACTTGAGTTGCTTCCATAATTTGGCTATTATAAATAATGCTGTGATAAGCATAGGGGTGAATATACCTTTTTGAAATAGTGTTTTTGTATTCTTTGGGAAAATACTCAATAATGGAATTACTAGATCATATGGTAATTCTATTTTTAATTTTTGAGGAATCTCCATACCGTTTTCCACAGTGGCTATACAAGTTTGTATTCCTACCAACTGTGTAAGAGGGTTCTTTTTTCTCCACGTCCTCTCCAACACTTATTTCTTGCGTTTTTGATTTTAGCCATTCTGACCAGTGTGAGGTGATTATCTCATTGTGGTTTTGATTTGCATTTCCCTAATGATGTTGAGCATCTTTCCATGTGTCTGTTGGCCATGTGAATGTCATCTTTGGAGAAATGTCTGTTTGTATCCTCCCATTTTTTCATTGGACTATTTGGGGGTTTCGGTATTGAGTTGTATAAGTTCTTCATATAACCCCTTATGAGATATTTGCATATATCTTCTCTCATTCAGTAAGCTGCCTTTTAGTTTTGTTGATCCTTTCCTTTGCTGTGCAGAAGCTTTGTATTTTTATGTAGTCCCAATAGTTTATTTTTTCTTTTTTTTCCCTTGACTCAGGATACATATCTAGAAAAATGTTACTATAGCCAATATCAGAGAAATTACTGCCTGTGCTGTGTTCTAGGATTTTTATAGTTTCAGGTCTCACATTTAGGTCCCTAATCCATTTCGAGGGTTTGTGTGTGTGTGTGTGTGTGTGTGTGTGTATGGTATAAGAAATTGGTCCAGTTTCCTTCTTTTGCATGTAGCTGTCCAGTTTTCCCAAAACCATTTGTTGAAGACACTTTTCCTATTGCATATTCTTGCCTCCTTTGTCAAAGATTAATATAATTAATGTAATTGTGGGTTTATTTCTGGGCTCTCTATTCTGTTCCATTGATCTATGCATCTGTTTTTGTGCCTGTACCATACTATTTTGATTACTACAGCTTTGTAGTATATCTTGAAATCTGGGGTGGTGATACCTGGGAGATTATTTTTTATATTATTGATATTATACAGGGGAAGGAAAGAACTGAACAGGCCATACTTACAGGGTCAAGATAGAATCTTAAGATAAGTAAATCAGATAGTATTAGAAAAAGAAGACTCTGGTTGGCTATCAAAAAATATATTAGTATCAAAAAAGAATTGGCAATATAAATTCCAGTCCTGATAGTCAGAGCCAGAATTGTCCAAGGATGTCCCAAAGTGCATTTAACATCATTCTGGAGTATGTGGATAAAGATCTGTCTTAGTATCTTAGGATGACTGTCACTGTAAGAGATTGGCAAGAACAAAGGAAAGCCTCATGAATATGGTGTTATAAAGGTCATCATATCTTTAATTCAGAAAAAAAGGGCAAAGCAAAACACAGAAATAAGAACTGGCATGCAAAAGGAAGGAAATGTCTCAGAAATGAAATGAGAACCAAGATATCAGTCCTAGAATACAGCATCCCATCACTGTTGAATATAGTACCTTGCTGCCCTGTCCTTAAATGTAGGCTATATCTATTTTAATACCTTCTGCTTTAGGCTCCATAGTTCCATAACCAAAATGGGGCTTAGCCTACAAATCTTGATAAAACCCAACTCTAAGGAGAAGAATGCAGGGGAATGAATGGCTCCAAAGGTATTTAAAAACACATAGGATGCAAAATGAAAATAGTAGTTGCCTAGGGTTAATGTTACTAGGGCTCAAGTGCCTAAAGGTGGCCCTTTGTTTGACTTAAACAATAAAATTATTTATCCTGTGATAATTATTATTATGCTTATTCTCTTATAAGCTTACTGTGTAGTTCAGTCAGAAAAATAAAACTTCATACTGATATGTCTTCAGAAATATCTTTCCCCATTCTTCTATTATTTCTTCTTACCAATGACCAAAAACATGGATGATATTTAGAGATTTTCCACTGATGAAAGTTTCCATGAACATTCCATTTGGGATGCACAACCTCAGGAAATCATGTCAGCAGTTACATACTTATGTAAGATTACTTGAGTGGCACATTCCCATGTGTAGTGTTGGAACTAACAGCCTGAGAATAGCAGCTCTATCACTTGTTGACTTTATGGTTCGAGATTTCTTGTGTAACTTTATGGAGCCTCAGCATCCTCATCAGTAATATCATAATGGTACGAAACAAGTTGACAAGTTCTGACTAATGAAGAACACAATCTATACTTACTATTGTTTTTCCCCCCAAAAGGTCAAGTCACTCACTGTGATTGATCACAGCCTTTGCATTTAATCTTGGATGAATCACTGAATCTGTGATCTCTCTGAATTCTGTTATGTTCTATAGAGTATTGATTTTTTTTCCTTTTATACAGTGTTAATATTGTTGAACTCAAACTCTAAACTCTTTCTCCCTTGCAGGAGGTAGATGCTAAAATCTCTGTTCAGTTCTGTGCAGCTTAGCTGTATTGTCTGCCCCACACACGTGTACTGCATAAGTCAGATTGCTGGGCAGAGTTTATGTTTCACTTTGCAGCTGCCATGGTCATGGTGAACATTATATTCACATCCTCAAGCAGTAGGAATGTAATATTCTTTTTCTTGGTTTTCATCAGCCCTCAGGCCAACAACTGGGACCTGCACCTAGATGAAAATTCATGAAAGAGGGAAACTTTTCCCATGTTCTCAGACAAAAAGCTGTTACATCAGGAAAGTCCTGGTACCTCCCTTCTAGAACTTGCTTGCATTTGGCTACTCTCCAGTGTCCATGGATATTTAAAAAAGATTTTGTTTAGTGTTTTTATTTTTTTTGGCAAGATGGTGACCTGATATGAAATACTCTATTACTGGAAGTGGCACTCCACAGATTTATTTCTAATGCACAACTTCTGAAGCTTTTATTAAAATGATTACTCTTTTGAAATATAACCAATACACATAAGTAATCATTCTGAAGTATTTGGAGATAGTAATGAAGAAACAAAATATTCACCTTTCCCTGCCATTCCATCAAAATAGTCCAATAATAAAAATAAATAACATGCATCCTGATAGCAACCACATGACATCTAGCACCTAACAGTGTGCAGTTCTATACTGGCCTTCATTACCTATCCTGTCTCATCAGAATTCCTCAGTGTGAAAATGTGTGTTACTGAAAGATACTGACTGATCACAGCCATGAAAAGAAGTGAGAGGTAACATGATCTTAAACTAATTCCAAATAATTTTATACTTAATAGGAAAATTGCTTAAACCAACAGTAGAAATAAGGTAGGATTATTTATCTTATCCACAGAACACTTTTCTTTCATATCAGGGGAGGCCTTGTTATAAAAGATTATTTCTTGAAGGTCATGCAAGTTATGTTTCAGTACTCACTACTTTAAAAGGCTACCAGGCAAAAGACAATAAACTCTCTGTGGAGATTGAGAATTAAAGTCTCAGGTGGTTAGAAGCAGCTAAAAGTATTGATGGGGCTTTAATGGGCTGAGTCAAGTGATATTTGCCTGGGACTTGGGTTTACACTAACTCCTGCTTTATTTCTTCCTTGGATCCTGTTTTAAATTTCCTTATTCTTGTTTGGTTTTAAAATAGTTAAATTCATTATTACAAGAATGAATTCCTCACTTTGACCTGAATTGTCACTATGGAGTATGACTTGTTTGTTGCCCATTCTTCTGGTTACCTGTTTTGACCCCAAATGGAATACATAAAATTTTAGATTTAGGCTCTTATAATATTCACCATTTAATATTTTTCTTACCAAAATACACAGAAAAATTCATTTTAGGAAAGTCTTGTATGTAGGGCAAATAAATTTTTAAAGGCAAATATAAAATATTAGAATATATACAGTGTGTCCTAATTTTAAGAACTACTCACAATATAGATGTACAATAATTGAGTTTTTGCAATAACTGAAGCATGTATTGTTTTTCTGTTAAATGAAAATATAAGATATCTAAATTTATAAAATTAGAAGCAGTAGTGGAATTTTAGCCAAAATTTTTAAAAATATAATTAACATTTAAAAAATTATTTTAATGTTTATTTTTAAAAGAGAGACAGAGTGCAAGCAGGGAAGGGGCAGAGTGAGAGGGAGACACAGAATCTGAAGTGGGCTCCAGGCTCTGAGCTGTCAGCACAGAGCCCAATGTGGGACTTGAAGTCATGAACTGTGAGATCATGACCTGAGACAAAGTCAGATGCTTAACCAACTGAACCACCTAAGTGCCCCAAAAATATACTTAACCTTTCATGTGTTAGAGTATATGATGGAAATCCTTGGGAAAAAAAACCCAGAAAATTATGTTTTGTTAGCAGGTCCAAAACATTTCAAGATCTACAGCTGGCCATAGCCACAAAAAGTTCAAACATAAAGGGCAAGACACATTCTAGACAGATTTGATTTAATGTAAAGATTTTTATCATGGTAGTGGGACTGATAAAATTACTAGCTCCTCACTTCTAGATATAAAGAAGAAATTGGGGCGCCTGGGTGGTGCAGTCGGTTAAGCGTCCGACTTCAGCCAGGTCACGATCTCGCGGTCCGTGAGTTCGAACCCCGCGTCAGGCTCTGGGCCAATGGCTCGGAGCCTGGAGCCTGTTTCCGATTCTGTGTCTCCCTCTCTCTCTGCCCCTCCCCCGTTCATGCTCTGTCTCTCTCTGTCCCAAAAATAAATATAAAAAACGTTGAAAAAAAAATTAAAAAAAAAATAAAGAAGAAATCACCTGGGTTAGAAAATAAAACTAATTGTTGAATCACTATATTGTACCCCTGAAACTAATATAACAGTGTATGTTAACTAACTGGAATTAAAATAAAAACTTAAAAAAAAAAAGAAAAGGTGAAATACCCTACACATCAGTAAAGCCATTGAGATGGGAAATTTTGGTTGTCCTAGAGACTGATGTTGAAAACTTATCATGTGTTCTGATAGCATTACATATCAATAACTGCACTTCTTTTTTTCAAGTTTATTTATTTATTTTAAAGAGAGCATGCACAAGCAGGGAAAGAGCAGAGGGAGAGGGAGAGAGTGAATCCTAAGCAGGCACCATGCTGTTTAGCATGGAGCCCGACACAGGGCTCTGTCTGAGAGACCCTAAGATCATGACCTGAGCTGAAATCAAGAGTCAGATGTTTAACCAACTGAGCCACCCAGGCACCCCATTAACTGCACTTCTAATACCCATGTGTTTCTAACATTGATCTGAGAGATCTTATCTCTTCTGCATCAGGGAGACCCAAAATCTGTTTTCTTTGTTGTTTTTCAACAGATGAACCCACATGCCTGCAGAGCACTGTCTGAACAGGTAGTATCAGACAGCGAGGGAAAAGAGGGGGAAGAAAGGCTTCTAATATATTAATCTAATAATTTTGGTTTAATAAGTGGCCTTCTAGTTTTAGAGCTCAAGAGTAAAAGGAGTTTAACTCGAAAGGAAACACGTTCACTGGGAGGTAATAACTTTACTCTGCCTGTGCAAAGACATAGCTGAGGCCTTTTTATATCATAGGACACTCAAATCATATCAAATATGTAAAGTGCACTTATGGTCTGGCTTGTCTTTCCTTTTCCGTTATGTTCCTCATATAGTGGTGGACATTTTGAACAGATAAATTTGAGGAGTCAGTTAATAAGATGCCTCGCTGAGGTCATAAAGATTTTTTTTTAAGTCTTCTTGAATCTTTTTGAGCAAGTAGGGAAGAAAAGAAGTGGTGGTCAGAATGAAAGAGTAGGACTCATAAGCGACAATATCCAAAATGTGTGTGAGCTGGCGGTAGAGGTACAAAGTGGTAAAAGATAAGTGGAGAAAAAATCTTAAGTATCTTTCTTATTGGTTATATCATCCACACAGATGTTGAAAGCAGTGGATGATGGCACAGTCTGATAGATAGCAAACCTGGACTAGAGAGAAGTTTTCAATGAATGAAGGGGAGTAAGAAGGAAGTCAGAGTCAACATTGTGGATGTGAGGACTGTGGCTGTGTATCACACTCAAACTGTCTTTATTTTTCTGTCCTTATACCATCTCCTCTATTCATAATATCCTCTCCATAATTCCCTCCACTGGTTCCTTGTCTTCTGAGACTCATGATATCTAGGTAGCCTGCCCTTCTGTGTTTCTAAAATACCTTGTTCATCTCTTTCATATATTCTGTGTCAACAAGTTTCATGCAGTTTTAAATTGTATTAACTTCATAGGCATAAATGTTATAAGCAAAATAAACATCAACTGGGAAGTTTACCATTTCAATTATGTATATACTCATAAAAGCTTTAATTTTAATTTTTTGGTCAGCCTGTGTTATTTTTAATCAGATAGACCAAAACAAAAAAATTAAAATTTATTACACAAAATGCACCAAACTAAACAAATCTGTAGAAACTTGAAGTAATGAAACTTCAGATTATTTTTATAAGTTTTCATTGTTTATCTTTCTGAAGTTATTAAAGCTTAGAACAGTTTTAAGATTATTTGGACATCCCATATTAAACTTTCCAGGCTGTAGTTTATTATAATTATTTGCTTATGTGTCTATTTCACACAATAAATTATACGTGTCGTAAAACTGTATAACTTCTGTATTATATTTTTGTTCTTTATCCTCTGGGCCATAAGGGGACCCAGAAGATAGAATAAAAGCCTAATAAATAATTTTATTCATTGATAAATGAATGAATCAATATGGCCAAATAATATGTATATATATTTTGTACCACCTTTGGTCTATCTGAATAATTTCTTTCCCTTATTTTTTTTCATATTAAAAGTGCCTTGAATCACAATAGGATACAGGTCAATGCGTTAGTTAGAAGAGTGTCTAGGCTAGCAAACAACAACAACAACAAAATGCTACAATTCAGGGCACTTAAGACATACCTCACACTGATAACTCTCTACTCTTCCAACATAAAAGACAAGCCATTACTGCTAGAAAGGTAAATTATCTCCCTTCCCAAATCCCCTTTTTTACGGCACATATTTGGAGCTACAAACTCAAAACCTAGATAGTATCCTGAAAGTATTTCCTCACAGCTCTAGTTTCTGATTCATAAACTAATATTTTCTCTTTCCAGCCTCAATGTGTGTTTCGGAGCCTGTGTAAACAATATAGCACGGGTCATCAAATCCACCCACACACTTGCATCCCTGGAGACTATCCCATTTATAAATATTAACAGCAGATAGAGACAAACCCTTTCTCTCTGGATGTAGGTGATACAAGTGAAAGCTAGTGATGGATGTGACTGACATCCTTTTTTACTGGGGACGGATTAAATGGGTCTAAGAAGTAGGCAATGCGAATGGTAATGTAAAAATACATGTGCTTGAGAATACTGCAACCATGGTTTTGAATAATATCCACATCACTTAAAATGTGTGGGATTTGTACAGAAGCTATTCAGAATATGTGAGTCTCATATTTCTTTATAAAAGTAAATATAACAATCTTAATTTAAAACGTTGTTGAATAGGATCACATGAGTTAAGAATTAAATTCAGAGGCGCCTGTGTTGCTCAGTTGGTTAAGCCTGTGACTGTTGGTATCTGCTCAGGTCACAGTTTGTGAGATTGAGCCTTGCATCAGCTCTTGCTGATGGAGTCTGATGAGGATTCTCTCTCTATCCCTCCATCTGTCTTCCCATCCCCCCACTCACTATCTCCCTCTCCCTCTCCCTCTCCCCCTCTCTTTCCCCCACACACTCTCTCTCTCAAAATAAGTAAATGAACTTTAAAAAAAAGAATGCAACTCAATGAGCAGCATATACAGTCTCTCTATAAGTATATAATCCCAGTATTAGTCTGACTAACCTGACTTATTCCTGTTCCAAATAAACATTCAAATTACAGAGACTACCTGTCCATCCTCTGATATCCTAACCTAGTGTAAAAGAGAATCACCTTTTCCAACATCATATAGCTGTTAGGGGCAGATTTGACTCAAGAACAACAGACACTTGAGTTCCTGGTTACCATAAGATATAGGACTTATAAAATCATAGAATTCCAAATTTGTAGAGGGCATTTGAGAACTCATAAGTCAAAAGTAAATGAGAGTGAGATGCACAGTCTTGATTAGAGTATAAATTGGAGCAAACATTTTGTGATTCAAAAGTTTAAATGGCAGGGGTTCCTGGGTAGCTTAGTTGGTTAAGCATCTAACTCTTGGTTTCTGCTCAGGTCATGGTCTCACATTTCATGAGTTTGAGTCCCACATCAGGCTAAGCACTGATAGTGTGGAGCCTGCTTAGGATTCTCTCTCTTGCCCCTCCCCTCATGCTCTCATTCTCTCTCTCTCTCTCTCTCTCTCTCTCTCTCTCTCTCTCTCTCTCCCTCTCAAAATAAATAAACTTAATTTTTTTTTAAGTATCAAGGGGCACATGGGTGTCTCAGTCAGTTAAGCATCTGACTCTTGGTTTCCGCTCGGGGCATGGTCTCACATTACGTGAGTTTGAGCCCCACATCAGGCTCCATGCTGACAGCGAGGAGCCTGCTTGGGATTCTCTTTCTCTCTTTCTCTCTCTCTCTCTCTGCCCCTCCCCCACTTGGGCTGTCTCTGTCTCTCTCAAAATAAATAAACTTGAAAAATTATTTCAATGGCAAAAAGTGTCATTACATATAATACTTTTCATACATTTTAGTCAAGGAATATTGGTAATAATGTCTTAGCCCAAAGTACTCCTATTTAAATTACTGGAATACATAAACTTTGTCTTCATCCTACATTTAAAGTTGTCCCAGACATTTGAATATCAGTGGGAGACAAAGACAGTCCAAACATAGAAGGTGAAAGGGTTATATATTAATTTTTCAGAAAATTTTTTGCAGCTTGCATATAGGCATGTAGCTTTGAATTAAAGTGAGAGCTCACCACAGAAAAAAAGTTGCATCAAAATCTGTTTTGTTGTTGGTGAGGGCAGGAGCAAAGACTCCTCGTGGTAGCAGCATGCCCTCTGTAGCATGTGGTGTTCAGCAATGAAGACGCCATTGTCCTTATCATGTTGGTGTGTGGCATGCTTGTGGCCATGGACTCTACAACTTTGTTTGCACTTCTGTGAGCCATCCTATGGCTTTTAAATAATTTTCTTATATACATCAGCCATATTCAGCTTGTAAGGCATACACATAAAACCCATGATGAGTGCATGGGTATTTCAGTTCAAACAACCCATTTATGCAGTAGCTCTCTGTAATTACTAGTAAGTTTACTTATTAGATTTTTAAGATTATATTATGAACTTTTTAAAAGCTTAATAACTATTTAATTATTTATGTAATAGATTTACAAGAAACAATACCACTGGCTTGGGAGTTTACAAAAAACATATTGCCTGTGATGACTTCCTGTCTAAGCATAATATTTTTGTCCTTTTTTCCAAGCTTATTTCTAACTGACTATCCTCTTTGAGCCTGTTTGGTATATCTTTGTACTTTTACATACAAAATGATTCCTAATGTAAGAAATTGGAGCTGGAGGAAATGAATGAGATCTATAACATGCAGTGCCTCAAAGCTATTTGACATTCTTAGTATGCAGTTATACTATATGTGTTAAATGATGGTCAAAAATTTCATTTGGCTGTTTGGTCTACTTGGTAGATATAATGTGCCATATTTAGGACTGATATTAGCTTTCTTTGCTCTTTAGGAATCAGTCTTAGAGATCTGACCCTCTTTTGCAGTTATCAAATCAGCATAGTTGTCTTATCCCTTACGTCTCCCAATGTGTCTCTCAGTGCCCTGTGGCTTAAATATCAAGCAGTATACCATATGTGTGAAAGGAGGTTTCTTTCTTTCTTTTTTTAAAATATGTAAGTATTTAATTATAGAGAGAGAGCGAGTGAACAGGGAAGAGGGGCAGAGGGAGAAAAGAGAGAGAATCTGAAGCAGGCCCTTCACTCAGCCCATGACCCTGGGATCATGACCTGAACCAAAATCAAGAATCAGGTACTCAACATGTTGGAGAAGTGAACAAAGTATGCCAAAGATGGCCGATGGGGCTAAAACAAACTCTGGTCTCTAGCTTAGAGAAACCTCCTCCATGTTCTTCCTTTGCTGTGTGCGGGAAAACCCCCAGAGATATGGAAGCTGACAACTATAAATTACCCTCCCCACTTGCATTCAGTGCTCAGATCTTTGGAGAAACGGTCTCCTCTGAGCCCCCCAGTATTAAATAAATCTCTGATCCACCAAGATCTCTGAGTGCCACTTGGTTTTTCCACCAGTGTTCCAGCCTGGTTCTGTAACAAACTGACTGAGCCACCCAGGCATCCCTATATTTATGTCTTAAGTAGTAAGAGATATTTAAATAAATAATTGCTGAGAATGTTCCCAATCTGGTAAAAAAAAGAAAACCCACAGACCCCACTTAAGCAAAATAAACAGAAAGAAAGGTACACATGATCATAGTATAATCAAATTGCCAACAACCAATGATAAAGATAAAACCTTATAAGCAGCCTGACTGGGGTGCCTGAGTAGCTCAATTGGTTAAGTGTCTGACGCTTGATCTCAGCTCAGGTCTTGATCTTGGGGTCATGAAATCAGACCCAAAGCAGCCAACAATATTACACATGAGGAAGAATTTAAAATGTAAATGTGGACAGTATGATATTTTTTAAATAACATAAATAATTGCAAAGACAGTAATAGTTTGGATTTTATAAGATAAGGTCTTTATTTTTAGATGTACATGTTGAAGTATTTAAGGTTAAAGTATCATGATATCTTTAGCTTTTGAATGGTTTGGTAAAAAATAGAAGATAGATAGATAGATAGATAGATAGACAGATAGATAGATAGAGGTAAAATATTAACAAGGGTACATGGATAGCCTTTGTACTATACCTTCAACTCTTCTGTAAATTTGAATTTTTTTCCAAATGCCATCTTCAACCTTGAGGGCCTGAACAGATTTGTTTTGTGAGATTATGGATTCCCCTGAAGCATGTGGGAGGGAAGAGATGCTGAAGAGAGAAGCAGAGAGTTTGGTGGAAGGCCACAAACATTTACTGAAGTGATTTCTCTCTAGAGCGTTGCAAAACTCAAGAAATGCTAGGCTCATGATTGGACCTTTTTTCATGAAAATGAATAATGGTATGTGCTACACATTAGTGATGCAGACAGATCAAGTCAATGTGTGTGGCGAGGGGAATATGGACACAGGGCAAAGAATGAGGAATGAAGCCCCAGAAAATTCAGAAATCATTGGATGACATTTGGTTTCTCAGGGGCCTGTGGAATCAAGGTTCAGGAATCAAGACACAGCTAGAGTGGAAACAGGGTAGCCCAGTTGACCTGTTATTACAACTCCCGAATTATTTTTATGAGTACGGTTTTGTTCACACTACTTCTGTACTCTTAAATGTCTCTTCAGTGGTTCCCAAATTCCAACAAAATAAAGCTAATCGTTTTAGCCTGAAGTTATAGCTTCTCAATGATTGGCAACTAACTCAGTTTCTCCCAGTTCTCCTTGACTTGCTGTATGCTGCAGCCAATCCAAATCATTCTCTGTCCTCTATGCTGCATTAATTTGGGATTTCCTGACTGCGCGTATTATAGCTCTTACCTGGATGGTCCTACCCTCTCTAACCAGCGAAACATTGCTCATACTTAAACCCAAGTTCAAATTCCACCTCTTCTAATGTTATCAACAGAAAATACAGTCTTTTTAAACTCTCAGATGACTGTATCAGTTTCCTTTACATAACACTTCTCAAATTTGCTTTGAAATATAATTTAAATGTACTTTGTTTTTTTATGCTCTATTGGAGTCATAAAAAGATCTCAATAAGTTTATAATTTTTCAGAGATTTAGAAATAATACAAAACATCAATTTGGAACACCAAAATCTCATCTTTATTAGTCACTAGAGAAAGTTTGCAAATAGAGGAGAACCAAGTTAACGTTTTAAATAATGAAGCACTGTGCTTAGCTTGCTTCAAAAGGAAAGTAAAACTGAGCCAAGTATACCCAGATTCCTCCTCTAGGTTCCAAATTATCCAAACAAATGGTCACTCTACCTTTCTTTGGGTTGAATATATAAAAAGGTGGAGAGAGATAAGCACTTATTGTATGCAGACTCTTCACATACAAAGAAAACTCAGGAGTCAGCAAGCAACATCTTTCCCTAAAGCACACTTCTAGAAGTCTGAGTTTACTAAAGGCAGGGATCACATCTGAATTGCCTTTCTGTCCTTCACTTTGCCAACCATAGTGCTTGCACCTTCAACAGGCATTTGAGAAATATTTGCTTACTGATGAATGAATAAATCTGTGTCAGTGCTCTTGAAAGAAACCAGAATAGGTCACCCCAAAATATGCCTCTTTGACAAAAAATTATTTTGAGCTGCAGACAGTTAAGAAGAGCTCTGTCTTCTCTTTTTTCTGCCTAAAGACCAGATTTAAAGTCTTCTTATGAGAAAGGACTTTAGACTTATCAGCCCAGAGATGGCACCAAAGGAATCCGAAAACAAACATTAAACTAATTCTTATCTCCTTAGTTTCTTTTCTATCATAATTTGCCCTAGTCTAAGCCCCTTTTGTTACAGTTTCACAATTTACTACTCTTTGTCCAACTTAGTATAAAATGTGTTCTGTTTCTAGGGAGCCTGGGTGGCTTGATCAGTTGAGCGTTTGACTCTTGATCTTGGCTCAGGTCATGATCTCATGGTTTGTGGGATGGAGCCCCACATCACGTTCTGCACTGGCAGTGCAGAGCCTGCAAGCCTGCTTAGGATTCCCCATCTCTCTCTCTCTCTCTCTCTCTCTCTCTCTCTCTCTCTCTCTCTCTCTCTGCCTCACCCCTGCTGGCACTCTCGCTCTCTCTCTCTCAAAATAAACTTTAAAAAAATAAATAAAAATACATAAAAGCTGTTCAATTTCTAATTTCTTTATGTATGTATGTATGAGATATACATGTTTATCAACTTCTGTGTTTCCCTTGTTAATCTGTTTTGTTACAGGAGCCCCAGACCCTATATAGAAGGAAAGATTGCTTTTCTTCCCCTAGACACTCAAATTCAGATGCTAAGAAGCAAACTAGAAAAGGCAGTTGTAAGAATGGACAGGCAGTATCCACAACTAACTGAAGAGCACAGGAGCTGGTCAGTAAGACACTCAAATTAAAGTAATAATATATTATCCAAATTAAAATATATTCAAATTAAAATAATAATATTTTATTATTATTTTACAGGCCACCGAGAACATTAGCGTTAGTTAGGTATTGCGTCAAGTTATTTACATTTTTACCCTTCTCCTTCTAAATTTAAAGATGTCTAGAGGGAACCATTAAATCATAATCTATGTAAATGTTCTCACTTGGAGTTTACCCTTCAGTAGCCTGGGGATCTGAAATGCTTTCTCTCATGTTAAATTAATTTCACACAGTAACTAGATGTGAGAAAGTAATCCATTTCTTTATATATCTATCCATATCCATATCTATATGTTTATCTTTTTTTGACCCAGGTTAACTTGTTTAGGCCATTGAAATCATATCGTATCACACAGGCTCTCATTTCTGCCTTCCCTTCCTTTGTGTGCTACCAAAACTGGCCCCGGTACAATGGAAATGTAACAACATTGTGACAAAAGAAATAGGCAGAAGAGAACAAATAATACAGACCATCTTTAACTGTTTATGCTTAGACACATTCTAACTTCTTTTTTTTTAATTAAGCTATAATCGGCATTATTATATTAGTTTCAGGTGTACAGCAGAACAATTCAATATTTGTTTCCATTGTGAAAAAATCACGGCAGTAAGTCTGGTTAACATCTGTCTGTCACCATTCACAGTTACAAAAGCCTTTTCCTTGTGATAAGAACTTTTAAGACCCATTCTCTTAGCAGCTTTCAAATATGCAGCACACATTCTAAATTATTTTTGCAGGGATGACCAAACAAAAAAGAACTGAGATAGTGATTTTCATTCTCCTTTCCTTCTACTTTTTTTAGTTGTGAGTGATCTATTTTGAAGCTTTTTGAATGTACCTTCCCGACCACACAATCTCTGCAGAGGATTTCCTAATGGACACTTTCTTCTCCTCTCTGTTAAAAAAAACAAAAACAAAAACAAAAACAAAATTCAGTTGAGTAAATTTTAAAGATCTTCTAATTGGCTTTATACCATGATGAATGAATTGGGCAACATCCCAGCTATCAGAAAGAAAGGAACTCTGAAAAAGTTGTACAGAATGACTTTTATAGGCAGAGGGGGCAGGCCAAGGAAGTTACTAGCAGAGTGAACTGGAAAGGTCATCTTTCGTTAGGGGACTGAAGGGCCTCCTGAAGCAGATGATCTCTCTAGTGCTGACCAGTTGATACCAGATCACTGGTTTAAGATTCCACTCCTGGGGGAGGTTGAAACTGTAATTAATTTAGGTGTTAAATCTTGGTTTTGTGATGTGTAGGCCTTAGGACAAATGACAACATTTGGGGCCTGTTGTCTCTCTTTTAATGCTGCCATTTTTAAAAACAGAATATTGCATGTCCAGTATCTAAAAGGCATCCTGGAAATCAGAAGTTCTACTTCTGAAATCACAATGGCTTGGGTTAGAAGAGAAACAACTTAAAATATTTATCTTTGGAGAAAAAAAAATTCAGATGTTCAGAATTCTACCAAAGCCTCAGAAACTTGAAAATGAAATTAAGGTCACAATGAGAAAAAAGCCATTTTGTTAAAGAATCAAGCAAAACCAGATGACTATTTCAATTGTTTTGTATATCCCACATCCAACTCCAGCACATTTTTGCTAACCATATGAAATAACAAAATATTTGGACAGAACAGCCTTGTTAATAACAACCATCTTAATAATAACTTTCCTGTGAACCTTGATTTATGAATAATACCTTGTCCTTCCCAACTCTTCCAGAACTCATAAATGAGAACTTAGAACTTTTCATTAGTATAATTTATGTCCACTCTGCTTTCATTTTTCTTAGTAGTACTTACAACTATCTGATACTATATTCTTTATTGGCTTGTTTATTTTTTTTGTATTTTTCTACTATTCTACAATATAAGCTCTATAAGGTCAGGGTCATTCATTCATGGCTGATTCTCAATCTCTACAAAATGTTCCTGGTTCATAATAAAAGCTCAATAGATACTTGCCAAGTGATTATAGGTAAAGGCAAATTTACTGAGAGGACGATGGTGAGAAGGAATGAAGGTAAAGCTTCAGAGAGTCCTCACGAAGGCATCTTCATAGACATGGGGTTCATCAAAAAATAAGAAAACACAATGCCTAATGGGGTGCTGTGTATTGAACTGTGTCCCCCCAAAATTCATAGGTTGAAATACTCATCCCCAGTGTGATGGTATTCAGAGATGGGCCTTTGGGAGGTAATTAAGTTTAGATGAGATGATGAAAACAGGGTGGAGGGAAACAGAATATGTCACCCCAGTTATGCCTCTTGGATGTAAAAATATTTTATGCCAAAACCAGCTAAGAAACAGCTAATGTGGAAAAGGGTCCCCATTTTCTGTCTAAAGCAAAGATATAAATTCTCCTTTTACTGGAGACTGAGTCTCATCAGCCTAGAGATGACATAGGAATCTGTAAACAAACCTAAACTCCATTACTTTCCTCCTATACATTTACCTTCCCACAACTTGCCACCCTTGGAAGCCTAAAACTAGTTTCCTTTTCCTGTCATTTCTCTTTGACATTTATTGTTCTTTGTTGAAGGTATTATATAAGCTGTATTTTTAAGTCATTTTAAGTCATTTTTGGTTTTGGTTTCTCCCATATGGCATGCACTGCATCTGCTAATAAACTGGTTTTCTCTTGTTAATCTTTTCATTTTGTTAGAGTCCCAGCTGAAAACCCAAGATGAGTAGAGGTAATTTTTTTTTATCTACACAGGACCCTCATGACGGGATTAGTGCTCTTATAAGAGGAGATATCTGAGAGCTTATTCACTCACCCCAGATTTTCTCTCTATTGCCCTCCCTCCTTGCACTCACCTAGGAAAGGCTGTGTAAGGACACAGTGAGAAGGATGCCATCTGCAACCCAAACAGAGAGCCCTCGCCAGATACCTACCCTCCTGCCACCATGATCTTGGAGTCCGATCTCCAGAACTGTAAGAAATAAAATTTCTATTGTTTAAGCCACCCAGTTATATTTTGTTACGGCAGCTTGAGCTAAAATAGTGGACATAGTTGAAGCAAAACTGGAACATCCTTATTATGATATCTTTATGAATTATTAGAAGCATTTTGAAGAGTGAGTTACAAATCATATCAATAGAAACACTGCATTTCCATTTCTAGGAATTTTATCAAATGGAAACTGTTCCATAGGTGAAAAAAAAATCTTAGAACCTATTTCTAAAGATAAAATATTGAAAAACAATGTAAATGCCTACACCAGGATTATATATATATATATATATATATATATATATATATATATATATACACACATACACACACACACACACACACATATATAGATACACACACATACATATACACACACATACACACACACATACAACCACACACACACACACACACACACACACACACATATAATGTTATATCAACCTAGTAGAATATTATATATCCTTAAAATTATCACCATGAAATGTATGTGGCCAAGTAGAAAATATAAAACATATTCCAAGGCATAGGGGAGAATTTAACCTCACAACTGGGACATCTGTCAGTGTTGATGAAACTTCCCTGGGATTAAAGGGAAAAACACACTGCACATGACTTTCCTGGAATGCTCTCAGAATCGTGGGAAAATTAAGGAGTCTGGGAAACACAGAGCAGAGTAATTCCCCCATGATTAGAACTATTGAGATGCCTGCCCCCAAGTCCCGTCTCTTTTCCTAGTGCAGAAGCTCGAGATTCATCAGCTCTGCTTGACTTCACTCTTGGCACCTCCAAGTCCTCTCCCCTTGAGAGTGAGCTGATTGGTTTCTCCCCTGTGCTAGCTGCAATTTTACTTTACTGAGGTGTGAATTTGTGGCTTCTCACATACAAGCCTGCCACTCTGTTGTCCTTTCACATAGTATCACTGCTTGTCATGGATGTCACCAAGCTCAGTCCCTCGCCACAGGGTGACTAGACCATGGTACACATAAGCTGGATCCTTCCCCAGAGAACACAGATGTGGCTAGAATCCTCACCCTGAGCTCTCCAGGTTGGAGAGGCAGGTGGTCTCTACAGTGCCTTGGAGCACCCTGGTTTCAGAGCTGTCCCTCACTGACTGCCATTGGGAAGTTCTGTGGCTATGCTAGCCTTAGTCCCTGCAATCAACTTCCAGATTGTGGCTTTTCCTCCAAATGACAGTCATTTAAATAACTACTTCGCTATCCATTTTAGTGAAAAGAAATTTCAATTAATTAATGATGTAATTTGTTAATTTGAGCAAATTTATTTTAAAAGTATCATAGGAAATATTTGTGGATTATAAAATCTTTTGAGAAAATATGCCAGAATTGATATTTAGGGTTTCTTTGTTTGTTTTTCCTAATCATGGAAGTATTATCTGTTTATGATAGAAAATATAGACAAGAGAGTAATAAATATGATAGAAAATGAGACAAGATTCAGGTGCCATTGAACCCACAGTAATACTGTTTAAAGTTTGGTATGATTTTCTTTTTTTATGCATACTGTTTTAGACTGCCACAAATACATTTTCATTTTTTAAATATACTTCTGTGTTTTCCTGTTATGTTTCTTGGCACACATAATTTTAATGTCTGCATCACATTATATGTAATCATTTTAATATTTCATAGCTTTATCTACTTATATTCAGATTGTTTTGTTTGTACATATCTTTTGTTTTATAGGCAAGGAACATCTTTGCATAAAATTGGTTTGTATTTTATATTAGCTCCTAAGGATAAATTTAAAAGTAGAATTACCAGGCCAAACATGATGAATAATTTAATTCTAATTATTGTATTGTCCAGTTGTTTTCCAAAATTCTTTTCTTGCTCATGGAACTGTGTCGAGCTGCCTCCATGAGATATTGAACAATGTGTTGAAGAATGTGACAAGAAGTTTACAATAGAAATTCTTTTCTTTTTTTTTTTTATACTAGAAATTCTTAATGTGGATCTAGCCACCAAGCAGATACTTTAAGATGGCATTCCTTTTAATCTTCTTGGCTACATATGTAAAAAATTCAGTTCAGTAGCAAATTCCTGTGCATACAGAAAAGCAGAAAACTCTACTTTCCTTTATTGAGGCTACATGGTAGAAACCCAGTAAATAAATCAGCTGCATACATAACAAATTTCATAACAAATGAAAAACTAGTGTCCATTATCCTGCACAGAGCCCACAGATGCATTGTTTTCTTGGACTATTTTTTTTATTTAAATGTGTTAATGTGACACGTTTGTTCATCAGTTCAGCCACCCTTCCCATATTCATGTTACTACTTGAGTAACATATTGATGTCACCTGCTTGGCCCCTGTAGACACAGGAGCTTTTGAATACTAGGCAAGTATGCTATCACTTGGTTAATTCACTACATGTTCTAATTCTTTCATGTTCAGAAAATACAGTCAATGAAGATACAAGGCTAATTTTTAAAGTTATAATGCATGTTTTCTGCTCCACAACTCTACTTTCTGATGTGTCTCCGAATTGGAGCCCTTTCCAATTCAGATGTACTGGCTTTTCAAGGACAGCAATTCTGTATATGAAACTATTCTGAGAAAATGTTCTCACAAGCCCACAGGGTCACGTTGCTTTTCCTAAGGATGGCCTGCCCTTCATTTGTCAAAATATGAGTGTAGAAGTATCTTTATAAAATTCAGTAATAGGACAAGAAGAGATTGAAAAATAAAAATATGGTGATTAGAATGGCCTAAACATTTAAAGGAGACATTTTTCTTTTTTTAAGAGAGGAACTCATTTCTTCTAGTTTCCTCTCCAGCATGTGAAAAGTTTAGAAAGTGCCACCTCCATCTTTACCACAACAAAAAACCTGAAGACACTAAAAATTCAATGATTTTCTTTGTGCTAATCAAAAAGTGGAAGTTGTGGGCCAAATTGACTCCCCAAAATCTAAAGGAACAGTCAAATGCAGGAAACCATAGCTGAGATTAACTAACCTGAAGTAGAAGCCACTAGAGTCATAAACTGGTAGAAACAGTTAATGGTAATTTAATAAAATGCGAGAGGCTGTGTTAAAGGGAAACATTCCTGGAGAACTGCAGTCTTAGGTGGAGCCCTCCCATCTCATAGGCTTTACTTCTAGGTACCCCACCAGGTTCTCATGGTGAAGGGTCAAGAAAAATCCCCATGTCTCTGGAATTGGGAGGGTAGAAGTAACAATTTTGAAATACTCCCAGAGCATTCTCTGTAATAAAGGCTTTCTCTCCAAAAGCAAAAACTGTAACAGAACCTTATCCCACTAGGCCAGTCCTGTCTAGCCTTCCTGTCTCACCTAAAGGGGCATGAAGATACAAAACACTTTGTGAAAGTCACAGCCCGTGGATATAGTCTTACTGAATCACTGATATTTAATTATAAGATTGCAGAGACCCTTCTTCCATACCTGATTACTAGGGATCCAATGTAATAAAAATAGATTGCAGCTATAGGAACTGTAAGGTATAGACTCTATTTTTTTAATGTTTACTTGTTTATTTTGAGAGAGAGAGAGAGTGGATAAGGAAAGGGCAGAGAGAGAGGAGAGAGAAAATCACAAGCAGGCATTACTTGGAACTCAAACTTGCAAACCACGAGATCACAACCTGAGCAGAAACCAGAAGTCAGACGTTTTAAGCAACTGAGCCACCCAGGCACCTCAGTACAGGCTCTAAGTAAAATTCTTAGACAAACCCAAAGATAAGAGGGGGGGATAAAAATAAGTACCCTAGAAGAATTTGAAGGCTATGGCACCTAAATTTACAGCAAATGTAACATAGCCCAACTCCTAGCCAGATGAACATAAAACATCAAACTAAAGACCCATTTACCTCAGAGCCTTTTTCCTGATACATAATGCCTGGCTCTCATTAAGAAATGACAAAGTTAGATTAAAAGGCAAGAAAAACACACAGTCAGAAGATACAAAGCAAACATCAGAATCAGACTTTGATATGATCGAGTTTGGAATTATCAGAAAATTTAAACTAATTATTAGCAGATTCTGGCTACAGTAGAAAAAGCAGATAACATGCAAAAATAGGTGGTTCAAGCAAGCAGATAGAAGATAATTGGGAACTTTAAGAAAAAAAAAAGAAAACTCTAGAAATCAAAACACTGTAACAGAAATGAAGAATGCCTTTGATGGAATGATCATTATAGTGGACATAGCCAAGGAAATCATCAATGAGCTTGAAAATATGTCAAGAGGCTTCCCAAACTGATATGCAACGAGAAAAAATAATTTTAAAAAACACCAAAATGTCCAAGAACTGTGGAACAATTTCCAAAAGTGTTACATTAGTGTAATTGAAATACCAGAAAAAAAGAAGTATTTGAAGATCAGAGAAGATTTTTCTGAAAATAATAACAGACCCCAAAATACATATCTATGAGGGTTAAAAAACACAAAGCCAGATAAATATCATAAAAATCTATATCTGCCCATATCATATTCTGCCAATATCATTAAAAGAGGCAGCATTGGGGGACTTGACTATAGAGAGAAAAGGATAAAAAATATATCTGCTTTCATATCAGAAACCATGCAAGCAAGAAAAGAATAGGGTGAAATATTTAAAGTGTTGGGGGGAGGGACACACCAGCCTAGAATTCTATATTTAGCAATATTATCTTTCAAAAGTGAAGAAGAAAAAAGATTTCTCAGACAAGTAAAATATAAGTTAATTTTTGGCCAAAAGACCTGTCACGAGAGAATCGTTAAGTTCTTCAGAAGAAAATGATGAACTCTGATTTACATCAACAAAAGAACATCAAGAAATAAACAAAAGCAAAATAATTTTTTGTTTTCCTAACTCTTAAGTGATCTAATAAATATCTGTTTCTTCAAAGTAATAATAGCAACAATGTATTAGGTGATTATAGCATACAGATAAAGATAGTCAATGATAGCAAAGTAACAAAGGTTTGTAGACAGGAACTAGAAGCATATTTATAGGAACTTGCACCACCTTTGAAATAATATAGACTAATTGAAAGCAGATTTAGGTAAATTGTAAATATATATTTTAAGCTCTAGGGATGCTACTAATTTTTTAACCATAATGAATACACTAAGAGGGAAAATAAAATGGAATCATGTGAAATTTTCAACTAAAACCAGAAAAGGTAGAAAAGGAAGGAAGAAAAAATGACAAAGAACCTGTTCAATAAATAGAAAACAGTTACAAACATAGTAACTAATAATCCAACTATATCAATAATCACTTAAAGTGTGAATGGTCTAAATATATCAATTAAAAAATTGAAACCATCAGAATAAATAAAAAACAAGACCAGAATTTGTGTCTAAGTGATGCGCTTCAAATATAAAAACACAGATAGATTAAAATCAAAGGGATGAAGAAAGATATACTATACTAAAACTAATCCAAGGAGAGGTGGAATTTCAGACAAAGCAGACCCCAGAACAAAGTAAGTTATTGGAAATACAGAGGGACATTAAGCAATTATAAAAAGGACAACATTCCAAGATGACAGAATGATCTTGAACATGTATGTACCTAACAAAAGGCATCAGTATATGTGAGGCAAAAGCTGAAAGAAATGTAAGGAGAAATAAACAAATCCACTATTATACTTGGAGACATTAACACGCCTCTAATCAATAGATCAAACAAGCAGAAATTTATTAAGGGTATTGTTGACCTGAGCAACACTATCAGTCAACTTGATCTACTTGATATTTATAGAATATTCCATCTAACAACACCTGAATACATTGTTATCAAGCTCACCCAGAACATTCACTAAGATAAACCACTTCTGGTCCATATATCACATCTTAACAATTTTAAAAAATACAAATCAGGGGTGCCTGGGTAGCTCAGTCAGTTGAGCATCCAACTCTTAATTTTAACCCAGGTCATGATCTCACGCTCATGAGATCAAGCCCTGCATCAGGCTGGGCATGGAGCCTGCTTAAGATTCTTTCTCTCCCCGTCCCTCTTCCTCTCCTCCACTGGTACACTCTCTCTCTCTCTCTCTCTCTCTCTCTCTCTCTCTCTCTCTCTGTCTCTCTCTCTCTCTCTCAAAAAATTTAAAATAAAAAAAATAAAATAAAACAAAATAAAAGTAGAAACCATATAAATTATGTTCTCAGACCACAGTGGAATTGAACTAAAATCAACAACAGAAAGACAGCTAGAAAATTACCAAACATTTCTATATTAAACAACACACTTCTCAATAACACATGGATTAGAGAAGAGGTCTAAAGAGAAATTTCAAAAAATTGTAGTAAATGAAAATGAAAATAAAACTTATGAAAATGTGTGGCTGCAGCAAAAGCAGTGCATAGATGGAATTTTATAGCATTGAATGCATATATTAAGATAAACGAAAGATCTAATCAGAACTCTAAACCTCTGCCATAGGAAATTATAAGCCTAAAGCCAGTAAAAAAAATAATAAAAATTACAACAGAAATATATGAAATTGAAAACAGGGAATCAATGGAGAAGGTCAATGAAATCAAAAGCTGGTTCTTGGAAGAGATCAATAAAATGAACAAAATTCTAGTCAAAGTTACAATAACAGAGACAGAAGACGTAATTTAGTAATATTAGAAATAAAAGAGGAGTTATTGCTACTGATTCCACAAATATTAAAAGGATAATAAAGAATACTATGAACAACTCTATGCCCACACATTTGATAACTGAAATGAACATGACCAATTCTTAAAAGATTCAAACTACCAAAACTCACACAAGGAGAAATACATAATTTAAATAGATGGTATCTATTAAATAAGTTGAATCAATTATTAATAACCTTTAAAAAAGAAAGCAAGTCACCAGACCCAGATGATATCACTGGAGAATTCTACCACACATTTAAGGAAGAAATGATACCAATTCTCTATAATGTGTTCCCAAATATATAACACAGAGAACACTTCCTAACTTATTCTATGAGGCCACAATTACCCTACTGTCCAAACCAGGAAAAGCCATTACAAGAATAGAAAACTAGAGACAAATATCTCTTATGAATATATATATATAAATCCCCAACAAAATATCCAAAAATGTACAAAAAATAATTGTACCATGGCCAAGTGGGATTTTTGCCAAGTATGTAAGTCTGGCTTAACATTTAAAAATTAATTAATGTAACCCACTACATTATTAGGTTTATACACTTATATAAATTGATGCAATATATGAATTTGATAAAATGCACACCTATTTATTATTAAAAGAATTTAGTAAACTAGTAATAGGGAAAAGCTTTCTCTACTTGATAAATTATATCTACAAAATCTTACACCCAACATAACATTTAATGGTAAGAAACTATACACATTTCCCCTAAGACTGAGAACAGGACAAGGATATTTCTTCTCACCACTCCTATCCAACATTGCATTAGAAGTTTAGCTAATGAAATATGACAATAAAAGTAAGTGAAAGGTATACAGAATGTAAAGAAAGAGCTAACATTGTCTTGATAGCCACAAAAAGCAATAATGAATCTAGACACAGACCTACAACCTTGCACAAAAAATTAACTCAAATGGGCAATAGATAAATGTAAACAAACAAGCAAACAAAACCCATAAACAAACTAGAAAACTAGAAGAATACAGAGAATCATCTGGGTTTGGTGTTGAGTTTTCAAATGAAACATCAAAAGCACATTCTATGAAAAAAATAATAATTTGGGCTTTACTAAAATTAAAAACTTCTATAGTATTCTTTGTATATTCTTAATAGGATGAAAATGCAAATCACCTACTAGAAGAAAATATTGGCAAAACACATACCTGATAAAGAACTCATATCCAAAATGTACAAACAACTCTTAAAACTCAACAATAAGAAAATAACCCCAATTAAAATATGGGCAAAATATTTGCCTGGCTCAGTCGGTTGGGCGTCTGACTTCAGCTCAGGTCATGATCTCACGGTTCATGAGTTCAAGCCCCACATCGGGCTCTGTGCTAGTATCTCAGAGCCTGAAGCCTGCTTTGGATTCTATGTCTCCTTCTCTCTCTGCCCCTCCTCCACTCACTCTGTCTCTCTCTCAAAAATAAATAAACATTAAAAAAACTTTTTTTAAATAAAATACAGGCAAAATAGCTGAACAGACACCTCATCAAAAAAGATATTCAGAGGGCAAATAAGTATATGAAAAGACGCTCAACATAATTTGCTATTGAGGAATTGAAAATTAAAATAGCAGTGAGGTACCACCACTATCCATCTGTTAGAATGACTAAAATCCAAAAAAAAGTGACAAAAATAAGTGTTGACAAGGACGAATAGCAACAATAATTCTTTCATTGCTGTTGGGAATGCAAAATGTCACAGTTACTTTGGAATACAGTAGAACAGTTCTTACAAAGCTTTATTTAATGTTCCTTTACTTCCTCCTCTAATGTGCTTCTAATATTTACCCAACTGATTTGAAGATTTATTTCCCACAAATACCTGGATTCTAATTTTTAAAATCAGCTTGATTTATAATGACCCAAACCTAGAAGCAACCAAGCAGTTTTTCAATAAGGAAAAGAAAGACCTGTCTCTTGTTAACAGCAATTATTTAGTGACAGTTTATCTATACACTGGAAATATCCATAACCAAAGTTCAATTATTTAATGTCAATCAATTATCTACTTTCCCAAAAATAATATTTTAGCAAAAATTACCACATAGCTTCATTGGCTACTTACTCTGATAGAATAAAGCAAGTAAAGCTTTATCCATCTTGATAATTATCATGAGAAGCAGGAAGGGATCTTGCTAGTATTCTTATTCAACTGCTAGTAGAACCATGGGAATGTGTGTTTATTATAACAGCTTACGTGGAAACAGAACAAGATTCCCTGCATTGTCTTATTTTACACAATATAAAGACACCTATATTTATGAAGCTTCTGTGTCATGATGAGTTCATTGAGTTTAATTCCCATAGTTTGTAAGTTCCAATGCAGAAAAGGAAGCACTTCTCATGCTCCATTTTCTTTCTTCTTTTTCTAGAGGGTATTTTGTAAATTATAGCTTCCATACACTACATAGTTCCCTAGTGGCCTGCTATAGCTAATATAGTTCCCCAAAGTGTGTAATGACTCCCAAGTTGCAGCTTAAATAGTGAGGGAATTATAATGAATAATGAAGAGTGAAAATATGCCTGGGTTCCCATTCCTGGAGGTGGTGGAAGGGGCTATGGCTGGCCCTCTAATGGTACCAGATGAAGTGCAAAAACATCAGCTTCAGACTTGTTCCCCAAAGGTTCCCAATATAGAAACAGATCCCAGAGACACACACTAATTAAATCAAAGGGCTTATTTTCATTCATATTCTTTGCACCTGATTTGCAGATACCATTATTATGGCAATGCCTTTGTCATGTATTGAAGTCACAGAAGTGCTTTTAAAATGCAAAGCACTTTTGAGATGTCTCTGTAGTCTCCTGCTTAAAGGCCAAAATTTCTCACTAAACAAATAGTAAAATCTTCTATATATTATATTGGCCTGTGTTTGTTTCTCAAAATACTCAGAAACAGTCTGGCAATAAAAGGTGAGTGGTTAGAAATGTTAAATAGACAGGCAGTTATGAGATCCCTCAAGGGCAGACACTGGGAATTCACCTATGTTATCAGCAATATTGCCCTATAGTGTTGTCAGTATCTACATCAAAGACATGGAAACACCAACTGACTTGCAAAAAGCTTCCTGAAAACAAAGAAGGAAATGGCATTACAGGAAATGTTTGAGTTAAGAGATGAAAAAGGAGTTTGCCTGATTGATTGGTCTACAATTGGGTAGAAACCAGTGGGCTCTCAACACAGTATTGCTATAGATCACTATGTCTCTGTCCTGTCACAAGGCTCATCATGGCATATATCTGACCCAACTCTATATCTGAGCCTCCAGAAATGACAGTGTCTCATTATCCCAGGAATCTACCCATTCTAGTACTCAAAACTAGACCATCCTACAATGAGCCAACTGTTTACCGTCACCCTCACCTTGAAGCCTTCATCTTTGTTCTGTCCACTCTCTTGCACTGTGCTAATGTTCTTGAATCTTCTTGGCCTTCGTGTTTCTTGTCAATATATTTTTCACCTGCATCATGGTATTCTTTAAAAGTTAATTTTGGAGGCATCTGGGTGGCTCAGTTGGTTAAGTGTCTGAGTTTAGCTCAGGTCATGATCTCATGGTTCCTGAGTTCAAGCCCCATATCAGGCTCCGTGCTGGCCCAGAGCCTGGAGCCTGCTTCAGATTCTGTCTCCCTCTCTCTCTGTCCCTTGTCTGCTTGCTCTCTCTCTCTCTCTCTCAGAAATAAATAAACATTAAAATAAATGTTGATTTTGGATTTTGACATTCATACTTTTATTTTTAACATTTTAAAATTAAGTTTGTTATTTTTTTTGAACAATACATTAACAGTAAAAAGGTTACCTTCTGTGGCTTTCCTCTTTCAAATCAGATCCCATCTTCCAAATGCTACAGCAAATGATTACTACTGTTTTCGATTCATTCAGAGGTTCTTGTTTGCATTTATATAAGCAAATATGAATCTATATTCCTTTTCCCCTTTTAATGATTGTACACCACAACACTCTTCTGCACTTTGCCTTGGTTTTGTTGTTGTTGTTGTTGTTGTTGTTGTTTTGTATTGTTTTTTACTTAATAAGAGCTCACCTGATTAGGTCAGTCCCACTCAAGATGATCTCACTTTTGATTAACTCAGGGTCAACAGATTAGGGACCTTAATAACACCTGCAGAATCCCTTTCAGAGCAGACTTATAACTTACACAATCAAAGGAGTGACAGTCCATCACTTCTACCATATTAATTGGTTAAGAAGCAAGTTACAGGTCTAGCCTACACTCAAGGGGTTGGGATTACAAGGGCATGGGTCATTAGGGATCTTCTTAGAATCTTGACTACCACAATTATATTCCCTGAAGTGAAATTCCCTGAAGTGAATTTTAGGGCCAATTACAATTTTGAAAGAAATTGACAAAAGGCCCTACCTAGAGAACCATACTTTCAAAAAACAGTACATTCATATTTTCTTGTGGACTTCACTAGTGTTATATATTAATGCATTTTGGAATGGTATTGGTCTGAATTGGGGGGTTCTCAGTATACTTTTAAACTGTCTTTCTCTTATTATAAATGAGATTCAGTAACTTTTCATATGTTTAAGTACTGTTTATATGTTATTTTCATTAATATTCCTTTGTTTCTTCTTCCATTTTCCCCCATTGGGTTATTAGCTTTTATCTTCTTTAAGAACATTTTTAAATATTAGAAGGATTAAATCTTTGTTTGTGATAGAAGTTGTAAATATTTCTTATAACTTTACAAGTTTGCTGTTTTTTTTTCCTACTGAGGCAATCATTTATTTTGCAATGATGCAAAACTTTGTTGTTGTTTTTTTTATTTTTTTTATTTATTTATTTTGAGAGAGAGAGAAAGCTCAAGCAGGAGATGGGCGGGGAGAGAGGGAGAGGAAGAATCCCAAGCAGGCTCCAGGCTGTCAGCACAGAGCCTGACATGGGGCTCAAATTCACAAACCATGAGGGGCGCCTGGGTGGCTCAGTCGGTTGAGCATCCAACTTGGCTCAGGTCATGATCTCATGGTTCTTGAGTTCAAGACCCGCATCTGGCTCTGTGCAGGTATCTCAGAGCCTGAAGCCTGCTTTGGATTCTGTGTCTCCTCTCTCTGCCCCTCCTCCACTCATGCTCTGTCTCTCTCTATCAAAAAATGAATAAACGTTAAAAAATTTTTTAAATAAAAAAAAAAAATTCACAAACCATGAGATCATGACCTGAGCCAAAACCAAAACCAAGAATCAGACACTTAACCAACTGAGCCCCCAAGGTGCCCCTCAATGATGCAAAAGTTTTATTTTATATTAGAATCACAATGTATGTATATAAAGCATGATATACATATAATATGTGTGTGTATGTATATATATATATATATATATATATATATATATATATATAAAATTGTAGCTTGAATAATAGTTGATGTTGAAAAAAAGAATTGACAGCCTTTTCTTATAGTGATTTATGGTTGTATGATTTTCATTTACATATTCCATGTATTGGGAATTTCCTTATATATTATGTTAAATAGAGATCTATGTTCTTCAATAAGCTATAAATAATTTGTATTTTTCCATTTCAATGAATTCCTTGTAGAAGACTGCATTTTCAAAAGATAGCTGCAAGGTTTTCTCAAGATGAAACCTGCAATATGTCTTTCATCTGGCTTTCTTTCTCAGGAAATGTATCTTTGGAACCTTGGGTCATTGTGCAAACAACCTAGGAATGCTGTCACTGCCATGGTGGAGAAACCATGTGGAGAAATTACATAGAAAGATAGAGATGTCTATGGAGCACCAGCTCCTTCAACATCCAGCTTTCAGCCCAGGTACTAGATATATGAGTGAAGAAGCTTTTGGAATGACTCCAGAACTGGGCAGAGTCTGAACTCCATAGCTAAGATGCTCCCAAATGCCTAATCCATAGAAGCCATGAGAGTTATAAATAGCTGTTGTTTTAAGCCACTAAATTTTGGGATGATTTGCTACACAACAATAGCAATCAGATTTTTCTTGTGGCTTACAGGACTTAAAAAAAAATAATTCTCCCAGTTCTGTTACCAGAAATATTCCAAATTTTAAACGTCTATGTATCTAACTACACTGGATAATAGCAACAAAGATAAATAATAATGCTAATAACAAGCGTCTTTCTTTTGTTCCTGCCTCTAGCCAAAATGTTTTTAGGGTTTCTGTATTAAGCAAAATGATGTCTTTGAGGCAAAAGAAGTTCAAATGTTACCAAAGTATCTCTACATTCCTAGTTTTTAAATGAATTCTCCATCCTACAAATATGTCACTGAACTTCTGGTACTTTTCACTTTGAATGTTCAGAACATATATTCTGCTGACTAAATCCAGCTGCAGGGACCACATTGAGATTTTCCTAATTGTGACTTATAGCCTTTGGCTGTACTAAATGCTATAGGAAACTGAATTATTTATATGTATTTTTATTATACACTATTTCCTATTCAATGTTACCACATGTAGGAAAGAAATGTTTATCCCTATTATGTGCTCAAATCTTCAAAGTGTTCCTTTAAGAGAGATGTTGAATCCTACAGTCAACTGTGACCCTCAAAGAGTACTGTCTGATATTTACACGTAATGCATAACTGCAGAGGAAACAATTTCTTCTTTTCTCCTTTCCCTGGAGTTAATATGTAATTTTGAGAAGCACGCTATTTGTTTGGAGTATTAAATGAGTGGCATATTGAGAATATTTAAAATGCATGAGTATTCTGTTTACATCAAATGTGGTAATAGTGTTTTTATATTTCAGGAAATTTTCTATGCCAGGATACAGGAAAAAAAGATTATTTATGAAATTCAGCATTACATATCCTGGTATTACTTTGGGGAATCATCTATTTTGTTCCAGATTTCAGCAATTTATAGACATGACAAAGAAGATAAAGGAAAGCTTTAGATGCAAATAACTACATGTGTTTAATGAGGACATTAGCCCCACTGTGAGATACCAGGAGGATTTCACACAATCTGCCTTCAGGTAAGACTATTAAAATCCTATATAGTCAATAATTTCTACAGTATTTTTTTCTTAAAATGTTTACGGAATCAAGGTTTCCTAGTTCTTTAGGAATAGATACCAATTATTCAGTTTTTGCTTACAGCCATTTTAAAAAGTCTGAAATGTGTCACTTGCATTGAAGGATAAAATTTTTCACCTAATTAACCATCAATGAATATCAACTCTCTCTACAATAACCCCATATTATTTCATTTATTTAATGATGGCCATCATCTCCCTTTCTCTCCTTCTGTAAGTACAACTCTTATCATTTCTCATGTAGGCTTCCTTTACTTTCATTAAGTAATTTAGTAATGTTCAATAAAAATGCCTAGTTTGTACCAGGAACTATTTAACTGTTGGAAATATGGTGGTAATTGAGAAAGACAAGTATTGTAAGACTACTACTCTTACAATAAATATCTGTGGAGTAAATGAAGGCATGAATGAATGATCACTTGTTATTATTATTGCTGTTTTATTGAAATAATATTTGTACCCTCTGGTGTTTAATAAACATAAATTTGTTTAATGAGGATATGACAGAATAGTATCCAAACAAATACTTAGTAAGCAAAACCAGTGTATAAATTTAATATCAGTTTTATTCTGAAAATTAAATGGGAAAAGAATATCTGGAGTTTTCTTGATGAGAGAGAGACAAAAGAAGAAATATAACACTCAGTCTTGGATGGATGTATAGCTGAGGAGAATAGGGAAATGGGAGAAAACAGAAAGGACCAAAAGAAAGTGAGAATTGACAGTGGGAAACAGAAAATTTTTTCAGAGAGATAGAAAAACAAAACTGTGTGGCACCATTGAAGCTAAATGAGCAGTGTATTTCAAGCACTGAGTCTTGGTCCATGGAGACAGATACAGAAAGCAAGTCCAGGAGAAGGAAGCTGGAAAAAGTATGTCCTTTTTCGACAGCTTCATGTATGTAAGATTTGTCTTCCTCAAAATTTGTAAGTGCCTGTCCCAAGAGTAGAGACTGCATTTTAATTTTATTTGAACCATTCACAACCTCTGACATATAGATATTGTCAGATCAGATTTGCGTGAAAACATGTTGACTTATCTCCACCATTAGTCACATTGCTTCATGGTCTTCTATATTCCCAGACTTTTCTTATTTCATAAATGTATCTCTTCTGTTTCTGAGATAACTTTATGTGGTGATTATCCTGTTTAACTTTTCCATTCCTTGTTTTCTTTATTTTTCTACCTTGAAAACCCCAATCCTCGTGAAGGTGAGTAGTCAGAGAGGGTTGCTGCCATTAGCTGAAGCTGGATCTACATAAAACACTTAACATAAGGAGCTAATAAGTGTAATTAGAGTCCCTGCCATATACAGAATAGATTATAAATGTTTTTTCAGCAGTTTGAGGCTGACTCTATTTGCTAATATATCAGATTTTGGCTACAAGACAGTTTACTTTGATGATCTTGCATTTAAATATCAACCTAAATTAACCCAGAATTATCTAAGCGGCACATGTCTCCTCTATTGCCATGTAAGTTAGTCTTACATCCATTCCTCCATTCCCACACATAGAACCCTCCTGGCATTTACTGTGAAGTCATTCTTTTGGTTATATTATTCTAACCTTATACACCTCAATTATATTATTTCATCTCTGCCTTATTCCTGAGAATCTTGTTCTTATTTTATCTGTTCACCTAACCAGACCACTTTGTTTTCTTTGCCTGTGTTTCTGTATTGGTACTTTGCATGGTATCTCTAAGTTCTCTAGAACTAGAAACCAAAAGATTGTGGAAAATGATACAAACCCTGTCTGGATCCTGCTTTTCTTTCTTCCCTGTAGAACAAGAGCCTCAAGATGACAAAGGAAGGACAGCAAAACCTGTCCTTCTAACAGCATTTGTACAGACTCATACTGGACAAAGGTCAGGAACCTCTTGGGTCCAGGCAATTACAGATCCCTTGCTCATTGGGGAGGGGCAGGATCACTGAGAAGGTCCCACTCCAAAGATTCAGGAAAATGGCACTTGATTAAAGCTGAGAATGAATAATAACAGTGATGAATGCTGTCCATACCTGCCTAGTAAGAGTCTGGCAACATGTAACAGCAGTCTACTCCTGGGGATGGTAGGAGAGCATGGAAAGAGAGCATCTCTGAGCTCCAGGTACAAAGAGAAATCATAAAGTTAAGGATGGAGCACACACTGAAGAAAACTCTCAACCTACTGGTTGGTCCCACACTAAACAGAATATAATACTAGAGGACTTTGAAATCTATAGTATGCTTCAGGTAACAATAGGGACAACAAAACCCAAACTCATCAAACACCAATTCAGTTGACTACACCTTACCCCCACAATAAAAGCCTAGCCAAAAAGAAATGTGCCCATTTTCTGGCATGAATATTATTTATCTCAGTCTCCACTGCTTTACTCCTGTGGCTTTCAACTAAAACTTTCCTGAAGCATAAGGAAAGAAGCAGAACAAAATATTGAAAGAGAAAAATTAATTCCCAAAACCAGACTAAGATACAGCTTAGATGTTGGAATATCTGGAAAGAGAATATAAGATAATTACAATTAATATGTTAAAGGTTCTATTAGAAAAGGTAGACATCATCCATGAACAAATAGAGAATTCCAGCAGAGATATGGAGGAGAGAGAGAGAGAGAGAGAGAACAGGTCCAAATAAGTATTTTAAAAGATGATGACTTAGAATTTTCTATTTTAACAAAAGAAAACAAATCAAAAATCCAAAAAGCTGAAGTTAATAAGTAAATGAACAGCAGAAAAAAAAATCACCAAGGTATATCAGATTCAAATTGCTGAAATAATAAAGAGAAAATTTGGAAGACAGCCAGCAAATAAAATATATTACATATAAAGGAACAGAGAATATCAACATTCTCATGGGATCTTATGCAAGCCAAAGACAATGGTGTTATACCTTTAAAGTACTAAAAGAAGAAAATCTGTTATCCTGGAATTCTATATCTGGTGAAAATATCTTCCAAAAAATGAAAAATAAGATTTTTTTCAGACAAACAAAACTGATGGAATTTTTGACAGTATGTTCATACTATAGTAATAAAGGATTTTTTAAATGAAAGGAATAATATCAGACAGAAACTTAGAACTAAATACATAGACACATACTTTTATAGACACACACACATATAAAAATGAAGAACAGTAGAAATTTGTTGGTTCATAAACTCAGGAATGTCCCTGGTGAAATCTGAAACTGTCCCCCACACAGAGGGCAAGGAGAGACTGAAGAGTCAAGGCAGTCCAGACTGGGAGGTGGCAGGTTAAATAAACAAGGGAACTTAGAGATGAGGCTTATCTTGGGTAGCCACAAGATGTGTAAATCTCTAACCCTGACAACCCAGAATCTTACAAGTTTATATAGAGCCCTTAATGGGGTCAGTCATATACACCATCCAGTGGCCTCAACAGCACATTGCTCTCATAACGCTATGCCCTTGAAAATGGCTGTGGCAGAAGGTACATTTCAAGGACAGAGGAGAGGGTAAGGAGCCTGGATGCAGCTCGAGAGTCAGCTGACACTCATGTCCCCTCGGTGACCTCCTCCAACAAAACTGCCCGAATAGAGGTTACTATGAAATTCAATTCTCTTTGTATTTTCAATGGCTGAAAAAATGTAATTCTAAATAAAAAAATAATAGCAACATATATATTTATGGAATATGTAAAAGTAAAAAGTACGACAATGAGGAGGAATTGGTAGTTTACTTTTGTAAGATCCTCACATTACAGTTGAAGTTGTGAAATGATATTTTAAGGTAGACTATAGCTAATTAAATGTGTATAAACTAAGCCCTAGACAAACAACCAGCACATGACCGTTAGAAAAAATATCTCACACTGACCTCTCCCTGCTGCTATGAAAGGAGATCAACCCTCATTGAAGGGGAGTGTGTCTGAAGTTTTACGTGATCACTATAACCAAGCTGAATATTGACCTGTAACCCAACCTAGGAAAGCAAGGAGGCTCGAACACCAAGTGTAAGATTTAAGGACGTCTAAGTCAATAGGAAGAATTCCTCCTTTTCCTATATATACAACAAGGTAAACCCTGAAAACTGACATTGCTACAAAGGATACTTTAGAGGTTCCGCATGACATGAAGCATGGAAGATATTTTAATAAGTGCTGAACATCTATGATTCTCTCTGATTGGGAAACTGGGAGTGAGAGCATCCTCCCTGGGCTCCCTTGGAAATAAGAAATCTTAATGTAACTGGCTCGCTTCCCCAGAAAAGGCACCATGCCATGTTATGACGCAAACAGTAACAGCTAGTAAAGTTGTTCCCAGGCTTGGCTTATAGTCATATCTAAATCCATGTAACTTGGGGTCAGTTGTAAGTAAGAGCTCACAAAAGACCATAAATAACCACCTACATCAGGGCTAAATCCGTGACTTCAGGGACACAGGAGTGAATTACTAACTCCAAACAGACCATGCTTAATACATTTGTATACAGGAAGATTAACTCAAAAGCCTCTTTACCCTGAAAATCAATTCTTCCCTTCTTAATACCTGACTCATGTGGAGACAGTGGGGGTTAGAGACCTGGATGCCCAATGGCACCAACAAAGAGATACACTTGCATCTTCAGAACTGTCATTAAATCAGAGCCATATTTCCGATCTACACCGTGTTCATGCCAGCCGCTAAAGATTTATGTTTATATAGAAAACCACCAAGATAAATATTTGTAAAGAGCTAAGAGATTTTGGTTTCTTTTAACACTGTTCTTTCTCAGAACAACTTTCACTTCCATACTCCCTGCCCTTTTATATCCACCGTTCATCCTCTCTGATTTGTAGTGCATTCTCCAAATCTATACAACACTAACAGAACTTCAGACTGAACCCTTGCAATTCTTCCTGATGTAAAATGCAGTTTCTATATTGGAGCCCTAGATAAGGCAGCACAAAACTCCTGTTCGTTTTTCCCCTGCTCCCATGCTCTGGATTGCTAGGAGGAGGAGGGCAGTGATCAGGGAGAGTCCACAACAAAGCAATGCAGTGGGAAAAAGATACCTTTTGGGGTCACCCTGCAATGTTAAACTCAAGTTAATCCCATTTATAATACTTAGCTTTAGTTTAGAACTATATGTATTCATGTGCATGTGTGTATATTATATATATATATATATATATATATAAAATATATAATGTGTATATAATATATATAGTGTGTATATATAATATGCACACTTTACATATGCTTTAAACTTCTACTTCTGGTATTTTGTTATATATAACAGTGGGTCCAGGAAGCAAAAAGCCTAAGTAAAAATACTAGTCTCAGTATTTTTTTTTAATGTTTATTTATTTTTGAGAGAGACAGAGACAGAATGCGAGTGGGTTTGGGGCAGAGAGAGAGGGAGACACAAGAATCCGAAGCAGGCTCCAGGCTCTGAGCTGTCAGCACAGAGCCCATCGTGGGCTTGAACTCACAAGCTGTGAGATCGTGACCTGAGCCGAAGTCGGATGCTCAACCGACTGAGCCACCAGGCGGCCCCCCCACCCCCGTTTTGTTTTTTTTTTTAACATTTTTTTTTTTTATTTATTTTTGGGACAGAGAGAGACAGAGCATGAACGGGGGAGGGGCAGAGAGAGAGGGAGACACAGAATCGGAAATAGGCTCCAGGCTCCGAGCCATCAGCCCAGAGCCTGACGCGGGGCTCGAACTCACGGACCGTGAGATCGTGACCTGGCTGAAGTCGGATGCTTAACCGACTGCGCCACCCAGGCGCCCCTACCACCCCCGTTTTTTTAAATGTTTATTTCT
Source organism: Neofelis nebulosa (assembly GCF_028018385.1). Lineage (NCBI taxonomy): Eukaryota > Metazoa > Chordata > Mammalia > Carnivora > Felidae > Neofelis > Neofelis nebulosa. Next base: position 42,067,491 of record NC_080790.1, on the reverse strand, counting down.
AGTCTCAGTATTTTTATCCCGATTTTGGGGTAATTCACTCCAATTTTGTTCTGATTATCCATACCTCAATTATATGGATTATGTGGAGACAGTGGGGGTTAGAGACCTGGATGCCCGATAGCACCAACAAAGAGATATGCTTGCATTTCTTGTGGGTGCCCAATTTCCACCTGAGTGGCTCAGTCCGTTAAGCGGCCGACTTCAGCTCAGGTCATGATCTCACAGTTTGTGAGTTCGAGCCCTGCATCAGGCTCTGTGCTGACAGCTCAGAGCCTGAAGGCTGCTTTGGATTCTGTGTCTCCCTCTTGCTCTCTGCCCCTCCCTTGCTCGCTCGTTCTCTTTCTCTCTCTCTCCCCCTCTCAAAAATAATAAAATAAACATTAAAAAATAATTTTAAAAAAAGAATAGTTTCTGGTGTGTTGTAAACACAAATTTAGTTAGTTTCCCTCCTTTGATTGATTCCTATTAAATTAATAAGTATATAAAACCCTCATATACTGACTCCTAAACACATTATAAGTCAAGGTTATTATCACATTCTTTAGCTTCCTGTGTTCTTACACTGTCCCTTCTTCACCTTCATATAGAAAACCATATTACTTGGGCTGATTTTGAACAGTATATACTACCCAATAAAAATGTATAAATATTTTTTAAGCACACTTGAAATCTCATCTATGTTAAATAGGTTCAGGCTCTGGTCTGCCTTCCACTTGTTACTCGGTCAATGCAGCCTCTGTACCCACACAGGAGGAGGTGTACAAATGGCCTCTCTGTTTACTAACCACAAATCTGCTGACATGAGAAGGTAATTTGAGAATAATGAACATTCCTTCAAGGTATACTCTGAATCTACTGTAAATTCTTCCCTTTAAGTTTACTCATCTATCAAATAGAACAGGAGGTTTTCACCTTATCTTGTGGAAATTGCTGCCAAGTGGATATATTGATTTAGCTGGCCATTTAATGGGCTGAATGTCTATTATATTTTACCACATTGGTAAATGGGGTTTATTTAATCCCATTCTCAGTTTAAAAGGTTTCAGCATTGATAAAATCTGCAAAGACAGATGTGCAATAAATTGTGCTCTTTTAATGGAATTACTACAGAGAATAAAATGCCAAAGAAAGATGCTCACCCGAAAGCGTAAATCGCCTAAGGATTTCTCTACTTCAAATATATTTTGGAGGAAGTGCTGTTGACAAGTTGAATTATTTAACCCTTGTAAATACAGCTTCTCTTTCAAAAAATTATTTCCTTCATGTCAAAGTCATTTACTCACAAGCAAAGAAAGAGAAAGAATGGAAATTATACCATCTATTGGATTGATTTATACAGCAAATTGGAATAATGTAAGCAAGATCAAATTTAATTTTATATTAATGACCCACAGCACCTTTCTCTGTGGTAAGCAAGCTCTGCACCTTAACTTCAATATACATATTGACCATTTGCCTCAAATCCCCCCTCCTGCTTGCTTCACAATTGATTGCCAGTTAACTGTATATGTTGTTCCAATGCTAAATGTCTGTTTTAAATCTAATTGTTTGATTTGTATATTTCTGCAAGACTCTTAGGAATATTAAATTCTATTCTTCATTTGGCCTCCACAGAGATTTTACCCAAAATGAAAAGTACTAAATATACATGAATAATGTTTGTATCTCCAAAAGACTAATCCATTCTATAGTGATTTTAGAAAAAAATATAAAAGTCTAGAAGATGGGGCGCCTAGATGGCTCAGTCGGTTAAGCGTCCGACTTCGTCTCAGGTCATGATCTCACAGTTTGTGGGTTCGAGCCCCACGTCGGGCTCTGTGCTGACAGCTCAGAGCCTGAAGCCTGCTTCAGATTCTGTGTCTCTCCATCTCTCGTCCCCTTCTCTGCTCATGCTCTATGTCTCTCTGTCTCCCAATAATAAATTTTAATAAAACGTTAAAAAAATTTAAAAAAAAGTCTAGAAGAAAACATTGAAGGAATAAAGAAAATACACAAATCAATCAAAACTGGCCATTGTTTTTGTTCACTTAAAAAATTCCCGTGAGATGAGGCTCCTGGGTGGCTCAGTTGGTTAATCGACCAACTTTTGATTTTGGCTCAGGTCATGATTTCATGGTTTGTGAGTTCAGGCCCCACATCGGACTCCATGCTGACCATGTGGGGCCTGCTTAGGATTCTCTCTCTACTCTTGCTCTGCCTCTCTCTCTGTCTCTCTCAAAAATAAATAAACATTTTTAAAAGTTTTTTCATGAGGTGGTGCTATGTATGCAATTTATCGTTTGCTTTGACTCAGCATGATATTATAAGTATTTTATTAAAACTACCATTATAAAAATATCATCTTACATGGCTACATAGTAGTCTGTTTCATGGATGCATGATCATATTTTTGAATATCTACTTAAATTTTTTTCTTCCATTGTTATTGAGATATAATTGACATACAATAATGTATAAGTTTAAGGGTATAACATATAACTTGGATTATTTGTTTTTATTCTGTTGAGTTATAGGAGTTCTTTATATATTTTAGATATTACTGCCTTATCAAATATATGATCTGCAAATATTTTCTCCTACTCCTTAGGCTGCCTTTTTATTTTGTTGATGGTTTCCTTTGCTGTGTAGAAGCTTTTTAGTTCGACATAGTCCAACTTGTTTATATTTTATTTTGTTGCTTGAACTTTAGGTTTCATATCCAAAAATCATTGCCAAGACCCATGTCATGGATATCCACTTTTATTTCTGAATTTCTGCTCTCATAAGTAATGCCAGAAGAGATCATCTAAATTTAATATTTTCCCTTAAGATATTATTGGATCAGCATGTGTACATTTTTTAATTTTATTTTTATTTATTTATTTTTTCAATATATGAAATTTATTGTCAAATTTGTTTCCATACAACACCCAGTGCTCATCCCAGCAGGTGCCCTCTTCAATGCCCATCACCCACTTTCCCCTCCCTCCCCCCCCCCCATCAACCCTCAGTTTGTTCTCAGTTTTTAAGAGTCTCTTATCCTTTAGCTCTCTCCCACTCTAACTTCTTTTTTTTTTTCCTTCCCCTCCCCCATGGGTTTCTGTTAAGTTTCTCAGGATCCACATAAGAGTGAAAACATATGGTACCTGTCTTTCTCTGTATGGCTTATTTCACTTAGCATCACACTCTCCAGTTCCATCCACGTTGCTACGTTTCATTCTTTCTCATTACCATGTAGTACTCCATTGTGTATATAAACCACAATTTCTTTATCCATTCATCAGTTGATGGACATTTAGGCTCTTCCCATAATTTGGCTTTGTTGAGAGTGCCGCATGTGTACATTTTTAAGCTCTAGATACATATTACCAAATGGTTTCCAAAAAATATATAAAGTGCACAAAATTTATCTGGAATTCTAAAACCTAAACTACCTTGAAACTTAGAAGTCTTTTCACAACTCATTAAGTGACAAAATTTGACTTGAACTCATCTAGTGTCAAAAACTAACCTGAGCCGATATGATGTGAGGCGTCAATGCCTTCCATCCAAAAGTATTAAGAACACACCTGCAGTTGAACAAGTTGGGTTTAATTACTCAGTGTAGAACATACACCATAAGGAGCCCAGGAGGATCAGTAAGGGTGTTTTGTAAAGAACCAGGTACTGGTCTTGGGTTTGTTTGGGTGACACTGGAGACTCTAGGAAAGTGGAGTTAACTCTAGAGAGGATGCTGTTAGAGGCAAGAGCAAATCTTTGGGTATCTCATCAATCATATCTATACAAAGGCAGGTTACAGTGAAATAAAGCTTTGCCAATACACAAGTGGTAAAGAAGTAGCAGTCACTCATTTTAGCCAAGAGAGTAAATGTTTGGTACATTTTTGTTTGTTTGTGCTTAGACGAAATTATGCAGTGGCCATGTTTTATCTCACTTTATCATAAAATCAGACAAATATCATCTAAGATTGGATTCTGTGGGATTGCTTATGTAGGATAGTAGGAGAATAGCATGATCTAGCTATGAGTACAAGACAACTTCTAGATGTGAAACCTTTTGTTTTACTTTCTCAGAGGCTTATTATATACTTTATTGTTCTGTTTTATAAAATAGCCATAGATTTGCTGCAGAAATAATAAAAATTTGTCTTATGGATGCCAAAAATTGTCTTGATTTTCAAATATCTGGAAAAAATTGAGTATCAATATGCATTTGTCCCCAGGCTTTTAAGAGAAGAGTATTTGGAACTGTACCATTTTATAATTATATATACAAATGAAGTGGATGGGCCATTTCATTGCATACTAGTCAGACTAACTTCACTTTTAGAGAGTTTATTTTATTGCATAAGTGGTGTGATGGGCACACTTCCTAACTGGGTGCCCAGCATGTGAAGCTCTAATATTGGAATCAAGTATGATAAAAGTTACAGTCCACAGGCACTGTGGCTCCTACGTCCCCACTGTTCATGAGTTCTACCTATGGTCACTCTGTGGTTGCCTACCCCTCCCATGGTCTTTTCACGCAGCTCTTGTCTAAGTTCCACAGTGACTATCTTAGGAGGAATTAGATGGATACAGAAAAAGAGGTGCCAGGAGGGTAAGGGGTACTGACCAGGAGACAGGAATTTAGCTGTCTCAGAAAACAGATACTACCCAAGAGAGGGACAGGTTTTCTCTTTCTGTTTTCTGGAGATGCCCAATGATCTTAAGCCTGTAGCGGAAAGAAAAGGAGAAATGAAACCACTTCTTGTTCATGCCCATGCCTCTAAGCTTACTTTTATCAGACAGTGACAATAATTTGAAGCAGATCAATATTCATAGTGTTTGACATATTAAACAAATATTAAGGGATGCCTGGGTGGCTCAGTCGGTTGAGTGTCTGACTTAGGCTCAGGTCATGATCTCATGGTTCATGAGGTTGAGCCCCTTGTTGGGCTCTGTGCTGATAGCTTGAAGCCTGGAACCTGCTTCGGATTCTTGTCTCCCTCTCTGTCTGCCCCTCCCTCTCTCTCTCTCTCTCTCTCTCTCTCTCTCTCTCTCTCTCTCAGAAATAATAAACACTTTAAAAATCTTTAAAAATGTTAAAATTGCTCTTTAATAAATGTATATAATTCATTGAAATGAAATCAAGAAAGCATTTTGTTCTCAGGACCATGCATCTACCAGTAGTCCAAAACTGAATGGTACTGAAATATCCTGGACTTATTGTTCAAAATGTATTTTCTCAGCTATTACTCCATTATATTCAGATCCAGGAGGCCTGTGGTAGAGCCTGGGCACCTGCAATGCATGGATTTTTTTTTGGGAAAAACCCTACAGAAGGTATACTTCACCCTTTGAACCAGAAATGTAAATCAGTTATCAGCTTCTCTCCTAATCATGGATACTGTTAACAAGAAGTCCTGGTAAATAAATGGGTGTTTTAGGCAGCTTTGCTGTGATGAAACACTTTGGACATGGAATGTAGAATTATTTTTAATCCGTGATCTTAAAATATGCTTATCTGTGAAAACCTTTTAGAGAAAACTATCCTACTAAGATGGCTTTCATAAAAAACCTTCAGAATGGCAAGTTACAGTTAGATATTGGAAACTGTTGGAACAACACTCAACTTCAACTCTCATGCTGGAGAGGTTTGAACTATAATCTGAACTGTTCAAAAAATGAATTTGATACTACACTCAGGCACCAATATTTTTAGCACAGGACCTTATGATTCCTTCTAGAATGCAATGGCCTGTGTTGATCCAACACAGAATAGGATAGCAGAGAAAGCTCCTTCTTGTGTTTCTCAAATGGGGAAATAGAATCAGTAGACTGAGTGTGGGGGTGGAAAAGGTAACAATGAGAAAATGATTTAAGACATTTGCAAGAGGGCATAAAGCAAATCAGGAAATAAAGCAAGTTGTTCATAAGCAAAAGATAAAATTGAGTAGGAACCCATACAAGGTTCATTAGTACAATTGTGAACTCAGAGTGTACCATTAGGACATTTAGGCAACAGATAAATCAGTTATTTCATCTACTCAAATCATTCTTCCTGAGATTAACACTTGTTCCCTATTATTTGTCATTGCTACATAGAAATATCCCGGACTCCTTTTCCTTTATGAAATCAAACATCAGCCAAATATCTTAAAAACTCATACTGGCTTATAATTTTCATTAAGAGTATCAGTGCTCACTAGGGCATTACAATGGCTATTAATGTTATCATTCATTATCATTATAATAACTACTATTCTCTAGAAACTTACTAGACCAATCTGGGTCAGATTCCTGGGCCAATAACTTACTGACTAAACCCCTAAATTCACTTTTTAAAAGCTGAAATGAAATGCAAATGCAGTTTAAATAAAGTTATGTATAGGTGCTAGTGTTTTCTACCAGATGGTTTCCCTAGCACCAGGAAACCTACATGAGCCCTTCTAGGAAGCTGCCCATGGGTTCTCCATAGAGGGGAGAAGAAGTGGAGACAAAGAGAAAAGGGACAAATCCATGAATCAAGTATCTTTTCTGAAAATGATTTTCTATCACGGAGCAGTTTTTCAAACTCTGTAGAACATTCTTCTCCCTTTTGTGCTCAATATGGCTACTAAAGAAACCTTACTTAAGAATAAGCCATGATTTTTTAAAAGTTCATCTCTGATGTAGTATTAGGTACAGGCAGATATTTCAGTCTTCTTAGACTCAGTTGTTAATGAAGCCACATTGGTGTCCACAGAATTAGCAAAATGTTCTAGAATTTTCTATAACAATTCTTATTTTAAACATTATTTTCTTCTTTCCTCACAAAACATTGAAATACCTGGAAATACTACTATGTTTCTATAACTAACAATAAAGAAAATGTTTTTCATTTTTAAGCCCTGATTTTTTGTTTGGAAATCATTATTTTATTTTAGAATATGTTTCATTTATATAATACCTATCCAGTTTGAAAAGTAAAATGTCAGACAAGGAATGAGGACGAGTATTTTAAGTTCCAGCTCTTGATCCTTGTATTGATTATGACTCTGAACTAGGGCTCTCAAGCTTCTCTGACTAGTTTTCTTCATCTCAGAAACCATTTCTGAGTTTGAGAACCCATGAACACATTGTTTGACTTACCAAAACACTAGCCTTTTTCCTTCCCTCCCCAGTGCCATCTTTTTCTCATCTTCCTGTGTCTGTGCTTTCAGAGTGCTTTTGTCACTTTGAAATAATCACTTTGCAAACACATTCAGGACTATAGAAGAATCATTTGCCAGGTCTATTTCTCTTTGAGCGAAACTCCCCTTTTTCACATAGGACCTGCTTCAACAGAAGTGACCATAGCATCAAAGGAAATAAAATGAAAAGGTTAAAGGAAGGATAGAATGAAAGGAAATAAAATTAAAAACAAAAAAACAAAAAACAGAAAAGAGGGAATGGGTGGAACGCATGTTTGAATTCTATATTAACAGCAATATTGGAGATCAGTGTCAAAAATTAAACAGCAGTATTGTAGTCTAGGCACCTGGATAAAAACATCTCATTTATCCAGATTTTTTCATTAATGTATCAAGCTATATAGATTTTCAAATAACTGTAGTTCATACGTTTAAGAACTCTTCAACTACTTGGGATAAAAAGCATTTTTAAATATGTCACATTCATCTCTGATTATAATATACTATCTGTGGATTTTTAAAGTTTAAACAATGATTCTTTCGTAATTTCCTCCAATTCAATATTGTGCAGTTAGTTTCTCAGTTTTTCTAGACCTCTTACCAGCAGTTCGATGCATGAATGGTTAGATGTGTGACCATATGGAGGCAGAGCAGAGAAGCAAACAGTATTCTGTTCCAAGTGCCAGAAGATCCACTTTATCATTCCAGCTCAGCTACCTGCTGCTGGGAGGTCTTGGGTAAGGCGTGTAATTTTTTTAAGACTATTTAACTCATCTCTAAAACAAAGGCTGAACCCTCTGCCAACCCATTATTTTGCCTCCACAAAGAAAGAGTAGGAAGTATAATGTAATGATTTTTTTTTAATTCAAGAATACAATAGCAGCAGTTTTATTTATATCAATATTATAATTCAAAATGAATCCTCATATTACTAATTTGTCATTGCATGTGGACAGCAAGATTATTTTATCTCCATTCTACAGGCTTAAAGAGATTGATCACTTGCCACTGAGTATACTAAAGTATGATATGCAGGTTAAAAGTTGTTACATGCAAAAAAAAAAAAAGTATCAGTGATCAAATAAGTTTGAGAAATGCTATATAAAGAGAGTTTTAACTTTCTTTCTTGCAAGACATCTCAGAGGTGTTAATACTGTCACATAGCCCATGGATGTGTAAGATAGGGAGACAGATTTTCTGCAGCATATTCAATTCCACACAGCCTGAGGGATTACTTCTGCAGAGCACTATTGGAGAATCTCTTCTAATATCAGATAGCTAGCAATTTGCTGGAATTGGCTAAAAAAAATGAAGCCAGGTTTTCTCAAACCAAGAAAAGAGTTGCTTCCCCCAAAATGCAGCAGGGTGTACAGAAATACAATTGTATTGAACAAGGCTTTGTTGACACCCCCTTCCTTTGCTAACTACCAAAATTTTTATCTCTCCCTTTCTCTCTAGCTCTGCCTGGCTCTCTGTCCTAATCCTCCTCCTTTACCTTTCTCACCTTCCGGCTACCGTATTATACATACGTTTCTCACATGGACAACTAAAACGAATCAATGAGTGGAAGTGAGTAAGTATGTAGGTAATGATCAAAGGACGATTCAAGATGTTTGCAAGAGAGCTCGAAACAAATCAGGAAATTAAGCAAGTTGTCAATAAGCAAAAGAGAAAACTGAGTAAGAACCCAGACAAGTTCCATTAGGATAATCGTGAACTCGGGAGTCTCACCCACCTGTGTGTCGGGTAATAGGCACACAGACCTCAGTACCAGCTGTGAACCCTGTAGTAGCCTGTGACCTAGTTCTACATCCCTTCTCAACTATGGTTGAGAGCATTTGGAGAACACTGCCTGGGCAGTCACCCCTGAGTGAGAGAGCCTTTGTGGAAGTTCAGGTCTCCAGAGAAGTTCCAGGACCCTGTTGCAACAAAAAATAGGAGTTTTAATGCATTAGAAAAGGTAAGAGAAACAGTTTGACTTTGCCCACATAACCCCTCCCCCATGTCAATCAAACTTGGCCTAGTGAGACTGTCTCAGCCTGTGATTTTTCCTGCGGGAGAAACAAAGATCCCCGGGCTCAGCTGTGTGGGACACTGCCAAAGAGATTCAGTTTTCTCTTGTGGTCTCCAGAGTATTAAATCGACAGCTCCGTGACTGGAAGGATAGCAATATCTAAGAGTCTTAGAGGGCATTAAAGGGGTGTGTTTCCTACTGATGGTGCTTGATATTCCATTGGGAAACCTGCCCAAGAGCTGCTGGGAAAGCCTGACCCACTGATCCCCAACTGCCGTGCAGCACCCCAGCACTCCCCGTGCGTTACCCACACCCCCCTGCACTCTATGGCTGTTCCCTATGCATGCTTCTGAGGGCTAGGGCCTGAATGAGTTTTGGTAGATATCTGGGGATCACACACGGAAAGCAAGGTTCCATTTTGTTGCAGCACATTTCATTGTAGATACAGAAATAACCAAGGTGCTCATGGACAGATGTATGGTTAAAGAAATGGGTACATATCTATGCGATGGTATGTTATGCTGCCATATAAAATAAGGAGTTCCTGCCTTTTGTTAACAACATGGATAAACCTTAAGGACATTATGCTTTGTGAAATAAGTCAGACAGAGAATGGCAAATACCGTATGATCTCACTTCTATGTGTCTACAAAAGTCATACTCAAACAGAGAATAGAGTGGTGGTTACAAGGGCCTGGTGATTGGGGAAATGAGGATTTGTTGGTGAAAGGGTACAAATTTCTACTTAGAAGGTGAGTAAGTTTGGGGGATATCATGTACAGCATGGTGATTAGAGTTAAAAATATTTATTGTATACTTGAAAGCTGTTAAGGAGTACATCTTAAATATTCTTTCCCCAAAAAAGAAACGGCAATCATGTGACATAATGGAGATATTAGCTAATGCTCTGATGGTAGTCATTTTGCAATATATATGTATCAAATCAAACCTTAACTTACACAATGTCATATGTCAATTCTACCTCAATAAAGCTGGAAAAGAGCACAGAATATCATAATTTTAAAGTTGCTTATGATTCCTGATTTTTAATATTTTTTAACTCATTACTTTTAAGCTTCATAATAGTAATAGCACTATCTGTTCAAATGTCTATTTTTCATTCAGCCATTCTCAAATGAATTGTTGCCTAAGAAACTAGAGGCCATCCATTTGTTTAGATCAAGAAATAACCTGTTTGATCTTTCTTTCCCTGAATTAAGGCTTTGGGAGTAACCCTAACTCTCCCTTCTCACATGACAACATTTTCCAAGTGATGGCCATTAACAAATCCCTCTTCAGTATCTTTTACAGGCTCAATGTCCTAAGGTGTTAGTAAAGCCCTAAGTATGCCACTTCCTAGATCTATACTGGCTCCCAGATCTGGATGCTTTCATTTGTCAGTGTCACAAATAAAATGCAGAGGTATCAATCAGTGATTGTAACCATATCTGTTGCTTGGAATTGCCTGGAAAGGTTTTGCTTCAGTGAGTTAAGGAGGGGCTCACACAGTGTAATTTTATAAAGAGTTTGAGTACCACTGAGCTAGCCATTAAAATCAACTCTCTCACTATCCCCACACATATCCTCTATCCCCTAGGCTAATCTGTTTGCTATTCCTTGAGCAACATTTCCACATACCCACCATCTGGCTCTTTGAAATGAAAACAGCTTCTTGTTGAAAATACCTTTGTATTTTTCTCCTGAACTCATATGCATTACTAAATTAACCCTTTCTTGAATGTCTGTCTGAAGCCTATATGGCAATCAGATCAGTTCTTTATTTCTTTCATATTTTCTCAGCACTTTGGAAGAATGAGTCAAACATTGTTTATTGTGATGTTCAAGGAAAATTACCTCCTGGCAAGTCATATTTTCCTACACAAGTGTATCATACATATCTTAAAGGCAGTAATACCCATGTTACTGCCATTTACTCATTTAATTAGATAACATAATACAGCATATTACTTGAATCAGAGGAGTTCTTTTTACATAGGAGTTTCTCTCAAACATTTCAGTCCTCCCTCAATGGCACCATCCAACACAGATAATTTATCCTTTAAGTTCAGGACTGATATTTATCATTATCCTAAGGATAATTTTGTATCAATATTTTACCCAATGCTAGTGAGACTTGCTCTAGCATTCTCTTCTTTTTCTGACATTGCAACTTTGAATCTGTTTCTAATGGTCCTTTTCACTCTCACTACCTTATCCTGGCCTGTTTCACCAGCATGGATTCTAAGGATTGGATCTTAGCAATGCAATGCATAGAAAAGCCATGCAAACAACATGGCCTGTGCCAGAGGAAAAGGAGGGAGGCAGTAAGAATGAGCACTTTTACTTACCCCAAGATACCTGACTTCAGTCACTTAGCCAACAATCAGGAAACATGAACAAAAAATCAATGTTATGGACATTTGAGTAGTTTTATGTTATTTGGCAAGGGCATAAGGAATAACTGGCACTAGCTTGACCTCAGTCATTTTTCCCTAAGAAGATATTGAGGAAGTATGCACAGACAGAACAGCAGCAGATAGCAAACTAAATACCAATTTTTCTTATTTGGTGGTGACAGCCTTTAAATACTGTTGGTAAAACTGGGTAGACTCAAACCATCAAAAAGGCAGTAGACCCTTGCCTTTTCCCTCAGCCCAAGTCCAGACATTGAGCTCTTATCCCCCTCTGCCTCGCTCAAACAACAGGAGCACTAAAAAGTGATGCAGACATGTGTACACATGTGCATACACACACACACGCGCGCGCACACACACACAGAAAATGTGATTCAAAACAAAAGAAAGCAAAACAAAAACAACAACAACAACAACAACAACAACAAATAGAAGAATATATAAATATCCAGGCTCTCTGTTCAGTTTATGCTCTTGTTTCATAAATACAAATGGAAACTTTGTTACCTCCCCAACACACAAAATGATTTGTGTAGCCTACATGGGGTCCCCAAGTCTATATGTTGGAATAATTAAATTAGCTTCTCTCTGCTGTGTATAGAGAAAGAAAGGGGAAAGAGAGTGCTTCATGTTCTAAACATCACTGTGTACCCAGTTCTCACTCGTCAGTCACACTCTGGCTCACTCTCACTTTCTTCAGTCTATATTTTGTTTTTCCTCAGTAATTCTAATTATTTGATTCTTTACATTACTTATCAGCTAATTCCACATATTTTGGATTATTATCTGTTTCCTCTACCCCTTTCACCAGTAGGGTTTTGAATGTTTCTAGAATTTTGTTAGGTAGACACTTCCTACTACTTTTACTACTGTTTGCACAATACTGGGCTCAATAAAATTGGGATATATTTGTGCACCTGACAGAATAGAAGTTATCTGAGTAGAACCAAAATGAAATGAATACAAATCTAGGCTACTGGATTAGCTGAGAAAATTATAGTGATTAATGAGATGATGGCTGCTTCTCTCATAATAAACATACCTGTAGTTTAATTCTATCTGATTTTAATTCTGTGTTTGTAGAACTAATTATTCCCAAACATCATAAGTTGTATGATATAAAAGAACAAATATTTTTATTTCTTTGTTTCCTATGCCTGCCTTCTCAAATAACCATGAACTAGAGCTTATTTCGTGTTTCTGTTACATTTTTTGTGACAGAATAATTCATTTCAGTGTGAAATATTTTTATATAAAATAAATATTCTTTTGGGTAAACATTTTGGGTATCAAATTCTCTATAAGAATGACATTGAGAGACTATGACCAATATTTGATCCACTATGTAAGGCACAACTGGTATATAAAGACTGATTTCTGGAGCCGAGTTTTAATGTAGAGTTGATGTTCATGCTGTAATATTCAAGCAATACAGTTTTGTAAATAACACATACACACATACACCCTTCTATCCAAAGCCAAACTTTATAACTAACATTGATGTTAGGTCTTATCAGTCATTAAATTCTAAAGTGTAAATTGTAGGGACACCTGGGTGGCTCAATGTGTTGAGTGTCCGACTTCGGCTCAGGTCATGATCTCATGGTTCGTGGGTTCGAGCCCCACATTGGGCTCTGTGCTGACAGCTCAGAGCCTGGAGCCTGCTTCAGATTCTGTGTCTCCCTGTCTCTCTGCCTCTCCCCTGTTTGCGCTTTGTCTCTCTCTCTCTCAAAAATAAATAAACAAGTGTAAATTGTCATCTGGAGAATATTATGTCCATCCTATTCAGAGAGCAATAAAGATAAGACAATCAGTGTTAAAAAGAAGTCAATATAATTTAAGAAAAGCTTGAGAAACACCCAAATGTGTACTACTTGGCATCTGGTTAAGTACATTTCTGACACATTCACAGAATATGAATGCTAAATAGACAAAGCCAAATTTTATATTTTAAATTGTATAAAGTTATATATATTAAAACCTGTATCTTTATATCTGTATCTCTCTACATATGTATATTTATCTTTATATTTATCTCTCTATATGTATATACATATATATATCTTTACATACATTTATTTATAGAAGATATAAGAATATTTTATGTGGAAATTTATTATATAACTTTATAATACATGTGTGGAAGATGTCTGATTTTTATTACATGAATTTTTTCTGCTTTGATGTTCTTAGTATGTACATGTGCTAGTATTTCAATAGAAAATGGAATATCATGTGTTTTATGAATTTTTCATTTTTTTCTTTCCTTTCACAGTTTTATTGAGGTATAATTGGCTGATAAAGTTACAAAATGCTTATAGTGTACAACATGATGTTTTGATATACATATTATGAAATATTTACCTCAATCAAGTTAATTCACACATGAATCACCTCATATAGTTACCTTTCTGTAACTCATGAGATGAGAGCACACTTATGATCTACTCTCTTAGCAAATCTCAAGTATACAACACGTAATTATTAAATGTACATTAGATCCCCAGAACTTATTCATCTTCTCATTGAAAATTTATACCATTTGACGAGTTTTCCCCCATTTATCCCACCTTCTAGCCTGTGGCAACCACAATTCTACTCTGTTTCTGTGAGTTTTGTTTGTCTGTCTGTTTTTAGATCCCACATATAAATGATAGCATATAGTGTTTGTCTTTCTCCTTCTGGCTTATTTCTTTTAGTGTAATGTCCTTCAGTTTCCTCCATGTTGTCACCAATAATAACGTTTGCCTCTTTTTTGTGGCTGAACAATATTCCATTATATATATATATATATATATATATATATATATATATATATATATATCTCCCAATTTTCTTTATCCATTTATGTGCCCATGGGCACTTGTTTCAATTTTTTAAAGTTTATTCATTTCAAGAGAGACAGAACGAGTGGGGGAGGGGCAGAGAGAGAAGGAGAGAGAAAATCCCAAGTGGGGTTTTGAATGAGGGTCTGGAACCCACAAACTGTGAGATGACCTAAGCTGAAACCAGGAGTCAGAGGCTTAACCGACTGAGCCACCCAAGTGCCCCCGCCATGGGCACTTGTTTCAATATCTTGGCTATTATGGTTAATGCTGCAAAGAACATGGAAGTGCTGATATATCTTTCAGATGATGAGATAATTGTGTTTCTTTTGGATATATACCCAGAAGTGGGATTTTGGATCATATGGTAGTTCTATTCTTAATTTTCTGAGGAAAATTCATACTGTTGCCCATAAGGGCTGTGCCAGTTTACATTGGTGGCAGCATTGTGCAGGGATTCTCTGCTCTCTACATTCTTACCAGCATTTATTTCTTGCTTTTTGATAATAGACATTTTAACAAGTATGAGGCGATATGTCATTGTGGTTTTGATTTGCATTTTTCTGATGACGAGTGATATTAAACATCTTTTCCTATACTTGCTGGCCACTTGTATGTCTTCTTTGGAAGAGTGTCCATTCAGGTCCTTGACCATTTTTAATTGGGTTATCTGGTTTTTGCTATTGAATTCTAAGAGTTCCTTTTATATTTTTGGATATTAACCCTTATCTGACGTATGATGTACAAATATTTCCTACAATTCCATGGGTTGCCTTTTCTTGCTGTGGATAGTTTGCTGTGCAGAAATGTTTTAGTTTGATGTAGTCCCATTTGTTTATTTTTACCTTTGTTGCCTGTTCCTTTGGTGTCATATCCAAAAACTCATCGCTAAGGTGAATGGCAAGAATTGTTTCCTTGTTTTCTTTTAGGAGTTTTACAGTTTCAGGTCTTACATTTAAGTCTTAAGTCCATTTTTAGTTCATTTTTGTGAATAGTGTAAGATAGGGATCTAGTTTCATTCTTTTACATGTGCATATCCATTTTCCCCAGCACCATTTATTGAAGAGACTATCCTTCACCAATTGTGTATTCTTGGCACCTTTGTCAAAAATTAGTTGACTGTATATGTGTGAATTTATTCTGGGCTTTCTGTTCTGTTCCATTGATCTATGGGTCTGTTTTTTATGCCAGTCCTATACTGTTGGGGTTCCTATAGCTTTTTAATGTTTCTTTTTTTTGTGTGTGAACTTTGGACTTATGTTAACTCTGGCTAATTTCTCAACTATACTTAACCCTAATATTGATAGGAGCAAAGAGCTGGAGGTATAAACATTTTTACCGTTATGTATTCATAATTATTACTGATTGCAAAGTTTATCAACATCCCTCTTCAGTCTTCATTCCTAGGATTATTAGAACTCCCCAAACTGCTTTCAACTGGAGTTAACACCTGAGTAAACTGCTGGATGAGATTAATCTTTGCAGAAAGACATGACTTGCTTCTGATATTAACCCAGGGGGCCTCATTAAATAAAACATTGATTTCAAGTAGGTTTATTGCTCCCCTCGCTCACTTGATTCCTGATAGCTCAAAATTAGTCTTATGCATCTTTTACTATTAATTGATGAGAGTATGAGATGTGCACAACATGACTCCAGCACATTTTCTTTCTTAATATCTTTTTCTCAAGCTATGTGAATGAAGATAGAATAAATAACATGATGGTGGAGAGTGGATTCCATCAGGGTAATGTTTAGAAGCATGGGTTAAAAAGTCCTCTAAATCTTTTCTTGAAACTTATAATCCATTGGTACATCATCCTATGGTCCAACTTTATAAAATAACAAAGCAAATTTTCAGTGGAGTTATTAACTTTCCATTTTTTTTCACAGTCTTTGGAATCAGGAGGAACCCGAACATGGATTTGACATGTATCAGGAGATTCTGGATTATAGGTGAGAAAAACAAAGGCTAAGTGAGTTGAAAATGACTCGAATTCCTTAACTTTGCATATTTTGCTATACTAAATATATCTTATATTATTTGATCCTGACAACTTGTATGGGCAATTCAAACATTTTTATTTTATTTGAGCATATGCCAGATACTATTATTAGGTTCTAGAACTATGGAAATGCTAACAGCCAATTTACTCATAATTTCTTTCCTTCCAGACACTATTGCTTTATATTTATTACTTTAAAAGTAGTATTGTTATCCATATTTTATATTCTTCTGATAATCAGAAGAATTGAATGCTTTTCTTAAACCCACATAGAGAGGTGCTGTCAGAAATATGACTCAAACTCAAGTAACTGCTAATACACTAATGCCAGAATGCAACTGTATATCATAGATTAAAATAAAAATTATAATATATAGAACATAAAGTTGGTAACTTTTAAATTTTTTTTCCAAGACATAAAACAAATGCAGTTACCTTTACTTTTTACTATGATTTAATAATAAAAACACAGTCCTCCTCTAGGAATGGCAGAGGTATTACTCCACAGAAATGCCACTTGGAAACTCTTCAGAACCATAGATATTTTCCAAAAGAGTGTCATACCTTATGAGGAAAAATAAATGCAAAAGAAGAGCAGTACATTCAGCAATATATGTACATACAGGTGTAGTTCACACGAGATTCAATTAACTCCATCAGAATTGGGTAAAAGTAATAATATTTATCAAAATTTTACCAAAGGAGACAGTATCTGAGAATTGAAAGGTAACTCAGAGTTGGGGGAGGGGGGGTTGCTGAAAGGAAGAGTTCTATATTATTCAAATATTTTATCAATGTAAGCCTGTAAGTTCTCAAGGCAGGGCTCAAATACGTGAAACTCTGTGTATTGATTACTCTCTTACTGTGGACTCTTAGAGACCTTTCTAGTCCTATGGAGAATAAACGCAAGAATAAGAATATATAGATGTAGTTATTACCAGTGGTTGAGCCAAAGCACAAATACATGGAATGATCTAGGTACTAGAATTCCTATGTATGTAATATTGAACATGAGTAGGGTTGGTTGCACGCTGAATAAAGCTTTGCAGAGGGTTGAGATTGACTACTACCTCCATCACTTACCACTTGGACAATTTCATGATTCAGTTCCATGATTTTTATTAGCTGCAAAACAGTTTCAATACTATCCTTCAAATTTTGAGACTAAAATTAAGTATTCCTGGTAAAGCATTTATCCTATGGTAGGGTCTCCTGATTCAGTGATCTTGGCTTCCATTCTTGAACTCTCCTCCTGTTCCATAATCCTCTCCCAGTGCCAGAAAACCATTTCCTCAGGACTGCACTGAAGATTCCCATCCAGGGCAATATCTTTTGGTTGGACCTCTTGCCCCTAACTTCTGTCACTATTCTATCTTCTTACCTTCCTTAAAATATAACCCTGCCCAGTTTCTCAATCCCATAAAACCTTATGCATGTATTTTTTTTAAATTTATTTATTTTTGAGAGAGAGAGAGAGAGCACGAGCAGGGGAAGGGCAGAGAGAGAGGGGCTCTGGAGGATCCTCAGCAGACTGCTCTGAGAAGCACGCTAGAACTCAAGAACTGTGAGATCTGCCCTGAGCTTAAGTAGTAACTCAACCGACTGAGCCCAGGTGCCCCTGCATGTATTTACTTGCATTACAAAGAAATTCTTAATCTAACTAGTGGAAGGAAGGAAGGAAGGAAATGAGGAAATTAATGTATTTTAAAGGGATATTTCTAGAGAAATTTGTGTTGTGAAGTACATTAAACTGGGGACCAGTAGTATTAACTGTTATATAAACTTTTAATGTTTTCTGGACGAAACAGATCAGGAGGAGAGGGTGAAAGTTGGTGACAGGAACAAACTGAGAAACAGTGTAAACAAAATAAAAAAATTTACCATAGATCCCCTGCCTCTTGCCTTACTTTGTTTTTTTCAATATATGAAATTAATTGTCAAATTGGTTTCCATGCAACACCCAGTGCCCATCCCAAAGGTGCCCTCCTCAATACCCATCACCCACCCTTCCCTCCCTCCCACCCCCCATCAACCCTCAGTTTGTTCTCAGTTTTTAAGAGTCTCTTATGCTTTGGCTTTCTCCCACTCTAACCTCTTTTTTTTTTCTTCCCCTCCCCCATGGGTTTCTGTTAAGTTTCTCAGGATCCACGTAAGAGTGAAAACATATGGTATCTCTTGCCTTACTGTTACTCACATTGCCAGAGAAACTGAGTTCCATCTTTCTCATTGTTTACTTACCATATCATGACTAGGTGGTGAGCTGTGTCTTTTATTTAAGCATCCTCAAATACCTAGCATACTGTTGGATACAGAAGTTCTTAACAATATTTAGAATCAGTTTTCATGAATCAGTGAATAAATACCCAGGATGTGAGGTTGGTGATAATAATCTTATAAAAATAATAGTAGTAGTAGTAGTAGTAGTAGTAGTAGTAATAATAATAATATGATAATAATAATGTTATTGTAATAATGTCAGCCACCAATGTGACTGAGTTTAAGTATGTGACAAAAATCTCTCTTTTTTTTATGTTTATTTATTTTTGAGAGACAGAGAGAGAGCACAAGCAGGGGAGGGGCACAGAGAGAGAGGGAGAAACAGAATTCGAAACAGGCTCCAGGCTCTGAGCTGTCCGCACAGAGCCCAACAAGGGGCTCCAACCAACAGACCGAGAGATTGTGGCCTGAGCCAAAGTCAGATGCTTAATGGACTGAGCCACCCAGGTGGCCCCCAAATTCTCTTTTTTGATGTTCTCCTAACTCATGGTAGAATGTCCCTCTGTTTAACCTGAATAATATGATATATGACACATCTTCTTACATTGTTGTCTCTATATAGTTATTTCCATATCTTATCATTTTCCATCTTTAAAAGGTTTATATGTCCACCGTAGAAACATCAGAAAGAAAATTGAAAGTTCAGAGTTAATGCTGTGACTCTGAAATTTTGGATATGCTCCCAATATTGGACTTTTAGATGCCATAATACCCCATGGTACCATTTTGCAAGCCACCTAGGAACTAACATATATAGACCTGGGGGGAATTGACTTACATACTTTTTGGATTTTGTTTAAAATTCAAACTTGACCTACAGGAGGAGGTTTGAAATGTGAATTATCCTGCAAAAGAAATAAGACATAGGAAAGTTCTATGAAGTTATTTGAGGACTTCTTTCATCTTGAGTAGATTGTCTCCCACATGATACTGATTTTTTTATGGATGTTTTATTTGTATCTGTTATAAATAAGTATCTCTTCCATCTGAAAATAGCTTAGATTCCAGAATTGGGCTTTCTGAACATTGAAGCTCTTCTCTCTTCCAGTGAACCAATAGAATAAGGGCTGTATATTTAGTCATGCTTTGTACACCCAAGCTAGGCCAGAAGAAACTGTAAACCTTATTCTGATCCCTGAATATGTATATTGAAATAATATTAATGATCCCATATAAATAAATATCAGGAAATAATATTTGCAAAAATCGTCATATCAACAATTCCATAAGAATCTTGGGTTTTTTCTTCTGTGGGCAATGGTTCCAACTTAGCGTGCGTGGTGTCCTTCACCCTAGCAAGTAAGTTCATACCCCCAGCAGACACAGAAGTGGTTTCTGTTCTTGCAATTCCAAAGTAATGATTAATAACACCCCTTTTCACTCAGAGAAATAACACAGTTTTGATGATATATTTTATGATCACCTGTGAAACTCTCATCTCTTGATCCATAATCTTAACAGTCTATGTTAATTTTCTCAGTTGTCCGCTTTCAGCTATTACATGGCCATCTTCTGATGGCCATAATTGCATTTTATTTAGTATATCTTTCATTTGTTTCTCCTCTCTTGGTACATCCAAGGTAGCGGCTGCAAACAATCCCAGAATTTTCTTCTATCTCTGCTAATGTCATCAAGCCCTTACCTATGTTCTTTTTGCAGTCTAGAAAGAAATTGAAAATCAGACTGCACAATTGGCTACCAAAGACCCTATCTCTGATTCTGTCCTTATTTCTGCTCTTCCTGGCAAATGTTGAATTCCAAGGGGGGCAGTGCTATATTTTTTTTAAAACAAGGGAGGTGGGGGGTTTGTATCATTATCCTGCTGCAGTTGAGATGCAGGGCATTTATGTTCTATCTTGTCTTTTTCATTAATTTGAACAGTTTACCTGTTTATTTAAAAGATAGGGAACTGTGGTTGATGTGTTCAGTTGGGGCAGTTAAAAGTTAACTTGATCTACATGATCTGAGTTAGGGGCCAGATTATCTAGAAACTGTAGCTGTGAGAGGAACCTCCTTTGGGTTAATTTGAATCCATTGAATAGATTTGAGAATATGTGTTTAAAAATGTAATTCTCACTCCTTCATGTATGCAAATTAGATGAAACTGAAGTAAGAAAAGTGACACTAAGTAGCAATCCTCCAGGGTCCAGCTTTAATGAACAGTTTATAATTATGTTGTACTTGTTTTGCATCTTTTCATATTTTCAGCCTGTTAGTGCCTCTCTGAAAGAAGAGTTTTTTGATTTCTCTTTCTGTTGCCTCATTATTGGTGCATAAAAATGCAACCAATTTCTATACATTGATTTTATACCCTGAGACTTACTGAATTCATGGATCAGTTCTAGCAGTCTTTTGGTGGAGTCTTTCGGGTTTTCCATAGAGGGTATCATGTCATCTGCGAAAAGTGAAAGTTTGACTTCTTCTTTGCCAATTTTGATGCTTTTTATATCATTTTGTTGTCTGATTGCTGATGGTAGGGCTTCCAACACTATGTAAGTGATGAACCATAGCAATCTACCCCAAAAACCAAGAGCATACTTTATACACTGTATGTTAGCCAATTTGACAATAAATTATATTTTTAAAAAAGGTGAGTTTACAGAGCCATTGCCTGATATTCCTATTAAACTTACCTCTAAACTTCAAGCAAGCCTTTTCCCAGATTTAATATTCTGTGATTTGTTGAATTAAGTTCTGAATCTTGATTTTCTCTGAATTTTCTGGGTTATTTATATACGTGGTCAAATTCATCCTTATGAACTGAAAAGAGCAAGTTGTATCCATCTGTCTTCACCCTCTCATTGCTTTGACCACTGAAAAAGTTATTCTCTGTACTATTCTCAGCAATTTTAAGACATTTATTCTTTCATGCAGTAATATTTTTAACCTCCTACAATGTGCTCAATGTTGCTTTCTATGTGTAGATTAAGCAGTGAACAAAATAGTCAGGATCCTGCTCAATTAAAACTTACTTTCTTGCATGATGATGGGTGTAATGGGGAAGGGGAGGCAGATAATAAATTAATGAGTAAAAAATTGCTGATAGTAAACAGATCAGGAAGAATATGAAAAGAAGGTGCTGGATAAGAAATAATTGCATACCTAAACAATATATAGAAGCCTCTCCAGGGGTTAATAAGATGCATTGAATTATATAAATTATATTATATGTATGTTACATATAATAAGTATAAAATATAATATATATTGGCCCATGTCTTATATCTATATTGTAACTTTAATTATAAAAAAAAAAAAGCTTTCATCTCCAACATTGGAAAACTGTCAGACACAGCCACAAAATTGCCCTTAGGAGGAATGCTCATTAAATGATAAAATCTTCCTAAAGTATAAAATCTGGGTTTAAATCTATACTTCATATCTTATTTTCTATGTGGCATGGGCTAGTTATGTAATTTTTTGATACCTGAGTTTTCTTATCAATAAAATCAGTGAGCTCATACTAATGACTCAGGGGGCTTCTGTGAAAAATAAATAAAATAATATAAAGGAAAAATACGCTTTCACTTTAGTTGTACAAAGAAGATACATAGTATATTTATGTTTCCAAATATCACTGTAGTAATTCTACAACTACTTAATAGAACTGGAACTCTCCTTCAATTCATAAAAATGAACTGCTGCTAGTTCAGACCAATGGTATTGCAGTATTAAAGTCATGCTTATCTAAGAGACTCTTAAAAACTGAGAACAAACTGAGGGTTGATGGGGGTGGGAGGGAGGGGAGGGTGGGTGATGGGTATTGAGGAGGGCACCTTTTGGGATGAGCACTGGGTGTTGTATGGAAACCAATTTGACAATAAACTTCATATATTGAAAAATAAATAAATAAACAAAACATTAAAAAAAATTTTAATAAAAAAAAATAAGAAACCTAGAAAAAAAATAATAAAGTCATGCTTATCAAGCCTGGAGATGAGTAAGAGGCCCAATAGTGTGTTAATGTAACAAACACTTATTAGACATTTACTATATGCCCAACACAGTACATGTTTCTATAATAAAAGAAAGCAGAGAACCTATTCTGAATTCTGGCAAATCTTCAAAGAAGGCCAACCAAGCATATGTCAGGTATATTATCTCATAGGTTGAGCCAATTTACTCTCTCTGAGCTAGGGGTTATTATTCCTTCTCTCTTGATTTAGCTTTGGTTTCTGTTTCAATTTCTAAAGCCTAATCTTAGAACATAGGCCCAGCTTTAAGTTCATCAAGCATCAACTCCATTCCAGGGACACTTGCTTTCCTAAGTATTATATGTGTATCTTCACAATGTCTCTCTGAGATAGTTATTATCAGCCAACTAATCCCCAGAATCAAACTGCCTATGCTTCAGTTGCTTATTCATACCTGGAAATAAGAACACCTACTTACCTTGTAGAGTCACTGTGAGGATTAAATTAATATCCTGGTAAAGTGATTAGCTTACTATCTTGCATGTAAGTACCCAGAATTCTGGTTAGGAGGATTGAAAGGGTTGGCCCTATTTTACAAATGGGAACAAGCCATGTGATAAGCCCTGGGTGTTATATGTAAGTGATGAATCTCTAAATTCTATACCTGAAACAAATTTTACCGTATGTATTAACTAACTAGAGTTTAAATAAAAACTTGAAATAAAAAAGTCTTGATCCAGAATTTACATTACATCTATGTCCTAAAATAACTGTCTTCATCTCTGCTATCATCATCATTATCATCGAAGCCAAAATTAGTAGTATTGTTTAGTTAGTTCTTCCAGGAGCTTGGAATAGTCAAATGCACATTCTCTCCCAAAGCATGCTTGCACAGAGGGACAAAGAACAGTTACAGGAGAATTTTTACCAAATGAAATCTCACTTTAAAACAAACAGACAGAGGTGCCTGGGTAGCTCAGTTGGTTACACGTCTGACTCTTGATTTTGGCTCAGGTCATGATCTCGCAGCTTCGTGGATTAGAGCCCTGCATTGGCCCCACATCAGGCTCTGTGCTGACCCCACAAACAAACAACATAACACCTAAAGAAATAAACCCTTGTGAGTTAGTCAGTACAATAACTGCCTGCAGAATCATACTCACAAAATTTTTGAATTAAATTTTTTTGATATAATTTAAAATTACAATTGAAATGTAAATGTATTTCGTATTACATAATATTTGTATTATCAAATATTTTAAAGAAATAAAATATAACTTTAAGAATTTGCTGAAAAACAAATGACATTACCAAAAATGAATGGTAGACTTTTTATAAATTTTTTTTCAACGTTTTTTTATTTATTTTTGGGACAGAGAGAGACAGAGCATGAACGGGGGAGGGGCAGAGAGAGAGGGAGACACAGAATCGGAAACAGGCTCCAGGGCCTGACGCGGGGCTCGAACTCACGGACCGCGAGATCGTGACCTGGCTGAAGTCGGACGCTTAACCGACTGCGCCACCCAGGCGCCCCAAATGGTAGACTTTTTAAAAAGCCAAATCAAACTTCTAGAAATCACACACACACACACACGCGCACACTTTTTAATTAATAGTTAAATATTAAGATTAGCCACAACTAAAGATAATTAACTAAGTAAAGAAAAGACTAGATAAGTCAACCAAAAGGCAGCAAAGGGTAACCAATAGAAAGTGTGAAGGAAAGACGAAGAGACATGGAGGTGAGTATAAGGTTATGTGAAAAGATCTACATTAATATACATCTTAACATAGTTCAAGAAGATAATAGTATTTAATAGATAATGACCAAGAGGTTTTGTAGAATTTATGAAAGACAACAATCCTTAGATTCAGGAACTGCAACAAATTCTAAGCAGGATAATTTAATAGAAATACATACCTATAACATTGTAGTAAAATAGTACAAATAAAGAACATGTTAAAAGCAGCCAGAAAGAAAAGATTGTCTACCCAAAACAATGAAAAGTGATTGTGGAAAGGGAGAGGATATGAATTTAAACAACATAGGGAAGGGGTCATTGAGGGGGAAAAAAACCCTAATGACCAAAAGTATGTGAGAGAGTAAATCTTGAGGATATTTAGAGACAGAGTATTTCAAATACAAGAAAAGTATAAATGTCTTTAAGCATGAGTAAATACAGCATGAGCAGAGACAGATTGGCTGAAACAGTGACCCTAAACTAGAACCATCCATCAGTATCACCTGGGAGGTTGTTAGAAACGCAGAAACCAAGTCTTTACCTAGACCTGTTGAATCAATTCTACATTTTGACAAACCCCCTAGGTGATTCCTATTAGATAAAATTTTCAGAAAAACTGAGCTAGGTAGGAATAGGGGATAATAAAAGAGAAGTAGCAAGGGGCCAGGTTACATAAAAACTTGTTAGACTTTTATCCTGAGTGATTGGATAGCCATTGTTTGATAGCTGAACAGTGAATGATCTCAGGCTACTGTTCGCTCAGATGCCTCTGTTGTGTCAGTCATTAAAAAAGAGACATTATTTTCTCCAGACCTTTCACTGTCTGTGACAGCATTGTCATAATAGGTGTAAAAGTCCACAAGTGATACGAGAATGGTGTTCTTTCCAGCTGCACACAGCACAATCTGCGTAATCATACATCGCGGACCTATGACTTACATTTTTTAAGGATCAACCAGTGTTCTATGGAGAATACCATGTTTAGGGGAAAGAATGGAAGGACAAATACCATGAGAAGCCTTTGTCAACATCCAGGTAAAAGATGAAGGTGGTTTGTTTGAGAAGGTAAAATGTTATAGGATTCTGGTTATGATCAGAAAGTAGCACTAACAGGATTTATTGATGGATTAGATGTGGGATGTAAGATAAAGAAAGATGTCAAGGATGACTCCAAAGTCTGAGAAAATGAAAAGAAAGAGTACCACTTAATGAGTTGAGGAAAGTTTGAGATAAAGTTGATTTACAGTGGATAAGACATATAAGTGGATAGCATTTAGAGAGATGAGCTCTGGGATGCCAATTAGACATCCAAGTGGATGTACTGAGTACTCATTAGACACATAAAACAAAGTTCAGGAAAGATGATGTGGTTAGAGATACAAGTTTGAGAATCATTATCTTAAAGATGATGTTTAAAGGTATAAGGGTGAATAAACTCAGCAAATGACCAAGTGTAGATTGAGAAGGAAAAGGTCATGGGAGACTGCCTCTGAACTTTGTAACACAACAGTGTTTCAGATTAAAGAAATCAGGAAGAACCAGTGAAGGAGACTGACTAAAAAACTAAGTAGGAGAAAAGTCAGGAGAATTTCAAAGCCACAGGAAAAATATGCTTCAAGAAGTAGTGGGTGATCAGCTGTATTCAATTAGGCAGATAGATAAAGAGGAAAATTAAGTCTTGACAGTGTTCAGTAATACAGAGAACATTATTGACTTTGACAGGAAGACTACCACAAAAGCAGTGAGATCAATGGATTATCAATTTTTGTAGTCTTCAAGAATGATTGTGATAGATGTAGAAGAGGAAATAGGCTGAAGATCAAAGAGAGAGGGGGTGCCCACGTGGCTCATTTGGTTGAGCATACAACTCATGATTTCAGCTCAGATCATGATCTCACAGTTCATGGGATTGAGCCCCACGTCAGGCTCTGAGCTGAAAGCCGGAGCCTACTTGAGATTCTCTCTCTCCCTGTCTCTCTGCCCCTCCCTTGCTCTCTCTCTCAAAATTAATAACCACTAAAAAACCACAGTGTTAGTTTCTTTTTTAAAAAAAGAAAGAAGACAGATATTTATTTGCATATTTCTTATGAAATGTCAATACATGTTTTGTAAACAATTTCTCTCAACCTCAAGTTGTTGCGGCATAGGTAAGGTGCATTACAATGTCCCTTTTAAAAGACGATACATGTACAGTAGAAATTGATAGTTTTTAAAGAAGTTTTTAACGTTTATTTATTATTGAGAGACAGAGAGAGACAGAGCATGAGCATGGGAGGGGCAGAGAGAGGAGGAGACCCAGAATCCAAATCAGGCTCCAGGCTCAGAGCTATTAGCACAGAGCCCAACACGGGACTAGAACTCACAAACCGAGAGATCATGACCTGAGCCAGTCAGTCTCTTAACCGGCTGAACCACCCAGGTGCCCCAGAAATTGATAGTTTTTGTTGTAGAAATTCAGGGAGTAGAATCTACTTCTTAGAATCATTCCAGTTACTTTTCTTCTATATTGATGGAATGCAGGTTACTTTGCTTCCTCTCTCCCCTAAATCCCAGGAATCCTTACTACTTTTGCTACAGTTGTACAGCACATACTTAAGGAATGGGAGTCATACTCCCCCTTTTGAGCACAGGGCATCTACATAAAGTATTTGGAATTCTTCTGCATGGGAGATTTGTCTGCTCCTCTCCATTTATTAATTTATTAAAAATTACTGGACTCAGGAATTTAATTTTGGATTATAGTTCAAAACAACTTGACTTATTTTGATCAAATTTTTCCATCTTTCACCATTGGGAACTCTTTTAGTTGGTCCCAGTGTCCCTTTAACAAATTGTCTTCAAATTTTTTGAGCATTTCTTTTATTTCTGGCACAACAAAATATTCCAGCTTCATCTTATATATTTTCTGCCCCAGTCCTGGAATCAAACATCTTGATAATGTCCCTTTTTATTGTTTGTTTGTTTTGTTGTTGTTTTCTTATTTGAGAATGGTATTAGGAAACCAAGATACGGATGAGTATACTCATTGTTAATGGGGTATCATTTTTAAGCCCCTCAGCTGACTGAAACACATGTACATATGTATGCCTCCCAGGTATATGCAAGCATCTATACATAGGTCTATATGTAACTGTCTCCATACTAATCTAACCATGAGTTCATATTGACATCTCTAGCTCTAATCCATTACCGCATGGATTATTTCACCCACCTCCCCTTATCTGTAAATTCTCATTACAAAAGTGAGAAATCTGGCTCCATTTATTTAATTGTTCAATCCTAATATACATGTATAATAGTATCAAAATTGTAATCCCATGCCCCTTTGGAAATCAGCTTTATCAACTAGAGTACAGTTCCTATATGTAGTTCCTTCTACTTTGTACTCTTACAGATTATACTCAGCAAAGTTATTTAAATCAACACCTTCCTCCTCCCCTTTTAAATTCCCATTTTATTGCTTACATACATTTTACTTGTTTCCTCCTCATTAACATTTGCAAACATAATAAATTGGATGTAAGGGTGTATGTCTTTGTGTGTATGAGATCCATTGTTAATTTTCCCAGCATGAAACTCATCTAAATGATGTAAGCACATTTAATAACCTAAAATGGAATTTTCTACATTTTGTAAATTTGATTTATTTTCAGGTTTGTTTTAGGTTTTATTTAAGTTCCAGTTAACGTAAAGTGTAATATTAGTTTCCAGTATACAATATAGTGATTCAACACTTCCATACAATACCCAGTGCTCATCAACAGGTGCACTTCTTAATCGCCATCACGTATTTCAGGTGTTTTTAACAGCAAAATTATTAACTATTTTGTCTTTCCGGAATCTGTACTCTAACAGTATAGCAGCATGCATTGTGTTCGTCTCAAAGGCAGGTTTACAGTGGCCGAAGCTGACTCTCTCCCAGAGGAGAGATTTAATTTCACTACTGTTCTCCTGATCACACAATGTGTAATTTCTTCACATCTTGTTTTAGACAGAAAATCTGTCTAGAAAGGAAAGTTGCATATCAATGTCGTTGTCTTCTCTGCCTCCCTATTAAATATTAGCATAGTTTAAAACACCACATAGATTCTTCATTTTTTTGAACCAGTATTATGCAAATTACAACCTAGAAATGACATAAGGGTGATTAAAATGGTTGGGAGAAACCTTCAGCCTTTTAATTACCAAGCATATGGCTACATATCATTTAGTTAGGGTGGTGGGAAAGTTTAAGGATAAAAAAGGCTTGCTGTGTAGTTTTGACAATGAGCACAGCTCACTTCATGTACTCTTTAATATAAAGATCCGGGGATTCAGATTCTGACAGACAAGGCACAGAATCTCAGTTCTATTACATAGAAAACAGTTATCTTACAAGGAAGCTGTAAAGATCGAATTTCATGTATAATAAGTGGAACTGCCTAGTACAGTGACTATTACATACAAAACAGTTAAAGAAGGTTAGCTATGTTTCTCTTCCTCCTACCTTAGTTTCTTTCTCCCTTTCTTTTTTTTTAATGTTTATGTATTTTTGAGAGAGTGCAGTGGGGGAGGAACAGAGAGAGGGGGACAAAGGATCCAAAGCAGGCTCTGTACTAACAGCAGTGAGTCTGATGGGGGGGCTCGAATTCACAAGCCGCCAGATCATGACCTGAGTCAAAGTCAGATGCTCAACTGACTGAGCCACCCAGGTGCCCCTCTCCCTTTCTTTAACCCAACAAATATGTATGGTCTCAGGCCATGTCCCCTCATCCATTGGTTCCTTTGTTCACTCACTTATTCCAGTTTTACTCCGCTTTCTCCTTCCTTTCTACCTTACTCTCTTTTTCCCTTCTCTTTATTTCCCCCTTTCTCCTTTTCTTCCACATCTCTCATTGCATCTGATTTTATTTTCAATGTATTTCAAAATTATAATAATACTATAATACTGTAAACTAATGCACAACATTTTTTTTAAATTTAGGGATCTTAAGACATAGATCATAGTTATTCTGCATCAACATGGGGCTGGGAATGGAGGTGAGATGAAATTGGGTCAGAAACACACTAAAGATCTCAAAAGGTGCAGGAAACTCATCCCTGTGAATCTGAACTGTATTTATGGTGAAGTATTGTCTGATAAAGGAGGTCCTTATGCAGACAGTGAGCTTTTTCAAAGAGCAAATTCCAAAAATAACTAATAGCTATTACTGGGAGATCCAGCCTCTCCAGGAATTTTCAGATGTTCATACCCAAATGAATTGGATGTAGCCACTGAGATAGCAGGTAAAATCCATGTGTTCAACCCTTACCACTGACTCCCAGGACCTCCATAGATACTATGGTTTAACCAGTTACAATCTAACTTCCAGTAAAATCATTCAGATCACCTTTCTTCATTGTCTCTGAAAAGATACTACATGATATGTTGGCAAAAGCATTACTGAAATCAGTCTTCTTAAGACTGAGAAAATTTTGCTTATCTGTAATCCAAGAAAGCTCATGCAGTATTTTTTATTAAATACAAAGTTATCTTCCTTCTCCAAATTATTCCTATATACAACTATAGAAACGTGATTAATAGTAAATACTGGTGAACAAACTATTATCAACTGAGAAGTTGAGGGACTATTTTATAGAGTTCTTTTGGGGTTTTTTTGTGCTCACTAAAAATATCAAAATATCAAAATAATATAAAGAAGTTCAAGAAAAACTATAGATGCTCAGAATACAATGAATTCTGTTTTAGGAATATAGCTTTTCTCACTGTTCTGACATAAGTAGATTTAGTTGATTTCTTTCTTTGTAGAATTGAATATGTTTTTCCTTGATAATTTTATGGGGCCAATGGTTAAAGCTCTAATATTAGTAAGTATTGTATAAGTATTCATAGAAACATACTGCCTTCTGAAATAAACTCCTAAGTTTTAATTGTTGTTTTGACCTCTGCTTAAAATTTTTGTTGACAAAGAATGTTATGAACATGTACACATTTGATTAACATGTGGCATACAAATAGTGGACCCAGAAATAGATGCTAGAATAACATAAAATATCAGTGTGATACACACACACACACACACACACACACACACACACAAATACAATACAGATTTGAGCCATCTCAGCTCTAATACAGACAGGGTAAGTCTATCCAAATACATATATGTCTGTTCATGCTGCTTCTGCCCTGACAATCTGGATCTTTTGCATATAAACTCATAATTCCAATCTGTAACCCTATACAAAACATTTTAATTTTAATAAGTCAAGAAAAGAAAAAAATGAAACACAGAACTTTTTTAAAAAAGAAAGTCAGTTGCATTTTTTATATTAGAAAACTAACCCGAGGTGCCTGGGTGGCTCAGTCTGTTGGACATCAGCTTCAGCTCAGGTCATGATCTTGGGGCTTGTGGATTGAGCCCTGGGTCCAGCTCTGTGCTGACAGCTTGGAGCCTGGACCCTGCTTTGGATTCTGTGTCTTCCTCTGTCTCTCTGCCCCTCTCTTGCTCACACTCTGTCTCTCTTTCTCTCAAAAATAAAAAAAAACATTTTTTAAAATTTTAATTAAAAAAATTAAAAAATAAAACTAACCCCAATGAATAATTAACATGGCAGGAAAAATAGATAATAATTCTTCGAAATTACTTGTTTATAATGATAAGAGTCCTGGCCATGAGGTTCCCAGCCATTCTAATTAACATGAGAATCATTATTATGTTAATAAATAATCATTCTGTTTTTCCTGCATCTGCTTATTCTAAAACTTGGACTCAAAATTTTCTTTAAAGTCCCAGGTTTCCATTACTACCTGCTTCTTCAGCTAAATACCTTCACCTTAATCAGAGACACAATTTCTTCAAATGCCATTATTTGGGAATATATTGAGATCATAAGAAAAAACAAAGCAGAGTGTATTATCTATAAGATATTGCCTTGCTTATATCTTTATTTTTAATCTTATTATTGTTAACCACATTTCATATATTGAAAAGAGCCCAAAGTAGGGATTGCCGCATTAACTGTTTTTTCCTAGAAAGAAAGAAATGCCAACAAAATGAAATTATGAGTGCATGTGATGTATCTCTTAACAGTCTCTGCCTGCCTGGCTTTCTCTCTCTCTCTCTCTCTCTCTCTCTCTCTCTCTCTCTCTCTCTCTCTCTCTCTCTCCCTCCCTCCCTCCCTCCCTCCCTCCTTCTCCCTCTCTCCCTGTCTGCCTCCTTCTCTCTATTTTCTATAAACACAAGATGCCAGGTGAATAATAGGTTATGGCTGGCCAAACTGAAGAACCAATAATGAGGACTATCAATCAGTATTTCTAATGTGTAGAATTTATGCCCATGCACCCAAACCCATCTCATATAAAAGATTTCTTGGCAGTTTGTGAGTGCTATCGATATTTTTCTCACTGTAAATTGAGCCATATCTATCTTTATGAGAAATAGAAGAAAAGTCCCTTCAACTATCCTCACACCAAACGGACAGCAGTCCTAAGAGGTAGAGTGGGTACCATAACTGGGCTACCTTTCCGTTTAAATGTTTCTATCTCATGTCAAGTTATCATTATTCACTATTTTACTAAAGCTTTCTGTGCATTAATGATATTAAAAATTAGTTTGATAGGAAACAGTTGATAGATTTTCATACATACCACCCTCCCCAACTATGCTCCTATTTGGGGACAAAAAGGTTTGTAAGCAAACTGAGTTTTTCTTTTTTTTTTTTTTTTTTTTTAAATTTTTTTTTCCAACGTTTTTTATTTATTTTTGGGACAGAGAGAGACAGAGCATGAACGGGGGAGGGGCAGAGAGAGAGGGAGACACAGAATTGGAAACAGGCTCCAGGCTCCGAGCCATCAGCCCAGAGCCTGACGCGGGGCTCGAACTCACGGACCGTGAGATCGTGACCTGGCTGAAGTCGGACGCTTAACCGACTGCGCCACCCAGGCGCCCCCAAACTGAGTTTTTCTTAAGGCCATCTCTCTGTTATTTTGTCATACTACTTCATTGTGCTGGCTTTCCACTCTTTTACTCTTTCACCATTGGAAAGCTTAAAAGTCATCACTTTAGTTTTTTCTGCCAAGTTAGCCATCTCTTCTTC
The DNA here is from genome assembly GCF_028018385.1 of Neofelis nebulosa. NCBI lineage: Eukaryota > Metazoa > Chordata > Mammalia > Carnivora > Felidae > Neofelis > Neofelis nebulosa. Next base: position 42,035,088 of record NC_080790.1, on the reverse strand, counting down.
CCTTTTTGCTTGTTCTTCACAGATTGACATTGCATACAGGAAAACAGAAACACAGATCTCAGTCAAGGAGAATGCATGCCTTATTGCCTAAGATAGACGCTACTAAATATAAGCATGTCATACACAGCAGCATCAACTCGGTCCTTCCCTCTTCTTTGTTTATATCCACCTGATATTTATTGCCTGAACAATTGCTTCTATTTGGAAAACACATATGGAACAGAGCTAGGTTATCATCCAGGGGTATGAACATAAAACACACACAAACCTGTTTTATGTGGCTATTTTGACAAAATCATTTTGATATGTTTTCTTTCTTTGAATAAATTGTTTTGATTAGGATCTTAGAAAGCATTAAAATTTTAGTTGTTTTTTTTATCACCAACTAGTGAACAAATAGGAATCTTTATTCTATTCTTAGAACCTAACCCTGACATTCCCTACCCTACCTAACCTCATTGTCAGCTTTTTGAAAGATAAAGATTGACTAAAAAAAGGGATGTGGGGTGAAGTAAGAGAACCTGAGATGGACTGAGAGTCAAAACTGCAGTAAATGTGAGGAATTATTATGTATAGTGATTGGAGATAAAGGTATTTTGCACTGTGATTCAACCACATGCAAATAGTAGGGTCAAATTGACTGAACAAATTTGGTGGGAACAAAATGGGCTTATTAATTTCATTGAATGAGACTCAAAGTAATACCCAAATTATAACATTTTGAAAATAATTTTATTGTAAAACAACTTAAATATAAAGTACTTATAATGTATGTTTTATTTTTGTGTGTTTATGAATAGCTGAGCTATGGAATGTGCAAAAATGCCTATATTGTCTTAATTTTTATCCAGTTTTCACCAATACATGTGGATAGTGATCAACACAAATTCAACAGTATCATTTCAGTAATTGTCAATTTCATAAAAAGGTAAAGCCGTGTACAGTGGCAATTACTGAAAAAATAATGAACATAAGACAATGGAAAGTTTTATCATAAAACTTTCTAGTTGATTATACTCATTTTAAATATTTGAAACAGATTTCACAGAGACAGGTGACTTTTCCAATTACTAGAAAACTTGAAATTTTATATTTGATGGGACTTCTTGGATGCGTTTTTCCCCCCCAGATCTTTTCTCTATATTTTCCTCACAGATTCTCGGCTCTCCTTTCATCAACCAAACTTAAATTTTTTTTTTTTTTAAATTTTTTTTTCAACGTTTTTTATTTATTTTTGGGACAGAGACAGACAGAGCATGAACGGGGGAGGGGCAGAGAGAGAGGGAGACACAGAATCGGAAACAGGCTCCAGGCTCCGAGCCATCAGCCCAGAGCCCGACGCGGGGCTCGAACTCACGGACCGCGAGATCGTGACCTGGCTGAAGTCGGACGCTTAACCGACTGCGCCACCCAGGCGCCCCAACCAAACTTAAATTTTATAGTGTTCCTCTCTCTGCAGCACTGTGACAATTTGAACAATGGTTCATATTATCATAACTTCCATTGTGGAAAATACTAGAACTTATTTATTCAACACGTGTAATGAGAACTTTATGTTTGCCGAGGGCAAGCCCATCAGTGAACAATTCATGCTCTTTTTTCATGTGGGTTTTATTAATTTTAGTCACCCTCAGATAATATTTTCCTGGTGGTGTTTGAGGTAGAAATGCAACTCATTAGAGACAGACTTAAAATCACTCCAAGTATATTTCATAAATTACACGCAGTGGCTTAAAAATGGCTTTCTGCAATGCATTAGTGATTTTTCACTTGAAAATAATTGAAGAAATGACTTGCAAGCAAATGTACTAGTTGATGGTATTGCAAGAATAATGGCAAGGCAAACACATAATATAACATGTAAGGTAAATGAAGATGAAAGGTCTTTGTTTATTCAAGTCCATGACACGTATTGCTTTTCAGTCAATAGAGATGTTTGCTATATATAACAAAATTGACAATTAGTAGAGCCCAACATAATATTCTTCTTCAGATAGGATGGAACAAGTTTGCCAGATATTTTAAACTTATAGTTACCACTGTACATGTTTTTTAAGATAGTGGATTTTTAACAAATTATTGGTAACACTATGGAGAGAGAAATATAAATACACTAGAATTTTTAAAAATAGCTTACACAGATAACACTTCACTTTTTGAAAATAAAATGGGGAATCAGTCACAATTAATTAAAGGGTATGTGTAAGTTAGTTAGAATTTCTTTTTATGAAAATTATGTATTCATAGAAATTTATAGTATAATGCCTTTGGAGCTATTTCTGTTATTTCTGTTTGCATTTTTATACCCTTTTGAGAATTCCTTCCCTTTCCCCCTTTAGTATGCACATTGCTTTTTGCTGCTTTCAGCTGGCCAAAGTTGGTAATCGTGTCCACAAGGTACCCTCTCCACTTTTTTCCTCACTCGGTCCCTCTGGATCTTAGACTTGGCTTTTTGAAAAATGATACTAATAGCAAAAAATGGTTTTATGTTGTACTTTATAGGCAGAATAAACTCCAAATCAGGAAAAGATTTGGAGCCTATATCTTTAAGGTAAAAGAGCCTATATCTTTAAGGATCAACTGGGATTTGGCATATAATGAAGGAATTAGTTTAGGAGATTTAAAAGAAAGCACTTAAAAGTGAGATCGCATAAAGTGCACCATTAGTTATGTAGCACTATTGGATTATATTTTAAATTCTATAAACTCACTTTTTTTCTTGAGGGTGTCACTAACCTAAAAAGGAAAGTCCTGAAACACTAAACTATTCAAACAATTGGCAGTAACCTCAAGAATGAAAATTTATACTCCCAGAAGCTATTTCTGAGTACAAAAATGAACACTTGTTGAATTTTTAGACAAATCACATCATCTCTTAAGTATTCCCATCTCTCTTATCTCTCATCACCTTTTCTGCAAAATCTGATAGTCAGGATTACTTCCTTTTTCCTTTATTTTCCCACTTTCCTCTCTACTAAATGGTTATTTCCACTTGTGTGATGTGCACAGATTTTGAATATAATAGAATATAGATGGTAGTAGATTTCATCGGAGTGGTAAGATTTACCAGTCTGTGTCCTAGCTTATGTCTCTATCTCTTGACTGATGGCTGACAAGAAAAGGAGCCCCATCTTCTTGGTCACAATCACCTAGAGTGGAGCTTCCACCAAAAAGACCTAGGGACGAGCAGGTCATGGCTCAAGGGCAATAGACAATCCCTATTATTGCCTATATTTAGTAGTTTTCCTGGATAAAATGTTTCTTCATTCTTTTCTGTGCTCTTCATTCAACTTCCAGAGTTTTTAAGTTTTCCCCACTTATGAGTATATATTAATTTTGAAAGGCTGCCATAACAAATTATTCAAACTGGAGGTCTGAAACAACAGAAATGTATTCTCTCAGAGTTTTGGAGGTGGGAAGTATGAAATCAAGGTATTGGAAGGGCCATACTCTCTCTGAAGCTTTTACAGGAGAACCCTCCCTTGCCTATCCCAGCTTCTGGTGGTTCTTGACACTCTTGGCTGTGGCAGGAGAACTCCAGTCACTGCCTATGTCTCCACATGGCCATCTTCTCTCTGTTCCTGTGTGCCCTCTCCTCTCCTGATAAGGATACCGGCCATTGGATTTAGGGCTCAACCTAAATCCAGGATGATCTCATCTCGAGTTCCTTACCTTGATTACATCTGCAAAGACACAATGTCCAAAGAAGGTCACAGCCTGATGTTTTCAGTGAATGTGAACCTTGGGAGGATACTATTCAACTGATTATTGGTTGTTTTACTGAGAATCAGGTCTGTGGAGTAACTTGTACTGCCACTCCAGAAATGGAAGTTGTTCTTTTTTTTTCAGCTTCATTAAGTTATACTTAATATACAAAAAAACTGCACATATTTAATTGACAGCTTTTGATCCATTTGAATATACATATATTTGATGATACCATCACCACTATCAAGATAAGACACATACCTATTATCTCTAAAAGATTTCTTGTATATCCTTGCTTTGTGTGTGTTTGTGTGTTAGTAATACTTACCTTGAGATCTACCCTCTTCACAGACCCTTAAGTGCAAAACACCATATTTTAACAATAGACACTATGTTGTACAGATCTCTAAAACGTATTCATCTAGTGTAATTGTAACTTTGTACACATTGAACAACTACCCATTTCCTCCTCTCCTGGTCCTCTGGCAACTAAGAACCTATTCTCTGTTTTTACTACTTTGAGTATTTCAGATTCCAATATAAGTAAGATTATGTGTATTTGTGACTTTCTGTGACTGAATAATTTCACTTAGCATAATGTAATCCAGGCCCGTTATATTGTTACAAATGTTAGGATTTCCTTCATTTTTAAGGCTGAATAATATCTGTATCTGTATCATCTATAGATATTTATCCATTTTCTTTATCCATTTGTCTGTTGATGGATGTGGACATTTATTTCCCTTTCTTGGCTATTATGATTAATGCTGCTTAATTGCTTCTTGATTGCAATTTATGTAAGAGAATTATCACTCAGCTCTCTTATTCCTAGCAGTATTGATGTTCTGATTAAGTGCCCAATTATATTATGATAAACTTTGGTAGAATACCAAATATTACATGCTAATATTTCCCATTTTTATTACTTGAAATGTTCAGCTCTTCTGAATAACTTTGACTTTATTATTTTGATGTAAGTTGCATTTGAAAAAATGTTCCTTCTTTTGAACTTTTGCACTTAAATTTTTTATTTGAATATCATTGACACACAATGTTACATTAGTTTAATGTGTTACAACATGGTAATTCAACATCTCTATACATTATGCTATGCTCAGTTGTAGCCCCCATCTGTCACCATATAACACTGTTATAACCCACTGACTATATTCCCTATACTAAACCTTTTATTCCTGTGACTATTCCATTTAAAATACATAAACTATGTAAAAATTATGTGTATTACTCTCTACCAAGATACTTTTGGAAAAGAGAGATATGAAATTATAATCTGGAGAAAGGCCCATCCAAAGTTAATGCATTGACTGGAACAGTTGACCAAAATGTAATAATTAATAGTTATTCTTTAGTGTTGTGAGTCCCAGTGCAAAGAGATTCTTTGCATGAAGACCTCAGGAGTTTTGATACACTAGTAATAGTATTTCAATAACAATCATTGAGACAAAAGCTAACCCTAAACTCTAACCCTATGGATAGAAGGAGAGGTAGTTCTCTCTAAGATGCTGGTCCTGACTGTTAAATTCCATAGTTCTACCTTAAACTAGATGACTTTAAATATAATTTATGTGAAAAACAAGCATAAAAAGATGTGGGTGAATTAATATAAATGCTAAACAGTCTCTAAGTCTCTGAGGAAAACAACAAAAGCAGAGTTTAACGTATTTGGAAAGCATTAAAATATGAAAATTCATAATATCTAGACATCTACAAAGTAAAGAAATGTAATGAACTCTCCGGTGGTTGGGGCAATGGATTGGTGGGATGTCAGACTGTGAGAAATCATCCAGAAATGGCAGATAGAAGCAGGGCATACAGGACCTGAAAATGTAGGCTAAGGAGTTTAGAGTTGGAAATATTAGATAGGAAATGATTACAACAGTAAGACTTTGCACTGCTTTGTTTGCATTAGAGTTTTTGAAACTTATTTTTGTTACCACACACACAATAAACATCCTTTAATTGAAATTTTGCATCAGACCTTACTCTATTAAGTAGATGAGAGTAAGCCACTCTGACTGAAACAGAAACAGAGGTCAGGATCCTATGTCTTTGAACTTTTTCTTGTTTCTCTCCAGTCTCTGCCCAGTGCTGAAATTCCTCCAGAGAAACATTAGTTTCTCAGGATGCAGAAGCACCCTGCTTCACATCATAAACCATCCCAGGATCAGTCCAAACCAGGCTGCTTCAATTACTATTTTGTTTTCTAAGTTTCGCTTTCACAGGAAAGACTTAAACTTTATGTAAAAACTAAATGAATCTCAAGGATAGGATAAAGAGAAAATTCTTCGGCATTTCTTTCATTCAGATAATGTCATATATATTGTGAGTGGTTGGCGGGGACACACTGTGTTCTTCCTGTGACTGGGGCTGTTTTCTGTCTCATGTGTTCTCTTAAGTCTTTCTACTGGCTTGTATCATTGTACTTACGACACTGCTGTGTAATTTTGTATAATTGATCTGGCACCCCTTTAAACTATAAGCTTCTTAAGAGAAGGAACTGTGCATTACTTTTTTATTTGTCTAGCACTTCACATAGTGATCATTGTGGGTGGGCACTTAATGTATATTTCCTTAATACGTAAATAACATTAGTAAGATAGGCACTTTGTGTTCCAAGTTTTTCAGTGAATTAGTGGATTTCTTTTAACTCTCAGATACCTAGAAGGCACTCCACTATTTACTGGAAATATTCTTTCCCTGAAGAAATATCAAAGGCCACAGGTTATTTTATGATACTTTTGGAATAGGAGTTGTAGCACCTGGGGCAAGACCAATAAAAACTGGCAGGCAGCAAGCAAGTTTTCAACAAAACCCATTAGCACTCTCTGAGACCTGCATCTCTGAGTTTGTATTTGATATCTGGAGAATTACCAGCTTTGCTTGGCCTTCACCCTTTGCTTCATGGCTTGGATTCCTCATTAAAAGGATTTCCAGGGCCTCTCCATGGGAATGACCATAAATGACTGTATTGACATTCAAGAATTGCCCTCTGGATGACAGATTAGTTGAGGCCTCATCTCACTTCACCCTTATTGATTTGACCCAAATAGATTTTAAGCCAAATTAGAAAGCTGGCCAGTCAGATGGCCTAGAACACCAATTTATAAAGGGGTACTAAATCATGTGTGGAAATATCACATGATGGATAAGACAATATTTTTTTTTATCAGAACTCCCCTTCAAAACTTCAGTTTGAGGAAGTACTCTGACAAATAAGACTGGGTTAGTAAGTGCTCAAATTCTTGTAAGTAAATATTGAGCAAGTAAGTAAGGCCTGTTAAAGATTTGCAAAATTACTAGCCTATCTTAATCTATCCTGCCTATATGGTATCTTGGCCAAAATATGTCACACATTAAGAGGAAAAAATGAGCGTGCTTTATAGTTGTAAAAATAACATTCATTTAATATTTGTTAACCAATTATTTATTTAGTACCTAATATTTGAACGTCATCAAGATCCTATTCTAATGTTTCTTATATTCTGAATGAGCTGGGCAGAATATAAACACTAACAAAATATGTGAACATGAAACTATTAGAAAGAAATATCAACAAAACTAGTCTCTTATATGTATACTGTATAAAATATATAATAGTTTTTTTATTGTTAGAAAGAGAACGCATGTGCATGTGCACACCTGCACATGTGCACAAGTTGGGGAGGGGCAGAGGGAGAGAGAGAATCCCAAGCAGTCTCCATGCTCAGTGCAGAGCACCACGCGGGGCTCATCTCACAGCCGTGTGATCATGACCTGAGCCAAAATCATGAGTTGGACCCTTAACCAACTGAACCACCGAGGTGCCCCTTAATTAAGATTTTTTAAATGGAAAGAAATTGAGGAAAGTGGGACAAAAAATATCTTCTCTTTAAGTTGAGAAGAACGTGAGGACTAAATTTATGCCCCTATTTCCCATATTAAAAATAGCATACTGTAATAAGATAACTGGTCAGAATTGAGTTGATTGTAAGGCATCCTTTAAGAATCTTTTAAAAGCAAAAGATCTACACTGCCGGAAAACAGTTCATACAGTTTCAGGAATTCATAAGCCAGTCTAGGGGATGATAAGACCATGGGCTAAGAATTGGCTATTCCCACGGAGTTAATAAGGAACTTTGATCCTTAACATCTGAAAAGCTGACAATGCCTGTCAGACTCAGGACCCTAAAAATTATATGATCAAATTTATTTTATTTTACATTCCTTATAATAGAAAATAAAACTATAATTATAAGATTATCCGTTGAAAAAAAAATTAAAAAAAAAAAAACAAAAAACGGGCGCCTGGGTGGCGCAGTCGGTTAAGCGTCCGACTTCAGCCAGGTCACGATCTCGCGGTCTGTGAGTTCGAGCCCCGCGTCAGGCTCTGGGCTGATGGCTCGGAGCCTGGAGCCTGTTTCTGATTCTGTGTCTCCCTCTCTCTCTGCCCCTCCCCGTTCATGCTCTGTCTCTCTCTGTCCCAAAAATAAATAAAAAACGTTGAAAAAAAAAATTAAAAAAAAAAAAGATTATCAAAATCTTGTCAAAATGTCAAGATAATTTTATACATATGGTTAAGCTCTAGAATAAAATGCAATTGTTAACTTAGCGCTTTCAAACTACATCTGAGTAAAATGTGCCACAATATGATCCTTCAAATTTTACTGATACTCATCTCCTATGATCCCAATACACAAGAAAACACAGGGTACATAAATACTGAATTAGAGAGGAATAAATTTTTTCCAGTATATTATATCCCTTACTGCATTTAGGTAAGGCATAAACACAGTCTGTACATTTCTCTGCCCTCTCCCTGCATGCCCTGAATTTCTAGCCACAAAAGTTCCCAGAATTTATTTTTTGAAGAATTTTAATTTTTCTTGGTAAGGTAAATGTCTTTTTGAGTCATTACATGAGATTGAAATATTTCTATTCAATATTAGCATTTAAGCTAGTGCATCCTAAAATCAGGCTCTAGGTTTGCTTGCCATATGATTTTTATTCCCCAAATTGTCATTCCTCAAACATCATTTTGAATTAATATTGCTGTGATACTCACAGCATGATTAAAAATGTATAATGTTGTTTGGAAACTCCATCTATTCTAAAAAGAGAAAAAAAACATCCCAGTCTCATTTCTTTTACCTTGTCATTGCTAAGGGTTAAAATTTCATCTTGAGAAATTGAGATGCTCTAGAAATAACTGAAGCAAAGGAAATGATTTAAATGTTATGAGTTTAAGAAAATTCATATGTTTTCTCTCTCTGATCTTCAATGTTGATATTTTATTTTCTTGTTTTTTTTTTCAAAAATATATTCAGTAAAATCTAGTGAATTTTCTTAGTTGCAGAGTTCTTATTGAGCAGCATCTTAATCAAAGGGTCTGAGAGTTGGGGTCAATAAATTAGAGGAAACAATTCCAGATTTCCAGGATATTCTCTCTTTATTCCAGTACTATAATTTTCAGTCATTAGGGCACATGTGAATTACCTGGGGTGATTGTTAAAATTGTAGATTCACATACATTATTCCCAGATATTTTTATATGGTAGGTCAAATATTTTTTAAAACTATAGAAAAATTAAACATGGGGAAATATATAGTCATAAACCAATAGTCAAATGCTTAACCCTTGTTAACATCTTAGTTAATCACAAAATATCTGGGATAGAGCAATGAAATGAGGACCAAATAAACTGGTATTTGCATTACAAAACATGAATAAAGAAAACTCTCAGAGGCTTCTTATTGGCAACATTATTGGCAAGCAATGGATAGATGGTCGAGAAATGGTCAAAAAGCAGAGGCTTACAGATACCTAATAGACACTTAATAATTTAATATTTAGAGTAATAAGTAAAAAATATTAGGACCATGTTTACATTGAATCAATGAACATTTGCTGCACTACAGGCAAATTGCTAAATGCTAACTATGCGAAGAGGAGTAAGATACATCTGCCAGTGTTAGATCACCTTTGCTAACAAAGAATTCTTTTAAAACAGTTAAATATAAGGTAATTAAAGTAAAAGAATGGTATTTATGCTGGGAATACATGTGGATACTTAGTGTAATCAAACATGTTTTGATATTTCTGTTCCTAAAAAGTGACTTTCATGTGAGAACACAGATGATGAGGAGGTAAAAAGCAAATCACTCCTCTTCCTCTCTTTTCTTTTTCATTGATTGCCATGCCATCCTCTACCACACCGCTTCCTTTGCCAACCACCCCTGCATGTCAATCCCATTCATTGCTCCTTTCCATTCACTCACGAATCTTTCTCTTCCAATGTCTGCTACCCCTGTGCTTTTATTTTATATATAATTATTCTTCAATACCAGTGTTTTAAATGGCTCCTAACTAGTCTTTCTACCTCCAGTCCATTCCTCAAACCACAAGCTGTGTTGTCTTTCTGAAATAGGTGGTGGATCCTAACCCTGTGCTGAAAAAGATTAAAAAACAGCCTTTGTGTGCTCCTCTCTGTTAAAGAATAATGTCTAAACACTTTCTCTCAGCCTTTAACGTTTTAGCATTCATTCATTCATTCATTCATCCTTCAACAAGAAATGCAGTGGCTCTAGTGCTAAATATGAAAAGTATGTTTGCATACTGATACAGCTGTTAACAAATTTGACCGATGTTTACCCCTCAAAGAATTCTAGTCTGGTGGGCAATGGTTTTCTGTATGAGAATCCATCATCCATCACCTTCTCCACCTTCAGTTTCTAGTGTGCTGGTTCCCTTTTAAGATTTCCTTATCTCACTTCCCTCAAAATACATATACTCAATTTGAGTGCCCATACACTTCTTACAATTTCTGGAAAGCTTCATACCTCTTATCTTTCCCTTTTTCTTATGCCTAGAATATTCTTCCTCCTGTTCTATACCAGACATGGCGCTACTCATTCAAATCTCTGCTGTACTATCTATAATTGATGTGGCATTTTCAATCACAAAAAATAGTGTTTTTAAAATGAGAAAAAAGGTCAGTATACAGGACAATAGTAAAATATTTGACATCCCTATCTGTCAAAAAAAAACCTTGAATATCAAAGACCAAGGATTTTTAAATTATTTGCCTATCCAAATTATGAGCTATTCATGAGATATTGTGAGACTCCCCCTGCAATCTTAACATGGCCTTTCCCTTTCCAATCCCTATTATAGAAAGACCTAGCCACCATAAGTTTCAGACAACTCCTTTTCCACTGTAAGTATGTAACATGTGCCATAGCCTCACAGACCTTTGAGTGAGGTTTTTTTTTTTTTTAATTTAACATACTATCTTCCTGACCTTAGTTTTATTTTAGCATTGTGAAAACCATCTATCTTTATATCAATAAAAATTAATAATGGAGAAGTGAATATATGAATGAATATATGGATATATGAGTGAAGGACATTGCTCTGCACAGAGGCTCCTAAACTCAGATTCCTGATCCCATGCCTAGCTCTGTGTCCAGTTGTACAGGATTAGACTTCTATTTTTACTTCCTGGTCTGTGAATGCCTGTATTTCAATACTCTAAGTTGCTCTGATTCCCTTGCAAATCTACATACATATTTTGATTTCATCATTCTCTTTCTTTGGGAATAAAGCCCTAGATAAACCTCTGTTACCTAGGACCCTTCTGTCCAGAGTTGATGTGTTCACATAATGATCATTTATTTTCATGTGTGTTTGAATTTCTTACTGTTGAACTTTAACACCGACTCGTCTTGGGGTGCCCGAGTGGCTCACTTAAAGCACCCAAGTCTTGATTTCAGCTCAGGTCATGATATCATGGTTTGTGAGTTCGAGCCCCATATTGGGCTCTGCACTGACAATGTGGAGCCTGCTTGGGATTCTCTGTCTCTCTCTTTCTCTCTGTCCCTCCTCGGCTCACATTGCTCCCTCTCTCTCTCTCTCAAAAATAAAATAAACATTAAAAAACAAAAACAAAAACAAAACACTGACTCATCTTAAGATGGTATCCAGTGATAGCTTTAGTGGAATCTGATTTTAACTGCCTTTCTCGAACTCTACTTGCACATGGCACATTAGGGAGGTCTGCCAATAAGTAGAGGCATCACAGTCAGTGATAAGATCAAAGGGTTCCGCAGTCTCCATGGGTAAAATCTCCTCAAGGTAGAAGTCCTATGACTACCAATGCAGTCCTGGTAAAAACATGGAATCTTCCCAACCTCTTAACCTTAGAATTGACTCTGCAACCTGAAATAGACTTATATTAAGGATTTAGGTGAGAAAAAGTAGAGAGAGGTGTGATTCTAGAGAGTTACTACAGTGAGAGAGCATAGGAGAAAATCTCCATGTCACCATTTTCCTACAGAGTTCTGACGAGTCCTCAATTTTCCAAGAGACTTTGAATTTTGGTTAAAAATTGCCATCATATTGGGGCGCCTGGGTGGCTCAGTCGGTTGAGTGTCCGGCTTCGGCTCAGGTCATGATCTCACGGTTTATGAGTTCGAGCCCCGTGACGGGCTCTGTGCTCACAGCTCAGAGCCTGAAGCCTATTTCGGATTCTGTGTCTTCCTCTCTCTCTGCTCCTCCCCCGCTCGTGCTCACTCTCACTTTCTCTCTCTCTCTCAAAAATAAACAAATATTAAAAAAACTGTCATATAAAAATAAAAAATGTCACCATTTATTTTTTTCCTTCTAAATACTAGTAATAAATTCACTTGTTGACACAGGCAGGTATGATGGTTAATTTTATGTATCACCTTGGCTAGGCTATGGAGCTCAGTTGTTTAATCAAACATTAGTCTACATGATGTTGTGAATGTGTTTTGTAGATGTGACTAACATTTATAATCAGTTAACTTGAAGTCAAGGAGATTACCCTTCATAATATAGGTGGGCCTCATCCCATCAGTTGAAGGCCATAAAAGTAAACACTGAAGAGGGGCACCTGTGTGGTTTAGTTGGTTGAATGTTTGACTTTGGCTCAGGTCATGATCTAGTGGTCTGTGGGTTTGCGCCCTGCGTCGGGCTCTGTGCTGACAGCTCAGAACCTGGAGCCTGCTTTGGATTCTGTGTCTCCCTCTCTCTCTGCCCTACCCCCACTTGTGCTCTGTCTCTCTCTCTCTCTCTCAAAAATAAATAAACAGTAAATAATTTTAAGAGTAAACACAGAAGATCCTCTGAGAAATAATTTTTAAGACTCTAATATGTAAATGCTGCCTGGGTTTCTAGCCTTTTAGCCTGACCTATAGACATTGAACTTTCCAGGCCCCACAGTCACATGAGCCAATACTTAAAAGCTCCCACTCTCTTTCTCTTTCTTTTTCTCTTAGATGATAGAGAGAGAGAGAGATAAATATCCTATCTCCTATTGGTTCTGCTTTCTGGCCAATACAGTTGCTTTATTCCTGACTAGTTGTTGAGATGGGTACACACCTGCATTGCATCAAAGGGAAGATTGTGCGCTTTTGGAAATCTAGGTAGAGAATGGCGTTGGCATGCAGAACATTCATCTTTCAGCTCTGGATTAGTGAATTGTCCCTCTGTTCATCCCCTCATAATGCTGCCTTTGTTCTAACTTGATAGAAGTGGCAGTTTGGCCTTGCTCCACAGCATCTTCTCAACAGAATATTTGAGGATATTCAAGGGATTTTTGTAGGCTCTATATGTGAAATTTAAGAGAAAATCATTGAACTGTTTCCTTTTACCACTTAACCTTGAAAATTCATTTTCTGCCTTTCAGTAGAACAGGAAGAGATAAAGCTACTTTTATATAACTTACAGTCCCTTTCTACCCGTTACAAAATTGCAACTTTTTGGCTTGATTAGCTGAAAGGACTTGGTTCCTTCTGCAGATGACACCCTTAAGAATTCTGGAGTAGGAGGATGGGAAAGTGCTAGAATGTCACAAATTCTTCAATTCTTCTTGTCTTATCACAGGCCAAGGCTAGGCATAGTCAAGTTTTGCACGATGCTACAAGATCGGCCCAGAGAGAGCTTAGGATTCAGAATGAATTTTGAGGAGAGAAATAGAGTTGCAGGGGCATGAACAAAGCATAACTTAGTAGGAATATCATATCCAAACCTGAAGTGAAAGTACAGTGAAGCACTTCCTTTCAGGGTACAGGTTGATAAAGCATGAGGTTAGAAGTCAGCAAAGACAAATGCATCAAACATCATTCCTCCTTGCATGAATAAGACTTTCTAAAAATCAAGAACTGTGTTTTATTTACCTGTGTATCCCCAGGAGCTATCACATGACTGGTGCATGGAAGAAACTTGGAAACTTTTGGGGGAAGTTGCAGCATGGATGCAAGAATTTATATGCAAAAGAATAAATGCATGATTTTTTTTTATTATTAATGAATTAATAAATGAAAGAATAATTAAAAGTTCAGGCCAAGAGGCTGTTGTCATAATCAAATTTTATCAACCTTACCAAAGGGAGTCTGGGGCCATAAGGCGAAGCTTTTCCATGTCCGAAGAGGAATGGGGGGCTCTACAACTTACTAATACAGTTTTGAGCACAGAAGAATAGCAGAATCAAAATGGTAAGGTCAGTAGTAATTACTCAGTCTCCAACACTAGAATGTTTGACTGGAGTCTAGTAAAAGTCTCCTACTCAGGGTAGAGATAGATGCTAGACACATGGGGAGACACTTAGCTTATGGATAAGGATTAAAAGACTCTAGGAGTCAGAACTCAAAACAATTTCTGACACTTCCCACTTTCCCTTTTCTGCATCTCTGAACCATTTAATCAACAGCTAGTTTCCTAGTACTAAATTATATTTATTTTGAGATTTTGGGTCACTCTTAAAGGGCTGCAATGAAAGTAAAAAATTGTAGTTAAGAGTAGAATCCAGAAAAAAGCAATCCAGTGAAGAAATGGGCAAAAGACTTGAACACTTTTCCAGAGAAGACATCCAGATGGCTAACAGACATATGAAAAGATGTTCAACATCACTCATCATCAGGGAAATACAAATCAAAACCACAGTGAGAAACCACCTCACACCTGTCAGAATGACTGACATTAACAACTCAGGAAGCAATAGATGTTGGCAAGAATGCAGAGAAAGGGGAGCCATTTTGCAGTTGGTGGGAATGCAAACTGGTGCAGCCATTCTGGAAAACAGTTGGAGTTTCCTCAAAAAATTAAAAATAGAGCTACCCTACAACCCAGCAATTATACTACTAGGTATTTATCCAAAGGATACAAAAATGCTGATTTGAAGGGTCACATGCACCCTACTGTTTATAGAAGCACTATCGACAATCGCCAAATTATAGAAAGAGTCCAGATTTCCATCAACTGCTGAATGGATGAAGAAAATGTGTTGTATACACACACACACACACACACACACACACACACACACACACACACTGGAATATTACTCAGCAATCAGAAAGAATGAAATCCTGTGCTTTGCAACAATGTGGATGGAACTAGAATGTATTATGCTAAGCAAAAAAAGTCAGAGAAAGACAAATATATGATTTCACTCATGTGAAATTTAAGAAACAAAACAGATAACATAGGAGAAGGGAAGGAAAAATAATATAAAAACAGGAAGGCAAACCCTAAAGGGCTCTCAAAAACAGAGAACAAACTGAGGGTTGCTGAAGGGAAGGTGGGTGGAGGTATGGGCTAAATAGGTGATGGGCATTAAGGAGGGCACTTGTTGGGAGGAGCATTGGGTATTAGGTGTAAGTGATGAATCACTAAATTCTACTCCTGAAACCATTTCTCACGATATGTCAACTAACTTGTATTTAAATTAAAAAAATCAAGTAGAAGCCAGACTTTAAGTATGTGACTAAATCAATAAAAGAACATCCAGATAATAAAATATAATTTAAAAATGCATATGAAGAGTTTACTACAGTAAGTGCTTCAACCATCAAGTTAATTTTATAATAGTTTATAAAATCGTGAATGCACTGTAATCTGAATCATCCTCAAAAGAATGACATGTGTCAAAAAACTAATGAATTTTAAGACTGCTTCTTGTGGTGAATCCATGGATGATTTCTTTTTGTTTCTTCTAGCTTTGCAGTATTATTCAAATGGTCTATAAAGACCACATATTAATATTACAATAAAAAACATTTTAGTCATTTGTTTTCACTTTGAAAACAATGTTTACTTCTCTTCAGTTATTAATAACTTAATATTGGTCTCACAAGTCCCAGATTTTGCTTTAAAACCTGTAGAAGTTCCTCAGAAATTCTTCTAAGGAATGTGTATGTGATTGTCCATGTCCATGTACATGTGTTAAGTTCATTCATAAAGGAATTGATTGTACCACCATTGTGCAAAGGTATTGGTATTAGTCTTATTAAACTTGGGTTTAATAAGGGTCTTGAGACAGTGAGTTAGATCCTTGAAAGATATTTGTCAAGTGAGTGAAGAAAAGAAGGAAATATGAAGGTAGGGAAGGTGAAAGATTGAAAGAAATTCACTCTGTTTTAGAAAAGATTTTGACAGGCAATTCCTGCATTCTTTATTGGTATGTAGTATATCGTAAGTGTACAGAGATATTCTTACTAACCAATAAATGTGTTTTATTAGAATTTGGGGGGATACACAGCAATAGGCAAGAAACAAGGAGGATGAAGTATTTGGACTAATCACTAAATCACTGTGATTTTTGGCAATTCATTTCCACTCCCTTAACCTCAGCGTTCTTATTAAGTTAGTGTCAGCAGTTAACCAGAGAACCTCTAAATTCTCTCCTCCACTTAGGCCTTGTGTTCCATGAATCTGTTCTACTCTGTGTCACATTTATGGCTGGCAGCTTTTTCAAATATCAGTATGGATATTCTAAAAAGTAAGATTGCCCTAATTTATTTAATTTGGTGAGAAATCTAAAATGGAATAAAATTATATTTAACAAATTAGCATTTTTGAAAAAAACTGAGTTTCTGACATAAATTCTGGAGATTATTATTGCTGTCCTCTATAATTTATTATTTACTGTATTATTATAAATGTTTTTAAAGAAGAAGAAAATTAAACTCCTGTGTTCCAGTGATCATGTCAGGTTCTTTGTTATCTGTTAATATATTTAATTATGTATTACTAAACAAGATATATAAGTATACAAATTTTAATATACTAATGGAGAAATTGTGGCTGAAAATATTGACTGTCAGACAGAGCTATGTTTGGAACGCAAAGATTTCCCATTTCTTGGTGTAAATTATCCCCCTCTTGGATTTTAACCTCCTTGAAGACAGGCACTACATTTTTATGTTTATAATCCTTAATCTTTTCCCTTACTCCCAACATTAAACGAAAATGCCTATATTCAGAAGGATTCACTAATGATTGCATAAATAAAACTAAACAGAATGGAATGAAATAAAATAGGATGAGATGAAATAGGTTCAGCTTGAGAGAAGTAGAATAAATTAAAAATGGAGTGCGTTGCACTAAGAGTAAGAAAAATTTCACTTTCTTTCTTACCATCTCTGCATCCAAAATTGATCTCTGCCTAAGTAGTTGCTAAAGCATATAATAACCATCAGACACTCTTTCTTCTGACCTTCTGCAACAAGTAGTTGGCAACATTCAAATAGGCCAAAATTATTTATTATGTTTACTATTGTTAATTTCTAATTTCTTCATCTGTTAGTTTTAGCCTTGATATATTGCCACTTACTCATTGGACAATGGACCACTGACCTACGAATGCCAGTGATGATACATGTGGAACCCTTAAGTGATGTTCGGGGTCCCCAAATTCTAAAACAGAAGTCCTTGCATCTTCTCTCTGAGACAGCCACTCTAGAGCCATCAAAAGGGAGCGTTGAAATGTAATTTAGGATTCAGGAAACAATTATGACTTCCTGGATTAGAATTACATCCCTTATTAATTCTATATTCTTTGGTGATTGATGGCCCGCTTTCTGTCTTTGCTTTATCTTCTTCAAAGTAGAGACAATCGACCACACTATAAGGTTGTTTGGAGGATCAACTGCCTTATTACATTTAAAATGTTGAGGACATTGCCTAACACATAATTAAAACTCAATATATATTAGTGCTTATTATTAACCCAAGTGCTCTCTGATACCACCTTCCTTCCTTTTATCCAATTCCACATTTCAGGGAAGAATCACTCAAAAAAATTAATTATGCATTTCATAAGTGCCAGATATTTTTCTTGTTTGAAGGGATGCATAGGTAAACAAACAGACCAGATGTCTGCCCCATGGAGCTCTTATTTGGTGTGTGTGTGTGTGTGTGTGTGTGTGTGTGTGTGTGTGTGTTGTCACTGCAATAGCAGCAAATGTAAACTAAGAAATCCATAAACAAAATAATTTCACATGTGTTCCATGAGAGTAGTTGCAATCAGGGAGGGAGCTTGTGGGTTACAATTCTAATAGGTTAAGAGGAAGGAAACCTGCTTTGTGGAGATAATGACTGAGCTGAGATTCAGTGGATGGAAGAGGGAATAGAAGTCATTTCAAGAGCAGGGAAAGAAGCAATTCAGGGAGAACAACAAATTAAGGTGGGAAATACCTTGAAATAGTTAAGGAATGAAAGAGTTAATGAGTGCAGTTAAAATATAGTGAGTTAAGGGTATGTCAGTGGGGGGAAGTGTTGTGGGGGCAACATAGTTTGAGATAACATTGGAGTATGAGGCAAGGGCCAAAGCATATAAAGTCTTGTTTACCATGAAAGGAGTTGGATTTCTTTCTTGAGTAAAGGGAAAGGCATTTAATTTTTTATGAAATGATCTGATATTTGAAAGGGTTACTGTGAATGTTGAATAGGAAATGGATTACAAGAGTGCCAGTTGAGAGTTAAAAGGGTATGGAGGCTAATACAACAATTCCAATGATGGATAACAGAGCCTTGATCAGGGTGATGAAGGAGGGCAGAGATGACATACTAGATGGCGTGTGTGGTTCAGGAGTGATGAGCCAAGGTATTGTTTATGTTTTAAAAATAGGAGATTACTAGAGAATTTTGGTATGCTGGTAGAAATTAATCAGGCAGAGGAAAAAAGATGATGATGCAGAAGAGAGAAGTTTTACCTAAAGAAATCAGTCCTCCTGATTAATGTCCCTTGTGACCGTAACACGGCCACCGCTTCCCTATAACTCAAAGTGTGTTTAGTGAAACCTTTATCAGAGCACAACACAACCATTATGTCACAGTGAAAATGAGAGAGCCCCAAGGAACAGGAGTTAAATGTGAGGCTCTAGGACAACAGAAGAGTGAAATGAAGAGTGCCAAAAAGATAGCCAAAGTCTCAACTTCTCTGAACATTCTCATCTGGCAATTATTGCCACACTAGCAGCCCACTCTGAGTCATATTAACAAAATGACTTTGTGTTAAATTATTCTAGGAAGGAAAATTGAGCATATTTTCCCCTTAGACTAGAAGCTTCTGACGACCCCACTAAATCCATTCTCTGTCCAGCAGTTCTTAACACCTCTGCCTCTCTCGTTCCCTTAGAGAAAGAAACTATGAAACATTCTCTTCTGTAATGCTCATTTAGTAGGAGGTCCCTAAATCTACCTTGCTTGACCAATTGAGAATTAGCACTTGAAGATATAAAGAAAAGGAGGTTCCCAGTTTCTCATTGTTTAGTAATTTTGAGATGAAGTCAGAATCAGACCTGAATCAAATATATTTTCAGTGAAAGCACAGCAAATTGAAATCTGGTTCATGCACCAATGACAAGAAAAGGCTCCTTTGACCCCCCTTATTGGAAGCCCAGTTAGATGTAAGACAGTGGATCACACAGCCTTGACCGAAAGCATATTCCAAATTGATCTCTGGTCATATAGTTCAAAGATGGGCTTTTCAGGGAGCATGGATGGGGCCCTATAGCATAACATATTCCTTTCATGTCACATACCCATAAAATACTTTTTAAGTGTGTGACATTCTAGAGTGAAGCAAAGAAAAGTTGCTTACAACAGCTTTAGAACATTCATATATCTCTTAAGCTGTTCCCATATTCACATTACTTTATTTTCTGATGTGTGAGGCACATCACGCGAGACTAATCACCACTACTAGTGATTTGCCCTCCAGTGTCCTCTAGCCATAAACTATTTTATGTATCTAAGTCAGTAAAACTGTCTTTGGCTCCCTGATGAACTATTGCATTGTAAAATGAATTATTCTTAAACATTTGCCAAACTAGCAGTTCCTATGAGCATCCATGACTGTATTATGGAGATGGATCTGTCATGGAAATAATTCAGTCCTGTGAAATACTGGGAGTGAGTGGATTCATTGCCTAAAAACCAAGTGCTTCCTCTGTCTCCCTCACCTTGTACTGTGCTTTCCTGATTGCACCAAGGAGGTGGGGGAAGTAGTTTGAAGTTATCATTTGACAGTCATCAAATAATAATGCCACTGTGGTAGACATAGTTTGGCTTCCTAGTAATAACCTCCAACTTCTTGTTCTTTGGTAGTCCCTAACAGGAGGGCCTTCAAAAGCCTTGTGGCATTTGTGGCAGCCACATGAGCCATATAGGCCAGTTATGGTCAATGAGACTTACAGAGATACTTGCTTGGGGGACTTCTTAGAATGGTTTTAGTTTCCTGGTAAGAGAAGCTCTTATCCAGGTTTTCAGTTACAACCTAAATGATTCAACTATTCATTTTATTAAGACAACCTGTGATTCACCCAGGATTATCTGAGATCCAGGCAACAACCACATTTCATCTAATACAAAAGAATTTTCTTCAAAGTCAGAAAGACATGAGATTAAATCTCAGCTGTGCCATGTGTAATTTCTTCTGTTTTGAACATGTTTCATTTTTTTTTCTGAGAGAACGAGAGAGAGAACACAAGCAGAGGAGAGGCAGAGGGAGAGCGAGGAGAGAATCTTAAGAAGGCTCCATGCCCAGAGCAGAGCCTAATGTGTGGCTCAATCTCACAATAGTTAGATCATGACCTGAGCTGAAATCAAGAGTCAGATGCGTAACTGACTGAGCCACACAGGTGCCTCTTAAACGTGTTTCTTAAGCACTGTATGTGTCAGTTTTCTTACCTCTAAAATATAATTTTCTCCATTGAGGTTCATATTAATTTTATTTTTAACATGTTAATAACATAAGTTGCATTAATATGTTACCCAAATTTTAGCCAACTTCATATTTCTAAAAGAATCCTTACTTGGTTGGAGTATGTTATTTGTTAATGTGCTCATATGAAGCTTTCTAATATTCAACATTTTCATCTATATTTATAAGTGATGTGGCATTATTTTTGCCTAATCTTGTTTTAGAATTAGGAAACTTGGAGTTTTCCATGGTTTCCTATGCTCTGAAAAGATTTAAATTACCTAGAAATTCTCATTTTCTTGAAGATTTTATGAAAGTTATCAATAAAACTATCTGAGCCTGATGTTAGGTTGGAAATATATAGTTGACCATCTTTTATATGCCTCTCTCCATAATTAATGACCTAGTTAGGTTCTTAATCTTTCCTCGTGACCATTTTCATAATTTAAGTTTTCTTGAAAAATTATCCATCTCTTCTCAACTTTATAAAATCACAAAGATTTGAAATTGCACATTGAATTCTCTGATATGTTTCTTTTGTGCTTGTGTATTTCTTTTCACAATTAAATGCTTATTATTCTTTTGTTTTAAATGATCAAGGCTATGCTTTGTTTTCTATTTAATAATGTATTTTAAAGAACTTTCTTAATTTTATGTTGTTTGATTTTTTGTTTATTGTTCCTTTTTTTTAGTACACCTTTCTTACTTTATTTTTATTTATTATCTCCTTGAGTCAAATGCTTGCTTTGCTTATTTTGAGTGAGCAAACTCTATATCAGTTACCTACAAGCTATTCACCACTCTCTTTTCCCTTGCCTTCTTCTGCTGTAGTTATAAAGACAAAATACTCACTTCCAACTGCCTTTCACTGAGATAATTCTGGCCAGGTGTTGGCATGGGTTTTAAGCACTTTTCTCATGGTCCTACTTTTTCTTCCCACCATAAACACACACCTCATAATTGGAAATACCACAGCAATACATCTTGAGAAAAGATGCCAAATGGTAAGGATGGCCAGGAAGACAAAGAGTAAAAGTTTACATATACTGATGACATTGCTGGATCATCACAAAGGCTGGGTAGCTTAATCCTAACAATGAGATCAATAATCCCCTTACTTATTCAAACTAGTGTAGGTTGTGTTTTCTTTAGCTTCCTGCTTCCTTCCATATATTTCCCACATATATGTGTTGTATACTGATTATTCTAAATAGTCTTAATTGTTTTATTATTGTTTTTTTGTGTTCTCTTTTCACCCTGAAAATATTTATGAGTGTCTACTTTGGTTTATTTGTTCGCATGTGGTTAATTTTCAGATAGGTAGATTTTGTATTTGGTATATGCTTCTCTGTTTTAGAATATAGAATGCTACTGTCTGTACTTCCTTTCTGCCCATTGTCTCAAGTCCATTCTAATTGGTAGTTTGCACTTATTCCTTCTTAAAACCTCCCTTGCAAATATTACCAACATGATGAAATCAATTGTCAATTACTTCTTCTTGCCTTATTCAAATTCTCAGTAGTACTTGACACATTTTTGTCACTTTCTCCTTGAAACATTATCTTCACTTGAAGATCAGGACTCTAACATCTCTTTGTTCTTTTAGGAGGTATTTTCAGTCTTTTGCTGGTTAGCTGCTTAACTATTAAGTATTGGTATACCCAAGAGTTTTAGTCTTTTGGCATATCTTTGCTTATACCTATTCTTTAGGTCATAAAATTTGCTCACATGATTTTAAATACCACATGATTTTTATATGTTGACAACTTATAAAAATCACAAAACTCACAAATTTATATATCTAGCCACGAGTTTACCCTTGGCATCAGATATATCTGTCTGACTGCCTATTTGGTGTTTCCATCTGAGTATCTAAAAGATACCTCACATTTTATATGTCAAGCTATACTCTTGATTTCCTCCTCCTGAGCATTCGTTCCATTCTTTTCCATGACAATTCTATTCTTCCAGTCATGCAAGTCACAAAACCTGGCATCATTCTTAACTTTTCTTATCCTCTCACAGCCATCAGCAAATCCTATCACCCTACTCTTCAACAAAAATAATATTACATTACTATTTTTTGTTTGAGTAATTTACAATTCTTGGATTTTTTTGAGAGTGATTACATTTTAAACCCTTCCTTTAATTCTAGGAAAAAAATGTTTGTGCATTCTTTTTATAAAGCTCCATAAACTTGCTGTTAAATCAATTTTGATTTGTGTTAATCACACCAGTCTCTACAGCTAGATGATCAAATGAGGCCAGAGCTGGGACCTGAATAGTGATAGAATCCAGGTTGCAAAATCTGGAGAAAGAAGATTCTAGGCAAAGAGTCAATAAATGCAGTGTTTCTCAGTTGAGAATTAATTTAACAATGTTGGGAAGACTGGAAGTGGGCCATTTTCTTGAAAGTGTAACAAATTAGGGCAGAGTATAGAGAGATGATATCTGAAATTTAAAGCCTTATACGTTGTAAAATGGCATTTGAAACACATCTTCAATGGGTATAGAATTCTAGGTTGACAGAGTGTTTATTGTTGCTGTTGATCATTTCTGTCAAGATTAAAGATGTTATTGCACAGACTTCTGGCTTACATTGCCAGCAAGACCTCTGTAGTCATTCTTGTCCTTGTTTTTCAGTATTGAATGCATCTTTTTTCTACCTTCTTTAATAATTTTGCCTTTATCACTAATTTTCAGCAATATTATTGAAATATACCTATTTGCAGTTTTCTTCATGTCTTCTACCTTGAGTTCATTGAGTTTCCTATATCTTTAGGATTATAGTTTGCATCAAATTTGAAAAATCCTTGGCCATTATTTTTCCAAAATTATTTTTTACCCTGCTTTCTGTCTTTTGTGAGACTTACACAGGTACTTAATTTTATTCCACAAATAACTGATACCCTGTTTATTTTTTTTAAATACTTCTCTGTTTCATTTTGGATGGTTTCTATTGCTAAGTGTTCAAGTATCTTTTTTTCTGCAATATGAAAGCCATTATTAATCCCATAGAATGTGTTTTTCATTCAGACATGGTAATTTACATCTCTAGATGTTTGATGTAGTCCTTCTTATATTTTTCATACCTCACACCATGCACATGTTTTACTGTATTTTTTTAAATAATGTGAGGAATATTTACAATAGATGTTTTATTATTCTTATCTACCAAATTTGTCATCTAAGTCATTTTGGGGTTTTAAGTTCTCTTGACTAACTTTACCTTATTATGCATCATAATTTTTTTTACTTCTTTATATGCTTGGTTAATTTTTGATATCACCTGAATTTGTTTCCTAGGGTAGCCATAAAAAAGTTCCACAAACTGGGTTACTTAAACCAGTTGCAATTGTATACAGTTCCCTATAGCTCTATATACAGACTTCAGAAGTCTGAAGTCATGGTGTTGGAGGGTTATGTTCCCTCCAGAGCTCTAGGGGAGTATCTTTCCTTGTCTCTTGCAGCTTCTGGTAGTCCAAGGTGTTTTTTGCCTTATGGTAGCATACCTTCAATCTCTGCCTCTGTCTTCACATGGCTATCTTCCTTCCATATGTCTCTGTTGCCCAAATTCCCCTTATCTTATAAGGGTGTCAGTCATTGCATTAGGGCCTACTTTTTTAAAAAAAATTTAATGTTTATTTTTTTGAGAGAGAGAGAGTTGGGGAGGGGCAGAGAGAGAGGGAGACACAGAATCTGAAACAGGCTCCAGGCTCCAAGCCAGCAGCACAAAGCCTGACATAGGGCTCAAAGTCATGAACTTTGAGCTCATGACCTGAACCAAAGTTGGACACTTAACCAACTGAGCCACCCAGGCACCCCGCATTAGGGCCTGCTTTAATGATGTCATTATTAACTTGATTATGCCTAAGACTCTATTTCCAAATAAGGTTACATACATAGATACTGAGTTTAGGACTTCAGTGTATCTTTTGCAGGATACAATTCAATGCATAACAATGCCAGAACTTGTGAATTTTATGTTGTTGGGTGCTGGATTTTTTGTTTGTTTGTTTTTGCATTTCTTTAAATAGTTTTGAGCTTTATTCTGAAATTTTGTAAAATTAATTAGTATCACTTTGATCCCACCAAACCTGCTTTTAAACTTTGCTAGGTGGGGGGCCAGCTCAGCCTCTGGTCTAGGGCTAACTTGGCCCCACAACTGAGGCAATAGCCTTCTGAGTGCACTATTTGATGTGAATTGTGAGGCTTTTCACACTGGCTGTAAACATGAACCAGCCTTCTGTGAGTTCTAGAGATTGTTCCACCCAGTTCTTTTTGGTGGTTCATTCCCCACCCAGTAATTTCTCACACATATATACCGAAACAGCCTCATTACTTGAGAGGAATTTTCTTCTAGAACTCTGGAGCTCTTTTTTCATCAATGTTGTGTCTTTAGAATTCTGGCTACTGTGGCCTCCTGAACTCTGAACTCTGTATATGCAACTGAGGGAGACCATAGATTTCAGTTTGATTCCCTCCCTGTGCTTTGACCTAGCAATTTCCTCTAGGCATTAAGATGGGGCCCTTGTAAGGCTCACAATTATTGTTTCCTTCCTTTATGAATTAATGACCTGTCATTGTTTTCCCAATGTCTAAAAAACATTGTTTCATATATTATATCTACTGTTTTAGTTGTAAAAGAGGGAAAAGAAAATCTGGCCTTTTTACTAATCATATCTGGAAATAGAAGTCAGAAAATGGAGTTTGGGTTATAAGTTAATTAAATAGTTACCTATCATATGATTTTAAGCCAGGGTGTGTTATTATCAGATTTCTTTCTCAATATAATTCTTCTCAAAGAAGGTAATTAACTGAAGAAAAGATAGGAAAAAGGAAGACCAGCTAGTAGTGCGTTGCTATGGTTCAGGCTAGATAAGGTCGTTGCTCAGACCAGGTTTGCTGCAGTAGAGACAATGAAAAGGGATAGTTTGGGGATATAATTGGAGATGGATTCCACACAACCTGCTGAATGATCAGATGTGAGAGAAACTGAAATAAGGATAATCAAGTATAATTTATAAATTTTTGTGAAGAAACTGGTGAATATTGATGTCATTTATTGAATTCTCGAGGAAAGTGATAGGTATAGAACTATGGAAAGCATTTGTATTTTATTATTTACAATTTTTTTCTCCCAGCTGGGAAATTGAACCTATACACTTTACTTTGATCAATTTTGCATTTACTCTTACTTCTATTACTTATTTTTTCTATTCGCTATTTTCGCTTGTCTATTTTTCTCCTTTATTGCCTTTTGCTATTTTTCTCTTTTTTCTCCTCTAGTACCTTTGAAATTTTATCTTTTATTTATACTCCACTAGAATTTATCCCTTAAACTTGTATTCTCCTATCACCATGAAAAATTAATCAATATCTACAATGGGTCTCAGAGAGGTTTCTAAAACACACATCTGACCATGTTGGACTCTACATAGAATTCTTTAATAGTTCTCAGAGCCTCGGGATAAAATTCATTCCTACAATTTATCTTATGTCAGAGCTTTGCTTCTTACAAATTTCATTCACTCTGCCTTCTGCAAGAACAGAACCTTCTTGTTACTTTTATAAAGTCCCTCACCTAGGATGGTGTTTTTTCTTTATTCTTTTGACACCTTCTTGCTGTAGCAGAAGTTTTACATTCAGTTCATTATTTCCTACAGTCAGTGAGGAAAGGAAAAACCAGAGCAACTCAGATGGTATCAAATCAAGGCCCTCAGGATTCCATGACAACTGCTTTATTAAATATGGAATAATGAGAGCATTTTAGAAAATTTTTCTGAATATCAGCACAGAAAATTGGTTCATGAGTAAATTGACTATAGTTTACACGTTACAGGACTAGAGAGTGTCTCTCTCCAATCACTTTCTCTTCTCTGTGGGCTGCTGTCCTTCTCTCTAGGGACTGCTTTTACCACACTGTAGGATTTTCTGGTGGAGAGTAATCCCAGAAGTGGGGAACAAAAGAAAGTAAACTGTGTACAGTCGAGGTAACAATATTTTGTTTTGTTTTACCTTTGATCACTTTTTTTTTTAAATTTTTTTTTCAACGTTTTTTATTTATTTTTGGGACAGAGAGAGACAGAGCATGAACGGGGGAGGGGCAGAGAGAGAGGGAGACACAGAATCCGAAACAGGCTCCAGGCTCCGAGCCATCAGCCCAGAGCCTGACGCGGGGCTCGAACTCACGGACCGCGAGATCGTGACCTGGCTGAAGTAGGATGCTTAACCGACTGCGCCACCCAGGCGCCCCGATCACTTTTTTTTTTTTTTTTGAGAGTGAGAGAGGACACAAGTGAATGAGGGGCAAGAGAGAGAGCAAATCCCACAAAGGGCAGAGAGAGGGAGAAGTGGGGCTCACCCAGAGCTCGTGTTTTACCTGAAGCAGGGCTCCTACTCACCCAATGGAGCTCATACTCACCCAAAATGGGGCTCATGCTTACCCAAAGGGGAACTATAGCTCACCTGATGTGGGACTCGAATTCACAAACTGTGAGATCATGACCTGAGCCAAAATCAGGTGCTTAATGACCGATCCACTGAGGCACCCGATCACTTATTTTTAAAATGAATGTTTGTCAAAGTTATAACTAGGTGTATTCTCCATTTCTAATATTTTAAAGACTTTATATAAATGAACAGCATGAAATACTTATTCTCCCACACAACAGTTTCAAGTGTGAAATTTAAGAAAAACACAGGTCCTTGATAAATATCAAAAGAAAATATGAAATATATGTATTTTGATTTGGAAAATAGAAATCTACTGACTGGCTAGCTCAGTCAGTAGAACATGCAACTCTTGATATCAGGGTTGTGCATTCGAGCCCTATGTTGGGTATAGAAATTACTTAAAAATAACATCTTTAAAAAAAGAAACTCTTAAGTGAAATTGCCAGAGAAGAAATGGTTTAAGGGGATTACAGGAAAGAGTTGAGGGCCCTCAGCATAAAGTAATGGGGAAAATGGTATTTGAAATAATATCATGGTGGGGTACATGGCTTAGTCATAGAAGTTTAATATCTTTTTTAAATCCATTCTATGCTCTTAAATCCACAGTGATTTTTCTTATGGTCAGGTAAAATAGGATGTTGCCACTCAAAACCCACTAACAGTGATATAAATATAACTCAAAGGCATTGTGGCTGTTATTGTTCTTTCTTATTGAGAGCGTGGCTATTTTACTTAGCATGCAACTTTACAGGTTAGTTACCTAGAAATAATGATGTCTGCAATTAAACAATGAAAAGTGAACTTCATTATTGCTAACCATGGGTGCCTGGGTCGCTCTGTCAGTTAAGTGTCTGGCTTCAGCTCAGGTTATGATCTCCTGGTCCAAGACTTGTAGCCCTGCGTTGGGCTCTGTGCTGGCAGCTCAGAGCCTGGAGCCTGCTTCGGATTCTGCATCTCCCTCTCTCTGCCCCTCCCTCACTCATGCTCTGCTCTGTTCATCTCTCAAAAATGAATAACGTTAATTTTTTTTTCTTATTGCTAACCTTGCCTGAAATAATGAGCTCTCGGTTACTGTAGATCGTAATCACCTGTCATCTACACAGTGAGATTCTCAGCCTTCACTACTAGTGGCAGTCACTACTAGTGCCCTACGCAATAGCCATTCTCTCTGAATTGGATAATACTAAGAATAATTAAAGTATCATGATTTTGTTGTGGATGTATGATACCCAAATAAAAAACCCTTGTTTGACAGCCTCATTTACACTGGGTCCTCCCTTGAACATTGGCAGTCATGTACACATTACTAAAAAAATGAGATGGAGGGATAAATCCCCGTGGAGAAGAATATATTTTCCTGAATAAAATACCAATGTTGTGTTACTCTTCATATTTCCTTGTTCTTATAGCCTGGAATGTGCATCCCAAGCCTATAAACATAGAAACAGATACCATATTTTTACCATGAAGTTAAAAATGAGGTGTGGAGGGGGCGCCTGGGTGGCTCAGTCTGTTAAACGTCCAACTTTGGCTCAGTTCATGGTCTCGCAGTTTGTGAGTTTGAGCCCCATGTCGGGCTCTGTGCTGACAGCTCAGAACCTGGCGCCTGCTTCTGATTCTGTGTCTCGCTGTCTCTCTGCCCCTCCCCTGCTCACAATCTGTCTCTCTCTGTCTCAAATATAAATAAAAATAAATACAAATTAAAAAAAATAAAAATGAGGCGTGGAGAGAAAGGTGATTGGAGCCTAGGTCCTTTCTGGAGACATCCCTTTTACCTGGGAGCTCTAAGACTGAGTTCCTGCAGATCCTTGTCCATGGTTGTGTAGTTCACAGTTGAATAATTTGTGCTTGCTGTAGTCCTTGAAAAATAAACTGTCAACAAATACTTTTGTTGTTGTTGTTGTTGTTCAGGAATGGGTTAGTTGGAGCTTCCCTACTTGTATTAGTTAGGATTGTCTTTAGCTGCACATAAGAGAAGTCCCAATGTGAGTTTCTTTTTTTCTCTCTGTAACAGTAAATCTGGAGGTGCTTAGATACCCTGTCCTCCACTGGGATGATTCTGACATATGTACACATGGTTTCTCAAAGGACCCAAGAAACAAACCTTCAGTTTTTTTCTCATTTCTATCCAGTAGCTTAAGGATAATAAGGCCAAGACATCTAAAATTATCTTAATTTTCCCTTTATGGATATAAGGTGACTGCTGACATCCAATTCTCTTATCAGTATTACAAAGAAGTAGGAGATTTAGTGGAAGGTAGACTGGCACTAGCAGACTTCTGTTTACATTGCACTGATGATAATTGTGTCAAAAGGAAATCCCTAGCTGCAAGAGAGTCTGAGAGGAAAGCCTTGGCTTTCCAGACTCTATAATAGGAAAAAAGCTATCAAGAAGGAATATTGGAAAAGGGATATTGAGTAAGCCAGACTAAAATATCTACCACCTTGCTTTGAAGGTGCTTTTAATTCCATACTTCTTGTGGGTTTTGGGGGGGGGGGGTTGTTTATTGTTTTTCCTACCTTTTTAGTACCTGTAGCCTATAGGCAGGAAGTTGGCTGAAAAATATACTCAGCTGAAAATGCAGGCCATTTTGTTTTTAGTCAAAAAGGATACATGACTCAGATGGTGTTGTCAGAAACGTAAACTGCAAGTGAGAACCATAAGAAAATCACAACCAAAGAGCAGTTTTTACAGGAACTGGGAACATGTACCCAGATGGTTTTCAGTATGGCTATAGATGAATAACTGATTATTTATACCATATTCCCTACTTTTTGAACCAGTATATGCACTGTAATTACCTATCCCTGTTTCAGCACTGTATGTAAGTGTGTGGGGGCAGATAACTTCTCTCTTTAGTTCACAAGTCTTCAAATCAAAAGTAACCATGCTTGAGAAGTTCAGGACTGTACCTAAGGAGACTTATCCATACTGGGAGCTAATGTAGATGATGTTATAATTGGCTCATTGGAGTAGATAAGTTTTGCACATGGAAAAAAATGAAATCACTGTGGGTGGAGAGTGGAATGTGGCAGAATGCATATTCCAAAAAGGGTCACAACAATATTCTTCATCCTTTGAACTCTGTAATATAACTTGTCAATCCACCCTCAAAAAGTGGGATCTATGTCCCATCCCTTTGAAACTGGTAGACTTTGAGAATGCTTGGACAAGTAGAACACAGTATGTATTATACTGTGTCGATTGAGGTATTAGCTGTGTTAGGGGTTGAGTTGTGTCCTCCAAAAATGATATGCTGAAGTCCTATTCTCTATCTTAGAATATGACCTTATTTATATAGAGTCTTTACAGATGTAGTCAAGTTAAAATGATGTCATTAGGGTGAGTCCTAACCCAATGTAAAATTAGAATGGGTCCTTATAAAAAAGAGGAAATAAAGATACAGAGATAGACACATAGAAAGGGAAGATGATGTGAAGACAAAGGACTGGAGTGATTCATCTACATCTATAAGCCAAAGAATGCTTGAGGCTACAAAAAGCTGGGATAGAGTCACAAAGTCACCTTTACACAGAGCATGGCCTTGTCAAAACCTTGGTTTGGTACTTCTCGTGTCAGAAATGGGAGACAAATAAATTTCTGTTGCTTTACACCAACCAATATGTGATATTTTGTTATGGCAGCGTTAGGAAACGAACGCAAGCCCTTAGTTGATTTGAAAGTTTCTGTGGTCTCCCTCTTTCTGTGTTGTTTTTTGGGGATCCTGACTCTCCGAACTATACCACTTGCTTTAAGACCTCCAAGCCATATGGACAGACCACATGAAGACATTCTGGTTGACAGCAACATCAATTACCAGCCATGCAAGTGAGCCCTTTTGGAGACTTCAGATAACTAGTTATCAGCTGACTGCAACTACATGAGACTCCAAGTGAGAACTACACAATTAAGCCTAGTCAATCCACAGAACTCTCATATGTAATAATAAACTTTTATTTAAGTCACTTAATCTTGGAAAGGCTTATTATAAAGCAATAGATAATGAGAATTGTAAGCTTGACACTAAACTTCTAAATTCTAGCTTTAAATATAATTTTACACATTTTTAAATGTTTATTTTGAGAGAGAGAGAGAGCGTGCGTGAGCACCCACACAGAGGGACAGAGACAGAGGGAGAGAGAGAATCCCAAGTGGGCTCTGCACTATCAGATCTCACGAACCATGAGATCATGACCTGAGCTGAAATCAAGAGTCAGATGCTTAACCAACTGAGCCACCCAGGCACCCCTGCAATGTTACACATTTAAATATCTGGGTACTATTACTGTTTATCAAGGCAATTTATATTAGAATCCATGGGTATGGTAGGAAAGAAATTTTCCAGATGACATGATTATCTTTGTAGAAAATCAAAAGAATTGACAAAAAAAAATCCTTTAAACTAGGAAGTGATATTAGCAAGGTTACAGGATATAAGGTCAGTCTACAAAAATCAGTTGTTTTCCTACATACCAACAATGAACAAGTAGAATTTGAAGTTAAAAACATAATACTATTTACATTAGCATTCCAAAAAAGAAATTGTTAGCTATTTCATTTATATCTAACAAAATATGTATAAGATCTATATGAGAAAATCTATAAAACTCTAATGAATGAAATCGAAGAAGAACTAAATAAGTGGGAGAAATATTCCATGATCATGCATATGAAGACTCAGTGTTGCCAAGATGTCACTTCTTCCAAACTTGATTTATTGATTCGAATCAATTCCAGTCAAAATCCCAGCAACTTATTTTGCTGATATTGACAAACTGATTCTAAGATTTATATGGAGAATAAAAGATCCAGAATGACCAACACAATAATGAAGAAGAAAGTTGGAGGACTGATGCTACCTAACTTCAAGACTTACTATAAAGCCATAGTAACCAAAAGAGTGTGGTATTGGTGAAAAATGGACAAATAGATCAATGGGCAGAATAGAGAAAGTATATGTGTATGTGTGTGTATGTATTCTTTAGAATCTTATTCTTTTAAAAAGGAGCAAAGGTTTGGGGTGATTGGGTGGCTCAGTCGGTTAAGTGTTCAACTCTTCGTTTCAGCTCAAGTCATGATCTCCCGGTTCATGAGTTTAAGCCCCACGTAAGACTCTGTGCTGAAAGCACAGAGCCTGCTTGGAATATTCTCTCTCTCTCTCTCTCTCTCTCTCTCTCTCTCTCTCTCTCTCTCTCTCTCTTTCTCCAAATAAATAAACATTTTTTTAAAGGAACAAAGGCAATATAATGGAACAAAGATAGTCTTTTCAATAAATGGTACTGGAACAACTGGACATTCACATGCATCAAAAAAAAAAAAATGCATTTAGACACAGAATTTGCTCCCTTCACAAAAATTAACTCAAATGCATCATAGACTTAAATGCAAAATGCAAAGCTTTCAAATTCCTGGAAGATAACACAGAAGAAAATACAGATGACCTTGGGTATAATGATGCCTTTTTAGATACAGCAACAAAGACACATCCATGAAAGAAATAATTGATAAGTGGGACTTCATTAAAATTAAAAACTTCTGGTTTGCTCAAGACAATATCAAGAAAATTAGAAGACAAGTCACAGACTGGAAGAAAATATTTGTAAGAACATATTTGATAAAGGATATATATATACAAAGAGCTCTTAAAGCCCCACAGTAAGAAAAAAGCCTCATTAAAAAATAGGCCAAAGGCCTTAACAGACACCTCATCAAAGATACACAGATGGCAAATAAGCATGTGAAAAAAGGTTCCACATTATACATTATCATGGAAATTCAGATTAAAGCAACAATGAGATACCACTGCACACACATTGGAATGGTCAACATATTGAACACTGACAGCACCACAGGCTGATGAGGATATAGAGCAACAGGAACTCTCATACGTTGCTTGTTGGAATATAAAATGGTATAGCAACCTTGGATGACACTTTGGAGGTTTCATATAAAACTAAGCATACTCTTGCAATATGGTCCAACTCCTTGGTATTTACCCAGAAGAGTTGAAAACTTATGCACAGAAGCTATAAGCAACATTATTCATGATTGTCAAAACTTAGAAGAAACCAAGATGCCCTTCAGTAGATGAATAGATAAATAGACTGTGGTATGCTCAAATGATGGAATATTATTAAGCATTAAAAAGCAGTGAGTTTTCAAGCCATGAAAAGATATGGAGGAGACTTCACACACTTCATGATTCCAACTTCATAATATTCCAGAAATCTATGGAGACAGTAAGATCAGGGATTTCCAAGTGGTGAAAGGGGAGGAGAGATTAATCACAGAGGATTTTTAGGACAATAAAAATGCTTTGTATGATATTACAGTGATGTATATATGTCATTATACTTTTGTCTAAAACCACAGAATAGACAACACCAAGAGTGAACCGTAATATAAACTGTGGACTTTGGGTGATTATGATTTGTCGACGTAGGTAAAAATTGTACCACTCTGGTGAGTGATGCTGATAATAGGAGAAGCTGTGCATGTGTGGAGGCAGAAGGTATATAAGCTTCTCTCAATTTTGTTCTAAACCAGTACTGCTAAAACAATACTGTCTTTAAAAAAAAAAGGAAGAAAGAAAGAATGTTTCCTCATTTTTCACCACAGACAGTTCAACCAGGATTTTCAACCATTTGCATTTTAATTGTTTTAAATACTGGATTTTGAAGGGAGTCTAGCTTGAATAGATTAATCAGAAAACAAGGCAGAAGTAAATACAACTCAGTCATTCCGCCCAGATAAAAATGTATGACTATGTCTACAGAAGCATCTAGCATGATTACACTGGTCACTTGCTGCCCTTCACATGTCACTATCTGACTAAAACAGTCATTGCCACCATCAGAACCATAACTTAATTTTTTGTATCTGGTAAACAGGTCTTCTTTCCTTGCTAGATTCTTGTCAAGTGATGCCAGTTAATGGCACCATGTATCAACCTACCATGCTAGGTTTGTTCAGTTTAATCTTTCTTTGGACTAAAATTACAATCACATCATTTATGCTCATTAATATTTTCCTACAAACCTGTAGTGAGTACTTAATCAAGCAAAGATACCAGAACACAGTGAGTTACTATCTCTGTTTTTAGAGGGAAATAATTTAAGCACAAAAATACATTTTTTTCAAAAGTACCAGTCATAATGACAAATGAGAAATTTGGGTTTTTCTGTGTCTGGAGAGAATCTATAGTGCAGTTTTACTTCCAAATAATGTCTTTCATACCATTTTCATTTCCATTTTAGGCAAACTACTGAAGGAATCGATCTCCCAATTTCATGCACTGATTTTTCAAAATGATACTAAAAGTTCTACAACCCTTGTATTTTACATAGTGATTGAACATATAAAAAGTACAAAATATTTATACATAGAATGGCATATAATATAAAAATACCTCAGCATGGATGCCTTTATTTTAATTCTTCTGAATTAAGTATTTCTGTGCTGTCCAATATCTTATAACCTAAATCATAACTCATTCTCAACACAATCCCTAGACTAATTTTCAATTCTAGTTGAAGTCTCTTTTTTATTCACCCCACTAAGGTGAATCTTACCAATTGGTATTTATCTCCTCCTATCTTAGAACTTTTTTGAGTTTGCCATGAATTTTAATTATTGAGTTACAGTACTCCACACGTGTACTATGTATTCTATATATTCGGGATGTAAAGGACTTAACTGATTTCAGATTTCTAGTGTCATGTATATGCTACATTTTTGATACCTTTTTAGTGAGTGACTGACAGGTTGTGAAGGAAAACCTTCACTGAAAATTTTGAAGTCCATAAATTTAGTAATAGCAAAAACATTAGCAAAGTCAACATTTAGCTTTCCTCAGAGTACATACTAGGTAGATAAAAGAAACTAAGCACTGACCAATAAATGTAAGAATATTATTTTAATAGCCTAACACTGGGAAATCCACATGTCTGTCCACAAGAGGATGATAAATAATTGTGATATGTCTATGCTGTGGAATACTACACAGCAATGAAAAATGCATACAGATGACTGTCATACAGATGACTGCCAAAGATATTTTTAGTCAAAAAAGACTGAAACACAAAAAAGTACATACTGTCTAGTTACAATTTTAAAATATTCAAAATCAAACAAAACAAATTTATGGCAATAAAAGTTAAAAGACTATTTGTTCCTGGTGTGGGAGCAACTGAGTGGAGCAAAATTAAGAGATATTAAAGGGATATCCTTAACTAGTTAAAGGATATCCCTTTAGATACAGGAGTACTGATGCATAGGGGCACTTGTACCCCAATGTTTATAGCAGCACTCTCAACAATAGCCAAATTATGGAAAGAGCCTAAATGTCCATCAACTGATGAATGGATAAAGAAATTGTGGTTTATATACACAATGGAATACTACGTGGCAATGAGAAAAAATGAAATATGGCCTTTTGTAGCAACGTGGATGGAACTGGAGAGTGTGATGCTAAGTGAAATAAGCCATACAGAGAAAAACAGATACCATATGGTTTCACTCTTATGTGGATCCTGAGAAACGTAACAGAAACCCATGGGGGAGGGGAAGGAAAAAAAAAAAAAAGAGGTTAGAGTGGGAGAGAGCCAAAGCATAAGAGACTGTTAAAAACTGAGAACAAACTGAGGGTTGATGGGGGGTGGGAGGGAGGGCAGGGTGGGTGATGGGTATTGAGGAGGGCACCTTTTGGGATGAGCACTGGGTGTTGTATGGAAACCAATTTGACAGTAAATTTCATATATTAAAAAATAAAAAAAATAAATAAAAAATAAAAAAAATAAAAAATAAAAAAAAGGATATCCCTTTAATATCTCTCTATCACACTCATAGTGGGAGACATTGACACAAGTAGAGAAAAACTGATCCAAGAGATGTATCCAAGAGATGATCCAAGAGATGTATATTGAACCCTTAAAGCAACAAATATGTAATAATCCTTCCTTTGATGATCATATATAAAACATTTATAAAAATCAACCTTATGAATTCCACATGACAAATCTCAATTTATTCTAATTGTGTAATAATATATTCTTCATTAAGCTGTATTATATATATTTTCTGAACACAATGTAAATAATTAGAACCAATAATTAAAAGATAATTCCATGTATTTTATTATATTTTTAGATGGATAGATGATAGATTTACTTGGAAAGTTCACACTCTTAAATAACCCATAGGTTAAAAAGTAAATTAAATTTAAAATGAGAAATCAAAAAGGAAATTTTGAAGTATTTAGAAATAAATGACGATGAATATTGTTTGCATATCAGAATGTGGGAAACTTAGAACACTAGAAATTAAAGACAAGTAGACCAGATTAACTAGCAAGGATACATCTCATCAAAAGGGAGTTGCTAAAAGATGCCGTGAAAACTGTATTAGCTGCTTCTCAGACAACTGCTAAAAACAATGTCAAGTTATAGCCCTCCCCCGCTACTCAATAATGTGATAACTGTTTCTACTTCATAGAAATTATGGTTCCAACAAAGGCTTTGTCTTTTAAAGAAATGCACATTCTTGCTGAATGGACTTCTTGGATGATATTCCCAGCATACTCAGCTGCCCTGGACTTTTCAAGATCTATGGTTTTGAAATGCTCATCAC
This sequence comes from Neofelis nebulosa, assembly GCF_028018385.1. Taxonomy (NCBI): domain Eukaryota; kingdom Metazoa; phylum Chordata; class Mammalia; order Carnivora; family Felidae; genus Neofelis; species Neofelis nebulosa. The sequence continues at coordinate 41,998,290 of NC_080790.1, read as the reverse complement.
TGTCCTCCTCCCCATCCCCACCCCATTCCTTAATTCTAGAAGATTCTTATCATGCGTGAGTGTGCCCCCGCCATGCTGCCAGAGTTTCCAGTTTTATTTTTTTAGAGTAGCCTGAGAAAATAACTTTACATAAAATCTTCCAAGTGATGTATGTTAGAAGTCATCTTTTTGGAAAACTATACTGAGACAAGCAATATATATGCCTGTCTGCAAACAGGATGCTCACAAGCAGTGGTCTTCAGAGTGGGGTCCCTAGTACAATCACATGAGAATCATGTGTGAACCTGTGAGGAATGCAGATTCTCAGGCTGCATCACAACCACTAGAAACTCTGGGGTTTGTCCCAGAAATCTGCCTTAAGCAGGCCATCCAGATGATTCTTGTGCACCTGCAGGTTTGAGAAATAGGGCCTCAGAGGCCTACGAAGTTTAACTGTGACTTCCCATCTTCCCAATTCAGCTAAAACAAATTCATTTGTACCTTACCAATACCTGACAATGATTCTCCTCTTTCCATAGCATCAAATTTGGCATTGCTCAGAAGGTAACTGTTTGTTAGCTTTTAAAAGCAAAGACTTGAGCATTTACAAATACAGGTACAACACACTGGAGAAAAAGAATAAAAGAGAATTAAATTTTTTTTCTTTTTTTTTAATTTGTTTTTAATGTTTATTTATCTTTGAGAGAAAGAGACAGAGCACAAGTGGGGGAGGGGCAGAGAGAGAGAGAGAAGGAGACACAGGATCCAAAGCAGGCTCCAGGCTTTGAGAGCACAAGTGGGGGAGGGGCAGAGAGAGAGAGAGAGAAGGAGACACAGGATCCAAAGCAGGCTCCAGGCTTTGAGCTGTCAGTCCAGAGCCAGACATGGGGGCTCAAACCCACAAATCGTGAGATCATGACCTGAGCCAAGGTTAGACACTTAACCAACTGAGCAACCCAGGTGCCCCATAAATTTGTTTTTAATTGAAAAAGAAATATCTTTGTCATATGGGCTTTATCTTTTGAAAGGCAACTGGTACATAGAATTGCATGTACTCAGTGGGGTCCTCAAAGTTTCTGTGTCAATTTTATTGAACAGCCCTGGGTTTTTTCCCCTTAAGGGAAAAAAGGAATAGAGAATACTCCAGCTGTTAAATTATGTCCTTACTTGAATACAAAAACAGAACAAAAGTACGAAGGCAGAGAGATATGCTTGTAGGAGACAAGCTCCTATGCAGTTTGGTCCAAAATTGCACATGTTCTGATTAGGATTTGTGACTATCGATCTTTCCAAAAACAAAAGATTGTGTTTTTCTCATAACTTCTGGCTATGTTGATTTGTCTTCTACAGAAAGCCCAAGTCCTAACAAGGCAGAAAGGAGTCAAACCTAGTAAAAACTCGACATCTGATTTTCTACTAAAAGATGTTGTAGTGAATAACTAAATACAGTTTGATTGATTTGTGAGCTGTATCCATGGTGTTTCAGGGAAACAGAGTGTGTTGCATTATATGCCACTTGGGTTTGTGTTGAAATAGCCAGTTGAATATTGATAAGCATAAATATAATCTGTTTCCTATGACATGTGAGACCTTCCAGGACTCAAGAACAATATCTATCACTAAATTGCAGAGAAAACAGAAGGCAAAGACAAAAATACTCCTTTTATCCTTTACGTCACTTTGATCATATCTAAAGTTAAGCATAGACCAAAATGAATGAAGTCAGTTGACTGTTCTTCAAAATATATTACCCATCTGACTCACTGAGGTTTGAAATTCACCAAAGAAGCTTTGTTTTATAAGTTAAATATAGCACACCTTCAGTGGTCTCACTTTAATTAATTGAATTCCATGACTCATTTATGATTGAGTTTGAACTCACTTGGGACAGTGAGTTTGATTAGAGTGTTGCCAGAAAGATAATCACCTTGAGGGTGTGCGAGGATGACCACAGTATTGGGGAAAGGTGGACATAAGAGGAGTTGGGCTACTGCCCATTTTCCCCTCTATCCAGTGAAGAAGTAGATAATATGATTTATGAAGAGAGAAAGCCAGGGGCACCTGGGTGGCTCAGTCGGTTAACCATCCAACTCTTGATTTCGGCTCAGGTCATGATCTCATGGTTTGTGAGTTCAGCAGCACTGACAGTGCATAGCCTGCTTGACATTCTTTCTCTCTCCCTCTCTCTCTGCCCCACCTTCATTCTCTCTCTCTGTCTCTATCTTATAAATAAATAAACTTTAAAACCAGAACAAAAAAAAAGAGATAAAGCAAATATTTTTAATAAAAACACTTTTGACTTATATATACCTTTGACTTACAAGCATGCTAAGAATCACATTTCCATCCATTGGGAAATTTCTGAAAGTGTCCAAGAAGCAAGTTCTAGCCAGTCTAACCTTGATGAGTTCTGCTGGCTATTTTTCTACTAGTGAAGCTTGTGAGGGCCAGTGAGTGAGGACAGGAGAAGAAATAGACCTAATACCTAATTCTTCATTGACCTCATGAAGGGAACTTAAGCTAGTGTTTGAAAGACAAAATCTGTATACATGAATCTTAGTTTAACTTATAATTTAAAGTATTATTTAAGTAAGAAAATGCACAAATATATAGTTTAAAAAAGATAGTTAATCAAGGGGAAAATGGGAAATTTAAGCCAAAGCAACAGTGCTTGAGTCAGACCATGCATTCAAAACCAGGTTGCACCAGTTACTTGTGAATGACCAAATCTGTTAGTATTCTCTGTGTCTCCATTCCTTTGGTTGTAAATGGAAATAATAGCAATACCCATGCTTCAAATTATTTTGTGTTGATTAAAGGAGATAATGTTTGTAACAGCCTCTAGAATATAATATGTTCGAAATGAACCTCAATTTGAGATTGGCAGATGGTAGTGAGTTTAAATTATCAGTCAATCTTTGGAGAGTGGAACCATCCAGAATAAATTCCTGGAACAAGTGGTACTTGAAACAGAATTAGAGGAAATAGGAGGTTTGGACTGATGAGGGGGACGTGGAGGTAAGAGATGATACACAAAGGTGGGAATCTGGTCACAAACATGTATGAAAAGACCACCCGATTCCCAATCGAATCTTTTCTTTCTTTCTCAATGTTTTAAAATTATTGGAACATGAACTAGCCAGTTTTTGATAGGAGACAGGAAAGTTGATCCCCCTTTTGTCTGTGAAGAGATTTCATTCGGCATCTTTACACAAGTGGTACTTCACCCTGTTTGATAAGCAGAACATAACTGGAGGCTGTGCCATCAAATAAACTTGGCTCTGGGATCTGTCACTTCTTAGCTAGGCAACTCAGCAAATTGCTTGGTGTCTCTGTGCCTCAGCTTGCTGATATGTCATATGGAGAGAAGTATAGCCTCTCAGAAAAGCTTAGAGAATTGCTCTTAGAGTCCAATAACTAAGATAATCTAATTGACAGTAACTTTTCAATAAATGTTACTATTTTATTTTTATTTGCATTATTATCTGAATGCACGAACTGTTGAATCTCCTTGGAACAAAAGCATTGCATAAAAATTCAAGCCCGAGGATTATTTTTATTCCCTGAGTAGCTGAATTGAACAGGGACATGTGACACAAAAAGAGACTCGGGTCCTATATGGACATCTGTTCTCTTTTGGAATAACTACCCAGTCTGTTGTTGGCAGCTACCCAGTCTAGCAATTCACTATTTCCCGAGCTGGATTACAATGACATGGCTAATGTTGCATTATACATTATATTTGGAGCAGACCCCACATGTTTTTTTTTTTCTTTTTCATTCTTTAATACCTGTTTCCTAATTGATTTTCACGTAAATGGAGTTGTAATGCTTCTATTATCCTAGCTGAGCTCTTCCTGAATAAAAAATGGAGGCCCCAGTTTGCAAGGTTTAATAATGTTACTCTTTAAGTATTTTAAACCATAAAGAAATGAAGTGGGTAACAGCATAGTTTCTGTGGGGAGCAGATTCTGAGGGAAAGAATAGCATGCAGGAAGTTTATTAGGGGTGCTTCTGGAGTAATCACCTGAGAAGGGACGGGATGAGAAGGGATCAGGACTGCTCAAGGAGAGAAGATGGGCCTCACCAATAAGCAATTGTTTTGTGCCAGAGTCTCCTCTGGTCCAGAAGTAATGTTGTGGCAGGGCCAACCCTTGTGGTTCTTATCATTGCAAGACTCCCTCAGCAATAACCAGCAGGAAACTTTGGGGGGGGGGAAGCATTTATTACTTACAGGACCTGGAAATTACACAGCACATCTGGGGTCACACAACAAAGTTGTGGGTAGAGAGAAATAGAGAGCCCCAGGCCTGGTGGTCTACCTGTACTGAGGTCCAGGGGGAGGGGCTAGGGTTTCTTTATTTGTGCATTTAAAACATAAGTGCCAGAATTTAAACCACAGGAAGACAAAAAACAAGCAGCCCAAATGGTCAGTTATAGAAACCAACCAAGATTTCTGAAAGAAAGAAGCCTGGGAGTTAGAGTGGTGGTGCATGGGTAGCCTGTCTCTTTATAAAGTTTTGTGGCTGGCAATGTGCTTTTTGGAGATAGGTGTCTTTGCAGGAGTGGTTGTTACCTTACTGTCAGCGCTTACACTATAGCAACCCTTAAACCCAAATTGTCTTTCAGATTCCCTCCTGAGAGGGTGAGGAGGCAGACTTTTTTGCCTCAAAGACATTGACTATTCTTTGAGCACGGTCCATCACTAGAGGTGGGCTCTTGCCTCTGGGGAGGCAACTTTCCTCAGCCAAACAATTCCAAAAGGAGCTAGGAGTTCGAGGCTTCCAGACCACACTTTCAGCTCCTGGGCAATGAAGCCCACATTTCTATGGAGGAATTTCCCCAGCATATCACAGAACATCATAGGATATATTACAGGATGAAAAGGAAAACAAATATGTATCTAGTCTCATATATATGGATATATGTATGTGTATATATACAAACACACACATGCACACATATGTATTTTATATAAATGCAGATATTTCCTTTAGCAGGAGCTTGGTCATTAGCAGAGTCTGCAATATTATAAAGTATTCCCATTGCATGTTCATTTTCTAACTTAGATGAGAAGTCTTGATCAGATAATTAGCATAGAAATAAATGAATGTTAGGAAAAGTCAAAGGCCACCACTACACTGTCTTTCTTTCTCTTATCGTTCTTAATAGAGTAAGAAATATTTTAAACTCCAATAAGAACTGTGGTTTTTTTTCACTATTCTGCCACCACCTGCCCTGGTTCACCTTACATGTGAGAAAAGAAAAGGGAAAGAAAGGAGAAGGGAGGGAGAAGGAGAATAGGGAGAGGGGTGGAGGGAAGCAAAGAGAAGAGGAAAAAGGAAAAGGAAAAAATCAGCCAGAGACATATTGAACTACTTGCAAAGGATTTAACACAATTATGTGAAATTCAGTACCCACCTGACAACAAAAAAGAAATTAAGACCAATTGATTCTAGAAGAGTGGAGAGATGCTCTGATTATATAGCAAATTGAGCTTTCCTGAAGTGGTAAAGTTAAGGCTAGATTTGGAAGAACTCACCAGGCTCCGTGGACAGGCTATGACACCATATTATAAAGGCACAGCAAGCTCAGGTCTAATTCAGACAGCCATCGATACTGCAGGGTGCAACATGGCAGTGGGAGTATTGAAGCAGCAATCCAATTTGGACTCCAGGCGGGGTTTCTGTCAGAATGCAGAGGGTTTGCCTCTGTGACAGTGCTGTGGGGGTTGCATCATGACTGGAAATTGATGGGCAAGGCAATTTAAGTTTCCTTGTCCTTCTTTCTCTTATTTTTAGTCTTCAAAGATATAGTAGGCCAGGAAAAATGGCTGATTTTAAATGAGTACCTTTGGGAGTGGGCTATGGCAGGAGGTCATGATGCCCTGGAAGTAGTGGTCAGCCCAATGAACCAGGAAAGAGAAACTTGGGTGATAGGAATTTTTTTTTTAAACTAAGGTAAGAACTAGATAAGTAAGGTAAGAACTAGATAACATAAAACAAAAAGTTTCAAAAAGAAACAAAGTCGTTGTATTTATTCATGCAGCAGGAGTCTAGTATGTGAGGCAGAGCTATTTCTTTAAATTTTAGTTTGTTTAGACTCTCTAAATAATTCATACTGTCATTTAAAATGGTAGTAGCCTTTTTAAGGACAGTACTGACTCTATGTACTCTACTCTCTCTAATAATTTCAGTCATTTGCAAGTGAAGTTAGGCTAATTGTGGAAAGTTCTTTAGAAGAAATGGAAAAATAATCCTCATGTGAGCAACCTTTGAATGAAAGTTCATATGTGAAAGGGGACATCATGACCCCTGAATATATTCAAATGATCGCTCATGTCCTTATTCTTGTCTCTCCTTTTCTAAAATCAAGCCATCTTTATATTTGTAAGCTCTTCTGTGGACCCAAGAATCAGATCAACAAATTATGGAATAATTTCTTTTCTTATGGATATGCTGTGTTTGACCAAAATAGGGGAAAGTTCTTTGAGGTATGTTTCAAGTTATAAATGCTCAAAAGTGTAAGCTTTTGGACAGTAGGAAATTGCTGGTTTTGGTTGACTCTTGTCCTGGTTTTTTGTTTTTTTTTTTTTTAATTTTCTGTGAAAAAAATTTTAATGATTAAAATTTTTAATTGTTATATATTTTTGAATTTTCTCCTATGGACAACAACATAAATGATTTCCTAGGCAACACAAATGTGTTTTTCAGAGGCAAAGAAAAATTAATGCCATTTTTCTCAGTGTAATAGTAGCTTGTACTCAGCCATTTACCCCTACTTCTGTGGATACATCTACAATCAGTTTTAGTGAGCACTTGGATATCTCTGTGCTTCAAAGCAAATGTAAGATCTTTCATCCCCTCAAGCTGAAACAGTGCCATTTATCATACAGTGAAACACTGTACTGTGAGGGTGGTTTTAGTTTAGCCTTTCCTCACCTTTTAACCTCCCAGCTTGAAACATGCCCATTTATCATTAAGAGGAACATTGCCCTGAGAGTAGGTTAAATTTAAAAGCATTTTGTTCCTGAGTAGCAGAGTCTCAAAACTTAATCACAGAGAAATGGAAGTTTGAAACAGAAAATTCTTATTTGAGGATTTAGCCTCCATTTATGGGAGAACAAAATTGCATCCTAAAATACTCTATCCCTGTCCTCCACTAATAGCTGGATAAGTCCATGCCCATGCTGTTTGTTGAAGCACTTAACTATGGTGTAACCTCCCTTCAGTTGGGTTTGAACTGCTGCAGAGCACAGGTTAAGGAAGGCATTAAGCAGAAAGTTTAAAGGCTTCTAAGCTCCAAATTCTCTGCAGAAGGGAGTTGTGTATAATGAAGCACCAGAAGTAAAGCAGGAGTTAAAAGGTCTTGAATTTGGAAAGGAAGGAAGGAGAAGTATTTTTTAGTCACACTGAGTAGGTTTGGGTAGCCAAAAAAATAAATAAATAAAAACTCCCCCTGTTGCTTAGAGAGGCATTTTGGAACAAATGGTGCAGGACATTTGTGAGAGTTGGTGTACCTACCCCTCCTAAATTCCTGCATTCTCAAGGAATTGTACAATATCCAAGAGATAAAACAAGACTGAGGGTAGAGGAGAGCTTCATTTATTCCTGACCCTATAGGAGACTAAAGGAAATGGACATTTCCAAAAGTATTGGAATACCAAGGGAAGAGTGATTCTCCCCAATAGAAAGCTAAGTGAGAATTTTTAATGAGTGTGTATCTTCCAAAGGGTCATTTAGGTCAGTGGCTATCACAGCTGAGTGCACAGCATAATCACCTGGAGGGAGTGTTAAACAGAGCTCACTCATTCTGGGATGAACAAGCTGCCATGCTGTGAGCATTGCTATGGAGAGACCATAGCCTGACTGTATCCTCATAGGAGACTTGGAGCCAGAACAACCTGGCTAGGCCATTCCCAGATTCCTGATCCCCAGGAACTGTGTGAAGTAATAAATGTGTGTTAAGATGAAAATTTTTGGCATATGTTGCTACTCCAAATAGATAAAGAATACAGTGGTGAACGATGCTTTGTATGTAAAACCCCTAAGTTTGAGAAATTGTAGACAAAGGGCTAGAATAAACTCCAATTAGAACTTCAGCCCAAATATATGGACTAACCAAAAACATGATCAGTGGGAAGTAACATCTCATGAATTAGAACACTGCATGGGCTGGACTGGGAAAAGAAAAGCAGTGGCTCATCTAGATCAAAAGTGACAGGAAGAGAAGTTTCAAATGAGATTAGGTTGAAGCTATGAGCCTGGCTCCTTCATGGGGGAAAAAAATAAGTTTCATCCATATGCTGCATAAAATCTGAAAACTGATAGCATGTAAAGTTTTTATTTATAATTGTAATATACATATTTGTAAATGTGTGTATTTATCTAATCTATAAAACTTGTATACGTACACATGTCAAATTCAAAATAACTATAAACCTGCATGTACAATATTTTAGACACTGACTTCAGGTCTTCTCAAATAGTTACCTCTGTGAAATACCAATTATGATACCAAAAAGCAAGGGTGACAAACATGTTTCAAGTCATAAACCAATTCAGCATTTCGTAGAAGCTCCATAGTTCACTATGTTAAGAACTCTGACCCCACAACTAGACTTAATGCGGAAAATGTGATCATCATTTATAAATGGCTATCTTGGGAATAGTGTAGGTAGAGCTTTAGCGTTTCAGTAGAAGGATCAAACCAATACTTGGAGATGGAATTTTCTTTTCCAGAACAGATTAAACAGATAAGAAGCACCTATAGATTTGGTTGCTCATTTGTTTTGGGGTGAGGAAAATTTAATGCAATTCAATTTACATCAATTTTATTCTACAGAAACACATGCCAGTGAAATGACCCTTTAGTAAAAAGAATAGCGTGTTCTCCTTGAGATCTTGGATACATTTTCTACAAACTCAAATGAATGTCTATATAAAACTTGGTGTCCTGTATGTAATACTACAACACAGTTTCTTGAGAATAAGTCAGACCAATATGCACTCAAAAAAATAAATAAATAAATACATAATAGCAGAGCCAAGTTCCTTCCTCTCTGACATGATCATTACAGTCTATTTGTTCCAGCCACTTCAAATATCAGATCTAAGGTTAATGTAGAGAGTGGCATTAAAAGGCAGGGAGATGTATAGATCAAATGATTCCTGCTGTGAAGTCAATTCTAAAACATCACCTGTTTTCATAGTCAGGAACTCATATCAACTTTGGTCTCCATAATTAATTTTAAGAATAAATCATACTATTGTTTTTTCTATATTTATACCTAAGCAGTATACTATATATATATGTGTGTGTGTGTGTGTGTGTGTGTGTGTATATATGTATATATATACGCATAATTAGAAGAAAAGTCTGCATATTAGGTGTTGCTTTTGTGGCCCAAACGTTCCAGGACACAAATAGGAATGTGGAGCATTTGGGTTAAGGTTATGAAATTTACCTTGCAGAAGTATTAACCCTAAATCTCATATATTAGTTTTCTAAGTCTGTCATAACAAAGTACCACAAACTGAGCAACAGAAATGTATTTTCTTGTAGTTCTAGACACTGGAAGTCTGACATCAAGGTGTTGGCCCTATTGGTTCTTCCTGAAGCCTGTGAGGGAGACTGTTCCATGCCTCTCCTCTGGTTGCCGGTGGTTTTCTCATAATCTTTGGCATTTCTTGGCTTGCAGAAGCATCAGTTGATGTCTGCCTTCATCTTCTCCTAGTGTCTCTGCCTTTGTGTACAAATGTCACCTTTTTTAGGGACACTAGGCTTGTTGGATTAGGTCCTACCCTAATGACTTCATCTGCAACTACCCAATTTCCAAATAATGCTACACATTCCAAGGCACTGAGGGTTAGGACTTCAATAAGTGGATTTGTGAACAGGGTACATAATTCAACCCGTAACATTGCACTCTCCAAGTTTGCAAGTTAAGTGCTAGTCTTATCTGAACTCGTTGATGTCAACATCTAGATTTGTTCTGAAACACACAATATGAGGTCCCTGAGAAATTACTTAGCTTTGGATCAGAGAGAGGTGACTTATAACAAAGTGAGGACTCAGAAATGCTAGCACAGCATCCAGCTTTTCCAGTACAAGGGGTTTGTCAAGGTCTTAGAAGATTTTCAAGTAAATTTGTCACAGGCCTAGTCCCACTTAAAAAATGAGACTTGTAGTTTACTTTTGAAAAGGATCATACTTGGGGCACCTGCGTGGCTCAGTTGGTTGAGTGTCCAACTCTGGCTCAGGTCATGATCTTGTGGTTTGTGGGTTCCAGCCCCGCGTTGGGCTCTGTGCTGACAGCTCAGAGCCTGGAGCCTGCTTCACATTCTGTGTCTCCCTCTCTCTTTTCCCCTCCCTGCTCTCACTCTTTTTCTCTCTTTATCTCTCAAAAATAAACAAACATTAAAAAAATGAAAATGATCATACTTACTAGGAGTATAGCCATGTTTAGTACCAAAGGGAGGATGCTTTCTTAATTCCAGATCCCATCTACTTGAGAAAACAATATCCCCTGATGCAAAGGAGAAAACTGACAAGATCAGCAAGGATATTACATTTTTCAAGAAAATTGTGGTCATCCCACCTATGTTTTGAGGTATTTATGAGTATCCAACACAGGGTTAAGATTTTCTTAGAAAATGTGTTGAACCCTTTGAAGTCTCAAGGCAAAGGTAATTGAAAATCCCTACAAAGTAAACCCATTTATGGCCCACTTGCAATAAATAGCTTAAGCTTAGAGTTATTTTAGGTAAACTTGGATGATATGGTTTGCTTATAAACAAATGACAATAAATATTCATGAGAAAACTTAGTTTCAGCAAGTAAGCTTTGCTGGTCTATCACCCAATATAAATCATGTGTGAAATGCATATCTTGTATTACTTACCTAACTAGTTAGGGTAGCTTTCATAGAGAAACCCTACACGTTATCCAAGGATTTGGCTGAGGTTGAATGTCTTATTTGGCCCATGAGCCAGAAAAGCCACAGTATTTTCAGATAGATTAAATTTCAACATGCTCAGAATTTTCAAAGAAATTGACATGCAAGCTAGCAAGACAAGAACTCAGAGCAACAGAATACACAACCACCAATGAGGAAAGCAAACCAAAGGGTCAGAAACTTAGCAAGTGACTAGAATACCTGAAAACCACTGCTAAATATTAAAGCAGTTGTGGCTTCTGCTATACATGAAACATTTTTTCTGTGCTCTGTTGTGATAGGAATTATTTCCAGGATATGAACAGCACAGACTTTCCACATGCTGGGTAAACAATTAGATTGGGAAATGTTCAGTGTGTGTGTGTGTGTGTGTGTGTGTGTGTGTGTGTTTATTTTTTGCTGACAAGAGTCAAAGCTAAGGTCAGTGTTCACCAAGAAGGATCATGGTCTTTGTAAATTACAGGTAGAATAGTACATATTTATGTGCTTATAGTACATACAGCACCTGCCTACACATGACTTCATTGTCTTGCTCAGAGCTCAGCTTCTCACTGGGTAGAAGAGGGAATGGTGAATGCTGTCCTGATTCTAGCACCTCTCTCTGCCTCTGCCCCTATTACTACATTCTATTCTGAGAATCACAAGGCTTTGGATAAGCCAGATATTATAGTCCCTTTTTATTTGGTAGAACTTACTGAGGAAAACTCTACATACATCTTGGTATCAATGAACAGAAGCCAAGCTTGATAAATTTTAGGAGGGGGCTTACTTATCTTTGAAATCTAGGAAAACATGCCCATGTAATTGAAGTTGTTTGGCCTCCCAAAATACAGCTGTCAGAATATAAAAGAATCATCCATTATGATTGTAAAGAGATATTAAAAGGTTTTCACCCTGTTAATTATTCAGAATTTCTTCTGTGGTCCCATATGTTTTTCCTTATAAATTATTGCTATAGAAAATTAGAAGGTTGTGTTAGAAGGCTAAGATGGTGACAGGGTCTTCAGACTTTGAGATATGGGAAGTTGTGAACCCGTGTATGGTTTTATATGTCTAAAAACATAATCAAAGATCATATTTCTTAACACATTTGTTTGCATAAAAATATTTCCCCCCAAATCAGAAAGAATGTATCCAGATAATATTGCTAATTAACATAGCATTTCAAACTTAACTACAACCTTATTACTGTGCTTACAGATCCTTTGGTTCAGTAATTTAGAAAGAACAAAGCAGAAATGATTTGTCTCTGCTCTACAATATCTGGGGCCTGAACTGGAAAGAATTGAAAGCCGGGTTGACTCAACATCAGGAGCATAGATTCATCTCAGTGCTCATTCACTCACATAACTGGAACCTAGGATAAGAAAACTCAAAAATTAAGATGTTAACCTGGAGTGCCTACATGTAGCTTCACCATATAGCTTGGCTTCCTCACAATAAAATGGCCTCAAGGTAATCAGATTTCTTAATACGGTGGTTCAGGGCTTCAAGTGTGAATGTTCCAGCAAGCAAAGCAAGAAGTTGCATGTTTTTTTTTTTCTGACCAAGAGACAGAAGTTACTGAATATCATCTCCACAGCCTCTTATTGGTTATAAGCAAGTCAGTAGCCCACTCAAATTCAAGAGGAGAAGGCGGAGACTATACCTCTTCATGAGAACAGTATTGTGTAGAATGGGAAATATTGTCCGTGGTCATCTTTGAAAGGTACAGCCTGACACAAAGGTTTTATTTTGTCCAAGTGAGTAATGAAACAAAATAGCCATAGATTACATGGTAACTTTTACATGTTTAGTCAGCACTCATTTACTAAACATCATATAGTTAATGACCTCTGCACTAGGAATTATGAAGTTTTAATAAAATATAATGCATATAGCCTGTGTTGTCATGGAGTGAACAACCCAATTAAGCATAAAACATGGCTGTAATATTCAAAGCTTATTTTTGGGGCACCTGGGTGGCTCAGTCCATTAAGTGTCTGACTTGATCTCCTAGCTCGTGAGTTCAAGCCCTGCAATGACAGCATGGAGCCTTGGGATTCATTCTCTCTCTCTGTCTCTGTCTCTCTCTCTCTCTATCTCTCAATCTTTCTCAAAATAAATAAACATTGTAAACAATTATTTTGTTTCTTGCTAAAACACTATATATATATATATATATATATATATATATATATATATATATTCATTCAGTGAGGGGGCTCAGAGAAAGATTGCATAGTTATTGAAGGTTGGTAGCAGATGGGCCTTCAATTGGGTTTGGAAGAAGAGGAACCAATCCAATTTAACAAAGAATCCTAGAATTGTATAAAGGCAAATAAGACAGAATTGCTTCTATCAAAGAGAGAGAGATAAGACAACTGTACCAAATGGAAATATAAAAGAAGAAGATATAAAATCTCAGTGAGAAAAATAGAAAAGGATTTATGAAGGTAACACCATTTAAGATTAACTTGGAAATGCAGAACATTTGAGATATATAAGAGGAATGTAGGAGTTCATGATTTTCTAGATAAGGCTATTCAGAAATACTTGTGTAGTCTAACATGGCAAGAATATATAATATGTTTAGTGCAGAGTGAAAGAAAAAACCAGAAAGAATAAATAGGGTCATGAAGTGGTTCACCTTATACTTTTCTGAAGATTATGTACACACTGGGTGGCCAGTATTTGCACATGAAGAGGAAGATAAGAGTGACCGGAGGTGAGCTTCAAGAAGTTAGCTCATTCTGGAACAGTGAAGGACAGAGTAGAACAGAAAAGACATGGAAGCAATGAAACCCATCAGAAATCCCATTCAGCTGTTGGAATTCTTATGTATTTTTAATACTAGTCAAGTCAGCTTCACCACCAGTAGTCGTGCAAAGCATCACATTAGAAAAAATAAAATAGCTAGCCACTGAGAATTTTTTTTTCTCTCGTATGTTCTTATTTCTTTTCTGCTATTTCTGTAGTGGCTTAGAACAAATCTTAGTGCTTTGTTACTGGCATGGATTTTTAAATTGAAACCATTCATAACAATATATGTGGAAACATGTTGAGACTTTTACTCTGTTTCTGGAGTCTTATTCTACCTGGTGGAGTCACACTATCACTTCAGCTCTCTTGGGTATTCTGTGTAACACAGCAACATCTGAGAAACTGAGTAAGGATACCAATTGTTCTGTATAGAACTTGTTTGTGTGACTTGTCATGCATTTCTGTCCAGAGCCACACCTACACAATATGAGGGGCTTAGTTGGCTTGTGTTCCATATCCGACCTCGGGATCAGAATTGGTCCTTCTGTTCCTGGTGCCAAGAGGAATTTATGGGCCTCACATTCGTCATGGAGCCAGACCAGGCTGGCCCACTGGGATGGTTCTGGGAGGAAGAGGAACAAACAAATGCCCAGGCTCCTAAGATTGTGAGATACAACAAGAGAAAAAAACCCAGCTTGCTCAGGACTGCACATAAGCAAACTTAATGACTAACTGCAGATCACACATGGATGGTATTTCTATTGCCCTGGTGGGAATAGTTAGTTGGAAGCCTCACCTGAGGGGAGGACACTCTTCCCAGACACACTCAATCCAGACTCTATCTAACCCAGCTGTTCACTGTGAGGCCTCACCAGCCAGAAGGTTGGATGTTCTGGGGTGCCTCCACTAAGGTCCGCTTAGGTCATAATCTCATGGCTCATTAGGTTTGAGCCCCAAGTCAGGCTCTGTGCTGACAGCTCAGAGCCTGGAGCCTGCTTCAGATTCTGTGTCTCCCTTTCTGCCCCTCTCTTGCTCATTCTCTCTCTCTCTCTCTCAAAAATAAAAAATAAAAACATTTTAAAAAAGAAAGTTGGATGTTCTGAGTACCCAATTTGATGTATTAACCCTTCTTTGTTCTTCTCTATAGTTTTATCCTTCTTTATGTTTAATTCCATATATTCCCTTTCTCTTATAATTAGTTAAACTTTCCTCCATAAAATATAAAGTGTGGCTATTTGTGAATTACCATTATTCAAAACACCAATGTCATTCCACATATCAAATATCATAACTGAATACACATGTATATTATATTATAGATTATATTACATGCATTTATGTGCATAATTATCTTGTATGTTAAAGAATATAAATATATAAATATTTAAAATTAGTTTTATTTCTTCTTTATTTTTACATAAGGAATAAATGTTGACACAAATTCTAGGATTTCCTTTTTGTGCCCTACTGAATAACCATTTAAAATCTCAGCAGTGTATGCCTTATCAGGGAAATACAAATCAAACCACACTCAGATATCACCTCACGCCAGTCAGAGTGGCCAAAATGAACAAATCAGGAGACTATAGATGCTGGAGAGGATGTGGAGAAACGGGGACCCTCTCGCACTGTTGGTGGGAATGCAAATTGGTGCAGCCACTCTGGAAAGCAGTGTGGAGGTTCCTCAGAAAATTAAAAATAGACCTACCCTATGACCCAGCAATAGCACTGCTAGGAATTTACCCAAGGGATACAGGAGTACTGATGCATAGGGGCACTTGTACCCCAATGTTTATAGCAGCACTCTCAACAATAGCCAAATTATGGAAAGAGCCTAAATGTCCATCAACTGATGAATGGATAAAGAAATTGTGGTTTATATACACAATGGAATACTACGTGGCAATGAGAAAAAATGAAATATGGCCTTTTGTAGCAACGTGGATGGAACTGGAGAGTGTGATGCTAAGTGAAATAAGCCATACAGAGAAAGACAGATCCCATATGGTTTCACTCTTATGTGGATCCTGAGAAACTTAACAGAAACCCATGGGGGAGGGGAAGGAAAAAAAAAAGAGAGTGGGAGAGAGCCAAAGCATAAGAGACTCTTAAAAACTGAGAACAAACTGAGGGTTGATGGGGGGTGGGAGGGAGGGGAGGGTGGGTGATGGGTATTGAGGAGGGCACCTTTTGGGATGAGCACTGGGTGTTGTATGGAAACCAATTTGACAATAAATTTCATATATTGGAAAAATAAATAAATAAAAGAGAAAAGGAGAAAAAAAAATAAAGACAAAAATCTCAGCAGTGTATGAATCTCACTTTGGAGATCCCTGGTATAAGCCTAGGAAGGAAAGCTGTTGAGAGTAGATGGCAAAGAAATGAATGAATGTGAAAGAGACAGAATGGAATTGGCATCTCACTGAATATGGCATTTTAGAAGTTCTTTTTGAGAACTCTTATAGGGAAATTTTATATTCTTGGGGATCTTGGCTATTTTTGGCGTAAGCAACTACATTTAACAATATAAACATCAAAAGTTTTATCTTGGTGCTCAAACATACTGCTTAAATGCATATGTATCCTCCTGAATATGAAATCAAATTTTCATACATTCCCAAGACAATAGCCCCTAATCAGTGAATGCATCAGGTTCTAGAAGAAACTATCCAATGTGAGGATGCAATTCTCAGAATGTACACCTAATCAGTGGCATTTTGCATAATTTCCACCAGACAAAAGAATTACCTTTCAAAGAAGAAAAGATGCCAAAACATTTGTAGGAAGACCCCAATTAAGCTAAGTGCTAAGTATAATTCACTCAAACACTTTTCAGTATTCACCTTTCTCAGTTTACTTCATCCACATGATCTGTAGTCATTCTATCAGAAGACAAATGTGCCCATCAGATGGGTGCTAGAAGGAAGGCAGAAGAGCAAGATAAATGTCATCCATTTGTCTGGGCCAATCTTTAGGCTTAGGATTATAATACAGTCATCAGAGAATCTGCAGTGGGAGAGAGGAACCAGGAGGGCACGCAGGCGAAAGGTGGTCTAGTACCAGGTTTCTCCCTGAACATGGTGACACAGAACTGCTTTGTACCCTATTGTCCTCTGTAATTCACCAAGGGACTTCATAAATGTTAGAAATTATCTATATCTCTACTATCTTGCTCACTGTCCCAAATAGACTTTCTTAACACTGGCGGCTTCGCTCCAAGTCTTTCTTATCTACTAGCCCCAGTTTTCATATAAGAATATCTAGCTAAACCAACTGTTTTCCTTGGGGTCAAGAACTTTTCTTCTGTGTAATCTCATGTGGGGACTGTTTAAATATCCTCCCTTAATACCTACTCATTGTCATGCCTGTGATGTATATGTGGTTGGGATATTTAACCTTCTCTTTTGTTTCAGACCACAGATCCTTTTGATCTTGGACTCATGTGTTATTGGCTTTTGCTTTTCTGGATGTTTTGTTTTGCGTATGTTGAAACCACTACTTGCTTTTCCACCCCTGACCCAAATCCAGTGCTCTTTCTGATATTCTTCATTAAATGTCTTTTGTCTGACATAAGAAAACCTATTATATCCCTCTCCAAAGAGTTTTTCAAACATTATAGCTAGAAAAGTTGAGTTCCCTGTTTTTAAGACAAGAGTAGGAAAACTACAGCCCATAGGCCAAATCTGGTCCAGTGTTTGTTTTTGTAAAGAAAGTTTTATTGGAACTCAACCAACACCTATTGTTTTATATATTGCCTATGGCTGCTGGCATACAGCAGTAGTTGTGACAGAGACCATAAAACACACAAAGCCTACAATATTTACTATCTGTCTCTTTACAGCAAAAGTTTGGTGATCTCTGAGTTAGGGGCCTAGGGACACAAGACCATCTGCATAATACAAATATATGACATTGAAATTTTTAAGAAGGAGAAACAGAGGAAGTAAAGATAACTACAGGATCCTTGTTTAATTTCTTGTTATTTCCATTCAATATTCTCGTGGTATAGAATAAAAAACTTTTTTATGAAATCTCACAATGCCTCAGAAGTTTGAATGCACATTATGAGGATCCTAAATTCATGGGAAATTCTAGAATAAAAATTAAGATTTTTTAGCTTACTCCGAGCAAAAATTCAAATCTTCCTAAACAAAAGCATCTGAGCCCCACAATCTCTGATTCAAAACAAATCAAACCTTTTTTTTTTTTTTTTAATCATGGCCAGAAAATAAGAGGGGGAGAATCAGAATGGTCTAGACAAGACTGGTGCTGTTTATCAGGTTAGTTTTTCTCCCCCTTCTCTAGAGCCAGGTCATTTTTCTTCTATTGTGGTACCATAATTGCTTTCACACTAAATTATTTTTTTTTGTCACCCATGTGGCTTTGAGAAATGAGACATTTATGGAAACACAAAAGACTGATTGTTCTGGGCAATGCAGACAACTTCCTAGCTCTTTCCCATATAATTACTTTGGAGATGAGTTTGAGAACTTGTCAGGGCTCTTTCTGGAATGTATGGTATCCTATTGCCTTTCATATTATCATATTGTTGCTTTATAAAAAATTGTAACTTAGCGTAGTCATAGAAAATGTAACACTGAAGCAAAATTCAGGCTTATGATATATCATCTTAAAGTTCTTGTTGTACACCACTATTTTTTCCCTGACTAATT
This sequence comes from Neofelis nebulosa, assembly GCF_028018385.1. Lineage (NCBI taxonomy): Eukaryota > Metazoa > Chordata > Mammalia > Carnivora > Felidae > Neofelis > Neofelis nebulosa. The sequence continues at coordinate 41,979,939 of NC_080790.1, read as the reverse complement.
TGATGAGAATTATGTCATGCATGTGTTTCAGTTACACAGCTTGCTTTCCGCTCCTGCAAGATGGAAGAAAAGCTAAATGGACTGGTAAACATGGATAACAATCATCCTACAACATGAAAACCCCTTTGTCCCAGGCATCTGTTTAAATGAGAGGCAATGGGAGCCTCATTTAAAGCCCTGGGGGCTATGCTGTCCAATAAATTACCTACAATAATTCTATAGGTAAGAAAGTTTGCATGAAGACAACATAAAACATGGGATAAACTTGGGAATAAAGTTGAGGCCCTAAGAATACTCCTCATCAATTTCTCTCTCATTAGGCAAAGTCCAGTCCAATGAGAAAGAACCAAGAACATATAACATGTGAAAACCAGCAAGAGAAAAACAGAACATTGGCTCTGATCTCATCGCCTTATATCCTATTAGAATGCTTGCCCGTGTTCAAGTAGAGGTGAGTGTTGGAAAAAACTATAGCTCACTTTTATCAGTGAGCCCATAACTTCACACAATTCTGAGCAGTTTCCATCAAGCGTAAATCATCTATTTGATAATAACAATAACAATAATGATTTTTTGGGAAGTAGGGTAGATCTCATTGGTTTCTGCCTCTGTGTTACTGAGCCTACAATAGTTTGGTGTGTTAGGAATCTTAGTTGTAGATGATAGAGTCCACTGCAGATAACTGTATGAGAAAGGGATTTATTGAGGAATGTAGAAAACTCCCAAGGATCATTAGAGACATTCCAAGAAAGAGACATCAGGTAAAGTTGGTGCTGTCTCCACCATGATTAGAAAGCTCTCAACTAGGAAGCTACTTATATAGCTACTGTTTCTAGACCTGCACTCCTATCCTGAGGAATCTACAAGAACCTGAAGTCACAGCTGCTTTTGCTGGATGCACTGTCAATGTTGTCTCTGTCATGATCAGAAAGTTATGGAATCAGGGATTGGTCTTCATGGCGGCTTGCTGCCTTTGCTACACTCAAGCCAGAAAAAATGATTGCCCTAGATCCAGCTTGCTTTCTCATATTACTAGTTCTGAATTAAGTCTTACATGCATTCACTTGATTGGTAGAAGATAAAAGTATAACCATCTGGTCCCTAAAAGCAAGAAGCAAGTGAGGCCAGGCTGTGCTTTTGTTTTGTTTCATTTTGTTTTGAATTCTACTTTGAGGTAGCAAGATTTAGACTTGGAAAATTATCAAAATGTAAAAGCTGTTTTCAAAAGAAATGCCCGTATATACATCCTCAAGAGATAGAGAATACTGGGTTGGGTTGGCTGCCAATCAAGTTCAAGTATCACCTATCAGAGTGGAACTGGGAGAATACAAGAAAAAAAAAAATGAGTCCTAAATCTTGCAACCAAGTCACTGAGACCTGTCCCTTTAATTTTTTAATGTCACTGTTCAAATATAAGTTAAAATATCTTCTTGAATAATTTCTTGAATTTAAGCCCTCAATTTTTTCACTGGCCTTAGAATTATAAAAACAGATTGTATATGCATAAAACCATATTAAGTGGCTTAGGAAAGCACATAGTGAAAAAGAAAATAAATTTTAATTTAACTAGCTCTTAAACTATTATATTACATGCAGGAACAAACAAACAAACAAACAATTCTAAAATTTCTTTCCCTGAAGAAGATCCAAACAAAATTCTGCTCAGTAATCATTGCATCACCATTACTGAGTTACAAATAACCAAATATTTTTGCCAAGAGGTCTTGGTGGCAGAAGTGGAAGAAGATGGAGTTCGTCTTCGTGTTCTGGAGTCCTCTTTCTTTACTCATAAAGAACAGATGTTCGAATACTCTTACTAACTCTACTGCAGAAAAATTTCTCCCTCTGTACCTCTTCTGATCCTCCAAAATTTACCCAACCAGAGCTGTCTAATAGAATTCCCTGTGATGATGTGTTGAGGAAAATGTTCTATATTCTGTGTTGTCCAGTACATACAATAGCTAATAGCACCAGGTAGATATTGAGTATTTGAAATGTAGGGAGAATTATTGAAGAACTGACTTTAAAATGTTTAATTTTAATTTAACTAAGTTAAACCTGAATTAAAATAGCTACATGTGGCTAGGGGCTGTCCTAGTGAATGGGAGAACTCCAAACCTCCATCACCTCTTCACCCCAACTATATAATTAAATGTTTCTATTTTTTTAGTAAATGGTACAGTTGATCTCAGATATAGATATCTAGGAAAGTAATTGATGTTTATTATTTTACATTGAGGCATGAATTATTGCATCTGTATTAACCCTGAAAACTATATTTGTGTTTGGAAATAGAAAGATTCTTGATTCGGTTAATAATAAATGTTTTTTATCCCCTCTGCTGAGCCCCACTCTGGGTATTGGGGATATGGCCAAGAATGAAGCACACAGACCATAAATAAACTACTAAATATATAATAGGACAAGTAATAATCAGTCCTGAAAATAAATATGATGCAAGATGATTTTATAAAGGTCATAATGAAGAACAATATTTTATAAATCCAAATATATATGAAATCCAAATGCACCACTAAATTGTTTGCTATCAAGCAGAGTGTTGGGAAACATTTTAAGTTTCCTAGTTCTACCTAATGTATAATACAAAAAATTCCTATTTATTGCAATAATGCATATTAAATTATTCTGAAAATCTGCAGGAGTAAAACACCTAAAAATGCAGATAAACCATGTATAGATGATTATAAGTATGGATACTAAGCATAGGTGGATTTGAAGTAATGGATATCTTCTGAGGTCAAGACATTACCAAAATTTTGGTCCTTACAGGTGAAGTTTGACTGCTATGGGACACTTCCTGTTGACAGGGTCCTAGAGCTTTGGTCTTAATGGCCATTATTATGATGAATGTCCATCAACATGGGAAAGTTCCTAAAGCTTGGGCCCTTACATGAAGGCACATGGAATCTGAGATTCCAGTGCAAAGTAATGCTCATGAAAGGCAAGAGCCACAATATATGGAAAAATCATTACCAGGGTAGGCAGTTAGGAAATATGTGTCTGGCCTTGTCTCTGGGTACAAAGAATCAAAATTTCCCTTCAGATTGTACGATAATGGATCAGGCCTTAGGTGGATTTAAGACCTGAATTTGCACTATGCACATCATCAAAAACTTAAAGTGGACTAAATGGTAGAATCAAAGTCAAATCTTCTTTGGAAGAACACAGTCTCGATATAGGCCTCAGAGATTCCCCACAAATAAAATTCTTCTGATTGTGAAAATTAAACACACACACACACATACAAGAAAACCAGGCAGCAAAAGTACGAATAATTACAAAATATAAAATGTAAATATTAGAAACAAGACTTCCACAAATTTATTCTGACAGATACCAAATATTGAAAAGCATGCTAAGTACAATTTAAAAAATAAAAGCTGTAATTGAAACCAAAAGTAAGAAGTAATATCTATAAAAAAATAATAAGGCATGCTATAAAAAGAACCAAATTGAACTTTTTGGAATCCTTGATAAGTTCCCCCCCGCCCTGAAAGTAAAAATATCTTGGAGTTTTGATTGAGGGTACATTAAATTTATTGAAAATTTGTGGTGACTGCCATCTCAAATCTTCCCCCAGAGAAAGAAAAACTTCTTACTAGAGGGCTTTTTTGGTTAGTTTCATTCCAAGATACAATTTAGACCTTGGCATTATTGCTAATGGAATCCCTTTGTCATTGTGTTTCCTAATTGCTCATGTTTAGGAAAGCAATTGATTTCTTTAGTGTTGCTATTCTATCATTATAATCTTATTTCTTTTAATACTTTAGCCATTGATTCTGTTTGTCAGTCAAACATCTAGAAGAAATGATCGTTTTTGCTCCTCCTTTCCAATACGTAACTCTTCTTTTTGTTTCTTGCACGGGCTAGGAAATCTATACAAGTATTGAACAATAGCACTGATAGTGGACATTTATATCTTTTTCCTAAAATCATGTGACTATTTATAATTGTCAATTCATAAGTTTCAGGTTGGCAGAATGTTTCTGGTCCTAGGTTCAGCAAACCCAGGAGCCAAATGTCCAGTAGCCTGCCTTTGTAAATAAAGTTCCACTGGAATTCAGCCATACCCACTGACCTACATATTGCCTCTGGCTGCTTTCACACTACAGTGGTGGGCAGAGTTAAGTACAAATTGCAAAGCTAAATATATTTTACTGTCTGAATTTTTACAAAAAAGTTGACTGAATCTTGTTTCATGTATACATGTATACACACCTAGAGAGACCAATTCTATTAATATTATTATTATAGGTAATATATAGCAATGAGAATTATATATATAATAATGTATATAATTTCTTTATAAATCTGCTATATAGCAGCTTTTAAACATTGGGAGCAAATAATACAACTTCTTCGTAAAACAAATATTAAGTATGACATACAAATAAATGTGTGAAAATAAATGACATTAAATATTGATCCCATTTTTTCTTTACTCTTCTTTTCTCTGAAAACAAATGTGGGTACACAAACAAAAATACCTTGAATCTAGCTTACAATTCTCTACAGAAAGAACTAAAAGTACTTTAATGAGAAAGGTAAGCGGTAAATGTCTGAGCTGTAGTAAGGATGAGAGAGGAACTTTTTCTCACCTCAGATTATCCACATTAACTTACTGAGAGGTGAAGTGCACACCTCTGAAGAGCCTCAGTGGGTCCAGGTGTTGACTTTAAAGTGATTGCTAATATTTCAGGATCACAATTAAGCACATAAAAATAGCTGTCTCTTGGTTAGTACCTGTTAAGCCTCATAAAGAAAGTACTATCCTATGACATGTTTCTCAATTTCACATGTTTCTTGATTTTTTTGTTACACTAATTTTATAGTTCTGGCAGAGCAGGAAATCTAACTAGTTTAATATTTTGACCGCGCTTCATAACTATCTGAATCAAGCATGTTTTAATATCTTTCTGTCAAAATAACAACTGATTTTCATTTAAATTATTTTTTAATATAAGGCGCAACATTAAATCAATTGAAGAAACAGTTGTGGCCTCCAGCTGTGTCATATTATTACATTTTTAACACATCAAATGATTGAAAAATGTAGAGCATCATTTTAAAGATGTTAATCACCATTGGCCTTTAGCAATGAATGGCTGTAGCTTTAAAGTCCCTCCTCCAAAAATGTTAAGCGCTCCTTAACAAACTCATGGCTCACTTATTTCATAAAAGGGATCTTTAATAATATATGTGTGTTATATCAACCACATAGTTCACTTTAACTTTGCAGTTTTACCTTGGTTATCTTTTGTATTCCATTATCTCACAGCATATAATCTAAAGTGATAAAAGTCTTTGGTAGATTGCTAGGCAGTGTGACCCTTGGGAATGCCAGACTTCCTCACGAAATCCTGCCCTTAAGATAAAAAAAATAAAAAGTTTCCTTCGTTTTATGTTACATGTGAGTTTTGCTGCAATTTCTGACATTTACTCATGTGAAACAACTTGATCAGTTACATGATTTCTAAGTATAAGTGATAAAAAATAGTTATGCAGGTATATAAACAACACTGAAAGGGGCCAGCTCTGAGAGCAGCTGAGTGGACAGGCAGGGTCTCTCACCTGCACCACCCACAGAGCTTAGTACTTGCATGGAGGCTTTATCTCTATATCTCCACTAGGAGAGGGGTTTAGGCATGAGAATAAGAAGTGAAGCCCTTTGACCCCAAGAGGAGGTCGGAGTTCATTGCATCTTTCTGAGTCACTGACCCGAACTTGATTTTGGAATCTGTTGGTCCATCAGGAATATTTGAGGTTTCAGAATAAGTCTGACCACAGCCCAATACACACAAGTTTTATATCTATACCTAGTTGTCTATATAGGAAGCCTGATAATTGTATTATTCATCTTGATTTTACTTTCTTACTGAGATATATATATAGATAGATATATATAGATAGATATATACACATACATATAATATAATGTATATTATATAATTATATGTATATTATATAATTATATAATATTATATAATATTAGAGTCTGCAACTGTGATTATAGATGTCTATTTTCTTTGAATTTATTACGTTCTTAAACTTAACTATATCTTCCTATGGATTAATCTTTTATGTCATAAAGATAATTATATCTTTCCTATGGATTAATCTTTTATGTCATAAACATCTCTCCTTGTTCCATTAAATTTTTTAACTTCTATTTTCTTTTTTGTAATATTGATAGTTTCCCTCCTACTTTATTGTGCCATTATTTGTATGATTAATCATACTTCTCTTTATTTCCAAGTTTTTGGCATATTTTGGTTTTAGATGTGCTTTTCATAAATTGCTGGATTTTATGTTTATTTCTCCCAATCTTTGTATAATGATAATAAAAGAAACAGCTGACATTATTGTTCTCCTACCATGGCCAGGAACTGTTCTAAGTACTTTCAGTGTAGTAAAAGACTGAATCCCCAGAACAATTTTAAAAGATAGTTATTAATCTCACTTTATACATTGGACAACCTTTGTCCATATGGTGGAGAAGGTAGTCACATTCAGCCATCTGGCTTGAGAGCCCACACTTTAAGCCCACTGTGCTCCTTCATGTTTGGGGGTGTTTTTATTTTTCCATGTACATTTAATAAAGAGTGAGAGAAGACACATTAGGGAATATCGATGTCATAGCATCCTAATTGATACAATTTCTTAAAATGTATTTACCTACACACTATGGCATAGGAGTTTAGGCCCTCTTTCATGGAACTTACTACAGTCCATCAGGAGGTTAGGGCCAGAAAACATACCTAAAACAACAAAGAAAGCTTTGAGACATTTCAGAATTGACTGCTGAATTATTTCACATACTTGTAGGCATGCTATTGAACTCAAAGGAAATGGAAGGCATTATGAATTGCTTTATTTTACATAATTTGAAACATAGCCATATATTTACTCAACTTATAGTTAACCTAATACACATCTTTCCTTGCTATGTTAAGTACTTAAATTTTTTCAGTAGAATAATTTAGAAATATATATGCATTCATATATCTAGAAGTATGCAGAGATACGGAGGAGAAGCTGACACAATTTCTTTTTCTTAGCAGCTACTATGATCTAAACATATATGTGGATTTGGTTAGTCATCACAACTATTCTGCTGGTAGGAGTAAAAGAAGATAGAACAAATAGTTATTAACCACTTTTGTGCCAGGCAATCTCTTTTTCATTCATTCATGCACTCATAAATGTATGTATATATGAATGCCTTTGTTTAATTAATACTCCTGAGTCCCCCACTATGTGTCTGGCAATATTATAGATACAATGGAAATGTGTAGACGAACAAAACAACTAGTTAACAACCATAGACAATATATTATGTTATGGGAACAGATAGTAGTAGACAATTTAATCCTTACAACCAACAGAAATATCCCCAATTAGTAAGTGATAAAACATATATTCATCAGTCTTGGGACTCAGCATCTGAGTAGTAACTGGTAAGTCACCAAGATACACAGTTTCTCCAACTTTGAAGATGATGATCTTTTCATTACATTCCATAGAAGGTGAGGAAGCCTTTTATATATTGTTATGCGATATACACATTTGGGTGGTAAACATCATTTTTACTTTATGAATAATTTACAGAATCATCCAATATTAGCTCAAATAATTTTATAAAATATTTGCTTGATTAAATATTTAAATGATCAAAATAACCAACATTCGTTCCTATTTTTAAATACATGGCTACTTATTTTTCCCCCTCTGGAATTTATTTATTGTCATGTGCATGTCACACACACACACACAAAAGCCAAAGATATTAAATTCTGCTGTGTCTTTCAGTCCTGTGGCAAGGCAACTTTCAGCACCTGTATTAACCAATACTCATCTCCACTATTCATTTCAGTGACCTCAAAATATTTTGCTTTGTTTACACTAACAATATAGAAAGAATGATAATGCTTTTTTTCAATTATTGTTGCAGAAAGTACTATAATGAAATTCATTTTGGTTCCAACACCCTTGATCAAAAGAAAAAAACACTGAATTGTAGAACCTAAGTAGAGAGAGCCTCATTCATTTAAAAAAAAGATCACAAGAGGCCAGAGGGAAGGATGACTGGAGTTACTGAGCCTGAGAAGTCTGCAAGCAGTACTGAAGCACCATGTCCTCAGGTGAGAGCCCTCACCAGCCTTTCAATAAATTCATCTCCTCAATGGTAAACTGTCCAGAGACTTCTATTTAAGTATAATGTGCATTAAAAATACCCCGTGTGAAGTTATAGTTTCCTGGAGGCTTTTCAAACTAAATAGCAGATGTTCTATTCCAATCAGAAAATTCTTAGTCTACATAGAATTATGTCAAAGGTAAGAAAGGTAAGAAAGTCGAAGGCATACTCCCAATGACAACTACCCAACAATCACCTCCAGCAAATCCAACTTTGTTCTCAAAACCTGAAGCCAACTGTCCAGTGGCCCTTTAGAGATGCGAAGCCCGTTTAAATCACCATGCATTTTAAAGTGAGTGCAATACATTTTCTAAGGAATGACAAGCATCTGTCTGGAGTGAAAGATGAGCATAGCAAACTCTATACATTAATGTTTCTTTTACAACTAGCCCACTTTTCTCTTATTTGGAATGTTGAGGGACACACCCAAAATTACAGATGAAGAATCTATGAGGAGCATGAGCTGACGAAACTTTTATCTGTTATTTTCCTTGTGTTGTAAAGAGCACACCATCTATAAAATGATTTTAAAGTCCTTTCTTTGATTATTATAGTTATAGGTCTAATGTTCAACTCTTCACCATCTGGTAATCTTTAGCTACTTTTTGTTTAAAGCCTAATGCACAAAAAGGATTGTAATGCAACCAAAACAACATTGTCTTTTAGTTTTAAACCAAAACTGGAAAATTAATAATTTACGTATATATTAATTTTAATGAAAACTATCACATAGTCAGAAAATGATAAAGACCATTACAATATATACCATATACTCAGTTCTCATATGTAGCAAATTCCTTCAAAAATGTTTTGAAATCAAACATGGCAGATATTTTTAAGACCCTTTTATTTTTTTTAAGTTTATTTAGGGGCACCTGGGTGGCTCTGTCAGTTAAGCATTGGACTATTGGTTTTCGCTCAGGTCATGACCTCACGATTCATGAGTTTGAGTCCCACATTGGGCTCTGTGGGCTCTGACATCATGGAGCACTGCTGGGGATTCTTTCTCTCCCTCTTTCTATGCCCCTTCCCTGCTTGCACATGCTCGCTCTCTCTCTCTCTCTCTCTCAAAATAAATAAATGAAGTTTATTTTATTATTTAGAGAGAGAACACGTGTGAGCAGGGTAGGGGCAGAGAGAAAATTCCAAGCACAGAGCCTGACACTGAGCTCAATTCCATGAATCATGACCTGAGCTGAAATCAAGAGTCAGACCCTTAACCAACTGAGCCACCAAGGCTCCCCTTTTAAGACACTTTTATATTTTCTTCAGATCCAAATACTCTTCCACCCTAGAAGTAACCACTATTATAAAAGTGCTATGTATCTTTGCAGTAAATGTTTTCATAGTATTTTACATTTGCATATATCATAAATAATATTTATTGTTGTTTTGCCTGACATTAAATCTACATTAAATCTATCATGCTCTGTATATCATTCTGGATCTTTCCTATTTATTCCAACATATTTGCTATTTATTATTTAGTTGAGCTGCTCTGTGGTTTTATACCCTATGAATATAGCATAATGCACAATAGGTCCTCCTGCTGGTAAACATTTATATTGATCAGGCTGTTTGTGATTGCAAATAATTCTACAATTATATCATGTATCATCTACATTATATCATATAAAAAGGTTCTCTGGGTGGTATTCTGACGTGACATTTCTGTTTAGCTGCAAATTGACTTGATACTACAGAAATTTTCTCCAAATGGATTGTCCACTGTAAACTGGTATCAGTTTCTGAAGTTTCCATTTTCCTAAATCCTTGCCCATTTTTGGATTGGTCTTTAATTTTTCCATATCACTTTTAGAGTTAAATTGTTAAGTTCCATGGAAATTTTTGTTGGGCTTTGATTAAAATGGCATTGAGTGTTTGTACTCAATTGTGAGAAAGTGACATTTTTATAGTTTTGAGACTTTGTATCCAAGTATGTGTGTCTCATTAGTTATTCTTCCATGTCCTTCACTACTATATTGAAATTTCTTCATAAGCTTATTGCATATACATTTTTATTACATCCTAAGTAACTGTAGTTTATAACTTATATAAATATTATATATATTAAATTTCTATTTGAAAATTGACATTATAATTGTTGAATTTTTCTAGCTATATTTCTGAACTCTCTTTTTAGTTATAATTGTGTATAATCTTATACTTTCTATGCAAACAATCCTAGTATTTAATTTACAAGTTACAATATTTTATATTTTTGCAATTATTATACGTTTAAGTCTTTTTTCTATTTAATAATAGAATCTCAAGTTGCATAATAGTGGTGACATCATTTCTGGGTTTTTTTTTCTTGTTTTAAATTGTACACAAGACCTAATATCTTATCATTAGGCATGATTTTTTATAAGGGGATGATCAGTAGATACTTTTGTTACAGAGGTTTTCTTCTATTCATAATTTAATAAAAATTTTTCTTTTTAATTATGAGTATGAATCCTACTGAATATTATTTCTTCCTCCACCAAATTAAGTTTTATACATTACTATGCAAAAATAATAAATTATATTTTAGAAAATGAGTTTTGAATCTTACTGAATACTGTTTTCCCCCATAAAGTTAGGTTTTTAATCCATTGCTTTGTTAATACAGTTTAATTATATTGTGGGATTTATTAGGCTTTTATTCTTTACTATGTTAACAGAATGAATTGCATTGGTAGATTCTGAGACAGACCCAATTCATTCCACCATTCCACCTATTTTTAATAAAGTACAGTGCGAATTGAGTTTGTAAATAATTTATTTTAGGAATTTGTTATCTAAATATTGATACATTTTATTTGATTATACTTTTCTTAGGTTTTCCTTGTGCAGTTATTAAGGTTATCTACCCTCACACAATAATTTAGATAAATTTCCTATCCTTTCTAGTCTGGAACCACTTGTATTGGAAAGGAATGTATGCTTTTAAAGGTTTATAAAAACTGATGTATGAAATGTTCTGGGCCAGGTATATAATTGGGGTATAAGAGTCTCTTCTTGACAGTGGAATTAATTTATTTTTGTTGTTTTATTCCTTTTTTTTTTTAAGGCCTTACCTTATTCCTTTTTTTTTGAAGGCCTCCTTACCTCCTTGTTGAAGGTCAGTGTCACAGGCCCCATCACGGCTTCCTTCTTTTTTCTGTTTCTTTCTGTCGATCCTAGTAATACATTTCTTTAGTCAAAAAGTTGCTATCCTTGAGACACTCTCCTGGTTTGCGCTATCGTTCCACTGCCTCCCCATCACTCCAGGACTTCCCCTTATGATCCTCCTGAAAATCATCCCTCCTTATGTCCTTGTTGAAGGCCAGTGTCACAGCTTCCTCCGTGTTAATTTATCCCTAATGTTTTAGAAGCCATCCTAAAGTAGCTAGATTCAGGGAGTTAATAGTTTTGAAGCTTTTGTGAGACTGAATGTCTATTCTGTTCTCTCCCTGGAGAGATGATTTGGGTATAAAATTCTAGTTTGAAAATACCTTCTCAAACTTTTGAAGGAGTTTCTTGTATTTTCATTTCACTGTTACTTCTACAAAGCTCACTGATATTTTTACTTTCTCTTCTTTATATGTAACATCTCTTTGCCCCTCTCTGAAACCTTGATGTTCTAAACAAGGGTTTATTGCAGGTAGGGCTTTTGCACTCATTGGAATAAGCACTTTGTGGACCCTTTTGGATTGGAACTATAGTTCTTCAATTCTGGGAAATTTTCTGTGATCATGGTTCATCACTCTTCTCCTTTGTTTTCTCTGCTTTTACCTGAATGCTTATTTATAGTATGTTGGACCTCTTAATTTGATTTGCCTAATTAAAACATTTTTTTTCTTCACATAATATTCATCTCTTCATCATTTGGCATTGCCTCCTGAAATATTTCACCAGCTTTTCCTTACCTTCCTATTTTACTTTTTTATGTCATTTCTCTTTTTTATTCTTCTCAATAGCTTGTTCTTTTTATATAAATGTTCCCTTTTTAAAAAGCATCCTACTCTTTTCATCTATGAAATATATTTTATACCTCAGTATATTAAAGTATATATTAATATTTTCTTCTGTCTCCCATATATTTCTATTTTTTCAAACTTTCTCAATATCAGTTTTGTTTGGGCCCCTATCTTTCATGTTAGTGACAGTTCAAATGCCACAAATGCCTGGTGGATTCTTTGGTGGGGTGAGAGAGTTAAGGTAAAAGGGGTTATGGTTTTAGAAAACTAACTGCCACTACTCTATAAAACAAACTGAGAAATTTTGACTTTCATCTCATTTCCCATTGACAATGCCCACATGTGAATGTGCTCATGACAGTATTAGTTTGGAAGGTGTATCTAATATTTCAGAAAGATTCACAGAAATTTGGTTTAGCTACACAAGTCACTAAAGCATCGTGTTGTTTTGTCTTATGCCATAATTATAGCTACTCAATGAAGTTATACTAGCCAGCTCCTATTGCTAAGACATTTTCAATATGATTAGTCATTGATTACTAACTGCAGGCTCTATTTCGTAAATTAAATATTTCAAAATGCCCAATCCTTACAGAAAGAAAAACAAATAAGCATTTGATGGTAAAATAATTGGCAACATATATCCTTGATAGTCTCAAGATCAGAGTCTGTTAGAGTCTTAATACTCTCTGTTACTTACACCTTAGTGAATACCATGTAATGGTGGGATTCTGGACTGTGGAAACAGGCTGGAAGGAGTCATTTTACACAGTCTGACTAACTTTGCTGTGTTCCATGGCTGAAGTCATCCATCATAACCTGGCCAACTACAGGGGTGTCAAAATGGAGAACACAGGAGATAACATGATTATACATAGCATGATTGTGTTAAAAGATCATGCTTTCTTTTTTACAAGTCATTGCTGAGCTTAAACTTTGAATCTGTAAAAGGGAAAGAACTTGATATTTTATATTTGATGACTTTTAATAAAATAACATTTTTACAGATGCTTTCAGATAATACATGGTAATGGTAGAAAAATGTCAAAAATAAAAAAATAGGAGGGAAGAAAATAGAATCTCCGATGACCAAGATGTAACTACTGTGAAACTACTGATATATTTCTCTCAGGCCTGTCACCATGAGAATATTGTATAAATGAATGTACATGTTTATTGTTTCATTTAACAAATATTTGTGGAGTGTAAATCCTAGGCCAGGCACTGTTCTAGATATTTGGGAGACATGAAGACCAAACTTTAGATAGTATTGTCAGAGATGGGTGCTGGGTGGCTCAGTCAGTTAAGTGTCCAACTTCGGCTCAGGTCATGATCTCGCAGTTCAGGAGTTTGAGCCCCACATTGGGCTCTCTGCTGTTAGCACAGAGCCTGCTTCAGAAACTCTGTCCCCCTCTCTTTGCCCCTCCCCAACTTGTTCTCTCTCTCTCTCTCAAAATAAATAAACTTTAAAAAGACTAGATAGCATTGTCAGAGAAGTACTCACTGAGAATATAATTGTGTATTAATCATTGATAATGGATTTGATTTGATATAAATCACATAATTGGTTTGAAGTGCTCAGTGGTGTTTCCTTGCTATGGAAGGGACTGACTTCTGCTTCTGTCAGGCTATTAACATAGGGACACATTGCCTCAGTGCATCTCATGAACTAAGCTGATTTTACCAAGGGGTTTAGTTTCTGTTAGGGCTTCTCAAGCTTCAGTTTGCCGATACCTTCATTGTCATTCTTCAAAGGCTTCTAACTAGGGTCTGGAAGGTTTACAAAAAATACTTCTAGGTGGATCCTGAACTGTAAATTGTGTCCCTTTAGCCCACAAGTCTGCTCAGCCTCAGCCTCTCAGTCACAACTTGTGTACCAACAAATATTCAAAAGGAAGAGCAACATGGAGTAGCAGATTCATTTGTCTATACTTTTTAAGGGGGATCTTAGGCCCCATAAGTTCTCAGTACATTGGTAGCTTCTTAATTCCTTTGATCAAATTCCATTTTTTTCCTTTTTTTTCCTATTTATTTTGTGCTTGAAGATTGAATCACACCAAACTAATCTGCCATCACCAGAGGTAGAAATAAATCCTCCTTTCTCCTCTATAACTTTATTCTGTCCTGCTATTATGACTGCCTTTCCCTCTTCTTAAGTCACACATGTCCTGCCTTTTGGGGAACTTAAATATCTATGCGGTTGCAAAACATAGTCTTATGGCATGAGATGTGGGAACAGAAGTAAGGATCTAGGGAATTTAAATTACTCTTATCAACTCTTACCCTTCACTATACCATTTGTAGAACCAGATAGGTCTGAAGCTTTGAAGGTGTGTAGTTTGAATTGGAATACGTATCCCTATTTCCCTTGGAGGAGCTTGGTTTTGTTTTCATCTCTTTCAGTTGCTATGTTGGGTTCCACTTTCTCTTGCCTTTTGTTCTCAATATATTGTAATTCTGGTTTAGGGCTATCTCCTAGTCTCATCCAATGTGGAGCATGTGTTTCTGTTGTGCGTTAGCCTTGATTTTATGTGATTGTCAAGGTCAGAAGTGACTAAAAGGGATTTATTCTGCTAGTTTAACAATGAAATGTCCAAAACATGTGATGCTTATTTATACACATGAATGAAAGACTAAAGTGATGAGTTTTTCTTAGCACATGAGAAGTCTTCTTTTCACTATTAACTAAGCCTATTACCTGAATGAGAGAATTGACTGTGAACTCTGGTTTTTTGTGAGTTGGACCTAAGAAGACATGACAATGAAATGTAATGTATTATCCTGGATGGGATGTTGTAACAGAAAAATGATACTAGATAAAAACTAAAGGAATTTTAAAATATGGACTCTAGTTAATAATAATACATAAACCTCTTTGACCTTGGCCGCAGTAGCTTCTTACTCAACATGTCACTGGAGGCAAGAGAAACAAAAGCAAAAATGAACTATTGGGACCTCATCAAAATAAAAAGCTTCTGCACAGTGAAGGAAACAATCAGCAAAACTAAAAGGCAGCCAACAGAATGGGAGAAGATATTTGCAAACGACATATCAGATAAAGGGTTAGTATCTAAAATCTATAAAGAATTTCTCAAACTCAACATGCAAAACAAATAGTCCAGTGAAGAAATGGGCAAAAGACATGAATAGACACTTCTCCAAAGAAGACATCCAGATGGCCAACTGACATATGAAAAAATGTTCAACATCACTCATCATCAGGGAAATACGCATCAAAACCACAATGAGATACCACCTCACACCTGTCAGAATAGCTAACGATAACAATGCAGGCAACAACAGATGTTGGCAAGGATGTGGAAAAAGAGGATCTCTTTTGCACTGCTAGCGGGAATGCAAACTGGTTCAGCCACTCTGGAAAACAATATGGAGGCTCCCCAAAAAATTAGAAACAGAACTACCCTACAACCCAGCAACTGCACCACTAGGTATTTATCCAAGGGATACAGGAGTGCTGTTTCGAAAGGGCATATGCACCCCAATGTTTATAGCAGCACTATCACCAATAGCCAAAGTATGGCAAGAGCTCAAATGTCCATCGATGGATGACTGAATAAAGGAGATGTGGTATGTATATACAATAGAGTATTACTCAGCAATCAAAAAGAATGAAATCTTGCCATTTGCAACTATGTGGATAGAACTAGAGGGTATTATGCTAAGCAAAATTAGAGAAAGACAAATATCATATGAGTCATATGATATGAGTCACTCATATGATGACTTTAAGATACAAAACAGATGAACATAAGGAAAGAGAAGCAAAAATAATATAAAAACAGGGAGGTGGATAAAACATAAGAGACTCTTAAATATGGAGAACAAAAAGAAGATTACTGGAAGGGTTGTGGGAGGGGGGATGGGCTAAATGGGCAAGGGGCATTAAGGAATCTACTCCTGAAATCACTGTTGCACTAAAAGTTGGATGTAAATTTTAAAAATTAATTAAATAGAAATTAAAAAATAATAATACATAAATATTGGTTCACTAAATGTTAACAAATGTACTAAATAATAGGATAAACTGGGTGAGAAGCATAAAGGAGCTCTCGATACTACATTCTCAACTTTTCTGCACGTCGAAAACTGTTCATAGCTATAAAATCCATTTTGTAGATATAGGCAAAAGATATAGGCATTTTACCCCCAAAAATATATGGATAACAATTAAGCACCTGAAAAAGTGCTCATTATCACCGATTATTAGGAAAATGCTAATTGAAATCACAGTAATGATTTGCATCACTTTGCATGCCTGTCAGAATGGCAAAGAGACACAGAAAGAGAAGGGGAAAAAAGAGAGAAAAGGAAAGGAAAGGGGAAAAAACTTGATAGTAACAAAAACTGGAGAGTTGGTGGAGCAGTTGGAACTTTCCTACACTGTTGGTGAGAAGGCAAAATGGCACAGCCACTATGGCTGTTTGCAGTTTCCTATAAAATTAAAAATACATTTACCATATGATTCAGCTGTGAATTCTAGCTTTTGACCCAAAATACATGAAAACTGATGTTCACACAGAAACATATATGTAAGGTTTTATGGCAGCTTTATACATAATTGGTAAAATTAAATCCAACCTACATGCCCTTCAGTTGGTAATAGATAAATGATAATATGTCCATATGAAGAAACACTACTCAGCAGGAGAAGGAAGCCACTACTGATACACACATCAACGTGGGTGACTCTTAAATGCAGTATACTAAATGATGTAAGACAACTCCAAAGACGGCATACTGTGGAGAGACAGATTGACTACAGAGGAGCATCACAAGATAGCGTTTGGAGGGTGACGGAACAGTTCTGCATCATCTTGATTGTGTGTTAGTAATTGCGTAAGTCTAAGCTGTTGCCAAACTTTATAGAACTATATACCAAGCAGAGTATTTACATTATGCAAAGTAAAAACTAAAAAGCAAGGAAAATAAAACATTGGACTTTTGCAATTCTCATAAAAAGTTCCCATTTGTTCTATGCAGAAATGAGCACAATTTAGAAATAGAATGACCCTGATAGGAAAAAATCAATAAGCCCCTGAATAGTACATTTCCTTGAAATATAACACTCTTTTCTCTTCTTTCTAACATAGTGATGGACTGTGTACATGTTATGAATTCATAACATTGCATATTTTATTAAATTACTCTTTTAATATCTGGACTTGTGAAAATTCACACCACAAACACCTCTTGTTGATGTTTCTATTCTTAAGCAAATTAAAATATCTTTATCAATTTATATCTTTATCAATAAATATCAATTTATTTACTAACTTCTGCAAGTATAAATGCATTCTCCTGACACTCCTGAGTCTGCTCACATTAAAACATATGTGTGAGTTAATACTGCATTGTGTTCATTTTTTCTCATTCTTATTTTTTCTATAGGTATTTCTCCCTAAGCTGATATAGAAACAATATTTAATGTCTTCTTCTTTCAAAAAAATAATAGTGATGGGTTATCCCAATCCTGCAAATTGTGCCATTGACAACTTCTCTGAATTTCAGTCCCTTTCCAAATGCAAAAACCTTGAAAATCCAATTAGAACTAGAGATGATGCTACATTGATCTCAATTATGAGAGGTAAAACTTTAATCAGACTTTTAAATTAACCAGAAAATGAGACCTAGTGAACTTAGAAATCACTCAGTTTATCAAGGAAGATAGAGATTTATTACTTATCTACCTATTTCTAATTGTCATAAGGTAATTGGGATGGGTGAGAAGAACCCTAATTGATTCTTAGATTCTTTACTTGGTCCTTTAGAACTTTCTCCCTTCTTGCCTGCTTCTCTGGATTCTATAATTCTCAGTGGGACTGTAGATACTTCTAGAGTATGTACCAGTGCCAGTGAATGCTGGCTGTGCGCCAGAGCTGGATAGTCATTTAAAATACTTCTTTCCCCTCTTTTTCCTTGTCAAGTGAACTCAAATTTTAGGTAGTTCCCTAGCTAAGTTCCCTAGTTCCCTAGACGGCATTCCCCAGCCTCCTTCTTAGTTAGTCAGGGACTAGGGACTAATTTATGATAATTAAATGTAAGTTAGATTCCTCAGGGAAGCTGTTTTCAAGAGACTGGCAATCCCTTTCTCTGTTCTTTCTCCTTCCTGATGGCTGGATTCAGGACTAGAGCTAAAATAGCCATATGCGATTATGAGTAGGAAGCCCAAGCAAAAGATGACAGGCCAATAAATTAAGTGTTCATCAAATTTTTTTCCATAGAAGCCCAGATGTTTCTGGTTTTGCAGTTATACTGCCTCTGTATCTCTTCAGTTCTGCTGTGAATGCCTAAATCCCTATAGAGAATATGTAAATGAATGGGAATGGCTACATACCAATAAAACTTGATTTACATGAAACTGCAGACGATAGTTTCTTGACCTCTGAAATAGAATAAATCTGATTGCTAAAATGGTAGAAATATTATTTTTTCAGCCATGTGGAATTTGGCATTTCCTCAAAAAGTAAAACAGAATTACCTCACGACCCAGCAATTCTCCCTCCAGGAATATACCCAAAGAATCTGAAGCAGATTCAAACAAGTATTTGTACACATTGTACACATTGATAAATAAAATGTGGTATTACATACAATGGAATATTATCCAGCCACAAAAGGAATGAAGTACTCTTACATGCTACCATGTGTATTAAGCTCCAAAATAGTACTTTAAGTGAAAGTAGCTAGACACAAAAGTTCACATATATAAATTCATTCATATGAATATCCAGAATAGGTAAACATAGAAAACAAAAGCAGATTGGTGATTTCCAGGGTTGGGGAGAGGGGAGAATGGAGATTAAATGTTTAATTAATATGGAGCTTTAGTTTGGAGAGATGGAAATGTTTTAGAACTAGACAGAGGTGATTGTTGAGTAACATGGTGAATGGATTAAATTCCACAGATTCGTCCACTTTAAAATTAACTTTAATGAAAAACTTTAAAATTAATTTTAATTTACTTTAAAGTTAGCTATTTTAAGTGGTTAATTTGATATAATGTGAATTTTACCTCAATTAAAAAAATAAAACAAAAAGAATGAATTCTAACTAATACACTTCTCTTTATTTACATGGCCACTAAGTGTTCTCAGATTAGAGTTGCTTAATTATGTTTCATTAATTAAAACCAGGATATTTCATGTAACTATGTTTTGTGCATGTTGGTTCCTGACTCTGCAATATCTTATCTTCCAGATAGGCCTAGAAGATATCTATTCTTCACTATCCAGCTCAACAATGACTAATGAATGCCACACGCATGCTTGCAACAAGTGTAACCTCCTTACTTCAGGTAAATTGTATGGTTCCTCCTTGTCACATTGTGCTGTCATTACCTTTTCACATGGTCTCTCTGACATTAAAATGGGGACCCACAATAGCAAGAAGGATGGATTTATAAATCTGTATATTGCCAACATCTGTGTTGCTGGATGATAGTAGAAGTTGCATAATATCTGCTGAACTGATGACTGAAGCCACGCACTCATGTACTTTTTTGGTATTTTGTTATGTACTAAACTATATAAAAGGAAACCTGGGTGCTAGCAGTTGCTGCTAGGACTAGTCTGAGAAAAGAGCCCTAAAATAGGATTCTGCAGCTGTCCAGTTGACAAGAAAAACTCTATCACTAGTGGTAAGTCCACTACAAGTAGCCCATGGCTAGTAAAAATTGTCATAATTTCCCAAATGATTAGAGGGTTCCAAGGAAGTAGTCTGTTGCAGCACAGTGTAGATACAGTGGAGAAAGACAATGAAAGGCTGAGGGTGCTTGATCACAGATCTAAGGCTAGATGTGAAAGTCAGAAGGACTTCTAGGCAGAACATAAAGAACCTCATAATTTGAAATCATGGATCAGGAAAAACTAAGACCTTGAGCTGAATTATAAGGGCAAGAGAATGTTAGAGAAGACTGAATTATTCACTCCGGCAAGTCTGATATGCCACAGGACTATGGCTGGATAGGAGTGAAACCCTGAGATTCAAATGGGTGGGAAAACCTCTGGGTTGATGCACTAAAGAACCATGAGACTCACCTGAACCCCCCAGGAGACTTCTGCAGTGTCTCATTTGTCCCTGCCAAAGACTAGACCCTCACTCTTGCCTGAAGATGGAGTGTATGCACCCCTTAAGATAAAACCCGCCTTCCCTCCTGGCCTCCAGACTGATAGATTAGATACTAACAAGACCCACTTGGAGACATTCTATACCTGCTAAAGGGAAATCGGAAAGTGCCTCCTGAATGAGCTGCAGGAACTAGTTAATAAGTACTTAGGAGAGCCAAGAGAGAATGCATGGGACTGGGTCCAGCAAGCGAGGAATGAGAGGGAGAACAAAAGTTGGTTAAACGAGAGACTGTTGACATGGTAACATTATATTATGGTATACATTTAACATCCAGATAGGGACCCTGAGAGTTGGTGACAAAAGTGCCTCTACGCCTAAAGTGCCAGCAACTTATTGAAAATCTACTTTCAGGGAAGGGTAATTCCAGGACCTCTGTCATCAAAGATGGAGGAGGAGATTAAGAGGCTCAGAGAAGTGGCATGCTAGAGTGACAACATTCCATGTAGCCAGAAAACCCACTCCATTTTCTAACGTGGCCAGATTGCACTGCTAGGGTACCAGCATCACTGAGAAGCACAGTGGTGGTGGTCCTCTGTAAACCAGGGATGATGTCACGAGATGCAATTGCAGAAATGGGTTCATTGATGGCAACGGGATTGAGACATTTCCATGATAATAGAAGCCAGATGGCAGTCTTAATCATCACTACAAAATCTCTGGCATTTGAGATAATTGCATTTTGAGAGAAGTCCAAACTTGGCTCAAAGAGACTATTGATTTCTCAGTCCCCAAGGTGCCAAACTGACACCAACAAGAAGTGTTGTGATAGAAATATTTCAATCTATTTAAGGGTAATTCTCCCCATTGGCCCATCTCAGATGTAACTGTGGAGAATAATAGACATTAGATACCCTCACTGGGGGCCTACTAAGATTATCACAATGGACTCTGCTTTACCACCGGAACAGGGAATCCTTGTTATAGCTCTCTAAGGATATGGTGTGCGTTAGAGATTGTTAAAGTCTTAAACTCTTTACCCTTTTTTGAAATAAGTTTTTTTTTTTTCCTTTTTAATCATGGTTGCTTTCATTTCCCATCTGGTCTAGACAAAGGAAAATGAACGATGCACATCACTTCAAGGTCTTGGAGCACAGAAATTGATATCGTCTCTTTGAACAGATAAGGTGAGTAGACTTTTAGTAATAGTAATGTAAAACTGTAAAAAAGTAATGATATCATGTTAGATGTGTTATTTTTTAATGTGTCTTAGGGAAACGTGGGTCTGCAATCTTTGTGTTACCAAAGCATGGAATGTAGTGGAAAACTTACTGTTTTCTGTCTGGTATGTTTTGACCTTCTTCTAATAACAGTGTCTTGATTTTCTGGTGCAGAATGACCATGGCCTCACTTTAATTTCCTGGGTTATAGATGGGTACATCCTGTTCCCATACCCAAAGCTGTGTGTGATAGAGATCTGACTATTCTCTGTGTATTGTGAGTATGTGTCCTGAGTGAAAATATAGGATCTTAGTAAAGGACTGTTTTTACTGGGCCCATTAGGGAAATAGCTTTAATTTTTTTTTAATGTATTTATTTTTGAGAGAGAGAGAGAGCGAGTGGGAGAGGGGCAGAGAGAGAGAGAGAGGGAGATACAGAACCCAAAGCAGGCTCCAGGCTCTGATCTGTCAGCACAGAGTCCATCGCAGGGTTGGAACTCATGAACCATGAGATCATGACCTGAGCCGAGGTCGGACGCTCAACTGACTGGGCCACCCAGGCGCCCTGGGAAATAGCTTTTAACTGTGGTTGCTGAGGAGCATCATTTGAGGAGAATCTGCTTAAGAATTAAGACTGCAAGACAAAGCCCAGAGAAGGAGATGAGAAGCCCTATATCCTTCAGGCATTATTTGAGCATCTAGACCCAGCTGTGACTGCAGTTAGTCTTTTCTGGGCTTAAAAGTAAGGCTAGCCAATGAATTTTCTATTTAGTTTAAGTTGTTTTGTGATGGGTTACAGTAAATTGCAACCAGAGTCTTGACCATCATGCTATCTCATCTTCATTTCTTCTACTCCAAATTTTTCAATTGTACCGAATACATATAGGAGATAGTTCTTAACAGTACTTCATTTTTTCAGAGATTTAAAAAAGTAGATGTGTATTCTTCTGCATTGTTAGAGTCAATATTGTGCTCTTTGAATCCAGATTCTTTTTCCCCCCATAAGCTGCTTTCATTTTCCTCTTGCTCTCCCACTCTGTCTCAGTTTCTCAAATGATTTTTTAATTGGATCAATGGTTCCTGAGCAAATAAGGTGGCTTAAATTCTCCTGGAATGTCGTCCCTTTCCATTTGGTTGCTATAAAAATCACTCTTCTCACATCTCAAATAGGGAGGCCGGTTGACAAATTGAAATAAGCAATTCAGTGATTCAGTAGCCTAGGGGAAGTAACGAGAAAGCCAGGTCCTTGGTAATGCCAGAAATAACACTTTCACGATAGTTTCTTCTCTGTCTTTGATTTAAAACCTGCACTTGAAGACAAATATTTATATCCAACTTTGGATTTGGGCTCAGTCTATGCCAGGTACACATTTTGGCAATGCCAAGAGGTTCCCACTACTGCTGCCCACCTGTTCAGTGACTATTTTCAGCTACATTGACTGGTCTCTACTTCCTTCACTCACCACAGGAAACCTCAGTTCTTCCAATGTTATTACTCTCTAATGTTGCTAAACTGCTGCCACACTGACCTGTTAGAGTACTAGGATCTGTCTAGGATCTAGACACTTTTCTGCTTGTGTCTTTATTTCTTACATTTTGAAGAGGAATGCACCAAACCGGGACCCTTTCCTTTAATTCCTGGTAACCTGTGTTTTTGTCATTGTCAGCACTTGGTCTCTTCTTTCAATAGTATCCCATTAACATTACATTTAATATAGGAAATACTTCAAATTTGTTGCGTGTGGAAAGCATCTTTCCCAAATGTAATTCTTAACACAGTTTTAGGACACATCTTCTCCATTTATAAATTTGGTTTTTCAGTTTGGAAGGTGAGACCACCAGGTGGGTATATTTTAAAGGTTGTATTCATGTTCTTATCATACCTAGAAGTTCCAGTTCATAAATAGAAAAGTATTGAGAACTAAGGAAGAACAACATTTTCTGAATTCGCTCATATTTAGTAATGCAGAATGATTTTTTAT
Organism: Neofelis nebulosa; assembly: GCF_028018385.1. NCBI lineage: Eukaryota > Metazoa > Chordata > Mammalia > Carnivora > Felidae > Neofelis > Neofelis nebulosa. The sequence continues at coordinate 41,956,493 of NC_080790.1, read as the reverse complement.
TCAACTGGCCACCCTGGTCTGTTATTTAAATTGACTCTCTGATTTAGGCTTTCACTTTTAATCTTGTTGAAATAATGTTAGTCTTGGTTTGTCTCACCTACAAACTATTATCACTTCCTCCAAATTGTTCCTGATACAAAATTGTGTCCTAATGTCCCTGACAGAATAGCTTCAGTAAATACACCTTTTGTCAATACAGGTGCCTTTCTCAAATATCTTCAGTGATTCCCTCTCATCTATAGAACACACACCTGCTAAAACATTGTATTAACTTGTCTAAAACTCTTCTAAGTTTTTTTTGTATGAAATAAAATTCTTAAAATATTACAAAATTGTATCCTTCCAATAATTGAAAGATAAGAAGGGACTTAGTATGCTGAAATCCTAGGTGGAATTTGGATACCAAAAACTTTCACAGAATGCATCCAACTTTCTCCCAGTGGGTTGTATGTTTTCTCTATAAACTATCTCTTAGATTCTTGACCCTGTGCTTTTGAGAATAATAATGTTTTATTTAGTCTTCAGTTTCCCCAGCTGCAAAATGACACAATACTCCCTTTCTGTCAATTGCTCTTTTCTTTCAACACTCAACACTTAGTTTAAATATCTACTATTTTGTCAAGGCTTTGGTTCTCCCACCCCAAGAAGGATTGGAAGAGCTATTATCCCTCCTGTTACACTGTAACACTCTGTCTTTAACTCCATTACACTACGTATCACATTGTAGAGTTATTGTTGATTTACTTGCCTGACTTTGCCCCCATGACTCAATACAGGGAAAATGTCTTTTATCTCTATGTCCATTCTAAATATTAGAGTTCCTAGTAATAGGCATATGTTGAATAAAGACCAAAAGAAAGAAATTAAATAATGTTTGTATATGCAGTCTGATAAGTAAGACTTAATGAAAGTGAATGTAAAGAGTAAAACAATATAATTTTGAACTATCCTGAAAAAAATACAAATTTAAATCCTGACACAGTCTCTATCATATTCTTGACTATTGAACAGTATTGAACAATAGGTTCATCTAAACTGAAAGAAAGAACAGATGATCATGGAAAGGTAGGGAGTAAACATGCATGCATTCCCAGGGACAAAAAGAAATTTACATCAGTTCCAGGACAGAGAGCTCAATCAGAAACAGAAATGTATACAGTGAGATTTCTTCTTTAATACCGGAACAATATCCAAGGAAGCAGTAATAGATGTGGACATGATTTGCTTGTAATCACAGAGGACTGGGAAATGCCAAAGACTGCATAGCTAAGGGAGACAAATGTGAGGTAGCTAATTATTATTTAATGTATGTTCTTCTTACCTGTACAAAAAGGTGAGGCAGCATTATCTGCAATCAGTTCAGGAACAATGACAGCCTGGCACAGGGAACCTAATTAGCTAGAGGTGGCAGAGAAACAGTGATCAAGTAAGATCCTCAAGAAAGTCTTAAGAGCTCAGGTGGGAAGGAGAAAAGGGGTTCAAGGGATTGATCAGGGACTTGGTAGCAAAATCATGAAGGTAGAGAAAAATCATGTCAATGTGGGGCAGAAAGGCCAGTGGCTTTAAAACAAATAAAAAGAAAGGCAAAGGAGATAAATTAGTAATAGATAAATTAAGTGAGATATATTAGTTTCTGCTGACATTGAGAGTTCAAAGAACACTGGCCCAGGTGCTGGTTGACTTGCATCCCTAGCATCACATGTAATTTTGATAAGTAAGTGGCCTTCTTTGCTCTTGGGTCTTTGATCTGAAAAATGAAAATCTTTGACTAGGTGGCCCCACAGACCCCCTAAACCTAGTTTTCCTTGTCTAGTTATTCTTCAGGGACATGAAACTATGGTTTTCCTGATTTCTATAGGTTCTACACCCAACAGAAATTCCTGGCACATACTTAGTGTTGAATAGTGGTTATCAAGTAAGGAATATCACAAATAATTATTTTATTCTCTATATTTGAAAGTGAATAGCCATAAGGTTATATGTATGACTGCCCTTGTGTTTATATGGTTTGAAAGGAAATGGGAGAACCCTCCTCCCCTAAGAGCTCAGAGAAGCTGTTCTCTGAGCAGCTGGGACTGGGAGAGTTTTTCTGGAAATTTCTGAAACTAATGACCATCTGAAGAAACTATGTGTACTGCCCTATGCCTTAACACTCTCTGGTTGGTAAACAAATGTCACTCTGGCTGTTAACATATGTTGGTTCGCGGTACGTTTGAAAGGCAATACTGCTTCTTGGTAGGCATGTCTGTACAAGCTTAGGGAAGCATTAGAGGAGGGAAGAGAAGCCACCTCCTCACCCCACCGTGTAGGCTTTGGGCCTGAGCGGTATCCTAGCCTTATCGTTATTAAAGAGCCCAGAATTGGTTGTGTATCCTTTTATGCAACTATTAATAATATGTGTCCTGTGTCCTATTCTGCAATTGTTTTGCAGTTGTCAGGAGTGCTTCCCTGTAATACCATCCAAATATTAGCTTAGCTTCATGTGAGTTTTAAAGCTTTAGCATTGCTATTACCTTAATGTTTGAGTGTAATAATAAATAGTAGATATCATGCATCGTGTCTGACACTTAGTAGGCACTCAGTAACTATTATTATGAAGGAATATATGATTACCAAGTTTTTTTCAAAAAAAAGGAAATGAAATCTCACAGAAATTGAGGTATACTTCATGTAACTAACATTCTCATTTTCCCACAAATGTCCTATATTTGCATAAGTGGTTTTATTACAGAATATTATTCAACACGAAGAATGTCCTTTCAATGTCTTGATAGACTTTATTAATAACTTTTATGATGTCAATATTTTGTGAGAGTAAGAAGTTACATCTGTTACAAAGCATAAACTAATACCCACCTCTTGGGGTGCCTGGGTGGCTCAGTCGGTAAAGCCTCCAACTCTTGGTTTCAGCTCAGGTCATGATTTCATGGTTTCATGAGTTTAAGACCCATGTCAGGTTCTGCACTGACAGCACAGAGCCTGCTTGGGATTCTCTCTCTCCCTCTCTCTTTGCCCCTCCCCGCCTTGTGCTGTCTCTGTCTCTCTCAGAATAAATAAATAAAGTTTTAAATAAGTAAATAAAATGAATTTATAAAAGAATACCCACTTCTTTATTACTGGACCACATGGTAAATTTCAAATTAAATTCCATGGAAGGCCAGGCAAATGAACTCAAGTCCACCCTACTTCCCACTTCTTCTATAAAGAAGGCCTTGTCTCTCAAAGGAAGGCAGGAGGAGGAATTTGAATGTCATCTCTGTTGGTAGAAAAGTGGCTGATTATGGTGCTTGCGCATGATTCTTTGTGGTGGCCTCTTTGCCACTTTACTGGCTTTTTCTAAAACACCCCGCACAGAGCTATAAAATTAATCTTTCCACACACAGTCCAGGTCATGAGTCTTTCTGCTCAAAATCTTCAACAGCTCTTTAGAGCTGGCAGAAACAGACTTTTAGCTCATGGAAGTGAAGACTGACTTCAAGTTGACTGTCCTCAGGGATCTGTTCATCCCACCAATTATTTGGCACAAGAATCAGTGTGTGTGTTTATCCCGTTGTCTAGCCTCTGCTGAAACACCTCCAGGGTCAAGACACCTACTACCTACTCTGTTTACACTCTGTTCTGTTTCTTAGAGTGTCCTCTCTTATTTATTCAAAAATCTATCTCCTTGCTGCTGCTGCTACTTCTGCTGCTATAGTAGAGCCACACAAAACAATTAAATTCTTTTCTCATATGTAATAGATCAGTATTTTGGCCCCCACAGACCTTCTAAACCTCATCTCTCCTTTTAATTCAGACATTTCTCCAGCCAGTTTCTACTTCTGCTGTTCTTAGCCATACTTCGAACTTCCCTGTAATATGGCACTTACCATAATCCTGTAGTTCCCTCTCACACAGAGAAGCACGTTTCCCCCATCTGCACACTGTGAATAGAACACTTTACATTATTGACCTCTCTCCTGTGCTGTTTGTTACATTCTGCCTTTACTTACAAAAAATATTTTACAAAATTTGATCCACACAATGGTATTCTCACAAGTTGTTTATAGGGGTGAGTTGGGGGAGAAAGATACGTAAAGTAATAAACATTTATTTCCTACACATAATATAGATACTAGTTACACAGGATCCTCAGAGTACTCAGAAGAATTTCAATTTGTGAATTTTCAAGGGTGGGTGAGAAATATGCTGTGTATTTTTTCTAAACTAATTTGACCACAGAACTCTGGGTTTCCTAAGATTAGATTTTTCATGGCAGGTTCTTTGGGACATGTTGGCTAATAGTTATTTATAACAATATCCCATCTCTCTTACTGGAATAGAAAGTTCTTAATGGCTCGGTGCATGTCTCATATATCTTTTTGCTACATATATCTTTGTTGCTACTGCTACAGTCACTTCCACACTGCCGAGTACATGGCAGGTATCAAAAATATTTGAATAATCAAGTGAATTAGTGAATGAATAGGCTACAGCTGAGTTTTTCGTCTTTGTTGAGTTCTTACAGAGATATGATATTTTCTTTGTTTCTTGTTTTAAAATTATTTATGGAAAGAAAATTAATTCTTCTCTTTTTAATGTTATCGTCTTTTGCTATTTTATTCTTGTCCTTTCATTCCCATTGACTTTTTTCTTATTTATCCACCTTTGAGATATAACAATAATTTGAGTACCCACTATGTGCCAAACATGCGGTACATATTTTACATGCATCATGCCCCTCCCTAGCCTCGATAATTCTATGACATAGGGATTATTATCCTAATTTAAAGATGAGAAAATTAGGTTCACAGAAATTAAACAAATTCTCTAAGGTATTAAAACTAAATAACATGACCAGAATCCAAAACATAGGATATCTGAGTTCAAACCTCACGCACCTTACTGCCAAACCATTCCCCCTGAAAACATGTAATTATTATTTCTTCTTGTATGGAACATATAGAAGGCATGACTACTGAATAAAATGTAAGACAAATACCTTACAAATGCAAATGATGGAATTCTGAGTCATCAAACAGTAATAGGTGAAATCAAAGCTTCTACAGAGTTATGGCATCCAGCCTCTTCCTAAATTTATTTTTCATTTTAGACTTAACCCAGGGATTAGATTTCAGGTCATGTAGAATCATGTGGAATCATGTGGATAAAGACATTTGTCCACCAAATAAGTGTCAGACATTCCCACATAAATGGTAAACACTTTAGGGAGCTTCCTGACATCTGTCACAACATGGGCTTTTCAATTAGGTAAAGATTTCTTGTTAGAAATTAGTTGGTGAAACTCTTGACAGTATTTATTCTGAAATCTTATGAGTAACCTATTAACCCAGGATTATAAATATCCATTGTGTATCATTTGCTTTTATAAAGACTTTTTATGTCCGTTTATAATACTAGTTCTCATATTTGGAAACTGAAGCCCAGAGAGAGTAGTCAACAGCGCCTGAACTAATAACATAATAGTTAAAGTAGGGCAGGTTTTCCAACTGTATAAACTTCTCTACCCTAGAACAGAGAGGAGTTAGAGGAATGGAAAGGAAGTGATTGGTTTATACTATTTATTGAAGGAAATCGAGTTTTCTTCCCAGTACCTCTCCCAATATGAATAAAATGTCCTATGATTATTTCATACTTCATAATATTTGATTTACTAGAACCTTATATAAACACCACAAAATTCACATCACCTATAACAATAAAGCTGAAGTTTGAGGAGAAAAAAAAAAAGGCAGGGTGGTTTTGTTATACAAGCCAGTTAGGCTGAGAAAAGTGGTCCTAGGCTATTCCTTCAGCACAGAAACCCATGTTTTCTACCTCATGATTTGACTCCTCTGTCCACAACAGAATAGTTTAACATTTTTAAATGTTTGTTCATTTTTGAGAGACAGAGAGAGACAGAGTGTGAGCAGGGAAGGGGCACAGAGAGAGGGAGACACAGAATCTGAAGCAGTCTCCAGGCTCTGAGCTATCAGCACAGAGCCCGACGAGGGGCTCGAACTCAGGAACCATGAGATCATGACCTGAGCCAAAGTCAGATGCTTAACTGACAGAGCCACCCAGGTGCCCCCACAACAGAATAGTTTAGAGGATGGCACTTGACCCAAAAGTGACCAGTTGATAGACTAACCAATAAAGTACAAGATTGAAGTACAAGTTTTGCCCGACAGAGAAGCTAGTAGCTAAGTCTGACAAAATAGTTTCTTTTTCTTCACGTGTTTAAATTGTAGTCACCATATCAGACAAACTATTGATAACAACAACTATTTTATAAGATTTAGAGATTGATTTGATGGTAGGACCCAACATACAGTTAGTCGGATAGATAAAAGACAGAACTCTTCATTTCTCATAACTTCAAATGAGAGATGACCCCCAGGCAGGGCCATAGGGGTTTGCACCCAGGGACAGGATAACAGCAAGTTGGAAGTTTAGGGCACAATTTGTATGGCAAATCGAATGTGGTTGGCTGAGTTTCTTAGGCCTCCTGTGTGTTGTCTAATTTGAATAACTTTGGTGAGCTCTGGGTAATGGGGCTGTTCCTAGTTGTCCAGTGCCCAGCCCTAGAGTTATTAGGGTGCCTGCCTAGTGGCCTTGAAGTGTGAGGACTTTAAGAAATGTCTGAAAACATTTATTTAAAACATTTATTTCCCACTCATGCAGCTAGAACAGTTCTCCTGATCTTGGATGAGCTCTGGTTGGCTTGGCTCCATGGCCCCTGTTTAGTTCAGGTCTACTCTGTGTGCGTCTCATTCTTTGAGAACCTGAAGGATACCTGGAACACACACTTCTCATGTCAATAGCAAAAGCACAAGAGAGAAGGTCCAATCATGTACGTATATTTGAAGCCACTGCTTTTGCATCATGTCTGCCAAAATCTCATTGGTCAAAGTTACACAGCCAAGCCCAAAGTCAAAGAGCGAAAAGTACACACTCTGCCTCTAGTGGTAAGAATTGAAAAATCACATGGCAAGTTTGGATACTGGGAGCGTGAGGATTTGGGAACCATAATCCCATCTACCACAGATAAAGAAGAGAGAAGAGGGAAGGAAAGAGATTAAAGATAGAATTGGTAATTGGAGGGGCACCTGGCTGGCTCAGTCAGTTAAGTGTCCAACTCTTGATCTTGGCTCAGGTTGTGATCTCATGGTTCATGGGTTCGAGCTCCACATTGGACTCTGCACTGACAGTGTGTGGAGCCTGCTTGGGATTCTCTCTCTCCCTCTGCCCCTCCCCCACACACATAGGTGCATGTACATGCTTCCTCTCTCTCTCTCTCTCTCTCCCTCCCTCCCTCCCTCCCTCCCCCAAAAATAAACAAGTAAGCTTTAAAAAAAAAAAAAAAAAAAAGAATTGGAGACAAGGAGATGACAAGGTAATGTACTCCCCAGTCACTGAATATCCTGCATGACTGTCCAAACCTAGGCTTCCTTATTCCCTTTCATACTTAAGACTTGACATTATTATCTTTCTTGAGTATCCTGAGGAATGCTTTGAAATACAACCCTTCTGTTTCCATATTTCTAACTGTATCTTTTCTTTTTAAAGTGTATTGTTTTCTAGATATTGAGTTGTATAAATTCTTTGTATATTTTGGATATTAACCCTTCATCAGGTCTATCATTTCCAAATATCTTCTCTCATTTGATAGGTTGCCTTTTTGTTTTCTTGATGGTTTCTTTTGCTATGCAAAAGCTTTCATTTTGGTGTGGTTTCAATAGTTTAATTTTGCTTTTGTTTTCCTTGCCTGAACAGACATATCTAGAAAAATGTTTCTATAGCTGATGTAAGGAATTACCACCTACATTTTCTTCCAGAAGTTTTATGGTTTCAGGTCTCACATATAGATCTTTAATCTGTGATGGACCTAAGTAAAATAAGTCAGTCAGAGAAAGACAAATACCATATGACTTCGCTCTTATATGGAATTTAAGAAACAAAAGGAAAAAAAGAGACAAGTGAAAAACCAGACTCTTAAATACAGAGAACGAACTGGTGGTTGTCAGAGGGGAGGTGAGTGGAGGGGGATAATTAAAGTAAATAAAGGTGATCCAGAGTACCTTTATCTTGATGAGCACTAGGTAATATATAGAAAGCTGAATCATTATATTGTACACCTAAAACCGATATAGCATTACATGTTAATTATGCTTCAATTTAAAAAAGAGCATGGTTGATTCAACCCTGAGATCTTGTATTTGAGCTTGAATTCCAAGTCCCACTTTTGAGTAAGGAGGAAGATGAAATAAAGACGGGAATGCTTTTCTGGGCTCCTTTTCTCTATCCCTTTTTTTGTATTCCCTCTTCATCACTCTATTTCCTGTCAGTCAGTGCTGCTAGCCTTTTCAGCTTCTTCCTGCCAACTTATTCTCCTCTGTTCTCACCACTTCTTTCTCCCTCTTTCATTTTCCGGGTCACTCTTTACCTTTTTCCCCATATTTTCCTATGCTCTTGCCTCCATTCTAGCTCACTTCTAGATAGTTTTTTCCCAATCTTGTTTTCTCTTCACTTTTCCCCTCCCTACGTCCAAAAGGGCCCCCTGAAAAGTTGTTAATAGGAGAGAAGCATTAGAGTTGCTTTTAACTTTACCATTTTCCATCACCATCAATGCTTAAGGGTTTTTTGGAGGGACAGTTCTTGTCCTTCCAACATATGAATGGACTTTCCAGTCTCTACCCAATTCTGGCCACTTATCATCAAGAGAAAGGAATATCACCACAACTGCTGCCTAACCAGATTGCAGGTCTGTCAGCAGTAGCTACTGGAGGGAACATTTTAAATCACTGCAAACTTTGAAGTATGTGGCTGGGGAGAAAGGGTCAAAACAATCCTAATTTCCCGGGTGAGTGTTGGCATGACAGAAAGAAAGATCAAACAAAAGTGATTATGACCTGAATTGGTCTTTAGGGCCAGGTTACAGAGAATCACCATAGCTTCAAACACACACACAGACACACACACACACACACACACACACTTTAACCCTCACCACTGCCACCACTGCTGTGTTTTTTTTCCAGGGAGACAGTGTCTTCCTGTTACCGGCTGCCCTTGTAGAAAGAACAGCTTTTATTATTCCCTTGGACCAGGGACCTTTCATATTCAATCTCACAGGCAAACTATAGCTTTTTCTTCTATAACAGAGCCCTGTAATTACTGTTATTAATCTTAAAATCATGGGTCCTAATTCCAAAGATTTCTTGTAACCTGAAAGTCTTTCAAAGCATAATGGTGCAAAAAAAAAATCACCCTTGCCAAGTGGCGTCTTCGCTTGGTAAATGCCAGCACTAAGAAGGATATAAACATATTCCCCAAACAGGTACCATAAACTGGGAAATGACACAGTGTCAACCATAAACATGTCTTTGCCACAGCCTTACTTAAAAATGTTCTCACTCACGAACTTGAGAGAAGCCTTTCAAATTGTATTTCAAAAAGAAAATCAATAAACCTGCAGCAACTCTACTTGGCTGGAAAAGTTTGAGCCACGTCTACTGCATTTCCCGGTGGCATCCTTTCCCTCCTTTATCACCCCTATTTCTTTCCAGTCACTGCTCAATCACTGGGATGAGACAAGCACCCCTCAGTACCAATCAATACCATGTGAGCCTTCAGTGAAGAAAAGCAAACCCTTCTTTCTGAAGGATTTTACTTCCTGCCTGCCTGCCTGCCTCGCCCTGTGTGAAGCCATTGCAGTCCTTCATCTATAAATGGCATATGTGTGTATGTGTTTGGGTGTGCATATTACAAATACTCTCTAGAGGGAGAGAGACATTAAGCTGTTATCAACCACTAATGTCACTTAGTAAATTAATTTATGTAATTAGAAGTATTAAAGAACAGGATTGCTAAGGGAATAGGACAAGTAGCAGACAGTCATTCAGGGGGAGGAGGCACAGAGGATCTCTGAAACATCGGAGGTGACCCTGACACAGAAAGAGGGAATAGAACTGGCACTCACTGCAGGGTAAGAACCTAGCAATCTGCTCCCATAAGCTTTTCTCTCATTTTGGCTCTGATTAGGCATCCTGCCTGCCTGTCCAATGACATCATTAAGTGCCTGTCTACCTTAACTGACTATCCTGAATGGGATTCCTTGCTGGTATAAATTCTGTTCAAGTTGGGCACATGATTTTTCTGTATCCTGAGTGTGTGCATTATTCCACTCCTACCCAAAAATGGGCATCTTTCACCCATAGCTTACAGTCATTCACATTGGATTGGGACAGTATGCATTCACGTCTTGATGAGATCATTCATGATGAAGAGGTAGTAGGACATTGTCGTAAATGACAGAGTAGGGCTTTCAAATTCTCCAAAGCCAACATGCTGTGCACTTACTGACTTTACTTACACTACCTCCCTCCTAATACTTACTGGGGAATGATACGATGCAGAAACAATCCACAGTATTGTATCTGATGGTGGTAGGGAAAGAAGGAAGCTGGAAAAGCAGTTAGACCAGCTGTTTTGGAATTGTGTCAATACGTTGACATCTTAAAATTTCTATTAAAAATAACTGAGAAAGAAGACTTGTGAGTTATTACTTGTAATGAGTTAGTGCTGATAAAGACTAAGATCAATGTTTAGTATTTAGCAAGTGCTACATGAGTGCTTGCTTAAAAAATAAATAAGAGCAAGTGCGAAGTGGCACCAATATCAGGTGCACTCACCCCTGGCAGGGGGAGGAAGGAATGGACACATGCAAAAGGAGAGAATGTGCCATGAATTAGGAAAGCGGCTGATAATTTGATAAGGTATGGTTGCTAATTATTCAGCTCTAAGGTTAAGTTTCATTGTATTTAAGTGGATAATAGATTGATAGATGTAAGAAATGGGGTAATCATGGTATTACTTTGTGAAACATGTTTCTTGCAGCATACATAAAAACAAACTGTGATAAACCATTTTGCAGATGGAGAAAGCTTAATGATATTTTGGAGTCATTTTGTCTGTTCCCTAGATAATAAGCATTAGATTTGGTATGGATTTGTCCGATTTCCTTGTCCATCTGCAACAAATCTTAGCCAGCTAGATATGCTGATTTAATCTTTTCATTTATATTATAATTTAGGTTAATATTAAAGTTCTCATTTATAATCTCATATATTGAATTTACTCACCCCATTTCAATTTTTTTTTCTTTGAGCTTTTGTTAACCCCTTAGCTGAGAGTGAGAGAATTTTTTGTATTTACTTATTCTAGCAAACAATGCCAACTTTTCTTGACTTGATCAATTTAACATCTCCCATAACTCCTTAAGTCCTTTTCCTTTTTTGTAAATATTCCATTTCAGTCTGTTAAGTGCTTAAACATTACTGTTTGTTCAAAATGTTCTTTATTTTATCTTCCCAAGAAAGTAAGCAAAGTATGGTAGATAAAGTACAGAGTTTAACATCTAATTAACTCTGAGTCTTAGTTCTGCTGCCTACTACTAAGTATATGATTTTATATATTACAACATCATTATTTTTTTTTACTTATCTGCAAAAATGAATAAATCAATACTTGCCCTTCCAAGCTCACAAGATTTGTGACAAAAAAAGTGAAAATGTGAAAATCCATTCTATAAATTTCTGATTTTCAAATAACTTCAATGAATATTTATATGTGAAATTAATCTTTATTGACTCAAAAGTCATTTAAAATTTCAATTTTTATTCTCATCATTATGATCATCAAATGTCAACATGTTGAGTATGTTCAAAATCCTATAAGTTAGAGAGGGAGGAAGCCAAACCATAAGAGACTCTTAAAAACTGAGAATAAACTGAAGGTTGATGGGGGGTGGGACGAAGGGGAAAGTGGGTGATGGGCACTGAGGAGGGCACTTGTTGGGATGAGCACTGGGTGTTGTATGGAAACCAATTTGACAATAAATTTCATAGTAAAAAAATCCTATTTATTTTTCAACATATTTTGCCATGTAATAGGATGCCTATCTAATATAGTCATGACCAGAGTTGTTAGGCATGTAAGACCATGTAGCAGCTCACTAGTTGGTTTATAAGAGAAAGGAAAACTAAACCTAATTAAGCCAAAAAATTCACCAAAGATCATTGTTATGGGCTGGGTTTATTCCCTTAAATTCATATGTTTAGGTCCTATCTCCAAGTACTTAAGAATGTGGCCATATTTTATTTTTAATTACCTTCTTTCAGGGGGTAATTAAGTTAATAGTGTGGTCATTAGAATGGCCCATACTCTAGAATGCCTTGTAGAGGAAAGTTGGACACACACACACACACGCACACACACACACACACACACACACACAGAGGATCATGTGAAGACACAGGGAGAAGAGGGCCATCTACAAGCCAAGGGGAGAAGTTTTACAAAAAAGCAACCTTCACAAAACCTTGATCAAAGTTCTATCCCCCAGAACTGTGAGCAAACACATTCCTGTGGTTTAAATTACCCAGTGTATGGTATTCTGTTACGGCCACCCTAGTAAACCAGTACACTAATTCAAAGCAGACTAAATCTTAGGTTCCCCAATCTTTATTGAGTAGTCTTTCCACCACATGATGCTGCTTCCCAATTTTATTTTTAAAAAGATTCATTAATTCAGGGAATGATTACTTCAATAGTGAAATAAATAGAAAAACAATTAGTAATGATACAATGACAGAAATACTCTGAAGGACTAATTAGTTTAGGATGGCACCCAGTCAGATACTACAGTGAAGACAACATAGATATCAATTAATAACTGTAAATATTCACAGTTGACTGAGGCCCTAGGACTCGCCAAGCAAAACCTGAAAGTGTCATTTGAATTCTGGACTATTTGAGTAGGACTGGATCCCAAAAAATAATGAATGAAATGGAATAAATCTTATAGAATTTGGCAAATCATTAATAGATATCTGACTAAAAAGAGAAGTTCGCAAATAATTTAGATATAAACATAGTAAAAGTATGGGCCTCATATTAATTATCAGAAGTAGGAATTGAAGCCCTTAAGCCCAAAGAAACAATGATGCTGTCTGTAATGCTGGTCATATTGCAGAACGTGTTCTTGCTTTTCTATCCTATAATACTTTCCTGTTCCTATGTGCAGAGTGGCTTATCCCTTAAGCTGCACCAGGTCATACTGGCCATCTTGAATCACATTAGTATATATTGAATAAATACTTAAGGAATATGTAAGAAAATTAATGGAGAAGAAAATAGCATTAGTTTGCAGCTTAAGTCATGCTCCTAGAGGGTAACACCACCAGAGCCTGCAACATGAGGGAAGAGGAAGGAGAAAGAGAGAGGGAAAAGGGCAGAGGAGAGGGGGAAAAAATGAGGAAGGAAGGAAGGAAGGAAGGAAGGAAGGAAGGAAGGAAGGAAGGAAGGAAGGAAAGGGAAGAGAGAAAGAAAGAAAGAAAGAAAGAAAGAAAGAAAGAAAGAAAGAAAGAAAGAAAGAAAGAAAGAAAGAAAGAAAAAGAAAGAGGGAGAGATAGAGGGAAGGAGGGAGGGAGAAGGGAAGAAACAAAGAAGAAAAGAAACAGAAAGAAAGGAAGGAAGAAAATTCTGTCTTACCGATAAGAGAAATGACAGAAGGAAACAAAACCAAGAAGTTATTAGAGAGCAGGTCATGACTTGTGTGAGAGGACCAATCCTAAGTAGTCAAACCAGCATCATGGATTTAGTGTTCAGTGGGCTTCTTATGCAGTTGGAGCAGTGAAACTTGAGCCACCTGTGTTCCTGCGTTTACAGCTACTATTCAGCTCTCTACATGTGCTCTGCAGACAATGTCTCATCTATAGGACTTCCATGACCTTTATGTTTGAAATTAAGTCTCCTTATAGCTTTTTCTGGCTTAAAGTACCATTCAGCTTAAATAAAGCCAAATATTTCAAAATAATGGCTTCCATCCCACAAACAGCTATAGTCCTTTATTGACTAACCCATTGACCCAATATTATTCTCTTTCATAAAAATAATTTGATATTTTAATGTACATAAATACTACAGATTATTAATGGCTACTAAAAACCATTTTTTCTGGGAGAAAGAAAAATATATTCAATTATTTTGGACCAGAGTAAACACCATATAACTGACACAAATAAATGGCTTCTTTTCAGTTTATTGATGCAGTTACAAATGACAGCTTGAGACTTTACATACACTATGCAACTTACTCAGGTTCAATTCTTAGAAGTAATCCAGGGCACTCAGTACTGTACTGAGATTTGCTTTTTGTGTTGGTAAATATTGATATTGCAATTCTCAGTTAGCATTTAAAGTAAAAATAATCCTGAAGGCTCTATAATGGTTCTCTGAGCTCCTCTTTCTCAGATCATCTGTGTGGATTATCCTGGTGATTCACATTTAGATATTATGGAGAATCAATCTGTAAAGGAGGAGACTATATTTCACTTAGATTAACTAATTTCATTTAAATGAGTGTATTAGAAAAGTTGCTCAGAAAATACCAATATCAATTACATTATAAAAAAGAATGTATTAAACCTTTCCATTGGATGCATGAAAACTTTAATAAAAGTAACTGAATTTACGACCATATTTTAATAATAACACTATTTGAAAAATATTTTGGCTATAAGCAAATTATACAGAAAACTGGCAGTGAATCAATTTTCTAGATCTCATGGGATTTTCTTATTTATATGGCTACTTTCAGCTGAGGAAATGCACTAAAGCAATTATATTCTGAAACACATTGATCCCTTTTATCGTTTTTTTTGTCTTTTAAAAATGTTTTAAAAAGCCAAGTAATATTAAAGTGAATAAAATATTAAAATGGATAGTAAAAAATCATATAAATATTTATAAAAACAATACAACATGGGAATTTTAGAAAATAATAACTAAACTACAAATAAGCAACCAGAGAAATCAGAAGTAGTTGTTTAAAGTCCAGTGTTTTTAATTAAGCCAACACATTTTATTGTGGGCATAAACATTACTTTCCTGCAAGCAAAATTATAATTGAAAATTCGAAAGTGCTTCCATAATAAGAACACAAAGTAGCTTGTCAGTACTAGCTGAGGTGATTTAGTTAAATTTTGAATATACATGTTCTTTTCCCAAGCAGAGACTATAAATTCCTAGAGAGTCAGGACTTTATTTTTTTATATACTTTCTCATAGACTCTACAGTTAATAAAGAGTTGAGTAACTAGAAGGATTAACTAGGCACAGTGTAATGTTGTTAATTACTGGAAACATTAATATTCCTCCTGAAGTATTCCCCCACATAATTAGCTGTGGTTATCCAGTGACCCTAGCACCCTTTTACCTTCCTACATGAACACTGGAGATTATGGTAGCCCCAGACCATGGTTTTGGTACAGGGAATTGGGTTCAAATCTCCACTCTATCCCTTTCTGCTGATGTGGTCCTGCGGAAGTTACTTAATTCTGCAGTCCCAACTGTATTGGAACTCCACAGTGAACTCACAGGGGTGCCACAGGATATTTTATTTTCAGAGAGAAACATGGTGATACTTGACATCTGGCAAGAATCCTGGCAATTCCTAGCTTAAAGTAGTTCACAGCTTCCATATTGAATCACACTACATTCCGTTCTGTGGCCTTTGCTGAAACGAGGCTTTCTTAGTATGTTACAATTAAAAAAAAAAATACAAAAACAAAAAACAAATAAAACAAGTATTGTGTGAAGATCGGTGTAGAACAGGAAATGAGATTTGTGTGTTTCATCTGATTCCAAACTTTGAGAAGTTGGGAGGTGCTCAGTGGATACACATATCCTTTAGTAACTAATTTGACATTATTTAAGAAACTAAAATCAATATATTATTTTTCTTTCAATATATGTGTATTTTTTCAAACAGTTACTAAGTTGTTTAGGGCATAAACACTTAGGTTGTTTGGACCCATAACTACTTAAAACTGAAACTGACATTCCTTTGACATAATAGCCATGAAAAATTAATGAATTACTACCACCACTGTGACTAGAACCTTCGACTTCAAACTCCAGTTTCCTTATCTTTAAGAGGAAAGCGGTGCCAATTTTAAAGATAATAATAAGACTTAAATTAGGGAGCTTTTCTACTATGTCTAGAATATGTTAAGAATTCAAGAAATTAAAGATACTCTGTTTGCGTTTATTATTTTAGGTACAAACATCTACAAGAGCAATTTAGTTTATTTCTCTTATTGTACATGTGTTAGCCTTGAATCCCCAGAAGTTTTTGGCTTTTCAACTAGTACACAGTGAACTAGCGGCAGAGTCAAGGCTAGCAATGCAACCTTTATTTTCTTAACTCTGACTGCCTAAAACTGCAGCTAAGCAAATATATCTAAATTGTTTTTAATGAATAATATTTAGTCATAAGAACTTAGATTTTAGTAAGTAAATCATGAAAAACTAAGCTAACCATGCATATTTACCTTTAAAAGAACATCTTATGTGTGATGTTTTGAGCACAATCCACTTTATTTTTTTTTACGTTTATTTTTATTTTTGAGACAGAGAGAGACAGAGCATGAACGGGGGAGGGTCAGAGAGAGAGGGAGACACAGAATCTGAAACAGGCTCCAGGCTCTGAGCTGTCAGCACAGAGCCCGATGCGGGGCTCGAACTCACAGAGTGCAAGATCATGACCTGAGCCGAAGTCGGTCACCCAACTGACTGAGCCACCCAGGTGCCCCAAGCACAATCCACTTTATTTTTTTTTTTTTTAATTTTTTTTTTTTCAACGTTTTTTATTTTTATTTTTGGGACAGAGAGAGACAGAGCATGAACGGGGGAGGGTCAGAGAGAGAGGGAGACACAGAATCGGAAACAGGCTCCAGGCTCTGAGCCATCAGCCCAGAGCCTGACGCGGGGCTCGAACTACGGACCGCGAGATCGTGACCTGGCTGAAGTCGGACGCTTAACCGACTGCGCCACCCAGGCGCCCCACAATCCACTTTAAACTCAACTGTAATATATATTCCACTTGTCCTGAAACCATGAAAACTAAGTACATAGAATAAGGACCAAGAAGGTCATTCAAGGCATTATCTAACAAAAATTCAGTTATGACCAATGAGTCACACTAGGAGAAATATGGAATAAGGTGTTTGGGAAACATTTTCCACAGTAGGCATTAGAACAAGGTGTTTTCCCCTTAATTTTTATTTAATTAAAGATAAAACTCATTGGAACCCAATTGTTCTGTAAGCATTCATAAGATAGTTTAATTCTAATGAAGTCTCTCCCTCTCCCTTTTTTCTTCATCTTTCTTTAAAAAAAAAAATGTGTCTGAGCCCAAGGATACAGTAGTGTATGAGATACAGCATAACCTTTACCTTTAAGAAATTCACAGCATTGGTATACCTAGTTTTGTAAATGAATCTGACCAATGTACAAATATCTAAGACTAAAAGAAAGTTTCTGTTTTGAACCTATTTTTTCTCATCTCATTCAATCACTTTTAGTATACCATGTTCAAGAGCTTGAGACATCCATTAAGTGACAAGTGGCTTGGGCTGTCTACATCATATAAAAGAGAAACCAAAAAGGGAGGAAGAGAACAGATTTAGAGGGAATGTATACATTTGTCTCTATGTTTGGGTTTTGTCCTAAGGATTATAAAGAGCTACCAAAAGATGTTAATAAGGGGAATTATGTAATCAAAATTTAGTCTTTGGGTGTATGAAAAATGGGTTAAGGAAGTGTGGATGTCTTGAGGCAAGGATACCAGCTATGTGGCTATTTCAATAGCCTATGTGAGATTAAGGAGAGATTGGGAATGAAGATAGGAGAGATGACGTTTTGTACTCATAGCACAGTCTCTACTCTTCACTACCAGGTAGATCATTCCCTCCTGGTGTATATGGGTTTGTAAAACTCCTAGAGTTTTACAGTTCATAGAACCCAAAAGGTCATAGCCAGGGAAGCATGTTCCACTTCCTGCCCCAGAGCCCATGTAATGAACTGACTCAAACTCTATCAATTTCCTCTGATAACTAATACATGTGTAAAAGGAACGGACAGAGCTGTCCACTGACATATTTATGGTCACCTTCTATAATAACAATATTAGTGCTACTCTAAACCACAAAAACAGTCTCCATCTGACAATTTGAAAGCCCAGTCCTGTGTAATAATTACACATCTAACTTCTTTTGGTGTTGAGTCATCTCCCTTCTTCCCACATGAGGCAGAACCAGAGCTAGGTTATAATTCTGTTCTCTCTCACTCACCTTTCCCACTACTCCCCCCACACTCAAAGCCTACAGAAGGTTTCTGATCCCTCCAAGGCAGGATCAAAAGAGAAAAGAATGGAGAAACGGTACTATATTTCATGGTAGATTTTCTCTTCATCAAGACTTTCTCTCATTGGGGGTGCTCTTGTGGGTCCCTCAGAGATTCCCATCACTGGAGATCTTCCATCTTTAGGTTTCAGAGAGTAAATACACTCTTCCAGAAGTCATTTAGCTTCCGACAGCCCATAGTAGCTCAGAGTTCATCACCATCATCTCCCAGTAAAGCCTACATACAGTATCTAAGACAATTTCATACCTACTTCCTTTGCATGAAGCCCATGTCTAGCCATGGAAATATTCACATGACCTCTGTCCCCTGAGAGTCTAGTTATATTCCAAATGCATTCTCTCTCTCTCTCTCTCTCTCTCTCTCTCTCTCTCTCCACTAAGCCATTTGTCCCTTTGAGGGCAGAGGCAGAAATTGCAGATCCTCACAGACTCTCCTCTCGCTTTTAGGGTGTCAAAAGAGGTAAAAATTTTAAAGAGTTGTGGAGCTGACTTTCAACCATTCCTCTTATAAAATCATTTCAGGCACACTTTCCAATTTTTGTAATCTTTTTATTATGTAAAGTTTCAAGTATACATAGATACATTCGTGTAATGAAGCCCCGTGGCCTATTGACCTCCTTCATCAATTACCAACCCCTTAGTCATCCACATTTCATATGTTCTCCACCCTTATCCACCCCCCTAGATTACTTTGATACAAGCTTTTCAGCACATAATTTTACTACTACATATATCAGTATGTGTCTGTATTAGTTTTGTGCTGCTGAGTAATAAATTACCACAAACAGCATATTAAAGCAATATACATTTATTATTTCACAGTTCTGCAGTCAGACTCCAGGTGGCTCTTAGTTCTCTGCTCAGTGTCTTTCAAGTCTAAAATCAAGGTGCTGGGCTTTTATCTGGAGGCCTGCAGGGGAGAATCTGCTTCCAAGCTCATCCAGGTGGTTGGCATGATCCAGTGGCTTTAGGTCTGAAGTCCCCATTTCCCTGCTGGCTGTCAGTGCCTCCTCTCCTTGCTCAAAGAGCTGCCTGTATCCCATCTGTGACCCCCTCCATCTTTAAACCAGCAATCCCACCCTTCTCATACTCCAAATCCCTCTGACCTCACTAACTTCTTCATTCCAGTTTTGCCTGCCAGCTGGAGAAAGATCTCTGCCTTTAAAGGGCACCTGTGACTACATTGGACCCACCTGGATAAACCAGTATATTTTGATTACCATATGAGCCAACATGAGTTAGGAAGATGTAAAGGAAACCCATTCTCTCTATACCCACCTCCACCTTTACCCAAAGCTCAATATCCCCATCCAGGATATCTGAGAAAATGCATTTTATAATTGCTGGACACATTGTATAACTGATGAATATCTATGGATTCATCTGCATTAAAAAATAAACAGAATGTATTAAGATAGCATAAATTTTTAAAAATTTTTAATGTTTATATTTGAGAGAAATAGAAAGACAGTGTGTGAGCAGGGGAGGGACAGACAGAGAGACAGAGACAGAATCTGAAGCAGGCTCCCAGCTCTGAGCTGTCAGCACAGAGCCCGATGCAGGGCTTGAACTTACAAGCTGTGAGATCATGCCCTGAGCCGAAGTCAGACACTTAACCGACTGAGCCACCCCAGTGCCCCAAGACAGTATAAACGTTGATTTGGAGTGAGGAATAAAGAGAAAAAAAATGAAACCATGAGAAGATTTTCATTACTCTTGTGAAGAGGGCAAGCATTACCATATCCACATAACCATGCTCCTGTCAAGCCCCAACACTTCCCTTTAAACACTATATGCATACGGTCTTAGTTCTAGCTCCCAAACAGGTTTAGAGATGGTAAAATAACTGTGCTGAGTAGCTAGTCATGCAAGTAGCTGATCAAGAGCCTTGGAGAGGGAAGATCTATTTCTGTGCCACAACAGTGACACATCTGTATCAGTGCTGCTCCTTCTCATTTCTGTGATTCCTTTCCATGTCACAGCAAAGTATTCTAATCCAATGGTGACTCAAAACTTAGTAACACCATTGAATTGAACTATCTGTTGTAGATCCACTTCAGAAGAGAATTGTGTGACTTGACTTCTTCTATCTCTTTCAACAACTGTTTTCTTGCTTTGCAATGATCATAAACCTTTTCCTCTCAGAGGATAAGCTCAGATCCATAATTTCCTTCGTCTCTTGTCAAAAACTTATCTTACTTATGTCCCCATCCTTCAACTAGTTTTCCCTTGGTATATCTGATACACTAATTCATGTAGCTGATAGTGGCTTAACGTATTGCTCGTATCTCAGATACCACATTGATGCTTTAAGAGGAGCCATCAATGCCTAAACCAAACCTAAGCTAAAATAGACATGGAAATGTCAGGCATTCTAGAAGGCAGATTCTGGAAATATGTTGCAGCAGGGAGTTCATCATCTTTGTTCCTACTTAGGTCAGGTCTGTTTAAAAATGCATTTTCCTGAACTGTAGGTAGGGGCCTTTCATGTTTTGCTAAATATAATTTTGAAAATATTATCCACAATAGCATCTGCCTGTATTTCTTTTTTCATCCTTTCACTTTTAAAAGTGCCTTATAAAAGTCAGAAACTACATAACAGATAGTCATGCAAAAAAAAAAATTCTCTGGACCCCAGAAATTCACAGTTTAGTAAGAAAAAAGCAAACCTATCAGCTCAGTACAGGTTGGAACACAGGATTTGGAGATTAAGAGCCTCATGTTCTCAGTCTGAAAAGGATTTTCAGAACAAGGTTGTTCAGTTCTATAGATTTATGACATGGCATGAATAGGGAACAAATAGGTTTCCACAGTCCACAACTTCTATTCACATTGAAAGAAGAAAATCTATTCAATTATTTCCTTTCTGTCAGATTGCCAATTTTTGTACTGTTGGGTTGATTAAATTCAATGTTTTAAAACTCAAAAAATATTTGAATAAAAGGAGCCAAATACACAGATGATTGTAAGCGATTTAAATTCCAATGAGTTTTGCTTTACTTTCTGTGTTGCTTTTTCAAATTAGGTTAAATTAGAACTTCTGTGAATATTGTGTTTGGAGTTCTCAAACAATACATCTCCCATTCACCTTGACTTTCTTATTAGTTTTCAGATTGGCTTAGTCAGTACATTTCTCACAGATGCATCCCAGCAGACAAATATCTACCGTGTTACTTACTCAGGTATGTTTTGAGATGTTCACCATAATCTCTAGACATGCAGCCTCCAAAACACAAAACAAAACAAAACAAAAAAGAAAGAAAAGAAAAAGAAAGAAAGAAAGAAAGAAAGAAAGAAAGAAAGAAAGAAAGAAAGAAAGAAAGAAAGAAAGAAAGAAAGAAAAAGAAAAAGGGCTGCCTTTCTTAAGCCCTCTCTTGGATCAGCTCTGGACCATGCACTCTGTCCGAAACCTTTGTCTCCTCTAACTGCTCTGTACTCTTCAATGTCTTCCAAATCAATGTCAGCAAGTTGTTATCCATGGCCTTAAAGGTGCCCAGCAGGCATTAGGCTCTGTAAAAAAAAATAAGAAGAAAAAGACACTCAGAATTTTTTTTTAATATCTTAAATCCTATTGAAGTAAAAGAAAACATACTCATGAAATGTACATTTTTTTTTCTAAGAAGAATGAGTGTAATCAAATGTTGATTGTGTGATTCTAACAGCAAATGTGTGAGAAGATAGGAAGAAGGAGAAATAAGTATTCTAGAAAGTCTTAAACTGGATTTGGAAGAATGGGCAGAAATTACACAGGCTATCCAAAGGAGGTGTATGTTAGCTGCCATATATCAGAAAGATGCCATAGGAGCAGGAGCTACCTAAGATCAGGGGAAGATAATTGGAGTTGGTGCATAAATTAAGAAATATGTAGTGAGCACTTCCTGTGTGCCAGATACCGAGAGAAGCACTGAGCAGAGACTAAGTAGACAATGCAGCTATGGAATTGCCAGTGTAGGACTTACAGTCTAGCTGAGAAGCCAGATATTAAATAAATGATTACCAGTAATTACTAACAAAACTAAGTGCACCAAGTGTCATGGAACACAGATGCATGTATAGGACTGTATGTTTGAAGGACTGAAAGAAGACCTGTGTTCCTGTAAAGGAGGGAGGGATGGGGAGACTAGCCAGACATGAACGTGATGTATTTACCAGGGACCAGGGCATGTCCATATTTCTTGTATATTTTGTAGTTAATTCTGAGGATCACAGGCAACCCTTTGGGGGATTAAACACAGCAATAACCGGAGTAGGTATGTGTAATGTTGGAGGTAAAGTTAGAGCACTAAATTTTGATGAGCAGATTCCAGTCCTAGCTCAACTCCCTGGCCAATGACTATGTGTATTACTTAAGCCTTAGCCTCATCATTTGTAAAATGGAATAATGTTATATAGGTCAGATGAAATCACATGAGTGAAAGTGAATTACAAAGTGATGCCTGGTCGTGTGCACACATTATCTCATCCCTGTATCATCAGCCTCTAAGAACGTGTCTGTATTATACAGGCCATCATACAGGGCCCACCCAGTAAATGTTTTTGTGTTGATTATATACACACATACACACTCCCACATGCACGCAAATGTGTATGTATGTGCCTGAGAAATCCAAGCTCCAGAATCCCTTCTTCCAAAGGTCACCTTCTTCCAGTTGATTTGGGAAAGTAGAATTTGTTTCACCTCTATCCCTGGCTCATTCTCTAATGGTCACATTACCACAGAGTCACTATTAAAAACTGATCCCACAAAATTTGTTCTTTTATTTTTCACTGCTGCAATTGTGATTGCAACTGGCCCAAATTCTTACACTAGACAAAGAGCCCCATGTTTGGATCTGCAGTGTTAGTGCTCATTAGTATGGGTTACTCTTTCAGCTACTGTTCCCAGTGGAAGTGTGCCAATTGAGAGTGCCTGAAACAGCAGAGAGCTTCTCATCTCAGCCATGCAATTTCAAAATCTGTCACTGGCCCACATCTGTCTTGGCCATAATTTTGAAACTCCATCACCGATGCTGATTTTCTTTCCCTCAAAGGAAATTTCCTTTGTAGGGCCTCTATGTTCTTTCCTGCCAGTTCACCTCAACCACCTTAGAAAAGTTCTAGTAACACTGAATTTCAAAAGGAAGAGGCTTAGAGTTTAATTAATCACTTTCCATCAGTGAGTTTCCTTGGCCTTGATTGCCCGATACCTACCTTCTTTTCAGAGGCTAACAAAACTAAGCCCTGTAAAGAAGGGATATTTTGAGGCAGAATCTTCACTAAGCCACAAAAGGTGCTATTACTCAGGCATCAAACTTATAGCTGTCATCCCATATCCCAGGGTCTTTACTATTTTTTGTATCACCCTCTAAGGATAAATTAGTTTACTTTAAGACTCTAGCAATCTCAACCGTATAGACATTGCTGCTACTTTCATTCCATCTTGTATCAAAATCTAATGTTATATGCCCTAGATTCCCCTTTGGAGTAACTTTATTAAGGTTATAAGGACTTCAGCTTCTTCTTAGGTCTCTACAATAGTTGTACTCTATGTATGATAAACGTGTGAAATCTGACAGCTATTCTTAAGGAACTATTTCTGAGGCCTAGTTAGCAGTATCTATTTTGAAGTCTTCTTAGGAGCAAACTTAATTCCCTCTACCTACGGATTATCTTCCTGGCTCTTCTAGTTTCTCCATCTGTCATATCTCCATGACAGTTTCTTGGACATCCAAATCTATAAAATGCAGTGGAAGTTTCCTTCACCAAGGGATGACAGATGTGCCTGACGACACTCATTCCTCAGCAGAAAAGAGTAATGGTGTCTTTTCATTTCTTACGAATGGCTTCTGTTGTTATAGGGGTGAGGATGCATATGCTGCTGGTGAGGATACTGATTTTTGACTTAGCATCAGTGCAAAGGGATTTCCTTGTTTTTCTTTTTTTTTTTTTTTTTAATTTTTTTTTTTTTTTTTTTTTTTTTTTAATTTTTGGGACAGAGAGAGACAGAGCATGAACAGGGGAGGGGCAGAGAGAGAGGGAGACACAGAATCGGAAACAGGCTCCAGGCTCCGAGCCATCAGCCCAGAGCCTGACGCGGGGCTCGAACTCACGGACCGCGAGATCGTGACCTGGCTGAAGTCGGACGCTCAACAGACTGCGCCACCCAGGCGCCCCGGGATTTCCTTGTTTTTCAATGTCAACTGAGTCCCACAGAAGACCTCTGAACAAATTTCCCAGCGTGGGGGACACACTGCCCTTACTGCTTTTCTTTGGAGAATAACTCTGATTGTTCATTCCATATTTAATGTTATTGGTCCAGCTGGGTTGATGCAGTGCTGATGAAGTGATGTCCAAAGTTCTGAGAAGTGCATTCATAATATGAAAAGTCAGGAATAAGCGAGTTTTCTCAAGGAAGTTCTAGATGCTATTTGTTTTTCAGCTGTCATAAAACCTAGTATTTCCATTTCAATACATATACAAATTAGAGATTAAAATAGTTTTAAAAGGTTTTAGACAAGTTCATGAGCACAGATCCAGGATGGTCTATTAAGGAAACGAAGATACTTAGTGAGCAAATCCCTGTTGCTTCGAAATTAACTGGAATATAGTTTATAGTCTTTCATAAATGTTGTTGAGCCAATGAGCTTCCATCCTCCAGGTACATAATATTTGGAACCCCTATCAAAATCTCCAAATGTATTGTTCTGTTAATTAAATGTTCTCTTTCCTTAGCCTATATAAAATTATATTTCTGTCTCCACTAAATGATTTTTAAAACCTTTTTCTAAGATTAATATAGAGTTACTCTGATTATTCCAAAACATGTCCTTCTGTAATTGCTCATAACTCAGAAATACATGGTTTTATAGGGTGGGAAGGGAACTGGAAATGGACAGACCTTTCCTCTTTCTTCCAGGAAAACCAAAATGTGGAAAGGGCTATCAGACAACCAGGCCCCATCTCCAGACTGTGGGGTCAGACCCAGCTATATACATTTTTAAGAATTGTTTTTAGTGAGGCATAATATACATTGAAAAAAGCCCCCAAATCACAGAGTATATCAGAATTAATTATAAAGGACACAAAATTGTGCAACCCAAGCACACATAAAGACACAGGTTATAACCAGCACCTAAGAAATAGCCACTCATATGCCTGCCTAATCTCTACCTCCCCCACCTTCCAAAAGGGAGACACTATCCTGAATTTCAGCATCAAAGATTCTTTGCCTATTTTCAAATTTAAATTAATGAAATTAGACATTTATTCAAAATTGTATACCTGTGGGGCACCTGGGTGGCTTAGTTGGTTGAGCATCTGACTTCGGCTCAGGTCATGATCTCGTTGTCTGTGAGTTTGAGCCCCACAATTCGAACCTGCTTCAGATTCTGTGTCTCCCTCTCTTTCTGCCCCTCCCCCACTCATTCTGTCTCTCTCAAAAGGAAATAAATATTAAAAAATGTCAATATTGTAAACATGCAATTTTCCAGTTTATCCACAGACTCAATGAAATCCCAAGCAAAGTTTAAATATTTGGGAAAGAGAGATTGGCAAAATAATTCTAGAATGCATATGGGGTATATTCGTCCAAGGTTACTTCAAAAAATTTTAAAGAACAAAATTGGTGGAATTACACTATCAGATAGTGAGTAATTATAAAGCTATAGTTCTTAAGTCAGTGCTTTATAGGTATAACATAAAGGTTATACGGTCCAACCATAAAGAAAAAAAGATCATGGGATAGACTAAGAGAGTCTATAAACATGTATTTACATATTTGAACACTTGAATATGGTAAAAATGTGACAGGAGATCAATAAGGAAAGGAATAGTCTTTCCAATAAATACTGCTAGGTGAACTTAAATTCCATACGGGTAAAAGTGAATTTGAATGCTACCACAGATTATACCAAAAAAATGAACTCTAGCTAGACTATAGATCTAAATGTGAACATAAAATCAATGAAAATTTAAAAAGATAGCATAGGTGACTATCAACTTCAGGTAGAAAAGTATTTAATAAATAAGACACAGAAAGCACTAACCATGAAAGAAAATATTGATATTTTAGACTTCACTAAAATTAAGTACTTTTGTTGATCAGACACCATTGAGAATGTTAGCCCCAGAATGCAAAAAGGCATCTGCAAAAGATATAACTAACAATCTGTTTTTATAGAGCTTATTTAAAGAACTTCTACAAATCAATAAGCAAAAATTCTGCTAGAAAAAAAAATGGACAAAGGAGAACAGTTACTTTAGATAGGATATTCAAATCAATGGACATGAAAAGCTGCTGACTCCTATTAGAATTTAATAAAATGAAAATTAAAACCAATAAAAGATACCACTAACACCTACTAGAATGGTTAAAATTTTAATGGCTGATATTACGTAGTTCTGATGAGGTTACAGAAAAACTAGAACTCTCAACCACTGTTGGAGTGTTTATTGGTATAACTCCTTTAGAAATCTTTGTCAGTAACCAATAAAGCAGAATAAATGTGAACTTACTTATTTACTTACTTACTTAATGTATTTATTTATTCATTTATTCATTTATGTATTTGTTTGTTTGTTTATTTATTTATTTATTTATTTATTTATTTATGAGGCAGTGAGCAGTAGAAATGCATCCCATTGTGCACCAGACACAATACCAAAAAGTCATAGTGGCATCTCTCATATTAGCTTTGGATTAGAAACAACCCAAAGGGTCATCAGTAGAATGGATAAATACATTGTGGTATATTTATTCAATACAATATTCTAACAAATTAATTTGAACTACTGTTGTACTCAACAAAGATGAATCTCATGTATACAATTTTTTTCTTTTTTTTTAAGTTTATTTATTTTTGCAGAGAGAGAGAGAGAGACAGAGCATGAGCTGGGGAGAGGCAGAGAGAGAGGCCACTCACGAGTGGCAAGATCATCACCCGGGCCGAAGTCGGTTGCTTAACCAACTGAGCCACCCAGGTGCCCCACACCTTTACAATATTGAGTATTTTGAACTATAAACATACCATGCCTCTATCTGTTTAGGTCTTATTTAATTTATCCTAGCAATGTTGACAATATTATATATAGAAAACTTAACACATACTTTTTAGAACCATTCTAGTTATTTGAGACTGCTATTAATGGCATAATTTAGTTTTTTCCTTTTGTAATTATTGTTGAATTATTTCTGGCATATAAAAATACTGAGTTTTATATTTCAAACTTGTAAGAAGTGACTTCTTAATTTCATGTATTAATTCTAAGTTTATTTTATGATTTTTCCTGTTTTATACATACAGTGTTATCTGTATATAAGGATGGTTTTGTTTCTTCGTATTCAACCTTTTTACCACTTGTTATATTTTCTTGTCTTACTGCGTTTGTTAAGATATCCAGAAACCATGAGTACAAGTGATGGAAACAACTATGCTTGCTGCCTTCTTGATCACAGAAAGAGTTTACATTTCACTAGTAAATATATTAATAGCTGTATGGTATCTCCCCGCCCCCCTCATCCATGGGGGATATTTTCCAAGACTCCCGGTGGATTCCTGAAACTGTGGATACTACTGGAGCGTATATATACTATTTTTTTCCGATACATACATACCTATAATATAGTTTAATTTATAAATCAGGCACAGTAAGATATTAACAACAATAACTAATAATTTTAACAATATACTGTAATAAAAGTTGTGTGGATGTGATCTCTCTCTCAAAGTATCTTACTGTATTGTGCTCACCTTCTTATTTGTGATGACGTGAGATAATAAAACACGTCTGTGGTCAGATGAAATGTGGTAGATGACTTAGGCATTGTGACATAGCCTTAGACTATTACTTAGGCATTGTGACATAGCCTTAGACTATTATTGGCTTTGTGACCATAAATGCGAAGGAATATCATCTGCTTCCAGACTGTGGCTGACTGTTAACAACTAAACCCTGAAAAGCAAAAGAACAGACAAGGGGTGGTGGGCAATAGCATACTGTACTCTGATTAGCAATATTAGAGTTATTTATTTGCTATGCTTCTTAGTGATATATAAGTGAAATGCTGTGTTTAGTTGTGCCTAGTGTATTTGCTACTTTGTTCAGTGATATAGGAGTGAGATATTGAGTTTAAAACTATAAGGGTGTGTGGCATTGTGTTTAGTAATCTTATGTGAGACACTGTGTTTAGTGTTGCACTGAGGTTGTGCTAATCTAATGACATATGTCGTTAGAACCCTTGGGCTCAGTGGTGTATGTGCTGCTGGGATAGCGATACATGTGTCATGTATATGTGTGAGACAGTCTATTCAGTGATGCCTC
Source organism: Neofelis nebulosa (assembly GCF_028018385.1). NCBI lineage: Eukaryota > Metazoa > Chordata > Mammalia > Carnivora > Felidae > Neofelis > Neofelis nebulosa. Next base: position 41,927,950 of record NC_080790.1, on the reverse strand, counting down.
GTGTGGATGGTATGTTCTTTATTATTTTTTGCATTCCATCAATTATATTTTTTTCATATAATTTATTGTCAAGTTGGCTTCCATAAAACACCCAGTGCTCATCCCAACAAGTGCCCTCCTCAATGCCCATCACCCACTTTCCCCTCTCCCCACCCACCATCAACCCTCAATTTGTTCTCTGTATTTAAGAGTCTCTTATGGTTTGCCTCCCTCCCTCTCCGTTTCTAACTTTTTTCCCCCTTTCCTTCCTCCCATGGTTTTCTGTTAAGTTTCTCAACATCCACATATGAGTGAAAACATACGGTATCTGTCTTTCTCTGACTGACTTATTTCACTTAGCATAATACCCTCCAGTTCCAGCCACATTGCTGCAAATGGAGGATTTCATTCTCATTGCCAAGTAGTATTCCATTGTATATATAAACCTTTCTTTAGAGAAATGTGTGCTACAATGTTCAGCTACATATATGTGAAGAATTGTGTGTATTGTTGTGCATACTGCTATGTTTAGTGATATGCTTGTGCAAAACATTATTTAGAGTGCCTATTTTTCTGTGATACTTTAATAATACATTTGTTAGCTACCATATCAATAGCACTTGATATGTGTGCTAGTGTTGCAGTGACACACCTGTGACACTATGTTTAGTAGTGCTTGGAGTATGAACTACCAAGCTTGGCTGTGCAAAAGCAAATACTGTGCAGATATGCCTGGTGTTTGCTACTGTGTTCAGTGACGTGTGTGAGCTACTATGTTTAATAGTGCCTGGCACGCTTGCTACTTTGTTCAGGGATGTATGTGGGAGACACTGTGTTTAAAGATTCCAGGTGTGTTTGTTCCTGCTCGAGATACTATGTTTAGTGATGACTCATGCTTGTGCTACTCCATACAGTGAATCATGTGTGAGGACTTGGGCTTAGCGGCGTGTGTGCTGGTACGTTTACTGATATGTGTGTGAGACAGTTTCATGCTGCTTGTGTACGTGCTGCTCTGTTTAGTGTTACATGCATGGGAGATTGTGCTTGGTGGTGTCCATCATGTATACCACTGTGTCTAGTGATACATGTGTGAGACAGTTTCCAGGGAAAATGTAGGTGTTTCAATGTGTTTAGTGATATTGTATAAAATACCTTGTTTGGTGGCGCCTGGTGTGTGTGCTTCTATGTTTACTGATCTAGGAGTAAAACATTGTATTAATGGTCTGTGGTGCCTTTATTTTTACTGTATTTAGAAATATATGTGTGTTACATTGTGTTTAATTGTGTGAGGTATGTGACACTGTGTTCAATGATTTTATGTGTGAAACGGTTTGTGTTTTGTGGAGTGTGATAATGCATTTAGTGGGGTGCGTGGTAGGAATTTTTATTAGCAGCATATATGTGACATATCAGGCTTAAAGGTACGTGGAGTACATGATGATATATTTAGTCATGTGTGTTTGAGTAGTATGTTTCTTAATATTGATTAGATGCTATTAGTTGATGATGTTGAGTCATCTGCATCCTCGATGATTTGCCTTCTACTTTTTTCATCAGTTATTGATAGAGGGTTGTTGAAGTCTCCAAATATATTCATGATTTGTCTGTTTCTCATTTCAGTTTTATTAGTTTTCGTTTCATGTATTTTGCACATATACTGTTTGGTACTTACACACATAATATTGTTAATGTCTTCTTGGAGATTGACCTCATATCATTGTACGATAATCCTCCCTTCCCTGGCAATTTTCTTTGCTCTGAGATCTAATTTAGCTGATATTAATATAGCCATGTTTGCTTTTTGTTACTAATGTTTGCATGATATATCTTTTTTCCATCCTGTAATGGGTTGAATGGTGTTTCCCAAAAAGATACGCCCATGCCCTGAAAACTTAATGTGACCATATGTGGGGGAAAAAAAGTCTTTGCAGATGCAATGAAGTTAAGGATATTGATGTGAGATCATCCTAAATTTTGTGAGTGTACCCCAAATCAAACGACAAGTGTCTTTATCAGAAGAGAAAAAGGACACAAAGCAGAAGGACATGTGGAGACAGAGGCAGACACTGGAGTTAAGTGCCCTCACACCAAGGAACACCTGGAGCCATCAGAAGCTAGAAGCAAGGAAGAATTCTTCTCTAGGGACTTTGGAGGGAGAACAGCCCTGCCAATATCTTCATTTCTGATCTCTGGCCTCCAAAATGGGAAGTCAATAAATTTGTGCTTTTTAAGCCACCCAGTTTATAGGAATTTCTTACAGCAGCCTTAGGAATCTAATCCATGTCTTTTTATTTTCAACTTGCCTGTACCTTTATATTTGAAGTGAGTTTCTTGTGGACATCAAGACAACACATAGTGGGCCATTTTTTTTTTCAATTCTCACTTCCAATCTCTGTATTTTAATTGCTGTATTTATACCATTTACATTTAAGGTAATCATAGATATGTTGGGGATTTTATTTTTTGTTTTTTATTTTTATTTTGCTATTTTATTTTTTGTTTTTTTCTTTGTTCTCTCTATTATATTTATCCTTTTTTTTCAGGTACTTCATGTGAGTTTCTTGAAAATATTTAGAACTGCACTTATTTTATATATAGTGTTTTTGTGTAGCTACTTTAGTAGTTGCTTGGGTTTACATTATATATCTATAACTTATCCAAGTCTATCCATGTCATCTTTTACCAGTTCAAGTGAAGTACAGAAACCTTACCTCCTTTTACATCCATTTACCCTCTATGTTTATAATTTAATTGTGTTAACTATCCCTTATTTGTATATTTAGAAACATATCAGACAGTGTTATATTTTTTCCTTTATCACCAAACACAAATCAGAGAGCCCAAATACAAAAGTCTATTTTTTATCCATATTTTTGTTTATCATGTTCCTTAGTCCTTGATAATGTTCCAAAATTCCTTCTTTATTGCTTTAGATAATTTCCTTTAGCTATTCTTTCAGTGTAGGCTCTAGCAATTAATTAACTTAGTTTTTCTTCATCTGAGAATATCTTGATTTCCTTCTTCCTAAATGTTACTTTTCCTGGATATAAGATTCCAGGTTGACAGATTTTTTTCATTCAGCATTAAAAAAATGCTTAGCATTTCTTTCTGGTCTTCAGTTTCTGATGAGTAGTAGTCTTCCATTATAAATCTTTATATATATGTATATATACTAAAACTAAATATACTATTTATATGTATATATACTATAACCTAAAAAGAAAGAAATATATATATAAATAAATATTTATAAATATGTTTATATTTATAATTAAAAATTATAATTAAAAATTAAAATTTAAAATATAAATATTTATAAATATATTTATAAAAATTATAAATATATTATGTGTATAAATAAAATATTTATATATAACATATTATGTATATAATATATAATATATTATATTATATAATGTAATTTTTATTTGTTTATATATTTTAATATATATTATATGTATATATTAATATATAATATATATTATAAATATATAATACTATTATAAATAATATATAATATATATAATATATTTTTCCTTTGTGTATATATATTATATATGTGTGTGTATCTATATATAATGTATATTATACATATTTTTTTTCTTTGTATTTGGTTTTCAGAGGCTTGATCATAATGTGCCTTGGTGTGAATTTGTTTGGTTTTCTCCTCTTTGGGGTTCACTCAGCTTTTTGAATCTATATTTATGACTTGACAAATTTGGAAAATTTTCAACCATTATTTATTTGAGTACTTTTTCAATGCTGCCCTCTTTTTCCTCCCTCTCCTTCTGGGACTTTGATGCCATAAATGTTGGATCTTTTGTTACAATCCCACAAATTCCTGAGGCTTTGTTTCTTTTCCCCAATCTATTTTCACTCTTTTTTTTTCAAATTGAGTAATTTCTTTTGTTCTTTCAATTCACTGATTTCACATGTGCTTCTTTCATTCTTCTACGAGACCATCCATTGAGATTTTAATTTTAAATATCTAGATCAGAAATTTGGAGCCTGCCCTCTAAGAGCAGAACTCCTAGTGCTTAAGATCCACCTCTAGGCTAACTGTGGGGATATTGTAACTTAAGATCAGTTAAATGCCAAGAAGATTTTCTGCAGCATTGTCCAATGTCTATAGGTCCTTTTCAAAAGCAAGTACAAACACCTGTTTCCCCTCCACTCCTTTCATATGAACCAGTATACCTGACACTAATTTAAACCAATAATTGATCCCTGAACAAACATTTGAGCCCACTGGTTCCAATGCCTTTGATAAAATGGGATCTCTGAATGGAACAGAAAAAAGATGAGGAATATCACGAAACATAGCTTCATCATAACTAGCAAGCCATTTTATGGAAGATATCAAGAGATAGTCAGGTATGGTTTAGTGTTACAGTGACTAATAGTAGGTATTTGATCAATATTTGACAGAGAAATTGGCATTTCAGGAAGATATAACACACTATTTCTGACATGCCTAATTAAACTGAAGAGGAACTTAGGACAAGGAGTGACACAGACGCAGAATTAAGTTCACATTGGAATTGCATCTGTCTTCTGAGATGATCATCAGGTATTTTACACACCTCAAATTTCCCAGTGGGCAGAAATTCTTACACAGGCAAGCACTGAGAAAAACAATCTTCTTCCAATTGGAGAAGATAGATGGAGAGAGAGAGAGAGAGAGAGAGAGAGAGAGAGAGAGATATCACATATCTATGTATGAAAATAAAAAAGAAATCCAGTTTGTACCTACTTACTCAGTTATACCATTTGCTTATAATGCATATAATCTATCTACTTGATAAATGATGCATTTGACACCTTCCAGGCATGGTCATTCTTCATCTGTCTTGTCTAATATTTTCTAATTTTTGATCTTCTATGTGTTCAGAACTCTAACTGGTCAAGTTAATGTTTTCCCAGGTTATTTATTTACAAAACAAGCCCTGTTCACAGATAAATAATTAGTTGCCTGAGACCATTGATCTCTCCATCAGTTTACAGATTTAAGTGCTACCCTAAGATTTTCTCTTTCATTGCAGTTTGTCTCCATTCTAGACATTTATTTCTCCTTTTCATTTATTACGCTCAGAGTGTTTATTATATTTCCTCCTCTCTTCCCATTCATATATAATAATCCTCCCTTTATGCAATCTTCTTACTTCCTTAGGACCTACATTAAAACAAGAAGTGTCAAAATCTATCCCAGTTTCAAATGAAAAAAATACTTAAATGAATTTATATTTTCTAAACTATATTAGGATTTTTAGAAATACATGTGGTTTTATAGAATGAGCATTTAAAAAAGTGGTAAAGGAAAGAGACTCCTTACTTACATTTTCTGGGTACACAATGGATCAGCCTTCTGCTAACAACTTTACTTACATTATTTCATATAATTTTAACAGAAAATTAGGTTAAAATGCAGAAACAGAGGTTCAGAGTCCTTATTTATTCTCTCCTAAATCATACTGTTAGTAAAACTGGTATGGAGATGACTCCTGGAATTAAATATAAACAATTAATTTCCCAGCACCCTGATAAAATGCATAATATTGGCTAAAACACTATTTCACTTCTTTGGGCCTTATTTTCCTCAGCTATAAAATCAGGATTGAATATGACATGGTTTCCTTCTTAGCAGTGCTTTAAGTATAATGAGATGCATACACTTTATCTCAGTTTTGGCCAGTTTCCCAAAAAGATGAACATAAAGTAATATGGAAAACATTCTCATATTCAAAAAGTATTGGCTTGACATACTATGCAGGACTTGCAAAGAAGATAACAAAAGACTGGTGTTGTATTTTATATATATCTCGATATATATATATATATATATATATATATCGAGATATATATATATATATATATATATATATATATATATATATATCACTTAGATCTATAGATTTCTACTTACAGAATTGTTGAGGTTGAAGGAGCTTGGAACAAGAATGTCTTTGGAAATTTGCAGTACTGTGATATAATATCCCCTTCTATGGGGAATGGGAATGGGAGCTTCTCTCTTATATCAAAGTCAATGTGAAAACCTTCAGTGGACCACACAAAACCTTGAGCTGTGAACTCTGAAGGCCCCATGACTGAGGCAGTCTAAATATGGAAGACTATTCCTGGCTACCTGGTCTTGTGGCAGCATAAAAAAGGAGGTCTGCACTGGGAACTGACCACATTCCCAGAGTTTATTAGAGAAAACATAGAAAAATCTTTGAGCCAAACACTCCTTAGTTTCTCCTAAAGCCAATCTAAATACATCGTCCAGAAGAAGTTCCTGGAACTAACCTAATAGAGAATGAGAAGTAAAACCCCTGCTTAAAAAACTCTGTTTTATCTTTCCGACCCAGCCATAGGCAATTACAAAGGCTTTACCTGGCAGGACTCACAGAGGAAAGTTGGTCTCCCCACACCAGATTTGGTACACAGCCAGTTTCTTACTGTCTCAGGAGGGAGTTGCAGTCAAAGACTCATGCTCCTGGCCAGCTACACTTTTATACATACTTGCATTCCTTGACCAGCACCTAGGTTCACACTTCTCTTTATGTGGAGCCTTACAACTCCTGAAGCTTTCCTCAGGTGACTATGCTGAGATCTTCTTGCAGCAGGTGGGGATGATGGTGCTGAAGGATACACTTTTCCCCACTCTGACACTGTATACAGTGCTTTTCTACTAGCCTTCCTTTCTCTCCCTCCCCCTTGCCTCAGGAAGTTACATCTTAAGTAAAACAGTAATACCCTCACCAGTTAAAGAGAGTCATTAAATGAAAATCAGACCAAAACAGAGATTGACAAAGGCTCTTCAAAATCTAAATGTGAAATTTTCAGCCCTTGCAATTATGTTATAGTGGACACTGTTTATACTTTCCCCCCTTATGCATAAAAGGAGCTCAGCTAATGGTGACTATCCTTTAAAAATAAAGCAGTAACAATGTGAATAATAATAATACTTAATTTAAAAATATGAAATATGCAGAGGCACCTTGGTGGCTCAGTCAGTTAAGCGTCCAACTTTGGCTCAGGTCATGATCTTGCCATTCCCAAGTTTGAGCCCCGCATTGGGCTCTGTGCTGACAGCTCAGAACCTGGAGCCTGTTTCAGATTCTCTGTCTGCCTCTCTCTCTGACCTCCCCCAGCCACCCCCCACTCGTCCTCTCTCTCTCTCTCAAAAATAAATAAACATTAACAATTTTTTGAAAAATACTCCCTTTAAAAAATATGGAATATTCATTTGTATACCTTGGCAAGTAATACAAGTCCTTGATAATCAGGGAAAGGGTAAACATGTGGTGTCATAAGAATACAGGAAGGGAGCAGCTAACCAGTCTTTTAGTGAAAAAGAATAAGCAACGTGTATTTTCAGCCTTAAAACATGATTTAAAAATTAGTAGAAGTTAACTATGGGTGAAAAAGAAAAAGAGGGCGTTCCAGGCAGGGGATCAGTATATGTAAATGCTAAGCTATGACAGAACTAAGTGGGAGTTAGAAATCATAATGGAATGGCTAGAAACACATTTGAAGATAGATGTTAAAGAGAAAGTAGAGACAAGATTATTTTGAGCTAAGGACTTTATCCTGAAGCTCACTGATCAACGCAGAAATGCATTTGAGAGATAATGTTCCAAAAACAGAGACAAGGGACTGGGCAAAGATGAAATAGGAAACAGAGTGACTAATGAGGTGACTGCAGGAACCCAAATTTTCTAATGCTAACAGCTCATTCTATAAGTATGGAAATTGAGGCACAGAATTTCTTGTATTTCTATGATCTAGTTACATAATTCTCCAATTGGAAGTTCTTGCCACTGGGCTATATGATTATTTATCTATTTTCAGTGGGTTCTTTTTCTTCTCCACATTCCACCCCTCAGCAGCACACATGTACACACATGCGTACACACACATTGATTATAAGCTATTTCATGTTAATGGCTTACTCATTTCTCACCTCTTCCTTTGTTAAAACTAATCTAATATTAGGGCAACTGGGTGGCTCAGTCACAAGTGTTGAACTCTTGATTTCAGCTCAGGTGGTTCTCTCAGGGTCATGAGATCAAGCCCTGTGTTGGGCTCTGTGCTGGGCATGGAGCCAGCTTGAGATCCTCTCTTTCTCACGCTCTCTCCTCTGCCCCTTGCTTGCACTCTCTCTCTAAAATAAAAGTCATCATGATCATCATCATCATCTATAACAAGCTTGCTCCAGATACGTCTGGGGAACTATAGGGGAAGACTGCCAGTGTGCCTACTGTTTGGATAAAAACTTGTTGATGTTTCAGATGAAAACAATGGATTACACTCTAAAAGGAATGGCAGGATGATTTTTTTTTAACATTTATTCATTTTTTAAAAATTTTTATTTTTTTAATTTACATCCTAGTTAGCATATAGTGCAACAATGATTCCAGGAGTAGATTCCTTAATGCCCCTTACCCATTTAGCCCATCCCCCCTGGCACAACCCCTCCAGTAACCCTCTGTTTGTTCTCCATTTTTAAGAGTCTCTTATGTTTTGTCCACCTCCCTGTTTTTATATTATTTTTGCTTCCCTTCCCTTATGTTCATCTGTTTTGTCTCTTAAAGTTCTCATATGAGTGAAGTCATATGATATGTGTCTTTCTCTGACTGACTAATTTTGCTTAGCATAATACCCTCTAGTTCCATCCACGTAGTTGCAAATGGTAAGATTTCCTTCTTTTTGATTGCCAAGTAATACTCCATTGTATATATGTACCACATCTTATTTATCCATTCATTCATTGATGGACATTTGGACTCTTTCCATACTTTGCTATTGTTGATAGTGCTGCTATAAACATGGTGGTGCATGTGTCCCTTTGAACCAGCACCTGTATCCCTTGGATAAATGCCTAGTAGTGCAATTGCTGGGTCATAGGGTAATTCTATTTTTAATTTTTTGAGGAACCTCCATACTGTTTTCCAGAGTGGCTGCACCAGCTTCCATTCCCACCAACAGTGCAAAACAGATCCTCTTTCTCTGCATCCTCGTCAACATCTGTTGCTGCCTGAGTTGTTAATGTTAGCCATTCTGACAGGTGTAAGGTGGTATCTCATTGTGGTTTTGGTCTGTATTTCCCTGATGATGAGTGATGTTGAGCATTTTCTCATGGGTTGGTTGGCCATCTGGATGTCTTCTTTGGAGAAGTGTCTATTCATGTCTTTTGCCCATTTCATCACTGGATTATTTGTTTTTGGGGTGTTGAGTTTGATAGAGTCTTTATAGTTTTTGGATACTAACCCTTTATCTGATATGTCATTTGCAAACATCTTCTCCCATTCCATTGGTTGCCTTTTAGTTTTGCTGATTATTTCCTTTGTTGTGCAGAAGATTTTTATTTTGATAAGGTCCCAAAAGTTGATTTTTGTTTTTATTTCCCTTCCCTCTGGAGACGTGTTGAATAAGAAGTTGCTGAGGCCAAGATCAAAGAGGTTTTTGCCTGCTTTCTCCTTGAGGATTTTGATGGCTTCCTATCTTGCATTGAGGTCTTTCATCCACTTTGAGTTTATTTTTGTGTATGGTATAAGAAAGTGGTCCAGGTTCATTCTTCTGCATGTCGCTGTCCAGTTTTCCCAGCACCACTTTCTGAAGAGACTGTCTTTATTCCATTGGATTTTCTTCCCTGCTTTGTCAAAGATTAGTTGGCCATATGATTGTAGGTCCATTTCTGGGTTCTCTATTCTGTTTCATTGATCTGAGTGTCTGTTTTTCTGTCCATACCATACTGTCTTGATGATTACAGCTTTGTAGTATAGCTTGAAGTCTGGGATTGTGATGCCTCCTGCTTTGGTTTTCTTTCTCAAGATTGCTTTGGCTATTCAGGGTCTTTTCTGGTTCCACACAAATTTTAGGATTGTTTGTTCTAACTCTGTGAAGAATGTTGGTGTTATTTTGATAGGGATTGCATTGAATATGTAGTCTGCTTGGGGTAGTATTGACACTTTAACAATATTTGCTCTTCCTACCCAGGACATGGAATCTTTTTCCACTTTTTGGTGTCTTCTTCAATTTCTTTCATAAGCTTTCTATAGTTTTCAGTGTATAGATTTTCCCCTCTTTGTTTAGATTTATTCCTAGGTATTTTATGGTTTTTGGTGCAGTTGTAAATGGGATCGATTCCTTGATTTCTCTTTCTGTTGCTTCATTGTTGGGGTATAGGAATGCAACCGATTTCTGTGCATTGATTTTATATCCTGCAACTTTGCTGAATTCATGAATCAGTTCTAGCAGTTCTTTGGTGGAAACTTTTGGGTTTTCCATATAGAGTATCATGTCATCTGCAAAGAGTGAAAGTTTGACCTCCTCTTGGCTGATTTGGATGCCTTTTATTTCTTTGTGTTGTCTGATTGCAGAGGCTAAGACTTCCAATACTATGTTGAATAACAATGGCGAGAGTGGACATCCCTGTCTTGTTCCTGACCTTAGGGGGAAAGCTCTCAGTTTTTCCCCATTGAGGACGATATTAGCATTGGGTCTTTCATATATGGCTTTTATGATCTCAAGGTATGATCCTTCTATCCCTACTTTCTTGAGGGTTCTTATCAAGAAAGGACGTTGTATTTTGTCAAATGCCTTCTCTGCATCTATTGAGAGGATCATATGGTTCTTGTCCTTTCTTTTGTTGACGTGATGAATCAGTTAATTGTTTTGCAGATACTGAACAAGCCCTGCATCCCAGGTATAAACCCCACTTGGTCATGGTGAATAATTTCTTTAATGTATTGTTGGATCCTGTTGGTTAATATCTTGTTGAGGATTTTCGCATCCATGTTCAACAAGGAAATTGGTCTGTAGTTCTCCTTTTTAGTGGAGTCTTTGGTTTTGGAATCAAGGTAATACTGGCTTCACAGAGAGAGTTTGAAAATTTTCCATCCATTTCTATTTTTTGGAACAGCTTCAAGAGAATAGGTGTTAATTCCTCCTTAAATGTTTGGTAGAATATCCCTGGAAAGCCATCTGACCCTGGACTCTTGTTTTTTGGCAGATTTTTGATTACTCATTTTATTTCTTTACTGGTTATAGGTCTGTTCAAATTTTCTATTTCTTCCTGTTTCAGCTTTTGTAGTGTATATGTTTCTAGGAATTTGTCCATTTCTTCCAGATTGCCCATTTTATTGGCGTATATTTGCTTATAATAGTCTCTTTTTATTGTTTTTATTTCTGCTGTGTTGGTTGTGATCTCTCCTCTTTCTTTCTTGATTTTATTTATTTGGGTCCTTTCCTTTTTCTTTTTGATCAAACTGGCTAGTGGTTTATCAATTTTGTTAATTCTTCCAAAGAACCAGCTTCTGGTTTCATTGATCCATTCTGTTTGTTGTTGTCATTGTTGTTGTTGTTGTTGTTGTGTCTTTTTGTTTTGTTTTTTGGTTTCGATAGCATTAATTTCTGCTCTAATCTTTATTATTTCCTGTCTTCTGCTGGTTTGGGGTTTATTTGCTGTTCTTTTTCCAGTTCTTTAAGGTGTAAGGTTAGGTTGTGTATCTGAGACCTTTCTTCCTTCTTTAGGAAGGACTGGATTGCTATATATGTTCCTCTTATGACCACCTTTGCTGTGTCCCAGAGGTTTTGGGCTGTAGTGTTATCATTTTCATTGCCTCCATGTACTTTTTAATTTCCTCTTTAACTTCCTGGTTAGCCCATTCATTCTTTAGTAGGATGTTATTTTGTCTCCAAGTATTTGTTACCATTCCAAATTTTTTCTTGTGGTTGATCTCGAGTTCCATAGTGTGGTCTGAAAATATGCACAGTATGATCTCAGTTTTCTTGTACTTGTTGCAGGCCGATTTGTGTCCCAGTATGTGGTCTATTCTGGAGAATTTCCATGCGCACTAGAGAAGAATGTATATTCTGCTGCTTTAGGATGATGTTCTGAATATATCTGTTAAGTCCATCCAGTCCAGTGTGTCATTCAAAGCCATTGTTTCCTTGTTGATTTTTTGATTAGATGATCTGTCCATTGCTCTAAGTGAGGTGTTGAAGTCCCCTACTATTATGGTATTATTATCAATTAGTTTCTTTATGTTTGTGATTTAATTGATTTATATATTTGGGTCCTTTCACGTTTGGAGCATAAATGTTTACAACTGTTAGGTCTTCTTGGTGGATAGACCCCTTAATTATGATATAATGCCCTTCTTCCTCTCTTGTTACAGTCTTTATTTTAAAGTGTAGATTGTCTGATATAAGTATGGCTACTCCGGCTTTCTTTTGTTGACCATTAGTATGATAGATGGTTCTCCATCCCCTTACTTTCAATCTGAAGGTGTCTTTAGTTCTAAAGTGGGTCTCTTGTAAACAGCATGTAGATGGATCCTGTCTTCTTATCCATTCTGTTACACTATGTCTTTTGATTGGGGCATTTAGTCCACTGACATTTAGAGTGAGCACTGAAAGATATGAATTCATTGCCCTTGTGTTACTTGTAGAGTTGGAGTTCCTGGTGTTGTTCTCTGGTCCTCTCTAGTCTTTGTTGCTTTGGGTCTTTATTTATCTATTTATTTTTCATCTATTCTACCCAAAAGAGTCCCCCTTAAAATTTCTTGCAGGGCTGGTTTAGTGGTCACAAACTACTTTAACTTTTGTCTGGAAACTTTTAATCTCTCCTTCTATTTTGAATGACAGCCTTGATGGATAAAGAATTTGGGGCTGCATATTTTTCGACTCATCACATTGAATATTTCCTGCCCCTCCTTTCTGGCCTGCCAAGTTCTGTGGATAGATCTGCTGCAAACCTGGTCTGACTTCCTTTATAGGTTAAGGACTTTTTTTCCCTTGCTGCTTTCATGGTTCTTTCCTTGTGTGAATATTTTGTGAATTTAACTGTGATATGCCTTGTTGATGGTTAGTTTGTGTTGAATCTACTGGGAGTCCTCTGTGCTTCCTGGATTTAGGTGTCTATGTCTTTCCCCAGGTTAGGAAAGTTTTCCACTATGTTTACTCACATAACCCTTCTACCCCTTTTTCTCTCTCTTCATCTTCTGGGACCCCCATGATTCTGATGTTGTTCCTTTTTATTGAGTCACTGATTTCTCTAATTCTTAAATTGTTCCCTTTTGCCTTAGTTTCCCTCTTTTTTTCTGCTTCATTATTCTCAAGAAATTTGTCCTCTGTATCGCTGACTCTCTGCCCTGCCTTATCCATCCTTGCCACTGTGGCATCCATTTGAGATTGCAGCTCAGTTATAGAATTTTTTATTTCGTCCTGATGAGCTTTTACTTCTTTTATCTCATTAGAAATGTATTCTAATCTATTTTCAACTCCAGCTAGTATTCTTATTATTGTGATTATAAATTCTGGTTTAGACATCTTGCTCTTATCTGTGTTGGTTAAGTCCCTGGCTGTCGTTTCTTCCTGCTCTTTCTTTTGGGGTGAATTCCTTCATTTCATCATTTTTAAGGGAGAAAAGGAATTAATGAGGTCAAAAAAGAATTCAAATTAAAAAAACTTAAAATTAAAAAATTAAAAACAACACACACACACACACACACACACACACACAAATATCAAATAAATGATGCTAGATCCTAGGTGTTTTTTGTTCTGGGTGTTGAAAGGAGCTTGATAGATTAGAGAAAAAAAGGAGAATGAATGCAAAAAAAAAAGGAAATCATTTGAAAATTTGAGAAAATAAATACACTGAAATAGAATAAAATGAAATGATGGAAGTAAAATAGAATTTGAAAAATTTACACAAAAGTAAAAAATATAGTAGAAAAATTAAACAAAAATATTTTTAATAAAAATTTAAAATAAATTTTTCTCTTTCTGTATTCAAGAAAAAGAAAAGAAATGAAAAAGAGGGGGGAAAAATAAAATTGAATAGATGGACCAGAGAACAGACTGAAATCTGATTGAAATTACTTCATTTTCCCCTAGAAGTCAAACTATAAAGCACTTTATAGTCTGTAAACTAAGCAGGTAGAGATTTGTGTTCCTGAAGAGTGAGGTTGGCCCAGTTAGGCAGGGGTTAGTGTAATGGTTCCGTTATCCACTAGATGGCATTGCTTAGCTTACTGGGGTGGATAGTTGTGGAGCTTGTAGGTATGTATGCACATGCGTGGGAGGGGTGAAAATGGCATTACCCAGCTACCCAGTCTCTAGTATCAGAACTCTGTTCTCCCTGATCCACAATCGTGCACCCATCCTTTTTCTTCAGCTTCTGTCCACTCCCCACTTTTACACTGTCCATGACCAAGCCACAGGCAGCACCTCCCTCCTGAGTTTTATCTCAGATAGGGCTGTTTTTCCCGACCCCTTATTTATGAGAGACTGCAGCTTTGACCCATTCTGACCCTCTATGGGAGAGTCTCATCAAGCAATGGCCGGGTGCCAGCCACACCCAGGAACATTCATAGGAGTATGCTGCTGCCGATGCCCAGGGACTGTGGCCAGGTGCCAGCCCACCCCAGAAAAACCTCACGTGATAATATAGCAGCAGTGCTTCAGGGATTATGGAAAATCACAACACACGTCTGGCACCAGGCTTCACCTCCAACGATCTTGTTCCAGTACCAGTGAATGTGGTTGTTCTCCCAGGTCAACTGGGGTCTTTGCCTGTGGGGGAGCCATACAGCCTCTACTAGATGTCCTCCCAGCAGGTGAACTGCCTCTCCCTGTGTGGCCCGAAGACCCCCAGACTTCACTCTGCTCCTGGGGATTCGCCCTTCCCACCAGAGCACCGCCAGGTATTGTGCTATGGAGTTTCAGACTCTGCACCCCCCCCCCCTGTTTATAGAGTCTTAGTGGAATTTAAACCCTTTCCTTTCTCCTTTCTCACTTTTTAGTTCAGTCCCTGTGGCTGTTCCCACTTTTCCACTTTCTCTCCAGCTGCTTTGGTGGGGGGTTCCTTTCCCATATTCTTCTCCCCCCCACCCACTCTGCCACCCCATCTCCATCCTCTCTCTGCAAGCAAAAACAGCTCCCTGCCCTCTGTGGCTTCTCTCTCCCCCAGTTCACCTCTCCATACAGTGTACCTGCTGAGTCCTGTGGTTCAGGTTGTGCAGGTTGTTGTGTTAATCCTCAAATCAGTTTTCTCAGTGTGCAGGATGGTTTAGTGTTGATCTGGCTGTATTTCATTGGACGCAAGACACAAAAAAAACTCCCATGCTGTTCTGCCATCTTGGCTCCTCCTCCTAATGTTTATTCATTTTTAAGAGACAGAGCACAAGTAGGGAAGGGGCAGAGAGAGAGGGAGACACAAAATCTGAAGCAGCTCCATGCTGCTGAGCTGAAAGCACAGAGCCCGGTATGGGGCTTGAACTGACGAACTGTGAGATCATGACCTGAGCTGAAGTCAGACGCTTAACTGTCTGAGCCACCCAGGTGCCCCAGGAATGGCAGTTTTAAATACATGGTTATGCCTCAGAATATAACCAGTCCTACAGATCCATAGGAGAGTCCTATAGCACGATGACTTAATCCACACACTCATAAAACAAGTATTGATCATTTACTGTGGGCCAGGCCGTCTATTAGGCCTTGAAGAGATACTACCAGGAAATACAGACCAGTTTCTACCCTAATGATTCTGATTTTAAAAGCTATGGGATATCTTTGGCAGGTTTCAAAGAAGTCCTCAAGAAATTAATAAGTTAACAGAGTATTTTCAAATAAATTCTATAAAAGCCTGAGATCACAGGATACCAACTGCACTTCTGATGACAACAGTGACCCTCATAATAATAGTAATGTGGCTGAGGCCTTAGTGCTGGGCCAAGGTTATAGTGTTACCACCCATTGTGCCCTCCACTGATGTATACGTTGTCTCTTGCCTTTATTATTATAATCTTTGGGATGAAAGAGAAACTCAGAGGCAGCAGAGGTGACATTGATACCTCTAAGTAAGAGCACAAATTGAATTTAGTGGCATTGGTATACAGCTTCCATTTCTTTGATAGCAATGATTAGTGCCCAGGAAATCTCCCACATGGGGACAAAGAGAAAACAGCAGTTTCTCCCTGATTAAAGTAAGAAGACTGATCCTCAGTGTGCATGGAAATCATCCCCTGTAATGTCCCACCATTGCATATTCTCTTGGAAGAAACTTAATTTCATCGGATTCTGACAAATTACATGGAGCAAGTAGGTATGGCCAGAGAATAACCATTTCTTATGAAGCCAGGAAAGCATAAATTTCTAACATTGCTTATGTTTCCTTTGTCCAAGACTTTTTCTTTGTGATTTCAAAGTGGCTTTCACTGTGTTAGAAGGAAAGGAGAGAAAGAATTTAAGTGAGTGCATTCCCAAGATTGGGAGTGATACTGGAAGGTTGGAGAGCATTTCTGAAATCTCTTGATGTATTAGAAGAGAAGGAATGAGGAAGGTTGAAGAAATCTGCAAAGGTGGCCTCCAATTTAGCAGTCCCAGCCTTCCCATTGGCAAACTCCAGGTCCTGAGACATGACAAGCCAGATGTTATAAGACCACAACAATGTATCATAGTAGACAGGTAAGATATACTTCTTTACACACACATCACACCACTCACACACACTGAGATCAATGATTTTACAAGTTCACCTGTAGACAGTTTATTGGCTGAGACACCCATACCTGCAACAGGGGGTAGATATAAGGAATTTATGTCTCAGCCAACAGTAATGTTAAACAGAAATTTAGTTTTATTGCTATGAGTTCACAGTGTCAATCAGTCAAGGATCAGGGGTGTTTTTCCCAGAGACTGACATGAAGTAATATAAGTATCAAATATATCAGGTGATGAACAGGCAGTATAGCATCATAAAAACAAGCTTCAACTCTGGAACTAGAGCTCCAAAGCCCAAAATCTGGCTTGGTACAGCTATCAGGGTGGACTCTAAGCAATTTCCATCAGGTACCAGGAGGTGCCCAGGGACAGTGTTCTCTTCAAAGTGCTGGGCGCATATGCTTTCTTGGCCTCAGCGTAGTCCATCACTGATTATTATGTAAATGCAATCCCAAGTAGCAATTTGTGAACCAGACCTATAATTCTGTGTGATTCAGGTGCTATGGTTGGATCCATCCCTAGCTTTCAATCTGTATGTTTTATTCACAAGAAGGTAGAATGATTGGATTTTCAATTCTGTACTACCATGAGTTTTTCTATTAGCAGGGCAAATTTATTTCATGCCATTGCCCTCAGTAATTTCCCACTAAAATACAGACCACAAATATTTCAGTCGAGCTGCAATTAATAGATCATACTCTAACCCTTTCCTTAAAACTGGGACTAGTATGTAATTTTCCATACTGTTACTAAAATACAGCATAACCTTTTGGAAACTATTCCATGAAATTTGGGTAATGGATTGATTATTCTTGGAGAGTTTCTTCCCCAAATTGCTGTGTGACCTTGCCCTGAAGGAAATCAGTCAGATATTTTGACAGTTTAAACCTGTGTTCCAGATGATGATGATCATCATCATCATCATCATCATCATAAAGAATAATAATAAAATGAATAATAATTATTCATTTTAATGACAAAATTATTTTAGCTTATAGGTTTCATATAAGTTTTCTGGTTTCCTGATCCCAAAATCACATAAATGACCTGGGGACAAGGAAGCATTGACCTGTGAGACAGGTGATCTTGGTTCTGGTCCTGGTTCTGCTATTTGCCAGGTTCTGTGAAACCTTTGGTATTTTGTTCAGTCTTTCTGGGTGTCTTCTATGAAATAGAATTTTTGGGTTAGGTAAAAGTCTGTAAAGGAAAGCAACCAATGTCTGATTCCACCAGTTAGTAAGTACTGAGAAGCTGAAGTATCCATAATATTCCTCTTACTCCATTTTATGATTTATTCATAAATCATCCCACTCAAATCAACTTGGGTTTTTGCAGGTTGGGGCTAAGTTGTTTAAATTATAAAGACACCTGTCTTACTTACACCTAACAGCTATTCTGTTTTATTTTGGGGAACCTTCCATACACATCTGTGATCTACAGGTCACCATTACTAGGACCAATGCAAATATAAAATACAGAGCACAGTGATAACCCTGTGTGTTCATTGCTGAGATGGGCCAAAATGGATCAGGTTGACCTCAAATACAGGAAAATCCCACCAAAAACATTCTGTTTGTAGCAAATATATATAGGTCTGACTAGACCCATGAGATCCAAAAATATACAGACTCCTCTTTGAAGATGCCTCTCAAAGTAATTATCCTTCAGATACTTGAAGTTTTAAACTTGGACCCATGGTGACAAGATTGTTTTTATCTCAACCATCCCATCCCCGTGTCTCTGGAGAGAGCTCAACAAGCCTTAAACTGGTCTTTTAAAAACTCACAGATGAACAGTTCTTGGATTCTTGTTAAGTGCAAATGTCTCAGTATGAGAAATATCTGTATCATTATGAGATTAAGATGAGGAAAACAGGATACCTTTGAAGCAGAAATAGTAGATAAGTCAGACTAAGAAAGACAAATATATTATTTTACTCAAATGTGGAATCTAAAAAACAAAACAAATGAATGAACAAAAAGCAGAGAACAACAAACTGATGGTTGCCAGAGGGAAGAGGGGTGCAAAGATGGGCAATATAGGTGAAGGGGAATGGGAAATACAGCCTTCCAGTTATGGAATAAATAAGTCATGGGAACAAAAGGCACAGCATAAGGAGTGTAGTCAATATTGTAATAGTGTATAGTGACAGATAACTTATAGAGAACATATAGAGAAATTGAATCACTGTGTTATACACCTGAAAATAATGTAACATTGTGTGTCAATTATACTGAAGTTTTTAAAAAATATTATAAAAAAGAAATCTTTTTTCTTCATTTGAAGAATAAAGCCTGGGTGGCTCAGTCAGTTGAGCATCCAACTTTGGCCTAGGTCATGCTCTCACAGTTTGTGAGTTCAAGCCTCTCATTGGACTTGCTGCTGTCAGCCTGTCAACTCAGAGCCTGGAGCCTGCTTGGGATCCTCTGTCTCCCTTTCTCTCTGCCCCTCCCTCACTCATGCTCTGTCTCTCAAAAAGTAAATACAACATTTTTTTAAATGTTTAAAGAAGGTTCATTACTTATGTAGGTACACTTCTGGACACCCTTTCCTTGAACTATTAACCACACACCCCCAGGTGTAACCAATAAGCTGCATTTAATTCTCATGATTTCATATTATTACTGCATGTATATGTGCCTGAAATGACACATTGTTTTACTATTTACATGTTTTAGCATTGGTTTACATATTTTAAGACTACATAAAAGGCATAATACAGTTCATATTTTTCATCAACTTGCATTACTCGTGTAGTGAAGTTCTGATGTATCTCTTGACTCCCCTTTCAAGACTGGGGGGCTTTCTGCCAAGCTGCTGGAAGTGTGGGGCCTAATAGCTCTCAGCTGTCATATCTCTCTGGAAATTACCCTCTGCTAAAAAGAGTTCCTTCCCCCAAATCAGCCTTCCTGAAGGCAGCCTGCTCAATGGAGAGTGTAAAGACCCAGCTCCCTCAACCCAATTCAAAACTTTTGAAAAGGCCATCCTGACTCCATGTCTCCTGAAAGAGGGTCAGAGAAGCTTTTTCTGAGAACAAATAATGTGCAACCTGAGTCAAAGTGTAAGGAAACATCAGACTTTCCCAAATTGGTAAAGACTTTGCAAGATAATGGGTCTATATTCTTCAGAAATATTAATGTCATAAAACACAAAGAAAATCTGATGCAGCATTCCAGCTTAAATAGACTAAAGAGGTATAACAACCAGATTCAGCATATAATCAGGGATTTTCTTTTACTGTAAGGAAATTATCAGAGTTAATTGTAACTGATAAACTTTGCATAGTGCTTACCATACAATAGTCATTGTTCTAAGTGTTTTGTTTATATATATAAACATATACAGTAAAACCTTGGTTTTTACAAGCATAATTGGTTCCAGAAACATGCTTGTAATCCAGAGCATTTACATATCAAAGTGAATTTCCCCATAAGAAATAATGGAAACTCAGATGATTCGTTCCAAAACCCAAAAACATTCATATAAAAATGATTACACATATATAAAATTACACATTATAAAATGATTACAATACTGTAATATAATACATGGTAATAAATAAAATACAAAATATTAAAAATAAACAAATTAACCTTCACTTACCTTTGAAAACCTTCGTGGCTGGTGGGAGGGAGACAAGAGAGAGGAGGGTTATTGTGTAGGACAACGTTCACTATCACTAACAGAATCAATTTTATCTCTTGGCTCAATTGAATCTTTTTCTGCATGGGACCCATTGTATATGCTCACAAAGATGTTGACTACAATACAGTATTAATAAGCTATATTTAATGTAACTGGCAATAAGGCAGTGGAGGAAAGGATCTGTATCTGCAGGCAGCCTGACCTAGAATGAAGCAAAGCATTCCTAACCTTATTCTTGTATAGAAAAGCAAAGGACTGTCCATAGGTGCTTTGAAGTGACAAAAAATACATTACTGCTAGTTGTGGGCACCTTCCAATGTTAAGAAAAATCACTGATTTCTGCCAAACACCATGGCCTGAGACCGAGCATCCGAGCATGGGAGATAATGACCCACAATCCCATAGTCAGAGAGAGAGAGAACCATTGTTTCAATTGTGATCATGTGATATTCGGCCTCCCATACTACTCGTATTTCAAGGCATTGCTCATTTATCAAGTTGAAATTTATTAAAAATGTTTGCTCATCTTGCAGAAGAAGTTACTCACAATCCTAAGTTTTACTGTATGTATAATAAATGTATATAAATATGCATAAACATATGTATTTATATATAAATATAATTAGATAATATATAAATTATATAAACATAATTATATAATATAATTTGTAAATTATATAAATGTAAATATAATTTATATATTAGATATACATATATTACATATGTAAACTTAATCGTCATGAGAACCTTATGAGTTAGGTATGATTATTATCCACATTTTACACATGAGGAAATTGAGACACAGGGAAGCCAAGTAACCTTTCCAAATAACACAGTGAGTGAGAGGCACTGTGTGCGTGGGCTCACTCTTCTTCACCACAGTCTCTTTTGCTCATCATAATCTCATCATTTCATATATTTTGATTTGGCAAAAACTAAAGAGCTGATCACCAACTGATGGTAAAGTTGTGACAAAATGGGAAATCCTGTGTTTTACAACGTGTTACTTGTATAAAACCAATTTGGAAAGTAATTGAGCAATGAGTAATAAATTGAAGATGGAAATACTCTAAAAGAACAATTTAAGTGCTTTGTATAAATTCAAGGAGACCCACATAACAATATCAACAACAGCTTTTGTCAGTAACACCCTAGTCCTCTATCAGTACAATAGTTGACAAACTGTTGTTTAATCATATAATGAAGCACAGAAAAATCACAGCATAATGTGATAAGTGGGATCCAAAAATGCAATCATATGAAATATAGGTCACATTATTACAAAGTTGAAGAAAAATATGATTTTTTAGCCTATAATGTTCTCCAAAGTATGAAACTAAAAACCATAAAATATTGCTAAAAGAATTGAAAACACAAACAAATGGAAAGATATTCTATTCTCATGGATTAGGAGAATTCATACTGTTAAAATATCTGACCATACAAAGCCATCTACAGATATCAAAAATACCAACAGCATTTTTCACAGGAATAAAACAAATAAGACTAAAATTTATATGGAACCACAAAAGATTCCAAATAGTCAAAGAAATCTTGAGAAAGAAGAGAAAAGCTGGAAGTATCACAGTTCCAGGTTTCAGTATATACTACAAACTTGCAGTTTTGGTGCCTGGGTGTCTGTCACTTAAGTGTCCAACTCTTGATTTCAGCTCAGGTCATGATCTGCACTGTCAGTGCAGAGCCTGCTTGGGGTTCTCTCTCTCTGTCTCTCTCCGTCTCTCTCTCTCTCTCTCTCTCTCTCTCTCTCTGCCCCTCCCCTGTGCTTTCTCTCTCTCTCTCTCTCTCAAAATAAATAATTTAAAAAAACAGTATGGTACTAGCATGAAAATAGACACATAGATCAATGGAACAGAATACAGAGTCCAGAAATCACCCCGCAATTATAGAGTCCGTTAATTTATGTCAAAGGAAGCAATAATATAAAATGGGGAAAAGACAGTCTCTTCAATAAATGGTGCTGGGAAAACTGGACAACTACATGTAAAAGGATGAAACTGGACCACTTTCTTATACCATACACAAAAACTCAGAATGGGTTAAAGATTTAAATGTGGGACCTGAGGGGTGCTTGGGTGGCTCAGTGGGTTGAGGATCCCACTTTTGATTTTGGCTCTGGTCATGATCCCAGGATCATGGGATCAAGCCCCACATTAGGGTCCACATGGAGCCTGCTTAGGCTTCTCTACCTCCCACTGCTCCTCTCCCTCCTCCTCTTTCTCTCTCTAAAATAATTTTTTAAATAAGATAAAAAATGTTAAAAAAAATTAATGTGAGACTTGAAACCATGAAAATCCTACAAGAGAACATAGGCAGTAATTTCTCTGATATTGGCTGTAGCAACATTTTTCCAGATATGTCTCCTAATAAGGCAAGGGAAACAAAAGCAAAAATAAGTTATTGGGACTTAAAAAAAAAAACATGAAACTACAAACATGATCATAACTGAGAAAATTCCAAATGACTAATGATTATTTTTTGAAATTGCATAAATTCTATTTATATTTCCCCTTGTGCCAAGAGTTATTGGTAAGGTTTTTCTAAATTTCCAGGTGGAAGGGCCTTTTTGTTTTTTATTTTGATACCAATTTCTAGTTTGTTTGTTTGTTTGTTTGTTTCAAGAGAGAGTGAGAGCAGCAGTGGGGGAGGGGCAGAGGGAAAGGCAGAGAGAGCATCTTAAGCAGTCTCCACACCCAGCAGAGTCCTATGCAGGGCTCAATCTCACAACAATGAGATCCCGACCTGAGCTGAAATCAAGAGTTGGATGCTTAACCAACTGAGCCACCTGGGTGCCCCTAATTTCCAGTTTTATTACATTGTAATTAAAGTATTGTATATAATATTTATATTTTATTGACCCTACCAATGATTTATTTTTTATCTAATATATGATCAGTTTCTGCAAATATTCTATGTGTGTTTAGAAAAACTTGTATTCTCTATTATCTGTGCATAAAATTCAATACATAACCATAAGTTTACAAATAGTGAACAAGGCCTGATTCATTATGTTTTTTAGGTCGTCTGTAGTCTTACATAAATTTTTTCATCCCCATGATCTGTGTTGCACTAAAAGTTAGCACATTATATTTTTTTTTTCCAACTTTTTTTTTTTTTTTTTTTTTTTTGGGACAGAGAGAGAGCATGAACGGGCGAGGGTCAGAGAGAGAGGGAGACACAGAATCGGAAACAGGCTCCAGGCTCCGAGCCATCAGCCCAGAGCCTGACGCGGGGCTCGAACTCACGGACCGCGAGATCGTGACCTGGCTGAAGTTGGACGCTTAACCGACTGCGCCACCCAGGCGCCCCTATTTTTTTTTTTTTAATAATGCATTTCTATTTGTGTCTTCTCACATCACCTGTAGTTTTGTTTAATAAAGGGGTCACTATGTTATTTGGTGCATAGACATCCATGGTAGTGCAAACTGTGGCTTTTAACATTGAAAAGTATCCTGTATGTGTGAATAGGCTTCTTTTACATTATGCTACATAAGTCTGTCCTTGGACCCAGAGACTAGTTTCTGTTCTCTATACTGCTAATTCACATTTCTTTTTGATTTCTGATGTAGAAAGATGTACACTTTAATTTTGAGGTTAGATATGTTTTATTAAATTTATACTTTATATTATGGTATTCCTTAGAATATATCTAGAGCAAATAGGGATATTCAGTATAGGGCATTCCATAGCTATTTTGATAGGAATTTATCACTTAATCAACTCTTTTTTCTTGTTTTAGATTCAATAAATATATAAAATATCTGGGTCATGGAGATTGTACTATAATTCCACTCACTCATTTTCAACTCATCAATGAGTTTCCCCAACAATTATATCTTTAACTTTCTTTTAAACTTATTCTTTTAGTCCTCTAATTTCTGCATCATGTAGCATTACTGTCTGTAGCATTACTGATGTGCCATTGCTATAATATTTCAGGGAAATTAATCTTATCTCCCTGACTAGTACCTAAGCTTTTCAATAGCCGATTCCACTCAGAGGCACCTTTGCTAGCAGGCAAACCAGGAGACTCTCCCAGGGACTAACAGTTAACTTGAAGTGTACTACAATACAAGAATGAACGACAAATGTGGATGTGTAGCAGGGGAGAAAAGTTGCAAGTGATTTTGCCTTGAATTTTTTAGAAGAAATTAATTCATTAGGCAGAAAAGAGGGCAAAGATATTCTAATGAATGAAAAACTTGTCCAAATGCACAAAGATATGGAAACACATGGCTTACTCAGAAAATGGTGGTTGAGTTCAATGACTGGAACACAGCGTGGCAGGAGATATGGTTCAGCACTAGAGTATGCCTTGTATGCCCTGGTAAGAGTGTTATTCTACCAGTACCAAAGATAATCACTGGGGATACTTAAAGGAGAAAGTGATATTATCACAGTTGGCTTGGGAAATATATCTTAGGAAGGATCTCAGAGGAAAGGGAATTGGTATAAAAACTACCACTGTGGCCTGGGGAGACCTGCTGAACAACTGAACTAAGGTAGTAATAGTTGAACTTGGTGAGGGGTCAGATTTGATAGATGTCTCACAGGTGGAATTGCTAAAACTAGATGTCTAATTTTCTGCCACAGATAAGGTAGATATAGAGGGTGATGTCAACATTTCTGGCTATAAAATTTTTGTAAGTGTTCTAAGAACATAGGAGAGACAGAGAAGGTTTAAGGAACACAGAGCAGGTTTAAGATTCGTGTCTGTAGGGACATGAGGAAAAAGGTATTCTCTCTCACTCTCCCTCTCTTCTACTCATCTCCCACTTTGATTCAGCCTCAGTGTGAAGGAGAACAGCTAAATATCAAGAAGGGCCATTGCATTGTAAGCTGAGCTTTATAGGGTTATTTCTCCCAGGCATAAATAGAATTTGGAAAATAAAGTTGCCATCAGGTTGAACAGAGCCTAATTAAACTTCCTAAAAGGGTCTTCTCTTTTGCTATCACCCTCACAATTTTTCTACAGAGGCAGTTAATACTCTAAGCCACAGCATCTTAAGTAAATGAAATAACCCAGTAATACCAGAGTCTCAGAGGGACAGCATCTATGGGACAGAATAGGTAATTAATAGTTCAAGAAAGTAAATGGCCATATCCAGAAGCAGATTTCATGCAGTGCTTAACTCCCAGTCTGAAGATTCTGGAAGGAAATATGGTTAAGATACTCTTAAGCCATTAAATTACATTGTCATTGGAAGCCTGATGCCCTGGGCACTCCCAGAACATATGGCAGAAAAATATCTTGTCGAGAATTTCATTGCCAGCATCAATTCACAGCCATGAGAGTCACAGCTGCCATGCTGGATGGGGGCCAAGGGCATCTAAGGACTGCTTGTTCTTGTATGAGATAGATGGAAAGGTTGGGGATTGGTCCCATTATTTTATTTTGATCTTGCTACTGAGAACCTGAATCACAAGCCACAGCCTGGTTCCCTGTTTCCCCAGACCTTCTGTTCCGTCTTCCTAGTAGAAATGACAGAAGAGACATTGTGACCCAGAGTCAAACATCCGTAAGTGGTGTGAGGTACGTGGCTCAGGAAAGCCAGATTTCTTGGTTCTGGTCCCATTTATAATAACTCAGTTAAATATATCTATATATATCAGGTAATTAATGGTTTAAGTGTGGTTGTTTTTATTTGTTTTAGCAACAGAAGGTACTAGATTGAATATGATATCCCTTTTGTGGAAACTTACTGAGTGAATACCAATTAAGTGAAACTTGAAGGAGTCTTAGCAAAAGATGAAGTAAGAAGTTACCTAAAAACATGTAACATGCCTAGCACTGAGAGCTACTCCTTGGAATAAATATTCCATATTTGACCATTAGAGTTGCCTAAAATCCAGCTATTACACTCATCCTTGGTTATAAATTAAGAAATTACCTCAGTGAGGCCTTTTTGAAGATGAAAATATTATCCTTGTTGGGGATGTTGTTTTAGGAGGAGTTGTTTTTGTTTTGTTTTGTTTTGTTGTTATTTGTATTCTCATGGGGAAGAGTTTTACTGACCTTGCCCACATTTTGACTTTAGACTCCTATGCACTGACCACAAGGGCTAGAATATTAGCAATAAAATTTCAACCAGTTTGGTTATTTGAATTAATCAGTTTAGCATAGCCATAAAACAGCACTGATAAAATGACTCATGGGCCTCTATCTTATTAGAGGAATCAGGATGGAGAAGGCAGCCTGGAGGGACCAAGGGCCAGAAGCCTTAGCGTGGGAAGACACAATGACTGCAATGGAGTTATGGTCAGACCAGGGATAACATGAAAGCATAGAATGAGGTGAAAATGTTGTCTTCATCCTTCCATAATGCCTAGCATGTAGTAGATATTCAAAAATAGTCAAATCTATTTCATGTTCTATTTGAACATTTCAAATGTTCAAAGGTTGATTGTTATCTTCCAAATAAGATCTGGCCTATATATTCCACTATTAGTAACTATTACTAAAACTTCCCATATACTTTTTAAAATGCAAGTTTTCCTCTGAATTTGCTCACATTGTATGATTTTCTGATTTACTTTCTACCATTCTTCCTTCTTCATAAATTTGAATTTTAGACAATGAAGAAACAATGTGCTTATCACTTTTTTATCCTTCCTTCAGAGACTTATGTTTGTATCAAAGAAGGATTATAACTTGGTGCGGGTAAGGCTGAGAATTCTAACCTTAATACTGTAAGACATTTCATAATAATAGGTAGAATCTTTCTGGATTAGTTATTTGTGTGTTGGGCTTAGCAGGTATATTATTTTATTCTCATATTTTGTTATTTCAAAGCACACAAACAGAAATTTAAGTGCAAAGGATGTGTGCTTGATAAGGTGAGTGAGTAATTAGAGGTGTTTTAAACTGGCTGAACAAAAATAAGAAAATAGAAAAAGCTCACCCTTAGGTAGGTAATACCTACCACTGGTATGAAATGAGGGAGCAACATTTTTGAAAGGAAAAGCAATTAATCTTCCTCACAGATTCTCCATGGCATTTATGCTACTTCTAATTTGGAAAAAAATACGTTGGATGTAAATGTATATGAAAAATTCAATCATACTCGTATGCTTTAGTTTGGAAAAAATATGGAAAGAACCTGAGAAGATCATGTCAACAAAGAAAAGTTGCAGTTGTGCTCACAAAAGTGCAGTTTTTCCTCATGGATTTTGTCAAAGTGTCTGATTTGTGAACTTATTCAATGTCAAAGACTTTCAAAATCTATAAGTTAAAAATGAGGTATCAATCAAGCTGGATGTTTTGTGTCTGTAGCCAGGTAAAGAAGTGAATCCTGCTTTACAGGGACACATCTGTGCCCCCATTATTTTCTTTGGTTTGGCTTTCTCCCCTTTATTTCATGAGAAGAGATGATTCAGCCCCTTATAGGAAATATTCCCCTTATAGGAAATATTCAAATAAGACAGTTTATTTTTAGGTTATTTGTGACTTGAGCCTGGGTCATTGAAGTTGGTTCAAAAGTGTCACTGTGAACTACATAAAAGAGAGAACAAGTAAAGACTAAGGATGCATTAAAGATCCTCCGAAGGAAAGTGGCAAGTACACTGGTGTTCGGTCTGGAACAAGGCCTACCATGTATTAGGAGTGCAACAAATTCGAGTTGAATAAATGGATGGTTGAATAAAACATAAATGGATGATTTGATTATGGAAATACCACAGATAATTTGACTTCCAAGTTTTCAGTGTTTTTCTAATTTTTTGTTGCACAACTTCTAAACAGGCAGTCAGATTTTGACCTTTACATATCACAGGTATTATAAAACTTCAAGTTAAAAAAAATGGCATTTCGGTGATCCTTCTCTAGAAAATCCAAAAATTAAGATCTGATATGTTTTGGAGTTAAGCTTTTTCATTAGTGCCAATCACTGTGTCATAGGTTTCATTTTCTGATTTATGAAATAAAAATTCACAACCTAAGCCATCAGATACCATAAATCACATTCATGAAAGAGTACCTGTCTATTAAGCTTTTCTTGAAACATATGGATTTTTATTTTGTTCCTTAAATTCATAGCTTCATGGAAGATGCCTTCTATAAGATAGATTGCGACCTTGGGAAGCGTTTTCCAAGACTTCAATCTTAAACTATCTTAAAAGAATAAGAATTCAGAAAAAAATCTTCAAACCAAACTCCAAAGTAACTTTTAACAATGGAATCAAAATCATTCATCAAAGTGAACTTCCTAAAGTTCATTTTGTGATAGCTGTTTCACTTTCTTTCTTTCCCTTTATTTTCACTGGGTATTTATTATAGTTTAATTTTTTTCTAAAGAAGAACACCTAATGTGCTGTGACTGTTTTTAATGAAATGATGACATCTACAATGCCACTGTTCAGAGTTTAGAATGTTCATATCACAATGAGTCAGAATGGTCAAATTGCATGATGCTCTGTGTGCTACAACTTTCACTTTTGTTTTATTTGAGTATTCAATTAAAATATGACTTCTTTGGGGCACCTGGATGGGTCAGACAGTTAAGTGTCCAACTCTTGATTTCAGCTTAGGTCATGATCCCAAGAGTCATGGGACTGAGCCCTGCATTGGGCTCCAAGCTGAGCATGGAGCCTTCTTAAGATTCTCATTCTCAGCGGGCCTGGGTGACTCAGTCGGTTAAGCATCCAACTTTGGCTCATGTCATGATCTCATGGTCTGTGGGTTTGAGCCCCACATTGGGCTCTGTGCTAACAGCCCAGAGCCTGGACCCTGCTTCAGATTCTGTGTCTCCCTCGCTCTCTGCCCCTCCCCTGCTCAAGCTTTGTCTCCCTTTCAAAGATAAATAAACATTAAAAAATATATATTAAAAATAAAAGATTCTCATTCTCTCTCTCTCCCTCTCCCTCCACCCCTCTCCCCTGCTTATACACTCTCTCTAAATATTTTTTAATATGACTTCTTTGTATATATTTTATTGATTTAAGATTCCCCATGAGGCTCCCACCCACCTTTGAGTAGTGGGAAGAAAGACTAGATTTTGTTTCTTTGAAATTCAGATGAATGTTTCAGGTGAAAGTTCAGTCTTCAGTGTTCCAGGCCCTCCCCATGCTCTTATTGAAAGGGGAGCCTAATAGTCCAGTCTGAAAATCTAAGGAGTCTGCTTGGCCAACCTTGATTCACATGCCCTCTTTACCTCAATCCAATGTGGATAAGGAAGCAGAATACAAAAGTATATGAGATGGTCCACTAAAATCTCATGAATGATACAGCAAAAGAAGCATTTCCCAGGAGGCAAGAAAAAAGTTAGTAGTAATTTGAGGATTTAAAAACAATATGTACACACTAAAAGTAGAATATGGAATGAGGATTTGACATGGAAATGAATGGAAAGCAGGTGGAGACACAGACTTATACTCTTAGGACTTGGATGGAAGTTTTGGGGGGGGGGGGGTTGTGCTGATCTCGTGCTCTCAGGAGAGCTTTAATGAGCAAGTAGTACAGAACTAGCTCTTCAACAGCAACAACAAAAGGGGTAGGGGGTCGGGGAGGAGGAAAGAAGAAAGAAATAAAGAAAAAACAATAAAGGAAAAAAGAAAGGCAGAAATGAAGGAAGGAGGGAGGGGATAGGAATGGAAGGGAAAAAGAAAAAGAGAAAAAGATTGGGCAGTAATATGAGCTCTAGAAACATTCATGAAATTTGTGAGCTTCTCTTTGGTGTTTTCCACACTCCTATTTTATGATGCTCAACTTCATCCTTGAGACAGTTATTCATTCCCCATAGGCTGCTTTCTGGATGCATAATTCCTCTGTCCCCCAAAGAAGATAGCCTCAAGGTCATTCCAGTCTCTCTCTTAAAGAAGTCACAGTCCAAAATAGAACAATATTTTCCTCCACCCCGTACCCCCACCAATCAGAACCATTTTTCCTGATGTGTTTGTCTTGATGTAGGGAAACAAAGTGATCAATTATTTTGATGTATAGTATAAATAATGTGTAGTTTCTTTTAATCCTTTTAGCATACCTGTCTTTCAAAAGAGGGTAATGAGTAACAGACTAAGGAAGGAAGCTCTTATAATATTAATATGTGAAGACTTAAACCCTGTAAATCAACAACTAGTAATTCTTGTGGGGTTTTTTCCCCCAAATTTAGCTGTACTTACTAATTTCCTACACTAACTAAAATCTCAAAATTAGAAAATGACTAATGTTAAAATCATGTTTTGGAAGTACCCTGGGGAGGTTAAGTAGGATGCATAGAACTCATTTATGCTTTAATGCAAATGAGTTCACTTTCTCTAGCTTTTTGACATGGAAATCAGTAGCCCAGTCTTATCAATCTGTTCTCACATGACCTGGTTACCAGACACTTTCTGCACCCTTGCTGCATGTGTGATTCATTGTATTTCACAATATCTTCCTTAAAATGTGATGACAAGAAGCAAATGGAAATCTCATACATTTTTGTGGGATGTGTGTGCCTATTCTCTTTGAGTTATGAATTCTATTCCTGAGAATTTACCGTATTATGTCAAGTTATTAAGTGGTTAAATTAATTCTGGTTTTTCCCTTCAGTGATATGTAACTCTTAGAAACAATGAGGTACCATATTTTACAATTATATAGAAAAGTCCTTAAGATGTATTCTAAGAGGGAAAAAGCCACGAGTTAGTCAATCAACATAGTATGGTAAGTGTTGCTTATTTTTTTTAAGTATATACATCTGTGCACATTTGTTTACTGGCGTTCGACTTTTTTCTCCAAATCAAGTCGAGAAACTATTAACAGTGGTTCCCCTTAGAAAAAATAATATTTATAACTTTATATTATCTTTTAATATTTGGAATGTCATAAGTACCTAACATATTAATTTGGGGGGGGGGGTTAAATTTCAGTAGGTATGGGTTATTTGTGTTTCCTTATTGTTGTATTTTATATTAATCAAACAAAACAAACATGGGAAAACGCCATTTGGAATGTATTGAAGGAAAAGAGAAGATGTTTGTATGAAACGGAATACAACTTTCTGGGTATAAACTAACCCCTGACAGTCAAGTGAAATCACCTTCTCCCTAGATCTAGAGAGCAGATGGTCTCCCTGGCCTTCCTCAAATAACAAAACTTTCAAAGCAGTTTAGGAAAACGTAACAATTCAAGAGAATAAAATAAATGACTTAAGGCAGAACTGTTCAGACTGGTATTTCACAGAGCACTGTTCTGCAAAGTGTTTTGCAGTAACAAAATAAATATGAGAAAATCTGGCTTTAAAGATAGTTAAATTATTTATAATACTAGCACACTCTGGATAACTTTATGTTTTACTTACCCTCAAAGAGGGTATATAGTGTTCAGCCTTTAGTTACCTGGCTATAATTCCCAGAACTGAGTTCTAAGAAATGTCCATTTTATGAAATGCTCTTACAGGAAAGCTGGTCAAGAGGAAATTAAGAGTTAAGAATCTACATATAGAAATGCATACCATACGATTTTTTGTAGTTTCTGAAAGTGAAATAGAAATTTGATTCTATACCTCCTAACACCTGATGATAAAAGTTTTTAATGCAAACCCTTGGTGACAAAAAATAAAGTCCTACTTAGGAGGAGCACCCTTTTTCAATACGGAGACCAGTAAGAAGTAGTATTAAAAAGAACACTAGGGGGGCGCCTGGGTGGCTCAGTCGGTTAAGCGTCCGACTTCAGCTCAGGCCATGATCTCACAGTCCGTGAGTTCGAGCCCCGTGTCGGGCTCTGTGCTGACCGCTCAGAGCCTGGAGCCTGTTTCAGATTCTGTGTCTCCCTCTCTCTCTGACCTGCCCCTGTTCATGCTCTGTCTCTCTCTGTCTCAAAAATAAATAAACGTTAAAAAAAAATTAAAAAAAAAAAGAACACTAGGAAATGCTTTTGGTTAAGAGTTTAAGAATTTTGGATCAATATGATAACATGCCTTCTCTGCTCCTACTCTGTGGTTGATGAGCAAGCTTTAGGAAATACGACAGTGGTGCAAATTCCCACACCTCAATTCAATATCAACTGGATATTCAGCATCATTTATCCAAATGTGCATCTTCAGTCTTCCTCAAACTTGTAGAGATTATCCTCTGTACTCAGCAGTTGACCTTGACCTAGAACAAGATGAACTGGTCAGTGCAACCTCTCTTAATTCTCCACCCTTTTCTTAAGCCTTTTCTGTAGATGCAACAATTCCTCTCACCTTTTAATACCAGTCTCAAAAAACAGTAAATGTCCATTTTCGGCTCAGGTTAAATCTTCCCCTTATGCTTTTCTATTTGGTCCCTTTTTCCAAGTTTTATCTCTTCAGTGATATTCTCCAATTGATGATACATAATTCTCATAGCTTACTTCTTTGTTCCTTGTTTCCTTAGACTCTGTGAAGATGTCTGAGATAGTTTATTAAAGTCATTGTCTAGTAAATCCAATGCCTGTGCTTCATCAGGGACAGTTTCTATTACTTTCTTTTTACCCCCTGGGAATGAACCTTTGTTTTTCTTTTCTTTTTTTTTCTTTGTGTGAATCATAAAAAATTGTTGAAAATAGAACATTTTAAATATTCTAATGTGGCAATTCTGGAAATCAGATTCTCTCCCTCCACAGGATATGTTGTTGCTGCTTATTGTGGGTTGTTGCTGTTTGATGTTTACTGACTTTTCCAAACTACTTTTGTGAAGTCTGTATCCTTTGTATATGTGACCACTGAAGTCTGTGTTTAATTAACTTAGTGTTCAGCAAGTGTTTTGACAAAGATTTCCATAAACTCCTGAGGCCAAAAAAAGGAAAACAGACTAATTAAAACTCTCCTGGAGATTGGCTCTATGTGGGGATACTCCTTCAACTTTTAGCCAAACCATGTACAACTCTGTTTTAACCTTCACCTGTATAGAGCTTGAACATCATCCAGAGATGAAAGTTTAGGGTCTTCTTAGGTCTCTTCTGAGCATGCATCCAACTCTGCACATGAATGTCCCTCTTGATTCCCCAGTTTACATAGGAACTTTTAACAGCCTATCTTCTTGGGAATACCTCATATATCCCTTTTTCCTAACTTCATCCTTCCCAGACTTTCCAGGCTGCCTATTGCCTGTCTAGACTTCTCCCTTGCCACAGAATATTAGCCTTTAGAAGCTTTCAGTAAATTCCACCCAGGAAGCAGCCAAGGTCTCTGAAATGCACCAAGTTATGCTAAACAAAGATACAGTATTTCACTAGTCTTTCAGGAATCCAATAGATAGATTGATTACTATAATTACCTGAGAATAGGACCATCTTGCTCCCTTTGGCACTACCAGCCTGCACCATGAGCTTCCATATCAATGGCCACTGCAGATCTGGGGGATGAGAGATGGTAAGCAAACAGGTATTTCTCTTTTCAGTGTCTTCTTCCCAAAATTTAAAAAACCTGTTCAAATCTTCCCCATTACAAACCAAAGCAAATAAATGAAAGAAGACATGATCTTGTTTTCAATGACCCGATTATGCAATAAATAAGTGTCCATCTATGTTAAACCATGCAGTAGGCCCTTTTTTATTTTTGGCCTAGTGTTACAGATGGCTATATAAAGAGCCCAAAGCAACTAAAACCTCAAAGAAAACTATTACTTTAGCATCAAATATTTTTCTTTCAAATAGTTTTAATGCTTGCTATGGTATCTAAGAGTATTTAATAGACTGTCTTTATGGAGTCAAAATACTTTCCTGTGCCAATTTTTAGCCATTTATCTTAATATAGTACAAAAATAGTGTAATACATAGCAATGTTTTAGAAGTCGCCATATCTGAGAACAACCAATCCTGATGAATCAACCCAAAAGTATATATTTGTTACCTGAGCAAGAATCTAAGCAGGCAACAATTATGCATGGAAGTCCCTGAACTACATAGCCCTAGGGATTTCACATACCTTGCCTTGTCCCTTATCTCTAGCACTGAGGCAAACACTTTCCCCAAGAAAGAATTTTTGAAACCTATCTCCTCCAAGATGTTTACACTGAGTGAGAGTTGTACGGAAATACGGATGTGTGCATGTGGGTATATAATCGTGTACTGCTTTTATTTTCAGCATATTCAGTAGATTTCATGTTCAGTAGTCTAAATTCATTTTAGTTTAAGGAAACATAAAATGAAATGAAAGGACAAGAGAAAGAGAGTGTAATAAAGGATGTTGTACTTTTACTTCTCACCTGATTGCTTCCTGCTGGTTGAAAGTTCTGTCTTTCCTATGTGACTGTGTATGTGGTTGCTTAATTGCCAGTAATTCAAATGGCAAATCTCTTCAACTCTGCTAACTCTTGCCAGTGGAGATTAATTTTTCTCAGAAAGAAATACTGATTTGAGTCAGTCATTGTGTGCTTCTGAACAAAGAAATGAGAAGGGGGATCAAGGACAGAAGGAAACAGGCTTTTTAAAGATTAGTCACATGATGGAACTCTGAGTTTCAGTTACGGGAAATATATTTGGTTTTGCCCATCAGTCTGAAAAATTATAGTAAAATTAACTGAGAAGTTTAGAACTTGCAAAGAGAAAATTTGGTAATTGTGAAGCAAATACAAGAACGTTTCTGTGAGGAGGAGGGACACTTTCTCCCAGCTTCAAGAGGAATGACAGCCACTATCCCATTTTTGAATGTCCGTCAGGTAAGGCAGGAGGGCTCCAAACCGAAGAGCCACTAAATTATATGATTACCTTCTTCTGGCTCTGCAGAGAAGAACAGGTATTAATTTTAATTCAATGCAAGTTTACCAAGGGTCTTAGGTATAAATTACCAAGATTTGGATATTGTTTGTGAGGGGAGCTTTGCTGGAATTCAGCATTGGGGATGTCTATCATTAGCATTAGATGCCTTAGCCACAGAGATAGACTCTCAAGCGTACTGCATGGGAATGCTATTGGCTGTCATGTTGGTAGATATGCAGCTTAGCTGTCACTGATGGAGATGATTTAGCAAAACCTGAGACATGTAGGAAGTGTGGATTATCAAAATAAGATGACCTCATTTGTATCACAGACTGTTAAAGCTGGGCACATACAGGTTATTTAAGTCACATAAACCCTTTTCACAACTGCCAAGAATGAGAAAGCCCCTTTTTTCATGAATAATGAAACTGCTTCTAAATAAGAATGCTTCAAATCATAACAGTAATACCACAGCAAGAGAAACCACGAAACAGCATCCAGCACTTCTGATTTTTTCATCCCACTCAACTGCTAGCATTTTATCTGCCATGAAAGTTTCAAAAATATCCACTAGACACACTGCTTACTCATTCAGTGGGGTCTGAGCATCTCCATCTTTGATGATTTAAGTCCTTGGGTGCAGGAAGTAAAGCTCAGTTCTTACCCCATTCTTCCCCTGACATACTTCCTACTACTATCTTCTTTCTCCAGCTCTGTTTTCAAAACTACATGAGTCACACCCTCCCCATAGATATGTCTCCCAACCAAAAGATTCCATCTTTTCTGTGAACAGCTCCACCAGTTCTTTCTCTTAACACACATTTGAAGCTATTAAAACATTCTATTTCCATATACTAGCTTACTAACCTTTGTCTTCAAGCTATATTAAAGAACTTTAACGCCTAAACCCATTTCCCTCATCATAACATCTAGAAAAGACACATAACAGACTGATAAATAAAGATTGATGTAACCACTCAAAAAAAAAAAATCCTTTGTCTTCATCTATGCATTTAAGTTCTATTAGCAATTGTAGTTTTAGCTGAGTAGTGCAATCCACTTTGGAAAATCCAACTTTAAGATTATTCACTATCTAATTAGAATGCTGCCTCACTCCAACCAGTGGCATAAATGTCATACTTTTATATTTAATATCCCTATTTATTTTCTATGTGTGCACATACATAATTTTTTCTAATAAATTTGATATATCTCATGGTACAAAGTGTAACTATTTCTAATTAGTCTGATCAAAGATACCATAGTCAGTGCTGAGTAATGGAAATTATGCTAATAAAAATTCTATTGCTTCTGACAGGAGGAAAAATGGTCACACATTGATTCAGCCCTCCCAGCCTTCCAGAAAAATATTTACATGTGACATATTTACAAGGGCACATAAATGTATATATAGTCATAGTTTGTAATATTCCTAAAGGCCCTGCAGCAGAAGCAGCAGGACAGCAAGCTATTTCTGCTGACTCTTTTATTTTCTATGCCATTTTCTACTCTGATCTATTGTGACTTTAACTCTTACACACTCTGGGAGGTTGGATGGGGCAAACAAAGAAACAGACTGACCATAAAGAGATCAAGTTGTTCTCTTATGTTATCCTTTCATTCCAAAGACTTTGATGTCAGAAGATAATAGCATGTCCTTACTAAATGATTCATACAACAAGTATTTGTTGAGGAAAAGAAGTAAAATAATATTTATTAAGTACATAAATGAAGAAGGGTCAGTGGAATATGAGCTGAAATCAACTGTCTGGGGATAGATCTAGAAATGACTGCTTTCTCCAGAGCTCCAGAGATCAGGAACCAAAAAGTTTTAGAAGGGACCATAGTGCCTAGGAAACAGAAATATAGAGTAGTTATTTCAGAAGATGCCCCTTGGAGACCAATAATAGGAGACTGTCCAAAGAAACAGTTTTTAGGAGGAATTGAAGATTTCACCAGCCTTGGAGGTTACCTTTACAGCCAGAACTATCTGAGTTCAAATCCTTCCTTTTCTACTAGATGTCATGTAATTGTTTTATTCTCAAGTTAGTTAACATCTGGTATAGTCTTGGTTTCAGTGATTCATATGATACCCAGTGCTCATCCTGAAAAGTGCCCTCCTTAATGCCCATCCCCCACTTAACCCACCCCCTGCATCAACCCTCAGTTCTCTGTATTTAAGAGTCTCTTGTGGTTTGCCTTCCTCTCTGTTTTTATCTTATTTTCCCTTCCCTTCCTTTGTGTTCATCTGTTAAGTTTCTCAAATTCCACATATGAGTGAAATCATTTAACTGTTTTTCTCTGACTGACTTATTTTGCTTAGCATAATTCCCTTGGGTTCCATCCACATTGTTGCAAATGGCAAGATTTCATTCTTTTTTATTGCCAAGCAGTATTCCATTGTGTATATAAACCACGTCTTCTTTATTAATTCATCAGTTGATGGACATTTGGGCTCTTTCCATAATTTGGCTATTGTTGATAGCACTGCTATAAATATTGGGATACGTGTGCCCCTTCAAATCAGCACTCCTGTATCCTTTGGATAAATACCTGATAGTGAAATTACTGGATCATAGAGTAGTTCTGTTTTTAATTTTTTTGAGGAACCTTCTTACTGTTTTCCAGAGCAGCTGTACCAGTTTGCATTCTCACCAATAGTATCATGTAGTCTTAAACAAGTTCATGAGGTGTGCTGAATCTTAGTTTCTTTATATAGATAATGTATCAACCAAAGTACCAGGCACAAGGCAAATGCTCCATAAATGAAAGATTCTACCTCTTTTTTCCTCATATTTGTTCACTTGTTTGTTCATCAATGAATAATTAATGAGGATAAACTGATTATAAGAGGATGTGGATACAGGAGTCAACATTTCCGATGTCATCCCTTCTTTGTTTTAATGTTTATTTATTCATTTTTGAGGGATGGTGGAGGGGCAGAGAGAGAGGGAGACAGAGGATCCAAAGCAAGCTCTGTGCTGCCAATTGTGATCCCTTCTTATATGAAGCTTATAGTCTGATAAATAAGTCATAAATCGATAATATAACCAAGTAAATATTAAAATTATTATGTGTTATAGTAAAGGAAATACAGGGTAATACACAAGGGACCTACCCCTGAGTCTTCATGGAACACTTCCTTGTAGAAGTGACACATAAGGCAAGAGAAGAAGCCTGAGTAAGACCAAACAAGAGAGAAACATTCCAGGGCAGGAAGAACAGCTTGTGTGATAGCTCTGAATCCTAACAGACATTGGCAGGTCTTAGGAACTGATGCACAGTATAGAAAATGACTGATGCACAGTCAAGATGCACAGTATAGAACATGAAGATGTGAGCAGGATGAAAAGAGGTAAAATTGGTAGTCAGATTATGGGTATCATAATTACATGATTTTTAATAATAACATATAAAAAACTACTAGATTTTATCCTTAGTGTATTCTAAAACTGTAAAAGGAACTAAGTGAAAGAATGAAATGATCATGCTTTTATTTAAAAGCATATGATTCTGGCTATTTTGTAGATAATTACAAAAGCACAAATATGGATGTGGGGAATTTTTCAGAAGGCTTTTCTTGTAATTGAAGTAAGAATTGGTGACAGTACACAAAAAGGTAGTAAAGAGGTAAAAACATTAGTAGTTTGGGTATATATTCAGGAACGGAACTTGACAGGATTCTCATTTGATTCACCATGGGAGCTACCACCATGGGGAGAAAGTGCAGAAAACAGTCATAGGCAGATTTTAAAAAGTCTTTGCTGTGAAGGAAGTCAGAAATTGGTTCATAGTTTGGAGGAAATGTTGGATTCAAGGAGTCTTGTTGTTACTGTTTTAGTTGTTTGTAAGGTGTAAGCCTTGAGACACATCTACAGGCTGATGGATACAGAGTATATATTCAAGATGAAGAAGAGAAAAGGAAAAATTGCAAGAACAAAACCATAATTTTGAGAGTGACCCTTTTTGGCAAGATGTTTGCCACCTTCAATTTTAGCCATTGTATAATTAATCCATCTCTTGAATTTTACGTTCATCACTCGTGATTTTACATCTAATGTAGGTTTGTGCATAAGGTTAGACTGTACAGGATATGTTGGCTCAAGAATTCCAATCTTTAAAGTTCTTTTATTACCCATATGAAATTAATAAATGAGCACTTGGGTTATGCACATTCATTTATGAGCTTCGTTAATGTGAGTCTACTCTAAACTTTCACTAAACTCTCAAAAATTATATTTATGCCTGAAAACTGAAGCCCCAAGATAGCCCTTTTGGCCATTCTAAGATGCCACATATTTCTATTTTGAGTGTCATCACAAAATGAAATAATCACTTCTGCATGGTATTGTGCAGAAAGTACAGACCAACTGCTTGAAGCATTGAGCAACTGAAGGTAGAGAATGAAGATTCTGGGACTCCTGAACTTACTGTTGTAAGTTTGTAATTATTGATTTGTAATTGAACATATAAACTCACTACCACAGTGAGTTTAGTTAACATTCCTATTGTAGTGTTAACTCTGCTTCCCTATTTCTTACTGGCGATGATCCACTTTGGAATCCCTTCTGCCCTTTCTCATATCCTTATTCTCTGAACATCCCTCTTTTCTCCATAGCCTTTCCATTCTTTCACTCCCAACACCAAAATATAGCATGCAATGCGAGAGAGGGAGGTATTTTCAGAGACTGTGAGAAGTGCTGTCAGTCTATTTGTATACACCCCATAATATAAGAAATCAAGAGCAAAAGTTTTCTCAATGAAATTTCTAGGGCTGGTACTGATACCAGATGGTTACATTTTTTGCTTGATGTGATTGATTTGTATTTCCATGTGAGGCCAAACTTAAATTAAACTAATGTGTTCACTTATGAATAAATACCAATCATAAATAAGCTGCTCTGAAGCTGAAGGTAGTAAGAAAAACCTAAGAGGAGACTACCTCCATACCGCTTTGCCTGCTGGTAAAATGTTTAAGAATAGGTTAAATCCTCACAAGCTTCTTATCTTTCTTAGTACTTTTGCCCCGTTGGATACATCCAGGAATTTAAGGGAAGTACTCAAAATATCAGAAGCTTTGGCCTGGTCTGGGGTGGAAAACCAAAGCCTCATACATATGTTGATTAATCCTCAGTATGATTAATGATCTTGGAAGCATCCAAGATTCATGTATAGACTGCATAGCAGAGTTGAGAGTAACATGAAAAGAACAAAGGTCCACAAGCAATTGAGGTCAGAAAAATAAGGACATCCCATTTACCCTTGTCATGTAATAGATTGTATCCTCCAGAAACACACCATAGCTAGCTCAGATGCCATGTAGCCAAGTGGAAAGAAGTAGTAAGGATTTATAGTTTAAGTAAATTACTTCCAGAAGTCATGTTTCCAAGCTATTAGTGTGGAACAAATAGTCTGAAAAATCTGAGGACAGAACACTTATTTCTGTAAGCAAGTCAGTGGGATGATTGACAGGGTAGCAACTTCACTCCTTAAAATCACATTTATGCATCTGTTCTATTACACAAATTAAAAATGTTGTGCTCAACAAAATTAGCAATTAGATTAATAATTAGATTAATAAACCCAAGCAAAAAGCAGTGCCCATCACACAATTTTTGTTCTTCTTACCAGAGAAGATACCTATTTATTAGTAAAAGTTTGGTCAATTATAATTTAGAACAATAAAAATCACCTTTATTTTTTTCTAAGTCAAATTAAACTTTAGAGTCCCCATTAAAGTAATCAAAAGGTTTAACCTAGGTCACCATGGAAGAATGGAATCTTTTGTGGATTGTATCAGTCAGGAAAGGCTAGCTAATAACCCCAATTACTTAAAGGAACCTAAGTTAACAATGCCAAATTCTTAGTAGCTGAAAATAAAGATTTATTTCTGCCTCACACTACATGCTCAATGAAGACCAGAGAAATCCATTCATTGTGGTCATTCTAGGACAGAGGCTAAAAGATGCTCAAATTGTGACATCACTATTTTCACCTGTGCTTCTTTGATAACAGTCACTGGGCCAGGAGAAGGAAGAGCATTAGCATATTGAATGTTCTAGTTCAAGAAATATACCCACCACTTCTACTTACCTTTCTTTGGCTAAACTCCTGGCAGTACCTAACTTCAAGTGGATGGGAATTATAATCCTTCATATACCCAGAAGTAGGAATCAGATATTAATGATTAACAATAGTGAATATCTATAATGCCTATCACAATTCAATCTTATGGTCACTACATATTTGATATACTTTCAACCACTCTGCAAGGGAGGCACCCAAAAAGTCCAGTGTACATGTGTGATAGAAGATGGTGGTTATAACTGATCCAGACATGATTTCCTTTTGGTTTAGATAATGAGGAACTAAAAAACAAGCTGTTTCCAAAAATCTAGCATACACTGGTGAAACTGGAACAGAATAAGAACAATAAATATTGACTTGATTTCAGAAAGAATAGGAAATATACAGCAGTCACTGTCCATAGAAATGCTGAAGTTACATTAGGTGAACATTATCAGGATTCTTCTATTAGGAAACAAATCTGTGTGCCTTCTTATAGTTCCTTGCCTGCTTCTCATATGTCTCTCTGGTCAGTAACCCTCCTGTGCTGCATGGCTTTTCCATTTTCAGACTTGAGTTAAACACCACACTAAAGAGCCTGCAATATGGCTTCCTAAGGAGGATAATACAAACCACAAATATGGGCAGTTAGCCTCTAATGGAATGATCTTTGACCAACAGACAACAGGAAAAAGAGAAGGAGCCTCCTTCCTCCCTTCCTTCCATGTACTACTCCAAAGTATGCTTCCCCCCACCCCACCACCCTTTCTAAGAACTACTTTTAGAGTAGCACAAGGAGAAAAGAAAATATGGATCATTTATGTTTGGCTCCCTTCCTTCTCTCTGTTGATGAACACATCTGCATAGGAACCTGATCAAGACAGGAGAATCAAACGCTGGCCATTAATGCATCAATAGGAAGTGATACTTTTCTCTCCTGTTCACTTTTCATTGCCTGGGAAAACTAACATGATCATATGTAACTTCGAGAGTTAAACAATTATAATTCTTCACGTACCTGAAAGAAGAGGAGAACAAGATGTCGAACGACAGGAGTAATATCCACCACTAGTGCTCTCAGCGTTCATATCATCCAGCTTTCTTCCTAATGGAAACATAGTGGAAGTGATGGCAGTGTCTCTGCTGCCCCCAAAATTCCTTTAAGCCACTTTTCTAGTAGTCAGGAAGCTACAGCCCTTTCCATCTTCTACCTTCCTAACAAGGCTGTTCTCATACACCCCAATAATTGGGTTACGGACCCTGGGACATAAATATCCATTCTTGAAAAGATTAAGAGGCTTTCACAAAGGGCTATAACAAAGGTCCTGAGGCAGAGAAACAGTCCTTTTGAGTCTAAGGTTGTTTACTTTCCTAAAGAGGCGGGTATAAGTATTGTGACAGAGAAAAATATCTGGCATTCCTTTGAGTGTAGTGGAATAAAACACAAATTATTATTTTAGTAGATTATTTGACCACACTTCTGATAGTGGAAAACAATACAGATGTTTTTAGGCCCAACAGACCTGTGCTCTATTGTTGGCTCTTATTGTTGGCTCTGTTGTTGTGCTCTATTGTTGTCTCTCGTTACTAGCACACTACCTTTTGAGGGACAATTTTTTTTAATGTTTTTTTTTTAATGTTTTTTTTATTTTTGGGAGAGAGAGAGAAGGAGACACAGAATCTGAAGCTGGTTCCAGGCTCTGAGCTGTCAGCATAGAGCCAAATGTGAGGCTTGAACCCATGAACCATGAGATCATGACCTGAGCCAAATTCAGATGCTCAACTGACTGAGCCACCCAGGAGCCACAAGGGACAAATTTTGTAATGTATCTAAATTTTAATCTCCTTACAAAATATAAAAAGTAGTAAACATTTTGAATATTTTGTGTGTTAACTGAAAATATACAGTTAAATAATTGGCTTGTAATTTTTATTTATTTTCTACGAAAATTAAGACACATCCCAGGGAATAATCATTTTAGTACTTACGATTTTGATTTCAGATTATTAATTGGATTCGTATAAAATATATAACTTACAAAAATATACCCAAACTTGGTTAAATTTATGTTGGTATTGATGTTCTTGGTTTTTTTGTTTGTTTGTTTTTTTGTTTTTTTGAGAGAGAAAGAGAGAGAATGAGTGAGAGAGAGAGGGCATAAGTGAATGGAGAGACAGAAAGAGAGAATCCCACGAGGGGGAGAAAGAGAGAGAGAGAAAGGAGCAGAGCTTACCTGAAGCAGGGTTCCTGTGTTACCTGAAGCGGGGCTCATGCTCAGCGGATGTGGGACTCAAGTTCACAGTGAGATCATGACCTGAGCCGAAGTCAGATGCTTAACAACTGAGCCACCTAGGCGCACGGTGTTGATGTTCTTATTTCCTTCTTTTTCTTTCTTTTTTTTTGAGGTTCCAAGTGAGCCTAGAATATTCCCTAGGGTTTTTCCTTCCTGGCCTCTACTACACCTCTGGATGAAAAAGGAAATAGAAATTTACAAACATACGTATTTGTATATATTTGTGATCTATCACAATGATGCTTTATCTTTGCATAATTTCTTACAAAACATATAAATATACATGATCTCATCCAATTTTTACAATGTCTTTGAGTACCAACACAGAAATGAGAAAACTATAGATCACTTGGGTTAAGTGGTGCTTCCAAGATAATAGATGATATGAATCAGATTCAAGACAAACTCAAGTTTTTCTATACTGAAAATATAGAGATTATTTCTTTATTATTTTTGTTGTCTTTTCTCTTCTATTTGTTTTTAGCCATGAAAAATGCAGAGTACTGAACGCTGGTGGGGAGAAAAGAATATAACAAAATTCACAGCATTTTTTTCTTGAGAAATTTAACATCTATCTGGAGATATAAGATAAACACCTCCTTAATTTTTAAGTATTCATTTACATGATCTGTGAATAAATGCAGGAAAGCTGTATGATTTAAAGGAGTCAGATCTGTGTAGTAGACATGTGATAGGAAGTGATAAAATTAAGATACTAAGTCTTTATAGTTCCATTCATCCAGAAATGTGAAAACATTTAGGCATCCAAGATTGTGCAGACAGAACAATCAATTGGTGATTACATCAGTTACTTTTTGGTGGACACAAACACTAAGGCAATATTCACTTTAGCTCTTTTACAAATAAAATAAATTGATGAAATGAATGTGTTATGGCTATGGCCATAGATAGCATTTTATGCTTTGGATCTCATGTATGAAGAGTCATACAAATAAAACCAGCTGTTCCTTAGAGGAGCAGGGGCAGTTTTTGCTTTTATTATATATTTTTTATTTACTTCCAAATTTCATTTCCAAATAATAATCACGATCTGTTTCTTTTTTTTTTCCTTTTGATTTCTTAGTTTTAAACATTCTATTGACTTCTGGTTATGTTCATAAGAATTTAATGGACTCTATCTGCTTCCCAAGCCTCTACCTATGTAGTTACGTCACCATTTAAGTAAGGTTCACTTATCAGGGTTTATCTTATTATTACTAAGTGTCATCTACTACTGAGTCAAAAGGTCCTATGCTTATGAGTCATCGTCTGTTCTTCCTGGAGTTATCAATTAATCTCCCATTTTTTATTTACTTAGTTTTACACCTATCAATTCCCACAAATGTTCCA
The DNA here is from genome assembly GCF_028018385.1 of Neofelis nebulosa. NCBI lineage: Eukaryota > Metazoa > Chordata > Mammalia > Carnivora > Felidae > Neofelis > Neofelis nebulosa. Next base: position 41,883,445 of record NC_080790.1, on the reverse strand, counting down.
ATATATCTGTCAAGCACATAGTAACAGTTTTTTCTAGCGGCTCAAACACATTGAATAAGGAATCAGGTCGTTTGGTTTTTGGCTTTTTTTTCTCACATTGTCTCATTTACCATCCCCCAAGGATAATCCCATAGCCTCTGTCTCACACCAGAGACAGAAGTCTGGTTTCTTCCACATTAGTTTGGTTGTCCTCTCAGCCTGTTGAACAGCTATTTTCCAAGGACCTATATTCTTCTGTGTTGGATCCACAATAATTTCTCATTCTTCCACTCTGTTGATCTTGAATTATAGTCCTCTTGACTTGGTATAGAAGTCTAAGTTAAAAAACATTTCTTGGGACACTTGAGTGGCTCACTGCTTAAGCATCTGACTTGGTTTTGGCTCAGGACATGATCTCATGGTTCATGAGTTCAAGCCCTGTGTCAGGTTCCATGCTGCAGTGCCAGTGCAGAGCCTGCTTGAGATTCTCTCTCTCTCTCTCTCTCCCTCTCTCTCTCTCTCTCTCTCCACCTTTCCCCTGCCCCCATTCCCTCTTTGTCTCTCTCTCTCAAAATAAATAAATAAACTTAAAAAAGAAAACATTTCTCTTGGAATTTTGAAAGCATTATGTCTCCTAGCCCTTCAGAATGTGCTCATATGTATGTATAATTTAGGCTAGAATGTTCATTTTAAAACCCATGCATATTTCTGATTATTCCTGTTGTCTAGCATCCATTCTTTTAAATAGATCCAATATCCTCTTTTAACTTTTGTAGGATATTGATTGTAGAATATTTTAAGTTTCCCTCTCTGCTTCTGATTTATTTCTTCGTGTATCTGTCTTTTGTGTTAGAGGATTTCTTAAAATGTTAGCCATCCTTGGGCTGATTGCAAGTTGTGTGGGTATTCATTGTTGGGACATCAGGCAGGGAACGTTTTACCCACAATTCCTAGTTTCTCCAGAAGAAGGCTCCAGTCTTCTGCCTGGAGCATTTTTACTGCCCATCAGAATCACGAGAGCAGGATGGAAAAGGTGGCTGGGCCCTCAGCACGCAGAAGGCAGCTTTTCACTTGAGCTGCCCATTTTTATTCCCACATCTCACCTTCAACTTGTACTGTGCCTAGTGATCAGAAGAAACAACTGTGGTCTTCCGGGTTTTACTTACCCCACAGAACATACCACTGGTGGTCTCCTGGGGGGAGATGATCATGATCTAACAGGTCGTGATCAGGTCATGATCTAACAATTTGAGTCCCACATCCGCTGAGCATGAGTCTTGCTTCAGGTAAGCCCTGCTCCTTTCTCTCTCTCTCTCTCTCTCTCTCTCTCTCTCTTTCTCCCCCTCATGGGATTCTCTCTCTCTGCCTCTCCATTCACTTATGCCCTCTCTCTCTCTCTCTCTCTCAAAAAAAAAAAAAAAAAAAAGAACATCAATACCAACATAAATTTAACCAAGTTTGGGTATATTTTTGTAAGTTATATATTTTATACAAATCCAATTAATAATCTGAAATCAAACTTAAGTACTAAAATGATTATTCCCTGGGATGTGTCTTACTTTTATATTTATTTGACTGTGCCTGGATAGACTTGTCAAACAACCCCCTATTTTGGCTACTTAAATCAGGATCACCTTCTGTGATACTTGGGAGCCTCCCATTTCTGAGTCTGCTGGATCCTAGAATGTAATGATCTTACTTTTCATTGCTGTCCTCTGCTATTGGTTCTCTCTTCTTCCCTAAGTCCCCATCATTTCTACCTCCTCCAATCCCATAGACATCTCCTGTGCATGACTGTTAATCCCTTTTAATCTTGTGAATTTCTGAATTTTCAATTTGCTGTCATTTTCTATGGTTAGTCAGAAATCGAGATTACATTTAATCTTTTTTTTCTCTAATCCAACAAACTGAAGAACATAATTCTGTCAGTCACAGTGGCACACTTGTGGAGAAATTTTTCAAAATAGAATGAAGCAGAGGCCATATCAGAATCAGTAGGGTGTACAGTAGAATTTGCATAGTGAACGTCTCCAGATTAGGTTTGCACACTGAGGAGTCCAGCCCCAGGCTGAAAACCTATATGTGATTTTTTAGGACCCACCATAGGCAGTAACAAAGACTTTACCTGACAGGCCTCACAGGGGAGGGCTGGCCTCCCCACACCAGACTTGGTGCATAGCCACTGTGTTACCATATCTAAGGCTGCTCTGGTCAGCCATGTCCTTACATATTAGCATTTCTAGCCTAGAAGCCTCAATCCAAAACCTGTTTATCTGGGATGTTAAGGAAATGCCTTCTCAGGTGCCTCTGCTAAGGCCTCCTTCAGGAGGTGGAGGGAGGAGGGGAACTCAAAGGTACTTTTCCCTACTCTGATGCACTACTCATTCCTGGCTCTTTCCCCTGCCCTCTACCTAGCCCCAGGGGCAATAAAACAGCCGAAGATTGTGTTTGAGACTTCGTCAACAGTAAAAAGAACTCACCGTCTGTGCACATCCACCAAATCCTCAAACCATTGTGCTGTTCCGTAGGGGAAAATGGATCAGGGGAGTTAGTACTTTATGTGGCTTAGCTTCTTGCTTATACTATCACAGTAAGTGATTAAAAAGGCTTTACTGTTGCTACCACTTTGCTTGTTGCTTTAATTGGCTACTCCAATATCTGGCAGCTCAAATCTCTCCAGCTCATCTGAGCTCCTCACACACACTCCACTTTCCCTAGATTGTCCAGATTTAAATCCTGCCCTAGCCAGAACACATACCTACACAAGTCACAGAGCTCTGTGACTTTGTGAAAATTATTCTACTTCCTTGAGCCTCAGATTTCTCATCTTAAGATAGTAATAATAGCATTCACCTCTTTTAGCTTTGGAGGATTCAATGACATGACTCATGTGAGGATCTTAGAAGTCTCAATTACACAGTAAATGCTGAGTCAATATTAATGATGATATTGAAGATGATGATAATGATGATTTGGATTGTTCAGTGTCAGATCCCTTTAAAACTGGCACATTTTTCTCCATAGAGGAGTTGGAGTCAAGTGTCTAATTCATTTTCTTTCACTAAAAAATTAAACACCAATGTTTAAATAATGATGAGCAGGGAGTTCCAGAAGAATAAATAATTTGAACCTTGGATCCTCTATTGAGGTTTTATTTTAATTTTGGCAAAAAGATACATTGGTTTAGATTGTAAACCAAGTCCCCAACCCTGAGGCAGAACCTTAGAATTCATCTCAGGACTGCATTTCAGCCTCAGTGTTCTATTTATTTGTGTCCTATGAAATGTTCCCAAGCTTTCTTGTTTGCATTATGGATTTTTGTTAAGGCCAATGCTGTCCTAAGAGATGATCCTTATTTTCCTTTTCTACGCCCATAGCAATATTTTATAATTCCAACTCCATACCTCCATGTCAAGAGGGTAGAATAGAAACACTTGAGACAGAAATCCTGATGGCTGGAAATCATTCCCTCTCTGGCTCTCCCATGTTGTCAGCCTTCTCAGAACACATTGGCCCAACTGCTAGTACTTTTTCAGAATGGATTCTTCCCAATACATTATTGTGAATGGATGCAAATATTTCCAAGATGCATGTAGGTATACAGGCATTGTAACCAACTAATTCAGTAAACAGAAAAGACGTATGCTCTTTATAACTCTGCAGGGAAGCAGAAAAGACATTTACAGACTTTAGATTATGCAGCTGCCCTTCTTGGCTTAGAGGCAGCAAGATTTTCTTGGTATTCATTCATTCATTCACCTATTCATTTATTTGTGCAATAGTTATTGTGTGTTTTCTGTATGTAAGGAAGCTCTGAGCTAAGTAATTACCATAAAACACCTCTAGAAGGAGAAATGGAAAGTTTATCTCCAATTGGGCCTCTTGGGTGAGTACTCTTATCTGTATTGATCATCATTCTCCATCTAGAATACAATCCATTCAATACAAGAAGGCTTACTTTGTGTTTGTTTCATTGACTTGATTTTTTCTTTGGGCAAACACATAGCTGTTTTGGCCACTGTAAAAACATAACCTCAAACAAATAACTATTTAAATGCATATGGGAATAGAAAACCATTAGGGATTTTTGTGTGTGTGGTATGAAAATACAAGACAATCATTTGCCAGATTCTTTTAATACCTTCTACTTGTAAAGCACCTTGAGAATATTAAATTATCAAAGTATCCCTAAGAAGGTAATGAGAATTGGGATGCAGTATACAAGAAGTTTTGTCCTTTGGTAGATTCAGGGAAATAAGAAAAACATATTATAATAAGTTCAGAGTAATATTAACCCAATTTTTTAGCTTATATAATGTTCCATAAGAAGTCTTAGGGTGCACTAATTGGAATGTTCAGTCTAATAATGTTGATTCATTTAGTGAAGGATGACCAGAATCATGAGGGTCTGGAGTTGTTCTCCTGGGAAACAGTTCAAAGAACTATCAGTATGTATCTGATGAAAATTAGCAGAAGGGTAGGAAAGTGCTTGAACATTCTCAACAAGATATTTTATTCTTTTGTGAACTATGTAAAATATTTCTAGGCAAATCAGATAAGAAATATTGGGCTATAATTATGAACTAAATTTCACTTAATCTAGTAATAAGAACAATAGGAAAATAAAAACTAATAGTGGGAAGTGAAAAGTGGAAAGAGTATATGTTAAAATTATATTACAAATATAAAAATCTCTTTGTTTCATTAAGATGCTTATGTGTAATTACAAATGATACAATTCAATTTTATGTATGTTAAAGAAAAGTATACTCTAACATGAAAACAGATATAAATCCTATTCCTTTTTTGGTAGATTATTTGGGTACTACAAACAACTTTTGTTTTACTTAAAGGGTTTTGGAAGATGTCCTTGAATGAGAAATTGAAGCCCAAAATACGATTTGTGTCACCAGACGAGCTTTATGAGTTAAATATCTTAACCTTTGGACTGAAGAATTCACTTCTTTTTCTAAAGATTGGTCTGTCATTTATTAATGGGTTAGGGTCACTCAACACTGATGACATACAGGTATGCAGTCAGATTATTTCAAAAGAACATATGGAACCTCTTGGCTTGGTATCAATGTTAACCATAAAGCTGGTTTTACATTCCAGCTTATTACATGGTAATGTGGGCATTCATTGGTGGGAAGTAAGAATATAAACATTTATGGAGTGAGAATAATCAAAACTTGTAAAATCTTTAAACAAAGAAGCAAATCAACAATTCACTCAACAGTATCGATCAAACTCGTAATCAGTGTCAGAAACAGTGCTATTGGGTTGGCATAGTTGGCTGGCTCACATCAGGCTTGGTGCATCATGTGATCTCCGACCGAATGGCAAACTTGAAAAGCGAATTTATCCCTTCTTGTGGCAGGTAGATTTAGATGGGACAACATTTACTTTTTCAGGTTTTCTGATGATTTGCATGGTTACAGGTCTGTTATCTTGCTCTGTCCACTAAATCAGCATTCCCAAACCCTGCCGAACCACCGGATAACAAATTGCTGTTTGCTTTGTCCTGCAGTGTCAGTGTACCTTGGAACAAATGCCCGTTATCTGCTAAGCACCTCTAAGCTCCTGACAATTTCCCCTGCTACAGCAGAAGCATCTATCATCCAGGAACCACTCTTCATCATTTCATAAAAGCCTGGCATAGTGAGAGCTGTCATAAGCTGCATGCTGCCTCTAAAAGAGCCCATGATAGAAGTTTCTCTCTTTACAGATGAACCAGTAAAAGCCAGTCCAGACAAAATGGTTCACCAAGAAAAACTCTTCCCAGATTATCTGTACAAGATCCTTCCTTTCCCACATTATACACCACAAAAAACACTGTTTTCCTTTTTTTCCTGTAATGTCAGACTCATTTTGGCTTTCTCCACAGTTACCAGCCCCTTAACACACACACACACACACACACACAAAATCTCCAAATTCTATAGATTTTATCTCCTTAATGTTTGTCCTCTCTTTATTTCCACTACAACAGCTTTCCTTTATAACCCTCTATTATTTCTGATAAAATATATGTCTGGGTATGTTAAATCAAGCTTCACACAGCACTTTTCTGAGGCCAAAGTCTAAAAGCACTTGCATGGAATCTAGTAGGCACTCAATAAATAATAGCTAAGTAATAATTTTATTTTGACCTTTACATTTGGATGAGTTTCTTCACCCACATTTTTGTCTGTTTTCCTAATCATTGACCCAGCCATCTCCATTAGCTTCAGTGCTTCTTGGTTCTATGTATAATATTTCACCATAGAACAGTTAAATTACTTTAAGTGTCATTAAGGTAAGAGCAGAAGGAATTGTATTTTCTCCTCAGGTGATGTTGAATGCAAAACCTTTTGTAAGTCATACTTCCTCACAAAAATCAAGAGAACATATAAGGTAAAGCTTTTAGATGTTTCAGTTAACTACCAATAATTATGGACTAAATTTTGAAATCTGTTAATATGTTGCTTAGTGTCTCAAATATTCTTTTCTATTCCTCAAACCCGAGTACAAAGATCTGTTCCCTTCCTCTTTGTTTACTCCATGGCACCTGCCCAGGTACTGTGACATCATAAGTGCCCAAGGAAAGTTTATTGATTTAGTTATTAATAGATATTAAATCATTGCTCTTTTTTCAGGGTTAGACAACTATCATATCTACATTTTTTGTAAAATTTTTTTAGTGTTTATTTATTCTTGAAAGACAGAGAGAGAGTGCGAGCAGGGGACAGACAGGCACAGAATCCAAAGAAGGCTTCAAGCTCTGAACTGTCAGCACAAAACCTGACTTGGGGGCTTGAGCTCACAAATTGTTAGATCATGACCTGAGCCGAAGTCGGATGCTTAGCCGACTGAGCCACCCAGGTGCCCCAATATCTACACTCTTAAAGAAGAGAACAAGAGCCAATGTGAATAAATCTATTAATAATTTGAAAGTGTATTGACATCACTCTAGAAAATATTCACCTTTACCAATTCTACATATCCACACACATATTTAGAACTTCTCTGCTTGTCTGAAACTCATATTTTACATCTATGTTTGGGGCCAGGCATGTAAATAGAATCAGTTTAGTCAGTGATTCCTCAAACCCGAGAACATCATTTCAAAAGTACATCCCTTTCCCCCTCCTCTTCTGCAAATTCTGTGCCCTTCCAGAGGTCCTCTCCCTTCAGAAATAGCCCTCACTCCCCCTCTCTCCTTTGTTTCCATAATTACTTGAGTAACTCTGCTATTGCTATAGAAGGAGACTTCTGTCTTGAACAGAGAAGTTTAATGAGATGTTTCTTAAAATCAGCAAAGGTAATGTCCGTATCAAAGGTAATATCTGCATCAAACAGGAGAAAACAGTGGATAGACTCTACAAATAAGAAAAATGGCAGGGAAGACCCTGAGAAATGAATCCTCACCAAATAAAGAGGGGGGGAGAGGGAAAGAGAGATTGAGAAAGAGAAAGAGAAAGTACGTATTGTAGACTAAGGTGGACAAGGAGTATCAGTGCTCACAATGAAACGGAAATGTCCAAGTGGCCAAGATGGCATTACATAGGGACCTCAGGCCAACAAAAGTGAAGAGAAGCAGAAAGAAATGAATTCATGAGTTTTAGTAACCTGAGCCCTGCTACCCGGAACACAACTTTTCCCCTGGCAGCCAGAAAGTGTTGCATGAAGTTCTTAATGTTCAATATGGGTAGCTGCAATTGCATAAGGAGAAAAAAAATCCTCAATATAAAGGTAGGCAAAGGTCATGAGCAGTCAATGCATAGTCCAAGGAGTGAGGGTGGAGAATGACCAAAAAACACATAAAATATGTATGAGAGGTACTAGAAATCAAAGACTTAAAAATGATACACCATTTTTTATTCATGGCACCATTTTGAAAAAAGAACATTAAACCATATTTTTCATTTTTATTTCATATCCAAATGGTGGTTGTTTTTTTAAAAAAAATAAAAATCTACTTTCAATGAAAGATAACTTCTTAACATTAATGCTTTTGAAGGGATTTTCACCAGTGTGTCTAAAAGGAATTCTAGATGACATAATCTGTTTTTTGGAGGAATATGCCTTCAACTATGTTGTGTAACTTTGTCATGCTCTCCCCAGCTTTCTGCCTCCCCATTTTGGTCCCAGCGCAGTATCCTACTTCTCCTGTCCTTCACTTTGCTCTGTCTTCAGTGATACGAGAAATTGGAATTTTGGATCATGTTGTTAGTCTTCTCTTTTTTTTAAGTTTATTTGTTTATTTTTGAGAGAGAGAGCACATGAGCAGGAAAGGGGCAGAGACAGAGGGAGATAGAATACCAGGTAGGCTCTGCACTGCCAGGATGGAGCCCTACATGGGTCTTAAACTCATGAACTGTGAGATCATGACATGGGGGGAAACCAAGACTTAACTGACTGAACCACCCAGGCACCCCACACATTGTTAGTCTTAGTCTAATTCTGCTTCTCCCACTTTCTTCCTGACTCCTGCTCAAGCAGGAAGATGTCTAATCTGATACACCATAACTCAAAAGCTCAGGGTAGTCAAAGGAACTGTTCCTTTAAAGGCACATCCTCTCTGGTTCTTTTCCTTTTAAAATAAATGTGCTCATAATGATAAATAAGTCTATGGGCTGCTTACTCTGTGCCAGGCACTATTCTAAATGGTATACCTGTAATAACTTGATTAATCAGCACAAAAGCTCTATGAGGTGATACTGTTCTCATCCCATTTAAGAAACTAGGAATATGGGTCAAAGAAAGGATATGTAACTTAGTCAATATCATTCAGTTCTTATGTGTGAAAGGACTGGATCAGGCATGCTTGCTGAGAGCCCCATGTTCTGAAGCACCGACTCTTGTGTTTTTCTCTTAGATAACCAGGGGTCAGAAGAAGGAGGAACCTGTAAAAATGTACATATTTGGATCATTATTAATGGGCTTTATTTGAAATTTCATCCTGGGCTTAGGATGAAGGTGGTTTATCACCATTAATGTAAGATGGTAAATAGAATTGAAAGTGCAACTTTAGCCTACCGAATAGTTTAGACTTAAAGTTAACTTCATGTTTGTTCTGGTCAGTTTCAGAAACAACTGCTTTAGTGATTCTAAGCAGGTTAAAAGTGAACAAAGGAAAATATTGGGAAAATAGTCTCACAGAGGAAATAATCTCAGAGAGGGAAATAGGCAGAGTCAGACAAGGAAAATTTCTACCTCTCTTCCTGTTCTAGAACTAAATCTGCTGATGCCCCTTCCCAGCACCTGCCTCAGACAGAGAAGATAACTTGATTAATTACATCCCAGGACATCCCTTTTGTAAAAATTTGGACCACATTCTTTAATTTGTGTTTTACCAAATAGCATTGCATTAGAGGTCAATTAGATACTTGTCAATATATTTCAAATAAATGTATTCTCACCTCATTCTCTTTGTTCTTTTTATTATGCACTTAGATTTTTCTGAACTTGATGAGGGGGAATAAATTGATAGAGCACTGATAGATTAATTAGTAGAACAGCATCCAGGCATTACATCAAAGTATCACAAAAATTCCACCCTTATTCTTACCAAGGAATTCAATAAAACCAGACAACCTATTAAATCCTTTCTGGCCATGTCCCCAACTACCTGGATATTCCTGGAGGTCCCATAGCTAAGTTCTTGTATTTTCCTGTTTATTGACCCTTGGGCCCCGTGAGTTAGCATACATTTAACATTTAACAAGCAAGTTGTAATTGGAGACAGGAGAGATAGGATAGGCCAGCACTTTTGGAGGCCTTAGGATATACTTTGAGATGAGAACCAAGAAAGGGAGAATGCACTAGAACTGAAGAATGTTGTGGGCAGGGGCATTTCTTTATCATTTCCTCAAGGCTGATCCAGGAAAAGTCCTAGAACACATGACCAGTCCAAGCAAACACAATATTTTAAAATATGTAATGCATCTTAACTGGCTTATGACATCATGTCTGAAACATAGAACTGCATCTGGCCAGGCTGCAGCCCAAATCATCTAAGTGATGATGTCTTTATAGTTTTACACATTTTTTAAACAAGACATTCAATTAGTGCTCATTATGATGGGAGAGATATCTTGGCAACTTACCCGCCCTCCTTTTGCTGCCTCCAAGCAGTCAGAGAGACTTCTGGAAATCTTCCCTTCACAAAGTCACACAAGGCAATGTGTTTGTTACTGAGCCATTAATTAGAGCCATGCTGATTAATCTATGAGAAATCTAGAAATCTAGAAAATATTCTAGTCCCAAAAAGCACAAGTTACAGATGGTTCTGTCACATGGCTGTGGCCAACGCATCTTTCAGGTCCCAGGAGGACAGAAAGAATAGTGGATGATTAGTCAATAATAGCCAAAAAGGTGTAATTCCCTCCCCTAACATTTGACATCCTTGAAACAATCATAAAGATAGCTACTATATACTTAGGATCTACAGTGCCAGGCAGTGTGCTATATGCTTAACGTATCTATTGATGTAACAGATGGTAAGGCTGGCCCCCTATTTTCTTGAACACTTACCGGGGGAGGAATGAAAATTGAACAAACCAGAACTTGTTGCAGAGAAATCTGAATTTGCCATGAGATGCTCCTCATGGGATATTTAAAATGAAGGATTTCAGGAAAATTAAATTAAAATTTATTTCAAGAAATAGAGTGAGGTCCCTTTGTATAAGATTGTTTTGTAGGAGCCAGTGGTCCACACATATCTCTGTAGAGCTTCCTCCAAGGCAAATAGGTGTTTCCATTGTCATCATTTGTGGGAAGGTCAGTCCAGTGGTAGGAAATGAAAATGGGTAGACAAGGATTAGGAAATGGAGGTGCTCCACCAGATCCTCTGGGATATCTCTGCCCATTTTTGTGAAACCTCTGCCCCAACCTGCTTTTACTTCAAACCGCCACCATTTATGACTCTTTTTATATGGCTGCTTCTGGCTACTGGAATTGGAAGTGCCTGTAAGGTTCTGTGCCCCTGAAGCAGCCACTACCAGTGACTAATGTCAGAGTCTGATAGCCCGGATCCTTTCATCAAGTTAATACAAATTCTAAGGTATAATTTACACTTTAGAGCTCCCTGTGGGGGGCACCTGGGTGGCTCAATCAGTTAAGCATATGACTTTGGCTCAGGTCATGATCTCATGGTTCATGAGTTCAAGCCCCATGGGCTCTGTGCTGACAGCTCAGAACCTGGAGCCTGCTTTGGATTCTGTGTCTCCCTCTCTCTGCCCCTCCCCTCCTTGCTGTCTCTCTCTCTCAAAAATAAATAAACATTAAAACATTTTTTTTAATAAATGAATAAAGCAGCCTGTGGACCAGGCTGATAACTGGGATTTGGCCTGTAATTGCATCCTTACTTGACTTTATCCCTTCCTTTTCCTTCACGGTCTCACAGATTTCTCCCAGGAGCAAATGTTTTTTTAAGACTGTATTTTTAAATAATCACCACACCCAAGATGGGGATCAAATTCACAACCCAAAGATCAAGAGTTGCATGCTCTACCAACTGAGCCAGCCAGGCACCCCTCCTGGGAGAATTCTTTAACAGATCATTGGCACATGAATCCTCATCTCAGGGTCTTATTTTAGACTAAATCAAATGGTGTGAGGGATAAACGTCTCCCAGTTTTCTTTGAAATCATAGACTTAATTTTGTTCATGTTCTGAGATATGGAATTCTACATAGTGCTTCAAGAATATGCGTGAGGTCAACACTGAAGGAAAAGTGAGGAAAGGGAAGATAAAAGCTGCCCTTGAACCCATGGAAAGGAGCAAAAGGAAGGGAGAAAATTAACCCAGGATAGACCACATAAATCAATCTTGGCCTATATAGGAATTTAAGGTACTGTAATTTACTTTCCATTTTATCAGATCTCTCAATAAAACCTTGTTAAAATTTATTCTAAGTATGTCAGAAACCTCATAGTGGTATCAGTGCCCTTCAGCCAAAGACCACCATGAATATGCTTGGAGTTAAATAACTCCATAGGAGTTATAGAATATGCTTGGGGTTAAATAATACCATAGGAAACCATGGGGTATCTTAGACGGTGTTAGAAAGAACCTATTTTAGGATTTGGGATTTGGTTGGGGATTTGAGAGAGGGTCTAGAGAAGCCGGAGCTCACTCTACTTTGGATGCTGTCAGAAAACAAGGGTTGTTCTATGATTGGACATTTAATAAATCTTATCTACTATAAAGATAAAACTGTAATTGGTAAAGAAGTGGAAGTTATATATTTTGGCCAAGACGGGGTGTTTGGTATTTTGTGAGTAGCACAGTAACCTTTTATTTTGCCTGTACTTACACAAACTATAAAGTGGACTCATTTTATCATAGTCCTTGAGTAACCTTGTCTGAGGTTGGTATAATATGAGATTGTTTATGTTAACAGGAGAATAATTAGGCTTTGCTATGAATTCCAGGCTAGCTTTCTGATGTCAGGGGATGCTCTTTTTTGTTTTTATTTTTTACTCAGATATTTTTTATTACTCTTAGTATGAACTTCCTAAATGATTTGAAAGCTATGGATAGCTCCTGCCAGCTCTCCCACTGAGATGTAGGACCACATTTACTCTCACTCACTTTTTTCAGTCCTTTGTATGCACCATGCCTCCTTCCACTCCAGAGTGTGAGCATGTACTGTTATAACTCAACCTTCACACCTTGTTTCTCCAAGTTGGAACTATCATCATATGTCAAGACTTAGCATAGTGTTTGATGCATAGTAAATACTCAGTAAAAAATTATTGAATAAATAATGACTAAACGAATGAATGAATTCATATCTTGTGACCCAGGATTATGTTCTATCAAGTTCGTGTAGTGCCTTGTTAACCAGGCCCCATTCATTGCCTGCTTAAGTCCCCATTAAGTGTGTGTGGGGGGAGGGTGGGGGGGTGTGGAAGTTGTCCCATATTCCTCCTCCTGGAGTTTGCTGGACTTGGAAGGAATCCAGGGCTTGATCTAGTTTGCAAGCCAACTATTCACAAGGGCAAAGGAAATTCAAGGAGAGGAGTATGAGTGAGAAAAATAATGAAGATCTTTAAAAAGAATTTACATCCATTATTATAGAAATTATTAGGTTAAGTAAAGCATCCTTAATGGCAAAAGGAAGGTTTGAGCTGACTATAACAAAGAGATAAGTCATAATTATGACCCAACACTAAGAAGGAATATACATTCTTAGAAGAATCATGTATTTTTAAATTTATTCTTTCTTCTTGGTATGTGAAAATGTTTGGCTCTTTTTTCAAATGAATTACATGGGAATTTATTTGAACCAATTTATTAGACACATTTGGTAATTAGCATCCAACAGTTTCTTTCTGGTTTCTGATTGTAAAAGGAATATTGCTCGTTACAGAGCTTTCAGGAAAACAGGAAAGTACAAAAAATTAAAATAAATGATTATCATATCATGTGTAACATTACTGTTAATATTTGGCTCTGTTTTATTTCAAGATACATAGATAAAGATGGATTTTACTCAGGGTTATAAGGTTGACAAAATTCTACTTCATGAGGGTTTTTTTTTTTAATATCTTTTTAACCCTTGATGCTATCTCATGCCACTCTGCCATTAAATAGTCTTTGAGAACATGATTCAATAACTTGAACTTCTATATCTTGGAACTTACCATATCATTGTTGCATAACATATTACTCCAGGACTCAAAGTAAGTATGTATTAGGTCACAAGAGTTTCCAAGTGTCAGGAATTCAGGAGGGCCTAGCTGGGATGTTCTGGCTCAGTGTGTCTCATGAGGTTGCAGTCAAGCTTTGACCAGGGCTACGGACTCAGAAGACTTGACTGACCCTGGAGGGTTCACTTTGAAGCTCACTCACTTGGCTGTTTATTGACTGGAGGCATCAGTTTTTCAACACATGGGCTTCTCTGTAGAGCTGTTCCCACCATGGTTTCTTCCAGAGTAGATGAAAAAAGAGAGGGAGTGGGAGAGAGGGGAGGACACAGAGAAGGAATGAGAGAGACAGGGATTGTTTATACTGCCTTTTATGACTTAGTCTTCCAGTCACATATGATCACTTCTACCATGTTATTCATTAGAAACAGTTACCAAGGCCAACCCCATGCTAAGGGGGAAGAGGACATTACACAAATGTATGAAATAAATGATTTCAGGAGACAGGGATCCTTGAGCCATCCTGGAGTCTGGCTACCACATTTACCTTACTATATGTAATTGGTTTAACTATATATAACTTTTTATAGAACGTATATAACTTTTTTGTCTGCTACATACTTAGGCCCATTTCCGTTTTTGCCACTTAAAAAGTGGTCATTAATTTTTCACTTAAAAGTAAGTATTAAGTGCTTTCAATGCACTAAATACTGAAATAAAATTTTATTTTATGATGCTGACTGAAATTAAACATCCCATGGCTAAAATCTTAGCATAGGAATCTTCTCTGTCAGAACCTATGGTTATTTTATTAAGATAGAGCTCTAGAAGTGAGAATATTGAAATAAAACATGTACGTTTTTAGGCCTTTAATAATATATATTGATAATGTCTCTTCAGAAAATACATACTTACTAATAATCCCAGAAGCAGCAGCATCTCACTATAAAATCAATAGTGTTTAATACTGATACTTACTTAATCTATGCCTATTTCTAAGGTAATAAGTAAAAAATTGCATATTCCTTTTTTTAAAGTTTTTTTTAACATTTATTTATTTTTGAGAGAGACAGAGCATGAGTGGGGGAGAGGCAGAGAGAGGGAGACACAGAATCCAAAGCAGGCTCCAGGCTCTGAGCTGTCAGCACAGAGCCCAACGTAGGGCTTGAACTTACAAACCGGGAGATCATGACCTGAGTTGAAGTTGGATGCTTAACCACTGAGCCACCCAGGTGCCCCCCAAAATCATATATTCTTTTTACTTTAATCTGTATATATAATATTGATCAGTAAAGAAGTCAAACACATGCATATGTCTTTTTTAATTAGCACATTTTCTCATTGCTCTTTTTAGAACTTCTCATAAGAATATCAACTTTTTGGGGTGCCAGGGTGGCTCATTTAAACATTCGACTTCGGCCTGGGTTGTGATCTCACAGTTCATGGGTTCAAGCTCCGCATTGGGCTCTGTGCTGACAGCTCAGAGCCTGGAGCCTGCTTCAGATTCTGTGTCTCCCTCTCTCTCTCTGTTTCTCCTCTACTTGTGTTCTGTCTCTCAAAAAAAAAAAAAAAAATTAAAAAAATTTTAATATCAACTTTTTATCAGCCATGTTTGCTACAAATGTAATGTGTTTATAGTAAATCTTTCAACAAGATATTTGCCATGTAGACACTTTATATTTTTGTACCGTCAAATCTATTGTTCTTCAATTTCTGTGTTGCTTGTTGAGTCCTCCATTATTGGTTCATTTAAATGGTCATCTACATTTTCTTTTATATCACACATGGCAATAAAATTTTAATTAGAAAATCTTAACACTTTAATATGCATGACATATATTTTGGTTAATTATGTGCAGTGAAGACCCAATGCTTTTATTCTAAAGTAATTTCTTGAATACTCTTTCACTTCCTATTAACGTGTAAGGTTAATAGGATCGTCTATCAGAACTCTATTGGATCCTCATATACGCTGTGCCTCCTTAGACCTCCCCGGGTCTCCACCCTGCCCAAACATGCTGACATTACTCATTAACTTAAAATGCTCTTAATTCACAGGGCATTTACCATGCCTTTTTCTTTTTATTTTCTCTCTTTTTTTTTTAATCTTTTTTCTTCATACAGATTCTATGCATTGACTGGTTAGTGATTTCCTGGGTACATGGTTATTTGTTTCTTTGTTAATGGAGGATTCTCTTTTAGAATATAACTTCTAAGAGAAAGGTATAGTTTCATTTTAATATGTAACAATTTTACTGATAATCTCTTGGTAAATTAGAACTTTTCAGTTGATTTTCTTGGGGTTTCCAGGTACATTTTACCATCTGTAAATGTTCTTGCCACCATAAAATAAAAATAAAAAAAGAGCATTTTTATCTTCAACTTTCTAATGATTACAGCTGTTTTTTTGTCATATCATATTATGTTGATCAGAATGTCTGGAACAAGTTTAAAAGTATTAAAATTCACAGGGAACTTATTTTATTTGTAAATTTAATGTGACTATATTTAACATTTCACTATTGGAAATGAAGTTTTAAAAGCTTGATATGAAATATAAAACAGAGTAAACCCTGAAGGAAAGCTCAATATTTTCGCATTCTCCACATCCCTATTCTAGTCATTGTCAGACATTTGATTGTTTTTCAAAAAAGAGGATACATTTGATCACCACTCTGCATATAGACCCTGCTTTTGTTTTGTTAATCTACTTTACTGGTTATCAAGCTTTAGAATTACTGTTCTGGCCTGGATGGCCAAAACCATGTATAATAAAACCTTATGTGGACACTTAAGAGTTATTCAGCATTCATCATGCCTGTGATTTGTGCTTTTTATACTGACTTTAGAATATAACTCTTTTTAAATAGGAGCAAACAACTTAGAGCTTATATTCTTTTGTAGCACTTCACAGAATAACTGTTTTCCATTGATATTCACTAGTATTAAATAACTATTTACTTTCCTACCAGACTCTAAGTACTATTGGAACAGGATTCTTTTTTTTTTTTTCATTCAAATAGAACATAGTAC
This sequence comes from Neofelis nebulosa, assembly GCF_028018385.1. Classification (NCBI taxonomy): domain Eukaryota; kingdom Metazoa; phylum Chordata; class Mammalia; order Carnivora; family Felidae; genus Neofelis; species Neofelis nebulosa. Next base: position 41,866,796 of record NC_080790.1, on the reverse strand, counting down.
ACATGTTCTATTTCTATTATTGCTGTAACAAATTACCACACACTTAGTGGCATAAAACAGTACAGATCTGTTATCTTACATTTCTGTATGTCGGGTTTCTGACACTGGTCACACTGGGCTAAAACTGAGGCATCAGCAAGGGCTGTGTTCCTTTCTGGAGGCTTTTTTGGTTTTTTGGTTTTTAATTTTTGCTTTTTTAAAAATTTTTCGAGATTTCTCTTTTTGTTATTGTTGTTCAAGTATAATTAACATATAGTGTGACATTCTTACTTACATATAGTGTTACTTTCCATTTCTGGAGGCTTTCGGTAAGAATTGGTTTCCTTGCCTTTTCCATCTTCTAGAGCCATCACATATTCTTGGACTCCTGGCCTCCTTCTGGCTTTTTTAAAGCCAGCAATGATGGGTCTGCATTACTCATTGGCTTCTGCCTCACTTATCTACTTTTAAGGAATATTGTGATCAGATTGAGCCCAGGCAAATAATCCAGGACAATCTCCCTATTTTAAAGTTTAAAGTTAGCTAATTAGCAATCTTAATGTCTCTTTGTGATGTGAAGTAACCTGTTCATAGGTTCCAGGGATTAAGACAGGGACATTTGGGTGGGGGTGCATTAGTCTGCTTATGACATTACCCATTTGCCTAGCATAATTTGTACCCAATAAATATTTGTTTTATAAAGAAAAAAATAAATGAATGAGAGCTACAGAGTTGATATGTTCTTTAAATGATCCAGAAGCTTTCATACATTTCTAATTTTCTAAAAGCTTTTAAAAAATGGCTGCTGAAGGGGCGCCTGGGTGGCGCAGTCGGTTAAGCGTCCGACTTCAGCCAGGTCACGATCTCACGGTCCGTGAGTTCGAGCCCCGCGTCAGGCTCTGGGCTGATGGCTCGGAGCCTGGAGCCTGTTTCCGATTCTGTGTCTCCCTCTCTCTCTGGCCCTCCCCCGTTCATGCTATGTCTCTCTCTGTCCCAAAAAAAAAAAAAAAAAAAAAAAAAAAAAAAAAAAAAAAAAAAAAAAAAAAAATGGCTGCTGAAGTTTTATTTTTAATACATTTTAAATACCCTACCATATTATCATTTATATTTTTTCTTTAGAAAGAAATATAAATATAATATTGAGCTAATAGGTTCTATTAAGCCATCATGAATTCTCATTTCGTCATGATACTAACATGATACATGGTAATTCTGGTTGGCCATTTCTTTTTTTTTTTTTTTTTTTTAACGTTTATTTATTTTTGAGACAGAGAGAGACAGAGCATGAATGGGTGAGGGTCACATAGAGAGGGAGACACAGAATCTGAAACAGGCACCAGGCTCCGAGCCGTCACCACAGAGCCTGACGCGGGGCTTGAACCCACGGACTGTGAGATCATGACCTGAGCCGAAGTCGGACGCTTAACCGACCAAGCCACCCAGGCGCCCCTGGTTGGCCATTTCTTAAAGGTATTTGTACATTGATGAGGCACATGCCATGTTGGATTTTACTATCAGAGTTTATTCATTTAACATAAAAATGATACTAGTAGCTTATGTATGATAAGTGTTTATTATCTGCCCCATACAGGATAAATTGTAAATTTTTACTAACTGTTCTCTATTTGTCCTGTGATGTTCAGTTTATATAAAATTTCATAACCAGTCCCCACAACTCTATTTAGTGGGATTTATTTTTATGCTTATTTTATAGATAAATAAAATGATTTTTTTTTTAATTTTTTAAATGTTTATTTACATTTGAGAGAGAGAGAGAAAGAGAGAGGGAGACAGAGTGTGAGCAGGGGAGATACAGAGAGAGAGGGAGACATAGAATCCAAAGCAGGCTCCAGGCTCTGAGCTGTCAACACAGAGCCGGACACAGGGCTCGAACTCCAAACTGTGAGATCATGACCTGAGCCAAAGTCAGATGCTTAACCAACCGAGCCACCCAGGTCCCCTGATAAATAAAATGAAAGATGCTGAGTATTTACCCTATTGTTATACCCCTGATAACGGTAGATGCAGATTACCAACTCTGGTACTATGGGGATCAAATTCTATACCATGAACCACAATGTTCCATCAATTGATGTATTTTCTACCATGTTCTTTGTTCTAGAATAAGCTGTATAGCATTGTTTCTTAAAAAAAATGTGAAAGGAAATTTGGAACCTGGATTTATAGGTTTTTCTGGGACAAAATTCTTTTACACTTTTTTCAACAGCTTTTGTTTTCTCCTGGGTCAACCAGTTCTCTTCTCATATTCCCCTATTTCTTATTGGTTTACTAAATTAGTCATTACATTTAACCTGTTACTTTTTGCCAAGAAACCTATTGGGTGCTGTATTATCACTGTCTTTATGGAGTTATGTCCTATTAGAAAGACAGAGAATAAAATTAAAACAACTACGTGCAGGTGCGCCTGGGTGGCCTCAGTCAGTTGAGCATCCCACTTCAGTTGAGGTCATGATCTCGCAGTTTGTGGGTTCGTGCCCCATGTCAGGGTCTGTGCTGACAGCTCGGAGCCTGGAGGCTATTTCGGATTCTGTGTCTCCCTCTCTCTCTGCCCCTCCCCTGCTCGTGCTCTGTCTCTCTCTGTCTCAAAAACAAGTAAACATTAAAGAAAATTTTTAAAAAAACCACTAAGTGCATAATTTTGTTATAATTAGTACTGTGAAGGAAATGAATAAATTGCAAAGAGCCATAATAAAAGGGCTGTCCTAATTTATGTAGCTATCAGAAAAGTCCCTCCCAATCCTACCCCTTGAAAAGATGACTTTTAAGTTGAGATTCAAAAAATGAGAAGGAACCAACCCAATGAAAAGGAGTCAGCCATGCTTTCCGTCTTCTTGATACTATCAGTCATCTGAAATATTCTTTTGGTTGAGGAATAAAATTTATAATTGTTCTCTCTCCCTCAGTCACCTGTATCAAAACCTCTTTCTCTTCATTTGCAATCTGTTCTCTAAAGCTTCCGTGTTGGAATTTCTATTTATTCTTTCTGAAACGAGTAAAAGTTTATCAAGATCCCATTTTGTAGGGTATGTCAGTTTTTCTTGGTCTTCATCTCTGTCAGTTCAGGTTTACATCATTGTAAACCCTCACTTGTAATGTGAATATAGGCCTGTGAAAATATAATCAATATAGGTAAAACTTTCATCCTACCAGTTCAGATATCCAAATACCTATTTGCAGAACATCTCGTTGTTAGGTCCACAATTCCAAACGTACAACACATCACAATTTGTGCTCCGACATCAGGCTCTGAGAAGATGTTTCACAGAATTACATTGGCATTTTTGTAGATAGAGGAGTAAAGAGTGATACGACTTAAATATAAACCTATCAGAGTTTGGATAATATATGTGAGCCTTTTTTCTCTCATGAGTTTTTCTTCCCTTTTTTTTTTTTTTTTGAATTTTCACTGAGTGACTAATAAAACCAGTCACAGTGAAGCCCTTGACACTTAATCTTAGATGGCAGCTATTGATACGGCCAGCTTGATGAATGTAGAGTATGTACTGGGAAGGTGAGCATCATTATACACAGTTCCTTATAGTCTGGGTTATCTTAAAATTCCCATATTGGTCTAGTGTCAGAGAACCACAAGTCAGTAAGAGGAGTGATGAAGCAGCACAATAATCATAGCATGCCATATTTATTTCATAAATTAATTACAAATGCCATAATATGAATACCATGTATTAAAGCATCTCTTTCGGCCATACTGTGGGAGATTCTGTTGCTTATAAGAGAATGAGCTATTGTGCTTTTGCATGCCATTCAGGATTTGGGAGAGCATGAGATAATCAAAGAGACTAGCTGTTCATTATGACTATGAAAATGCCATGGAGGAGGAAATCATTTTAAAAAGAATAATTAGCAAGGTGCAAATATCAAGTGAAATAATTACGTACTGCTCACATCACCAGACCCTGAAACTTTATAACCAAATTGGAAGAGTCCAAAGAGAAACCTCATTGATTTCACGTGGCTGTGACTGAATTATTTTTCATAAGAAGAAGGTTCTAATTACAAAGTAATTCATGAAGCCCTAAAATGTCCCACTCTCCCACAAATGTAGTGACATCCCTCCAAATAAATCAACGGCAAAATAATATAGCAAAACAGTGAAGACTAAGGAATGACACAACTTATGCATACAATTTACTGGAACTCTAGGGCATTAGATTCCTCCTCTGTAAAAGAGGAAGTGATGCCTGTTTCACAGAAAAGTTAGAAGCAGCTAAAATCAGTGATGGAGATGATGACTATGCAGAAAGCCAGCTCATTGGAAGTCCTCAAGAAATGTTGATCTAGTAATAAGCTCAGAATCTTCAGCCTGCTATTTAAGTGTCTTTATATAATTTTAAAACTTCTTTGCAAAAGAAACCCTTTAAATGAAGCACAAGGTACAGGCTGGGAGAAAACGTTTGCAAAGCAAACTGTGGACTAGAATATGACTGAGGAATATAGTCAGAGAAAACACTAAGTAACAGATGAGGAATGCCTAACCAAGGATGAGTATGGGTGAGGACGACTGTAATGATGGATATAAATTCTTTATGCTCAAGATCTCAATACATCTTTGCTTCCCCCACAGTGACCAATGCAGCGCTATGATGTTGTTAGTACTTATTTGATATGGACTGATTAATTTCAGGACATAAACCTAAGAGTCCTAGAAAACAAAGCCACTGTACCCCAGATTAAAAATTACTGTGAGCCATGACTTTTTCCCAAATAAAAAAAAATGGGTGAAAATATTTGAAATATTATGACCCCAAGTAGACGAGTTTTCTCACACAGTGAAACACACACTGAACAGCTGGAAAAGAATATATTTTGTAGTCAGGACATAGTACGTGTCCAACTGTATGCTATTTGCCATTTCAAAAACTATCCAAAAAGCAGTGTTGAGTATGGGAGAGAAAAAGATCCCTATGAGAATTCTCAAACATGTGGCTTACTAAAGTCTGAAGCAGAAAAAACAAAGCTCTACTTATATAGGACATAAATAAAGCAATTTTCCTGTCCCTGGTTTATATTACTACAGTGAGTTTTAGAAACAAATCATCTACAAACAAATGGCCTTTCATAAAGTCACAGGGCAGTTTATCAGGCAGATATGGCCAGAGAAATCATATTTAAGAGCCTGCTTTCTCTTTCTCGCTGCTTTCTAAAGAGCTGAAAAATAAGTTTATTTGGAGTTTCTCGAATCGTGCTGTGTTTGACATACATTACTTCCCAAAAATAAGTATTTTGTAGCCACTTTTGTGTTCTGAGACCCTGGAAACTCAAATAGCCTTTCTCCAAGCCTGCCCCATGCATACATTTTTACCACTTGTCTTTCTAGGACTTTGTCCATTTTGTCTAAGTTATATAATTTCTTGTCATAGGGTAGTTGATATTTCCTTATTACTCTACTTCTGTAATATTAGTGGTGATGTTCCCCCTTTCATTACTGACTTTAGTAATTGGAATCATCCATCTTCTTTTCATGACCAGACTAGCTGAATTTGTCAATTTTGTTAGTCTTTTCAGAGAACCACTTTTGGTGTGATTGATTTTTTTTGTATTGTTTTCATATTCCCTATTTCTTCAATTTCTGTTCTAAACTGCATTATTTCCTTCTGCTTGCTTTGGGTTTAGTTTGTTCTTCTTTCTCTAGATTCTTAAGGTGGAGTTCAGCTTAATGAATTTCTGTCTTTTCTTCTTTTTTTAATGTGGTTATTTACAGCTATAAATTCCCTCTAAGTACTGTTTTTGCAACATCACATAAGTTTTGATATGTTGTGTCTTAGGTTTTTTTGGTGTTTTTTTTTTTTTTTTTTTTGAGAGTGTGAGAGCATGAGCGGGGGAGGGGCAGAGGAAGAGAAAGAGAGAATCTTAAGCAGGCTCCATGTCCAGTGCAGAGCCCCACACAGGGCTTTATCTCACTAATGGAACGTGAGATCATGACCTGAGCCAAAATCAAGAGTCAGTCCCTTAACCGACTGAGCCATCCAGGCACCCCTGTTGTGCCTTATTTTAATTTCTCCCTAGTGTTTTCTAATTTCCTTTTTAAGTTCTTCTTTGCTACACTGATTAGTTAGGAAAGTGTTTAATTTCCATATTTTTGTGAATTTCTCAAATTTTCTGCTGCTGTTGATTTCTAATTTAATTTCTTTGTGGCCAAGAACATACTTTGTATTTCAATCCTCTTGAATTTATTGAAGTTTATCGTATGGCTTAACATAAGGCCTATCCTGGATTTTGTTCCATGAAAACTTGAGAAGAGTGCGTGACCTGCTATTGGATGGAGTGTTCTATAAATATCATGTCTACTTAGTTTATAGTATTGTTCATGCCTTTTGTTTCTTTGTCTATCTGCTCCCTAATTATTTCATCAATTATTGGAAGTCAGGCATTAAAGTTGCAGTTATTATTGTTGAAGTGTCTATTTCTCTCTTAAATTATGTCTTTTTTTTTCTTTTCTGCTTCTTGTGTTTAGGGGATCTGTGGATAGGTGCATATATGTTTATAATTTTTATATCTTCCTGAAGAATTGACCTTCTTATCATAAAATGTCTTTTTTAATCTCTAATAATGATTTTTGTCTCAGAGTCTATTTTGCTTGATGTTAATAGAACTATTGAAGTTCTCTTTTGATTACCACTTTCATCTGAATGTTTCCATTCTTGTTCTTTTGATATACTTGTCTCTTTGAATCTAAAGCATGTATCCTGTATATCTATTCTGATGATAGATCTCTCTTATGATTGAGGTGTTTAATTCACTTACATTTAATGCATTTGCTGATAAGGGAAGATTTATAGCCATCGTTTTGCTATTTCTTTTCCTTAATGTCTTGTGCCTTTTTTTCTGGATTCTCTGTTCTCTTCTATTTTTGATAAATATATATTTTCTAGTGTACCTTTTTAATTCCTTTATTGTTTGTTTCCCTATATTTATTTATTTTTTGTAGAGGTTACTCTGGAGGTTACAATTAGCATCTTAATTTAAAACAATCTAAAAAAAATTAAAAAAAGAAAGGGGGGGGGGCACCTGGATGGCTCAGTAGGTTAAGCGTCCAACTTTAGCTCAGGTCATGATCTCATGGTTCGTGGGTTCAAGCCCCGCGTCAGGCTCTGTGCTGACAGCTCAGAGCCTGGAGACTGCTTTGGATTCTGTGACTCCCTCTCTCTTTCTTCCCCTCCCCTGCTCTTGCTCTGTCTCTCTCTGTCTCTCAAAAAATAAATAAACATTAAAAATAAAATAAAAATAAAAATAAAACAATCTAGTTGACTAATGCTAACTTAATTTCAATAATATGCAAAAACTTATTTCCTCTCTAAAATACCCCTTTTCTCTCTCCCTCCTTTGTCTGTACAAATCTCCTAGTGTACATCCGTATGCATTATAAGCCCATTACGTTTTGTGTTTATTGTTATGCAGTTGTAAATTTAAAACAGATTGAAGAGGGAAGAATTGCAAACAAGAATACATTTATACTGCCTTTCAAAATGCCCATGCAGTTGCCATTACCAGTATTATTTTCACACTTTCCTTTCATTCGTTATACATGGTTTCCTATGGTTCTTTGAATATATTTATAGTAGTTTATTTAAAGTCTTTGTCTACTAAATCCAAAATCTGGTCCCCTCAAGGGTTGCCTTTTTTCCCAGTGTATGTGGGTTCACTTTCCTCTTTCTCCCATGCCTTGTATTTTTCTTTGTTATAAATAGAGTTGTTTGTAATCACTCTGGTATCAGGTCTCTCCACCTCCCACTGAACTAAGCCCTGAGTCATTCAGATGGCCACCTAAGCATAGAAATTTCCTAGAGAGCTGAAAGTTCAGGCAAAATATTGACTCTGCACAGGGGATGATACTTTTAATGGAACTCCAAAAGCTGTCCAGTTTTTTTCATTTTCTGCAGTGATGCTGTCTTTTGCCTCCTACATTACTAAACTGGGGAGGGAGTGAAAGAAGATGAGAACAGCTCTGAGCTCAAGCATCACAGACCTTGTGTCTTCCCAAAGTGCAGCAGTTTGTCTTGTATAGAAAATTTTCAGTTTATTCTGTGGTTGGGGTTAATTGCCAGAATTCTGAAATGATTTATTTCCATTGTTTTGCCTGTATTTTTGTTGTTTTAGAGGGAGAGTGAGTTCCTCAAGGTCCTCACTCTGTCATTCTAGAAGCTGATCATGCCCTGTTTAACATTTATCTTAAAAATGTATATCTTCACTATAGGATCAGTCATAGTGCAATGTCTGAAAACTGGAAACACAGTTACATCTGATGCTGACATTTTCAGAAAGCCTGTGATCATTTAGAAGAAAAAAAATTGCACAGCCAAGTAATACAGTTAACAAGGAAGAAGCAAAGATACATGGATAGAATTTCCTCATTTTTATTGGTATTCAGTTAAACTCCATAAAAAAGAAATGAAAGAGGTCTTAAAAGGGATATTACATACTAATCCCAAATAAGATTTATCAGATGGAGGAGCCAGCAGCCACTTTTGTATCTTAACTTACTTTCCAATTTTACAATTCATAAAATACTCACCAAGGCATGACACAAGTTTGGAGTTCAAGCACAGTGCATTTTATGTTGCAAGATCCATTAAAAGCAATAATTTGTAAGATCCTCAATAGGAAAGTGTGCATTTTTTTTTTCAAGGAATACTTCAAAGAAGGAAGCAGGGCTCCTTTATCCAATTTTATGTGAAAAGTAATCTCATTCTCATCTGTGGCCACTACTTTCCTCTGATTATGGTTGCAGTTGGAAAACTAAGAACAGAATGAGCAGCATCTCTTCATGTCAGTAGTTCTTTTCCACAAGTATGAAATAATGATCTGGCTTTTTCCCCTGGGGAGACAGCAGTAAATCTCACACTCTCAGCGGGAAATAGCAGAGACTTTGATCATGAACTCATTCTGCTCTATATCACCTTTCTCTCCCTATTTCTTTTTCTTAGCTGCCTGAAGTCCAGAATATGAACATGGCTATTAGACAAGATTAACTTATTTTGCATCATTAGCCTACTGGCTTTTCTTCCTCTATGAAAAGCAGAATTCTAATGGGAAAAGGTAGTGCCAGAGGGACAGATTTGGAAATGTCCCAACTCTGCCCTTTACCAGATCTGTGAATTTGGGCTTTACTCTTCCTAAGACTCACTCCTTATCTATAAACTACAGGCCACTGTTTCTCTCACCTACTTTTTTTAGACTGTCAAATGATATCTAGCACTTTTCTTCAAATGATAAAAATGCCATTAAATACAACACTCAATATAAATATAAGATGTTGTAACTGCTGATGGGATTAATACAGTTCCACAGGACAAATCTTGGAGAAAAAAATATCTCAACCCTTATATTAATATTTAATATACCATATAGCTTTTGGTCCAGACAATGAGACCTTCTATCAGCAGTGATCTTGTTTGTCATTTTTGCCTCATTTATTTACTATTGGTTTAAGATGTTAAAACCAAATGACCCTGAAATGCCCAGCACTGCTTTGTAGAAATTCCAATATAAGATCAACACATGAGCTTCGAGTCAGGCTGGCTTGTATGAGAACTGTAGAACGATGAAGGTTGATTAGATCCCACTTCCCCACAGTTCTAATAAATAGAAGACATTTGATTGAGATGGATTTTTGCAGTTCTTTTAAGAAACAAAGATTACCCCAATGTTTTAGTTTATAAATTAATACGAAGTAGATGAAGAGCTAGTCAAAAACAAACAATGAAAGAAAAATACTGTATTCTATATATGTCATTTGTTCCTGTGATCTCCATCTGTTCGCTAAGACTTTAAGTCACCCATGAATGAGGAAAGATGCCTGGATCATAAGATGCTTATGTCCAAGATTTTGTCTTTAATTCCTTAAATATGTATTTTTTAAAATTTTGTAACAGTTATTTATTTTTGAAAGAGAGAAACAGAGACGCAGAGAGAGAAGGAGACACAGAATCCAAAGCAGGCTCCAGGCTCTGAGCTGTCTGCACAGAGCCCAACGTGGGGCTCGAACCCACGAGCCGTGAGACCATGACCTGAGCTGAAGTTGGATGCTTAACCGACTGAGCCACCCAGACACCCCTAATTAATTAAATATGTATTGAGTGCCTAAAGAGTTCCATATATTCTTCAAAATACTGTTGATAAATATTAACCAAAGCAGACAAGGATTGCCTAGAATTGTGCCAATGTGAGAAAAAAAGGGACAGGTTCTCACCTGTGTGTCTAGCTTTCCTTTTTTGTTCTGTTGTTCCCAATATAAAACTGCTTATGCCACATAGACGTAATTCTTTTAATATTGGGAAAGTTATGGATATTTTAAATAAACCTACCAAATTCTCAGTGTGTGCAGATATCATTCAGATCACCCTCCTCCATGAGGGTTTTCTGGTTCCCACTCTCCACACCACACCCCACCTCACCCCATCCCACCAGCTCTCCATACAGAAATTAGATCTCACCTCCCATGTATTTTCTTAGTCTTTTACCATACATCTCTCATGATCCTTATTGTGGTCGTTTACCTACTGTTAAAATTATTTTTTTGTATTTTTTATCTTCTTTGGTTTCTTATAATTTTCTGGAAGGCAGGGTCCATACATGACTCAATTCTTTTAATCCCATGACATCTGATATATACATGATGCATTATATACCTGCATAATTCGCCCTTCCATGACACTTGGATCATTGCCTGGAACATAATAGATGCTCAATAAATATTAAATTCAAAGAATGATTGCATGATGTTAAGCTGTATTGAAGAAATACATATATAAATGTAAGATGTACTTTTTAGTGCCCTTGGCAGTTTTGAAGACTGGAATAATGACTTGGGACTTTCAAAATATCTATTTCTTTTCCAGATAAGAGACAAGAGAAAAACTTGTAAGGCTCTTTTTGGGCTCCAGATGCAAAGTAATTATGCAAAAGCCTACAAAAAATGTGTAATTGAAATGATAAGATATTTGACAAATTAACGCCTTCACCAGAGGGTTAGTTCCATTTGTAAAATGTAAATCTATGGACAAGATCAGAGACCCTACAGCTCTTATGTTGGTGTTGGGCCAAATTAGGAAATTATAGAGTAAATAAAAATTGCTTAGACACCAAAGACAGTCAAGAGCACAATCCATTTGAATGCAGTGTTCTTTTTCATGGTTGTAGTCTGAGAATAAAAGCTTCTCAGTTCAGTACACCCTTAATACTATACTTTCTCAGTTTTGAGTGTTTTACAATGACTGTGAAGTTCCATAAAATGAAGTCGTTATGTTCTTGCTTGACTAGTTTGAGTTCTATGAGGCTGGTATGCTGGAGACAAATCATAATTCCTGATGGAGACTTTCCTATTCTAATTTTGTTTTCTTCTATTTATTATTAAATCAGCAATTATCTGCAATTGGCATGAGTCCTTCACTGCACCTTTTCATTGCTGTTTGTTGTTGTTGTTGGAAAGGGAAGGACACATTTTATTTATTTTATTTGTATTTGTATTAAACGGAAGACATTGGGTTAGGTTTTATTTTTATTATTATTTTTTTAATTTGGGAGTCAGGTTTTTCCCCCAGCTTTATAAAGGTATGACTGACATTGCATATATTTCAGATGTACAGTGTGGTATTTTTATATAAATATACCTTGTGTCCTGATTACCACAATCAGACTAATTACCATATCTATCACCTCACATAATTACCAGTGTGTGTGTGTGTGTGTGTGTGTGCGCGCACTTAAGATCTGTCTTAGCAGGGGCACCTGGTGGCTCAGTTAGTTAAGCGTCTGACATCAGCTCAGGTCATGATCTCATGATTGGTGAATTCCAGCCCTGCATTGGGCTGTCTGCTCTCAGCAGAGAGCCTGCTTTGGATTCTCTGTCCCCCTCTCTCTCTGCCCCTCCCCAACTCACTTTCTCTCTCTCCCTCTCTCAAAAACAAATAAAACATTAAAAATCTGTCAAGTATACAATATAGTATTATTAATTACAGTTCCTATGCTGTACATTAGATCTCTAGAATTTATTCATCTTGTAACTGAAGGTTTTTACCCTGTGACCAACATCTTCCTATTTCTGCCAGTCTCCAGACCCTGGCAGCCATCATTCTACTCTGTTTCCCTAGATTTGACTTTTTTATATTCCTCATATAAGTGGTATTATGCAATATTTGTCTTTCTGTGTCTGGCTCATTTCGCTTAAAATAATGTTCTCCAATTTCATCCATGTTTTCACAAATGGCAGGAGTTTCTTCATTTCTGTATCATCTTATGTGTCCATGGATCTATCTGTCGCTATTTCTTTATCCACCCATCAACAGATACTTAGGTTGTTTTCATATCTTGACTATTGTGAATAATACCACAACGAAAAGAGCATCTTTCAAGAAGAGTTGGCGGGGGGGGCACCTCAGTCAGTTCAGCATCTGATGCTTTATTTGACTATTGATTTCAGCTAAGGTCATGATTCCAAGGGTCATGGGATTGAGCCCTGTGTTGGACTCTGTACTGAGCATGGAGCTTGCTTAAGATACTCTCACTCCCTCTGCCCCTTTCCCCCACTCGTACTCCCTCTCTCTCTCTATCTCCCTCTCTTAAATAAAATAAAAAGTCAGGTTTTGTTGTCATTGTTTTGTTTATTTTTTGCTTCACAAACATCATCTTAATACCTATCCCTTATTAAGGTCAAATGTCTTCTGTAAGTGGCTACCCAAAACCAAAATGACCTGTATTAACTCCCCATTGAGTACCACGTCATCTATTTTAGAACCTAAATCTGCTCAAGTTCTTGACAGATAATGCATTCAATTACATAACAGAAAATATGGAAATTAATTTGTATCTTTTATAACTTTGTTTTAATCTTTTTAAACAGTCTCTCATCCTTATCATGGGGAAATAAAATATATCTGAAGGCAATAGTAGGCCATAGCAGAGCCTAGCACAGAACTTGACAGAAGTAAGAAGTGTATTCTCTAATTCCTATAGAATACAAATATAATAATATACAGTAAAATATAGTAATATACAAATATGGGCGCTGGAGACCAGGGTCCAAACAATCAGGTGCTAATTCAATTTAGGTAAATATAAGAAGCAAGCCAAGTGCAGACTGTGAGGGAAAGGATCCAGTTTCCATTATCTAAGGGGAATAACCATTCTTCAGCTCCCATGCCATGAGGGGAGATAGCCCATGGTTGGTGATCCTTTTGGAGTTTCACAAAAAGCTGAAAATGGTATTTTCACATGAAATCCTCCAGTTGTTCAATCTTCTACATGGAAAACTTTTTTTTTAAATGTTTATTTATTTTTGAGAGAGAGAGAGAAAGACAGAGTGTGAGTGGGGGAGGGGCAGAGAGCAAGGGAGACACAGAATCCGAAGCAGGCTCCAGGCTCCGAGCTTCCAGCACAGAGCCCGATGTGGGGCTCGAACTCACAAATTGCAAGATCGTGACCTGAGCCGAAGTCAGACGCTTAACCGACTGAGCCACCCAGGCACCCCACATGGAAAACTTTTTTGAATGAATAAATGAAATTATTCCCATCAGAATCTAAATGCATGAGAGACTTAAACCTTTAACTGTAAGGTCATGGCCCAAGCAGGCTGAAAAGAGCATCTTAAAGGAGAGGAACATGGTGTGCGATCTCAGTGTCTGAGGAGAGAAAGGAAGATTTCCACAGAGAAGGTACAGAGTCCAAGATGAGCAGAAATTGTGTCAATATGTAGGGATGACCTAGTGTGGGGTACCAGCGTTCAAGCAGAGTGTGGAGAAAGCTGATGCATGGAAGTAGCCTGGTGAGAGTGTCATTCGTCCAAAATGTAGACAGGGCATCCATATGAGAAACAGCCTTGCATGAGGTGTCAGAGTCCAACAGAGATGAGGAGGACACCCATTTGTGGGATTGTAGTACCCAAGCCAAATGAGGAGAACACCTATATGGGTGAATGACTTAGCATGGGATTTCAGAGTCCCAAAGGGTGTAAAGGGTATCCCGTGCAAGAGAGCAGGTGGCAGCAGTGATGGGAGATTGCTTATGTATAGGGGGGTTGGTCAAATTATATAAACTAAGGAAAATTAGAGCCAGGTTTCTCACTGTTGGAGAAAGGTTCACATATATGGAAGGGGAGAAAATTAAAATGAGTCCTAAAATGTTGGATTGGAATTAGAGTAAAGAATAGTGATAGCCCAATAGCAATGAGCATATCTAGCACCCAGATTTTGGCTTCTAAATATCAGTATCCATTAAAAAAGAAATCAGAAATCCTTGGAAAAATGGCTAATTCAAAGGCTGAGAAGGCAAGTAGAAGGTGATCTGGGAACATCTTCTTGTGCCTGAGAGTAAGAAAGTGAGCAAAGAGAGTAATGTATTATACCCATTGAATCACATAGGAAATCGTGTTTTTATTTTGGAGCAATCCCATACCTGGAGAAAATCTACAAATATAATACAAATAATGTATCCTTATATCAGAGATATAACTAAATTAATAAACAACTGAATCAACATTTGATGAGGAAAGAGATAATTACATCATTTCAAGTATTTCCCCATAAAATATTTCCTAATTACAAAGAGGAAAATAAAATAGTGACCTTACAATGGACAGGTCTGGAAGACTCCACCTTGATCAAATGATCAAAATGAACATTATTGGTAATAGCACAAATTAAAATGTTGCACTTCCTGATCAGATGTAATGCAACGTCACGTTTGTGCCAAAGATGTGTATTTCTTCCAAGTATGTATAATTTGAAGATAATTGTGAAGAAACATCAAACAAACCTATTTCGATGGACATTCTATGAATTCTATAGAACAATTGTTCTATACTTTTCAAAACTGTCAAGGACTTGAAAATCAAGAATAGAAACTTTTCCCAAATGAGTAAAAATAAAGAGACATGACAACTAAATACAATGTCTGATTCTGAAATGGATCTTCTGCTAAATATTACATTATTGGAATGCTTGTAGGAACTTGAATGAGGCCTGAGAAATCGATAGTAGTAATAAATCAATGTTAACCTCCTGATATTGATTATTGTACCATGGCCATCTAGGAAAATATACTTATTTGTAGCAAGCTCACAATAACAAATTCAAGTATTTGTTTTGTACTTGTAGCTATTCTGTAAGTGTGGGACTGCTCCAAAACAAAACCAAAATAAAATAAAAATCAAACTGAATGCACACACCCTTTGAGAAATCCCGTTTCTAGAAATCTGTGGAGATACTCTAGCAAGAGTGTCAGGGTGTTTGTATAAATATATTCATGGTAACTTTGTTTATAATGTGGAACAAGTGGAGATAATCTATTAATTAAGTATTAAAAGGAGTGTTAAATTATGGTCTGTGGTTGGTTCACGGCATACAGTATCGTAGAGCTGTCAGAAAAACAGTGATGTGTATGTATAGACACAGAAATTATTCAAGGCATACTGCTGAGTAAAAAAGTGCAATATTCAGAACAAATATGCAGTATGGTCTAATTTTCATTAAAACAGCACTCTAAAACAGCCAAAATTAAATGTATACTGTACCAAGGCTCGTGATCAAATTAAGCTGCAGGATATATATTATATAACCATGTATGCTTTAGTAATCCCAGGTCATTCTTCTACTTTATTTATATTCCACTTATTGCATAAAGAGATTAAAATGGAAGGTTACTTAGCAAAAATAATCTCAGGTTTTGACTGAACATTTATTCAATTTGCAAATCAAATCACCTTTTCACATAAACACAAGTGACAAATACTACCTTGTGTTCAATCCAAAAACAAAAGAATCATCCTCTTTTTTACAACATCAGGGTTTTCTTAGGAGAGAAACGCCCATCTCATGTCAGCCTAATGGTTGCATAACACTGGGGAAAGAATGAATTTTCTGACCTTCGAGTGTCCATTTTCTTTTTTCCCCTCTCTTTTTGTTCATTTGTCTTCACACAGCATCTACCTTTTTGTTAGGTGATGCCAAAAAAAAAAAAAAAAAAAAAATTCCTGTCAGCATTTCTTTTTTTACCCGGAAGCATGGCCTGGACACAGCCAAGCTGATCTATTAATTCCAAAGCTCAGTACCTTAGCTAAGAATCTATACCATTTAATGAAAACGAAAATGGTCTTCTTAGAATTTTACACAGAGATATTTGCTAAGCCTTTTCAAGCTCAGAAGATAATCCCCAAACTCAACTGTTCTAAACTCCTATCTTCAGGCAATTTCAGCTGGAGCACCACCTCAGCTGTTCTCTCCTAGGGGACAGATTCTCACAATGCTCGGAAAAGTACTCAGCCACACTGTTGGTTTTCCCCATGTTTCCAGGTTGGCCTGGGGTCCGTTACAGAGAGGTAGGATGGCGTAACTCAAAACCCGCTGACACCCCATCATGACAAAGTGGCCCCCTTATCCTGCTCAACTTATTTCTCTTCTTGGGACTTAGAGTTTTTTCCTTAAGAACTGACACTAACAGAACGCTGAGTGCTTTGGGTATAATTTTATCACCACAACACTCCATAAAGGGAAACACTACATTCACATTTTACCGATGAGCAGATAAAGGATCAAAGACAGTACATACAGTATGCAACTTGACAAAATTTTGTTTTCCACACCTACGTATTTTTTAACATGCTTTTTTTTCTATTTTTCATCTTGGCAGCATTCATTTATTCATGCATTCACACAAATGTATATGGAATATACACATGTCCCAGCAGTGGTTTAGCGGTGAAAGTGGAACGTAAGTGCTAATATACCTGGATTATTATTCTTTAGCTCTTCCTAATACTCTAACTGAAACATTCCCAAGAAGGCCCATTTCTGTATTATCTCCATAAAAGATTATGTAATGAATTATTATTATTTATTAAAATATCCATCACCTTCACTGACCAATAAGCACCCATAAGGGCAAGGATAGTGAGAATGCCATGTGTTACTAGATTTCTGGTTCCTGCCTTATTTGCTATGAAGCCTACTATGTATTTATTACATCTTGAATGAATGATCATTAGACTCATTCCAGTCAGGGATCTTATCACCACAGTGTAGATTTTCTCTTTGCCAGTTAAAATGTCTGCTGTTCAATTATTCTTTGATTCTATCATACATGTCTCTTTGTCCCTTGACATCCAGGGCCATATGAGAAAACAGAGGTTGAGACAGTGCCCGAGGAAAGACAAAAGCCTAACACTCAAGATCACCATTTCTGTGAAGAATCACATATGGGCCTTTAAAGGTTGGCTTTAGGGTACAGTGTTCCCCTGGAAGAACCACATGATGAGTAGACACAGGAGGGCCTGGAGAGAGAGATGACCTGGTATGAGAGGCCCATCAGCAGACATAGACTGGCCCCTAGAAAAAAGAGAGGTTCCTATGAATTTACTGAGCGCATTCTTTTTCACAAAGCAGGAATCCTGTGTGAGTCAGCAAGGCAAAGTACAATAACAACTACAATAATTATGTGTGCTACTGTGACTTTATTTATACACACAAACTAGAGACATCCTGAGGCACTTAGGTTATAGAGAAATTAGAGTATGAGAACCAGCGAACTACGTGACGTCTTCAGTATCACCCAGGAGCAGAGCCTAGGCTCACAGTAAGCTCCATATTCAAAGCCCAGCAGTCATAATCATACTCCGATTCAGTTGTTTTATTGGTTCATGGTCCTCTGTCTGGATGATCCTTCATTATCTTCACCACAGTAAAGTCTATCCAACCTTCAGGATTCTAGCAAAGCTCATTCTCCATCACATTTCATTAGACATCTGCTTGATGATAGGATGTACCTGTACATATCTTTTTTTTAATGTTCTTTTTTTCATGGTTTTTTTTATTTTTGAGAGAGAGAGAGAGACAGAGAGAGAGAGAGAGAGGACAAGCCAAGGAAGGGCAGAGAGTTAGGGGGACAGAGGATCCAAAACGGGCTCTGTGTTGATAGCAGAGACCCCGATGCAGGGCTTGAACTCATGAACTATGAGATCGTGACCTGAGCTGAAGTCAGATGCTTAACCGACTGAGCCACCTAAGTGCCCCTACCTGTAGGCGTCTTAAATCTACACATACATTTTGGTAATAAATTATGCCTTCATGTCTTTATCAACACTTCTAAAGGACACAAACATCAGAACAGTATCACTTATACATACAAGAGATTAAACTAGCATGCATTGCCCACATTGTAAATGCCACAAACAATTCTAATATGAGTTTACTCACAAGTAGAAGGAATGGAAAACATGAACTGAGCACCTAATATATGCCAGAGATTATTCTAAATTTACAGCGTTGTACAGGAACTACTCTAGACAACATGACTCATGTATAGGGGGAAAAAGCTTATATTGAGCACATATTATACACCACACACCATTCAAATACAACCTTACTCATTTAGAGGGAAAAAAAAGCATTCAAGGGCCTAGTATGTCACAGATGCTTTTCTAGCATGAACTTCCTCATGAGGAGGTAAGAAGTAAAATTATGAATTGAGCACCAGGTACAGGCCAGGTATACTCTAGTACATCACTCACACACCAATGGAAGAAAAAGAGCACACACTGAGTGCCTCATATATACCTGATAGTAATGAAATACACGCTGTACTCACACATAGTGGGAGAGGGAAATGAATGTTTTAAAAATTGATTATTTGGCAGGTGCTATTCTGAAACTACATGACTCAGACATAGCTAAGAAGACAGTAAGGCACTAATCACCAACTATTACCAGGCATTATTTTAGAACATTACTCACACAGAGGTGGAAAGAAACAAGCAGTCATTTAGTACCACATATAATCCAGATAATATTCTAGTCCAATCATCTGTACACTTGGAAGAGGTAACAATGCATGGAACAGGTAGAATGTGCCCATCACCATTCTAGTAACACATTACCAGAATAAAGAAAGATTATTTGGGGCTCTTGTTGTTCAGTTTTCCCATCATTGCAAAGAAAACAGCATCCACTTAAGTCCACTCTGGTCTGCATATGCATGAACTACAGATACTACAGAGCTTACATCTGAGTGTGAATCATAAGGACCCAAAGGCTTTAAATGAGTTTCCACCTCTTGTAACTCAGAAAATAATTTGCCACTCTTTGGGCCCACATTAAATACGGCCTTCTTTGAGGTATTTTGCTTGATAGAAGCTACCAGAATTTCCAAATGTAGAATATGCCTCCTCCAAAATTCAAACAACCTGACCAGGTGCAGGGCTTCCTGCTTGGTTCCAGGTGTAGGCAATGAAAGCAGTTGATTTTTTAACTGATGACAGAATGTCACAGGTGGCCCCTGCCCAGTTTGTTCTGAAGAATCTCACCGTTTGGGTACACCGCTAGATCTTTGCTGGATTTATATACCAGCCTCTAAAGATCAGGTGTCATCATTGTTTTTAAGTCAGTCCTAGCTTACGTTTTAGTTTCTGGTATTATCATGATATAATCAATGATTATATCAGTGCATGATTGCACTGGGGATATCAAATCCAAATCCCTTCCAGCCAAATTATGACAGTAAGCTGGAAATTTCAAATAACTCTATAATCAGATGGTAAATGTAACTTAGGATCCTTCCCACATTAAGACAAACTGTGGTTGACTTTTTTAGAGATTGGTTTTGGGAAAAAAGTATTTACAAGATCAGCCATTGAATACCAGTCTCCTTTAGTGTTTTTTGCTCTATTTCATTTGGCACTGTTCAAACCATACCTGAGATTTGTAATGCCATATGTGGAACTATGTTATTCAGTCCTTCATATTCTACTATCAGTCTCTATTTTCCTGCCTTTTTCATCAGTCACACAAAATTATTGTCCAGTGAGTATGTTGGAACCAGCAGTCCAGCTTGTAACGTGTCACTAATTAGAATGGTAATTTCCCCTTTTTCCACCAATTATTCTATACCACTTCAAAACAACAACCTATTTGGTTGTATGGAGTTCAGACAATTCTATAGGTTTCTATTGAGCATGTCTTGTTAATACTTGTGGGAGGGTGAACTTACATCCATTCCGATCTATAATTCCAGGTAGGGGAAGTGTTAAACAATGAGACATAATAGCCATCCCAATAATGCATGCAGGTACAAAAGACACAACTGCTTTATATAAAGTGTTCAAAAATTACAGTTTTCCTCCAAATTTTCAAAAAAAAAAAAAAGGAACACTCTTGCACTGTTGGTGGGAATGCAAACTGGTGCAACCGCTCTGGAAAACAGTGTGGAGGTTCCTCAAAAAGTTAAAAATAGAATTACCCTATGACCCAGTAATTACACTACTAAGTATT
The DNA here is from genome assembly GCF_028018385.1 of Neofelis nebulosa. Classification (NCBI taxonomy): domain Eukaryota; kingdom Metazoa; phylum Chordata; class Mammalia; order Carnivora; family Felidae; genus Neofelis; species Neofelis nebulosa. The sequence goes on along the minus strand of NC_080790.1, from coordinate 41,846,523 downwards.
TACCCAAGAAATAGAAAAGCACTAATTCAAAGGGATACATGCACCCCTATGTTTATAGCAGCATTATTTAAAATAACCAAATTATGGAAGCAGCCCAAGTGTCTATCAATGGATGAATGGGTAAGGAAGATACAATGTACATATACAATGGAATCTTATTCAGCCACAAAAAAAATGAAATCTTGCCATTTGCAATGATGTGGATGGAGTTAGAGTGCATTATGCTAAGTAAAAGAAGTCAGTCAGAGAAAGACAAATACATATGCTTTCACTCATATGTGGAATTTAAGAAACAAAACAATCACAAGGAAAAAGAGAGACAAGCCAAGAAACAGCTCTTAACTATAGAGAACAAACCAATGGTTACCAGGGGGGAGGTGGGTAAAGGGATGGGTGAAATGGGTTATGAGGATTAAGGAGAGCACTTGCTGTCACGAGCACTAGGTGATGTATGGAGTTGTTGAATCACTCTATTGTACACCTAAAACGGATCTAACACAGTAGGTTAACTATACTGAAATTAAAATAAAAATTGAAAATTAAAAAAAAATTTTCTCCAAATTTTCTCCTTAATTTCATCAATCATATCATCTCCATATCTTCCCAATTGAACTAAGATCCCTGTTAGGACTTCACCAGCTGGTTTTGAAATCACAATGCACTGGGCTCTTACGCCAAGGAGCCAGAACAAGTTTCTTTTCTACCCTCCATTATTTTATTCATATATGTATAGGTGGCCTTGAGTCCCCAGGCAAGGGTCAGGCTAAGGGACCCTAGCAACTTCGTCAATCCTAATCTGATTAATCTGCTGGACCATCACCCCTAGCAATTCAAAGTCAGATTTCAATTGTCATCTTTACTTTCTCAACTTTTTTATTCTTCCAAGCTAAAGTAAATAGTTCAGGTGTGTTTAGAGCCTTTAAATGTTGGGGGCCAGCAGGAGTTCCCATTGGTGTACCAGTCCTCTGATTGTGTTTAGTGGTATATATGTGTGAAGCAGTCTATTTAGCAATGTCTCCTGTGTATGCTACTCTGTGTAGATATCTATGTGAGAGACACTTTTAATAGGTTCCTGGTGTGTTTTCTACTTTGTTAGGTGGTATATGAATGTGAAATTGTGTTTAGTGTGGCTAGGTATGTGTACCACATTGCTTAATAAGTTTTGTAAGACATTGCATTTGGTTGTTGCTATGCTACTGTGATTAGTGGCTTATGTGTGTGATATTCTCTTTACTGGTTCATGGTTTTTGTTCCTGTTTGTAGAGATACTGTGTTGGCTGTGGCTAGTATGTGGAAATTTGTGTTCATTGATAAATGTCTGAAACACTATATTTTGAAGTGCCTGGTGTGTGTGTGTGTGTGTGTGTGTAGAGTAGTCTACCTTTATCCACAGGGGATACGTTCCGAGACCCCTAGTGGGTGCCTGAAATTGTAGATACAACTGAACCCTATGCATGCTATGTTTTTCCTATACACACATACCTATGATGAAGTTTAATATGTAAATTAAGCACAGAAAGAGACTGACAAAAATAATTATTAATAAAATAGAACAGTTTTAACAATATACTGTAATAAAAGTTATGGGAATGCAGTCTCTCTCTCAAAACATGTTATTGTACTATCCTCACCTTCTTGTGATGATGTGAGATGATAAAATGCCCAGGTGATGAGATGAAGTGAGGCGAGTGATGTAGGCACTGTAAGAGAGCGGCAAGCTACTATTGACCTTTGGACCATATGTCAGAAGGAGAATCATCTCTTTTAGACTGTGGTTGACTGCAATTAACTGAAGCCATGGAAAGCAAAACCGCAGATGAGTGCCAGGGATGGGAGTCAAACTGTACTCTGTTAGTGATATTTGGGTTATCTCTTCACTGTATTCTTCAGTGATATACGAGTGAAATGCTGTGCTTAGTCATGCCTAGTGTATTTGCTGCTTTGTCAGCGATATACAAGTGAGATGCCGAGTTAAATAAATACAAGAGTGAGTAGTGCTATGATGAGTAATGTTATGTCAGACACTGTGTTTAGTGTTACAGTGAGGTTGTGCTTATCCATTTGATGACATATGTCTGAACTTTTGGGCTCAGCGGTATACATGCTCTTGTGATAGTGATATGTGTCCAGCACGTGTGTGAGACCATCTATGCAGTGGTGCCTGGTGTAAGTGATATTCTCTTTGGAAAAATGTGTGCCACACAAAATGTGTATTTGGTTATATATGTGTGAGGTATTGCGTTTATTGGTGAACACACTACTATGTTTAGTGATATGCTTGTGCAGAACATAAGAGTGCCTATTTTTCTGCGATATGTTGTTTAGCGATATATTTGTGAGCTATTGTGTTAATAGTATTTGATTTGTGTGCTAGTGTTTCAGTGATACATGCGTGAGACTATGTTTAGTAGTGCGTGGTGTATAAGCTACTATGTTCGACTACACAGAAGAAAAATACTGTGCAGATATGCCTGGTGTTTGCTACCGTGTTCAGTGACGTGTGTGAGCTACTATGTTTAATAGTGCCTGGCACGCTTGCTACTTTGTTCAGGGATGTATGTGGGAGACACTGTGCTTAAGGATTCCAAGTGTGTTTGCTCCGCGTTTAGCAATACTGTGTGAGATACAATGTTTAACGATGCCTGGCGCTTGCTGCTGCAAGTACTGAATCACGTGTGAGGATTTGGATTCAGCGGGTGTGTGCTGGTATGTTCACTGATACATGTGTGAGACACTGTGTTTCATGCTGCTTGTGTATGTGCTACTCTGTTTAGTGTTGCACTATGAGAGATTGTGCTTGGTGGTGTCCAGAATGTATACCACTAGGTTACTGATAAATGTGTGAGACACTGTTTCCAGGGAACATGTAGGTGTTTCAACGTGTTGAGAGATATTTCGTAAAATACCTTATTTGGCAGTGCCCGGGTGTACCCAATCTATGAGTAAGACATTGTGTTAATGGCCTGGGGTGCCTTTTTTTTTTTTTTTTTTTTTTACTGTATTTAGGAATATGTGTGTGTTACATTGCGTTTAATCGTGCGAGGTATGTGAGACTGCTCAATGATTTTATGTGTGAAACACTTGGTTTGTGTTATGTGGGGTGTGATAATGCATTTTGTGGTGTGCGTGGTAGGAATTTTGATTAGTAGTGTGTATGTGAGACACCAGGATTAAAGGTATGTGGTGCACATGATGATGTATTTAGTGATATGTGTTCGAAAGAATGTTGTTTTATATTTTACGAGTCAATTTGTTTAGAGTTACGTGGCGATTTTTGGTACTCTGTGCATTCACGTAAGTATAAGGCAGTATTTAGTAAGCGGTTGTGTGCTCCTGATTAATGATACATTTGTGAGAAGCTCTGATTCAAGTATGCCTCATTTCTACTTTGGTCAGTAACACATGTGTGAGACCCTCTGAGGGTGCCTGGTGAATTGGCTACTTTGCTTCGTAATATATATGTGAGACGCTATTTTTAAATGATGCCAGGCGGTATGTTACTTGGTGTGGAAATATTGTGCAACATTGTGAGGCACTGTGCTAAACAGTGTGTGATCACTACCCTGTTTAGTAATACATGTGTGGCCTTGGGGTGGGTGCTGTGTGTGTGCTAATGTGTCTCATGGAGATACGTCAGGCACTGTGTTAGAAATGCCTGGGGGGTGTTCTGTTCTGTTTAGTGATTATGTGTGAGACACCGCTTAGTGCCGCCCATTTTGCGTGCTACTCGTGTTAATGATGTGAACGTGAGGCACTATATTCATCGGAGTCTGGTGTGTGTGTCCCTACTCCATTCGATGCTGTTTGCATGAGGCCCTGCATTTAGTTGTTGTGCTTGGTGTGCGTGCTACTGTGTTTTTTTGTTTGTTTGTTTGTTTTTTAATTTTTTTTTAATTTTTTAAAGTTTATTTATTTTTGAGAGAGAGAGACAGACCGCGTGAGCAGGGGAGGGGCAGAGAGAGAGAGAGACACAGCATTCAAAGCAAGCTCCAGGCTCTGTGCCTTCAGCACGGAGCCCGACATGGGGCTCAAACCCAAAAACTGCGAGATCATGATCTGAGCTGAAGTTGGACGCTTAACCGACTGAGCCACCCTGGTGCCCCTGTGTGCTACTGTGTTTAATGTCACTTGTCAGAAGCTTGTATCTCGTGATGCCTGGCGTGTGCACCACTGTATTTAGTGATAGAAAGTTGAACACCATTTAGTGGTACAGGACGTGTATGGTACGGCATTTAATGATATACATGTGTGACGCTGTGTTTAGTCATGTATGGCGTTGAGTGATATATGTGTGAAACATGCTGTTTAGTAGTATGTGGTGAATGTACTGCTTTGTCAGTGATACATGTGGAAACTGTTGAATAGCGTTAAATATATGAGTTACTTGCCCAGAGCTAGATGTGTGCACCGTTTAATTTAGCACTGGATGGTACTTAGATCTTTTTTAGAGATATAGATTAAAATCCTGTTTCACAGTCCGACATACATGTGTGTTACCGCATATGAAGTTGTGCATGTGAACAGCTCTGTTTAGCAGAATGTTATGTGTATGCTTCTTTATTGGTGATATATGTGGAAGAACTGTGTTTAACACTGTGTTTGGCAGTGTGTACATGTGTAATACAGCTGACCCTGAACAATGTGGGGATTAGGGGTGCCGACCCCTCTGCGGTCAAAAAATCCACATAGAAACTTTGGACTCCCCCCAAACTTCACTACTAATTCCCTGCAGTTGCCTGGAAGCCTTACTGATAACATAACCAGTTAGCACATATTGTGTGTATTATATTTATTATCTGCTGTATTCTTACAATAAAGTAAGCTAGAGAAAAGAAAATGTTATCAAGAGAATCATAAGGAAGAGAAATACATTTATAGTACTTCACTGTATTTATTGAAAAAAAACCCCGCATATAAGTGGACCATGTGGTTCAAACTTATGTTGTTTAAGGGTGAACTGTACTTCGTTTAGTGAGATAAGTTGAAATATGTTGAAACACTGTTTAATAGTGGCATGTGTATATAACTGCGTATAGTGATACATTTATGAAAGAGGACATTTACCCACATTTGGTGCGTATGCTACTTTGTTTTATATTAAATAGGTAACACACTACATTTATTAGTACTCAGTGCATGTGTGACTATGTATAGTCATATATGTGTAAAACACTGTGGTTAGCAATGAACGGTACAGGTACTGGTTTGTGTAGCGATGCGTGTTTGATATAATGTGTTTAAAAGTGTTAGGTGCATATTTTGCAAACCTCTGAACAACACTGTGCCTCTCACACACATCACTAAACACATTATGGTGCCTCAGATACACACAGATAAGTAAAGACAGTATCTCACACATGGTTCACAAAATTGTCACACGCATAGCACATACCAGTACCACAGTGACTGATACACACGTCACTTTGCACTGTGCCTCGCACAAACATCAACAAACACATCATCCCACCCGACACACCGCTAAGCACAGCGTCTCACACAGAAATCACTAAACACGATGCCTCAAACATACCTCACGAAACACAGTGCCTCGTGCACACACTATTGAACACGTATCATACACACACATACCGCAATCATACAACTGAAAGGCATGTTTCACACATACATAGCTAAACAGACTACTTCACACAAACTTCAGTAAACACAGTATCTCAAACACACATCACTAAACACAAGGACGCAGACAACACACACTAAACTTAATGTCTCTACACAGTTGTCTTCACAAAATCTACACACATTGCACACCAGTAAACTCAGAGATTCACATGCACACGCATAGATACACACACTACTTAGCACATCACCGCTTAAAACACTTTTACATCACATTGTGTGTGATAATAGCGATATCGCATACTCTCATAACTGTGGTATCACACCAGGTATCATTAAAACTGTGTCTCGTACATGTTAATAGATACAGCGCTTCACTCACATGTCACTACACCGAGTGTCACACACACCACGTAAAGGTAAACACAGTGTCTCTCACATACTTTTCATGGTGACTCAAACTCATCACTGAAGAGATTAGCACACCCACTGAATATTATTAATTGCTGTGTCACACGCACATTATTAATACAATAGCTTACACACATCACTGAATACATCACACATTGTTAGAGTCTCACAACTACTCACAACAAAAACACAACGACTCAAATGCAGTATGAAACACACTGTCACATATATCACACACCAGTAAACATGGTGTCTCATGCGGTTATTATTATTTTTTGAATGAGACAGAGGAAGAGCGTGAGTGGGGCAGGGGCAGAGAGAGAGGGAAAGGGAATCTCAAGCAGACTCTACACCCAGCACGAAGCCTGATAGGGGGCTCGATCTCATGACCACGAGGTCATGACCTGAGCCAAGATCGAGAGTCAGACACTGAACACACTAAGCCCCTCAGGTACCCCTCATACAGTTATTAGCACAGTGTGTTGCATACACAGTAACCAGTACAACATCACACACTATAAACAGCTGAACCCGCATCTCAGAAATATCACTAACCCAGGAATCCATACACCACATACTGAATACAATGCCTCACATACACAGCACTAGCTCCGGCATCACACACACCAAACACAGTGTTTCAGTATAAATCAGCAAGTTCGGCAGCACTTGCTAATCCTTGTGGAAGGAAACCAGCATGCGTGAAGCACCCAGGATACACCAGGCACTATCCCAATACAACATTACTCACTCAAGGGGAAAGGAAGTAAGTATGCACTCAGTTTCAGTACACGGCAGTCTAATTGCTCGTATATTTTTCTCACATTCATGGAAATAAATGAGCATGCATGAAATGCCTAATAAATTCTAGGTACAAAGTTACATGGAATTTTGGGGGGGAAATGAGTTTGCGTGGAGCGCTTAGCATAGGCTACTTTCTATTCTCGTAAAAATTACGTATACACAGGGGAAGGCAGCAAGCATGCATGAGGCGCTAATTACAGGCAGTCTTCTAGTTTAACATCATTTATACGTAAGGGAAGCAAACAAGGAAGGATTAAGCTCCTGGCACGCATTCCAAGCCTTGTTCTAGTACAGCATTACTCAGAAGTAAGGAAGCAAGCATGCTTTAATTGTCTCGTATATTCCAGGTGTTATCTAACATGGCGTTATTTAAATACAAGGGAAGGGAACTAGCATGCTTGAACACCTCATGTATCATGGCCACTAGTCTAATACGTTACTCACTTCCAGGCCAAAATAAATGAATACACGTACCAGTTCCTTTTATATTAAAACCTTGCAAACATACCTAGACAGAAACAAGGGCTTACTGGAAACTGAGTGCTTTCTAGATACCAAGGACTTTTCTAGTATATTACTCCCATACAAGGAGGAAGAAAAGAGTCTACATGAAGCATCCAGTACATACCAGGAAATATTTCAGCATGACATTACTCACACATAGGAAAAAGAAAGATTTAAGACACATTAATTGCCTGGTATGTGTCAGATACTATTCTATTACAAACTTACACATAAAGGAAGGAAATGAGCCTGCATCCATAGCCTGGTATATGCCACTGCACTATCACGGTGGTATTAACACATGAGGAAGGAAACGAGCATAAATTCAGAGCTTGGGATAGGCCATACCCTATTCTAGTGTAACATTATACGTAATTAGGAGTAAGAAAACAAGATCACATTGAACACCCAAAATACATGAGGCATGATTCCACTATAGTATTACTCACGCATAGAGAGAAGGAAACAAGCATGAATTCATCATCCAATACATGGCTGGTGCTTTTTAGTTCAATCTTATTTCCACAGAGAAGAAGAAAACTTCATGCAGGAAGCAGCTAGTATATGCCAGGCACTATCCCAGTATGCCATTCCTCATGTATAAAGGGAACGAACATTCAAGGAGTATATGCCTGGTGCTGTTTTAACACAATATAACTCATATATTGGAGAATGAAAAAAGCATGAAAGAATGCCAAATTGTGCCAGACCCTATTCCAGGAAAATATTATCCCCATATAAGGGAAAGAAAGGAGCATGGATTTAATAACAAGTTCATGTCAGGTACTGTTATAATTCATTATTACATACAAGGAGAAGGAAAAATAATGCATTAAGTGCTTTGTGTATACAAGGTCCAGTTTTAGTATAAACTTAATTATAGATGGGGGAAGGAAATAAAGCTGCATGAAGCACCTAATATATGCCAGACAATGTTCTAGTAAAACATTACTTGCACACAGGGAGAAAGAAATTAGCATGCATGAAATGCCTACTATATGCCAAGTCTTAATCTAGGAAAACATTACTCACATATACTAGAAAGAAAAAAAAATATTAAGCATTTCATATGTGCCAGGCACTAGTCTAATGCAATGTCACACACAGGTGGAAGAAACAAGCATTATCGTCTAATAAATGCAGGGAACCATCCCAATACAACAGTACTCACATACAGGGGAGGGAAACGAGTCACCTATGTGCGCAAGATGCAATTCTCACGCAGGCTTACTGAAACGAGAAAGAAATGAGCATGACTGGCACACCTGGTTCTACCAGCAGAAGCTGAATACAATGCTACCTACTATTAGAGGGAAAGTAGCAAGCATGCACGAAGTGTCTCCTTCGTGCCAGCCAGGAATCTAGCGCCACTTCACTCGGGACAAAGGACACAAGAATGCATTGAGTGCCAAAAATGTATCAAGCACTAATCTAATACAATACCACTCACACACACAGGGAAGGAAACAATGTTTCATAGAGTGCCTCAAATGTGCCAGGTACAACATTACTCACAATAGATTAAAAGAAGCAACCGTCCATATGTACCTTTTATAAGGCATATAGTGTCCTGGCACGTAGTTGTTCACATAGAGGGGAAAGGAACAGTCATCAATGAGCACGTTGTATATGCTTGACACTGCGTTAGTACAACGTAACACACACTGGGAAAAGAAAGTAAGCGTATGTTAATTACCTAATACATGCCAGCTAATAATCTAGTCAGATAATACTCTAACAAAGGGCAAAAACAAAACAAAAGAAGCATTTACAGAGCATAAGGTATAAATCAGGTACTATTTTAGTAAAGCACTACTCACACATCGGAAAAAGTAAGCATTCATCTATTAGATGCTTAGCTCTATACTAATACAGTGCCATTCACATATGAAATAAACACGCATTAACTGCCAAGTGTATGCCAGAAAATATTCAAATACAACTTCACTTAGAAATTAGTGGAAGCATACAACTGTATGTTGAATGCCCAATGTTTGCCAGGCCCTATTCTAGAACAACCTACCTCGCACGTAGAAAAAGGAAAGGAGCATGCCTCACACACTTAGTATTGCCAGACACCAGTCTAGGACGTTACTCAAACATAAAAGAAGTAAACAAGGATACAGTGAGCATCTAGTAGAGGCCAGTAAGTATTTTATCACAACTTTACTCACAAAGAAGAGGAAAGAATACATCGAGTATTGAGTATACGTCAGGCACTTTACCAAATTCACACATAGGAACAGGGAGCAAGATACATTGATGCCTACTATACACCAGGTGCTTTTATAGTGCAACATTACTCACACATAGTGGAAGGAAACAAAACCACACAGGGCATTGAATATATGACAGACACTATTGTAGTACGTTACTTACACATATACTTATTTCCTTTCTCCATATGACAGTAAAATTGTCACAGTAGCATAGTACCTGAAAATACATTCTGGTACTACATGACTCACACATAGTAGGAGTGATGCAGTCATGCATTGATCCTCTTGCATAAGACAGATATCGTTCTAGTATGATATAAGTTGTATATCGAAGGAAGACAAAATGTGTTCATTGTGTTCCTAATGTATGCTAGGTTCTATTCTATTCTATTCTAACATTGTCCACACATGAGTGAAGGAATAAAATCATGAGTTGATCGTATAAAGTCATCCAGGGAATATCTAGCACAATATTATTCATAGATAGTGAAAGAAAACAAGCTTGCATAGTTTACGTAGTATAGGCCAGGAATTATTCGAGAATAGCATTGCTCACACAGACTGGAATTAAGTAAGCATGCATTGAGTCCTAGTATATGCAAGGTGCTATTAATTATAAACTTACTCGTATGTCGCTGAATGAAATAAGCATGCAATAGGCACCTAGTAAATGCTAGATCCTATTATATACAACACTGCACACACATAACCAAAGGAAACAAGGATGTTTAGCAACTACTACATGACAGCACTATTCTAATACAACATTATTCACACACAAGTGACAGAAAACAAGTATAACTGAGCAACTAGCTTATGCCAGGTACAATCCTGGTGCTACGTTCCCCCACATAAAGAGAAAAACATATAAACAGGCACGGAGCACTTAATATATGTCAGATATTATTGCAGTAAAATATTGCTCACACATCATGTGAAAGAACAAAACATGCATTGAGCCAGCAGCATGTGCAAGGTTGTTTTTAATTACAACATTACTCATACATATGGGGAGGCAAGCATTCATGCAATTAGTGTCCATTATATGCTGGACACTATTCGGATACATTATCACTCTCACATTGGGAAATACTATGAGCATACATTAAGTGCAAATCATATGCCAGGCACTATTTTAGCACAACATAACACACGTTGGAAAAAAGAAAGCACATATGCATCGATTGACTATTGTGTGCCAGGAATTATTCTAGTCAAATGGTATTCTAGCTTGAGTAGAATGGAATAAACATGCACGAAGGACCTTGTATATACCAGGTAATATTCTAGTAAAATCATTACTCACACGTGAGTAAAGGCAGCCTTCATCAAGTGCCTGGTATATGCCACATACTACGCTAGTGCAACATTACTCTCAAGTAGGTAAGAAAGGGAACATGCATGGAATACCTAATGTATGCTAGATGATTTTTACTGCATCATTGCCTCACCTGCGGGAAGGAATCAAGTATTCCTGGAGCACAAAGTATTACTTGGCACTCCTTTACTACAACATCACTAACACATAGGACAGAAGAGAAATTATGCACTGAATTGCTAGTAATTCCAAGTACTATTCAAGCAAAACTGTACATGTGAGGGTGGGGGGGATTACCAACGATAGAGCCCTTAGTATACACCTGACCCTGATCTACTACAGCCTTATTCAAACATAGAGAAGGCAAATACAGGGGAAACTTTGTGTTTAAGGAGTGTGATTCCAGGGCCACCTGGGTGGCTCAGTCGTTTGAGTGTCCTACACTTGATTTTGGCTCAGGTCATGATCCCAAGTTCAGGTCATGATGCCAGGGTCATGGGATGGAGAGCCACATTGAGCTTTACACCGAGCATGGACCCTGATTAAGATTCTCTCTCTTGGCTGGCTCTCTCTCCCTCTCTCTCTCCCTCTCTAAAATAAAAATAAAGGAAAGAAAAAAAAGAAGTATGATTCTAACACAACACTGTTCACATTTGTGGGAAAAAATGAGCTTGCATGAAGCACCAGGTATAGACCAGGCAATCAATATTCTCGTGTATCGTTACTCACACATACATGGAAGGAAGGTAGCATATATTAGGCCTTTAGCATATTCCATATATACATATATATTGTCCTTTTGTAATTCAAATTTACTCTTACATAAGTGGAAGGAAATATGCATGCATTGAGCCTCTAATATGTGCCTATTACTATTTTACTGTGTTACACTGATGGGGAGGGATTGAGCATGCATAGAGTATGCAGTATATCTCAAGTACTATTCTAGGACAATCATACCCAAGCATAGCGACAAGAGATGAGCTTTCATGGAGTATCTAGTGTGTATTAGGTTCTATTTTAGAAAACATCACTCACTCATAGGGGAAGAAAGTAAGATTGAATTGAGCACCGAGTATATTCAGGAATAATTCCGAGACAACCTGACCCACTAACAGGGAGAAGGAACCAGCATACACGAGCATCCATGCCAGCTGCTTTTCCACTAACAATTAAGTCACATGTAGGGGGGAAGGAAGCATAAAAGCACTGATTGCCCTAGATATGTCACATACGCTTCTGGGGCATTCTTACACACGTTTAGGGGAAAGGAAACCTGCATGGATTAAACTGCATATGGCATATTCTAGTCTAGTACAGCTTTAGTCACACATAGTGGGGAGAAAACAAACATGCGCCGTGGACTTAATATATGGCATGTAACCTTACTCACACAGATGAGAAGAAAATAAGCATGATGAAGCAACTAGTGTGTGCCAGGCATTCTTCTAGTGCATTTCTCACGTGAAGGATGAACAAACAAGCATGCATCAAGAACTTCGTACGTGCCACAGGTGTTATTCCTGCAACATTACTTACACAGTGGGAAGGAAATGATCATGCACTGAACCACCAGAATATTCAGGGTCTATTCCAGTAGTTCTAGTACTTTATTCACACATAGGGGTAGGTAACATGCCTGCAATGAGTGCCTGATATTTATCAGACACTACTCGAGTTAATGTTTACTTCCACATTGGGAAAGAAAACGAATATGTATTAAGTGCCAAGTGTTTGCCAGGTACTTTTCTAGCACATCACCCACAAATCAACGGAATGATGCCAGTATTACTAAGTGCCTAATATTTGTCGGATACTATTCTAGTACAATTTACTCACTCAGGAGAAGAAAGCAGGCATGCAAGGAGCATCTGGTATTGCCAAGCACTGTTTTAATACAACATAAACCACAATTAGGAAAAAGGGAGCATGCATTCATTAAATGCCCGTGCATGCCAGACAAAATTCTTAGTACAATCTTACTCTTACGTAGAATGAAGAATGCATTCATACATTTCACACCTAGGTTAAACCAAGCCAAGCACTGAGCTCCAAATATATGCCACACACTAATCTAGAATGGCATTTCTCACTCACTGGGAGAAGAGAGCACGCATTCATTAGCATCTAATTTATAACTGATTCGACTCAAGCACAACACACCCACACACAGAGGAAGGAGACAAACCTGCATGGAGCACCCAGTATAGGCCAAATTATATGCTAGACTAACTTTACTGACACATTCTTAAGTAAGCATGCATTGAGCACCTAGTATATGCCACACACTATTCTAATACAATCTTGCCCACACATCAGAGAAAGACATGATTTTTTGAGTGCTTGTGTTGGTTGGTAACCTCTGGAGCTTCCCAGGTGAAATTTAAAACTGGTCCTGTATGTGGAGGACAAGAGAAAGCTAAGAAAGATGCAGGCCACCCTACATTGGTAGGTGTCAGGTCCAATAAGCAAGCCTCTGAGGCTTGTCTTAGGTGGCTGCAAAATGAGTCGATCTCCACATCTATCTGTAGGAATCTGAAAAGTTTATACAGAAGTCTTAACAAGTTCAGTCACATATCCGTCCAGATTACAAATCATTCTCTCAAGGCTCATCCTTGAAATGGCTCCAGCTGGGGAATTATGGGTAGAATGTACGATCCAAGAACAAGGGAGTGGGTGAGGAGCCTCTGATTACCTGGGTCCACCTTGTGGGTCAACCAGCAGTCACATCTTCTTGATGACACTCCAACCCTCATGACTGGCTCTTGTAATCTTATATGCCCGCCTGTCCCACAATGTGTTGTTAGTAATCAGCAAGGGGTTTCATTAGTGTGGAGGTGGCTCATTTGGCTGCTATCTGGCCACACTGGAGACAGATGCCACAGCAATAATGTAAGAAAAGTAAGCAAAAACACAGATTAAGATAGTGATTCCTAAAATAATTTTTTAACAAGAGTTTCGTGATCTAAACTATTGATTTATTAAGTCACCTGGACTGGGGGTTGGATCACTCAGGGCATTCACTTTTGTTATCATGTGATTTAATAAAGATGTTACATTAGCAGATTCATAGGTATGAATACACAACATTCTACTTGGATAATGGCACAGGTGCCTCCCTGGGAGGCAGTAATAATGTCCAAGGCCATCCTGTTGTGGAGACATTTTTTCTCACTAGAGACATTTCACTGTTCAGCCCGTGTTAAGACAGGCTTTATTGGCTATCATTTAAGGATTGTTGAGTGAATTTAGTATGGGCTTCTATGTGTGCTATAATGTTCTCATAGACTGTATAAAGCCAAAGGAGGGAACAAAGACAGCATCTAAATGATCATACCAGTGGAAAACAGAATGTGCCCATCTGGCCTCAAGGAGAGGGAAGTTGGCAGCTTTAGGAACTTGGCTTGCTTGTGCATATCATACATGTTGTTCAGGGGAGGCAGCATTGTCAGGCATGAAGAGATGGACTGGGGGTGGGATATTCCAGAGCAAGACCCCTACCTTCTCCCCTCTTTCAATGGTGCATGTTCCATTCAGGTATGGTGTGTTTCAGTAGGTCCAGCTTATAGCAGGACAGTGGGGTCCTAATGGAGATTGGAACCAAATCCTATCTGCCTGCAATTCTAATGAACAACAGTGAAAACTATCAACCCAGTATTTTTCACAGATAAAACACATTTTTCTCTATTTTTTCTTATTTCACATGCTAAAACTGCATGCACTCTTTTGTCTGCTAGCCCTTTTGAATACATCAAAAGCCTGTGATTTTTAAGTGACTTCTGTGTTTTCAACCCTGATGTTCAGTTGTGATTTAACCATGTTTCTGAATTAATTTAAATCCTCAGTGTTTACAATGAACTCCCTCTTTAGCTTCTCTTTTCCTCTACTTTTCCTGCTCTGATTTTTAGCTACTCTGTTTCTTTGTGTTGTAAATATTCTTGAAATATATATAATATAATGTGGTTGAGTTTTGGTTGACTTCTCCTATACTCATCATCTTGAGTAATATTACTGATTTCTTTACCTTTCCTTTTCTTGTCTCTGACACATCTGTTTCCTGTGAAGCTGGCCAGCAGGCTATGGCACCTTTGTTTAGCAGAAGCTAGATTCTCTCAACTATTTTCTTCTGGACTATTTGCCTTTGTTTTATTTTCTGTTCATTCTTATGACCATCTTATGACTATCTTTTCCATTTTTCCTATCTATTCCTAGAAGCCTAGTTGACTGTATCCTCATTTTTTTTTATTGTATGTGGGGACCTAATAACAGCATTTATTTCAACAGATCATTAGGCTGCTTATCATAAACCAGGCAAATTCCTTTAAATGGATCTGATCCAGTCTGAACAGGATAAGACCTGGTTATGACTGGTTTTACCCAGTCAGAAGCAGTGTAATCTAAATAAAGAGAAATGAGAACAGATCAAAAAGCTTTAAGCTGATCATGAAGTTTCAAAAACATTTTGAACCAAAGAAAACTTTTTTTTATATGGTTCACTTGATTCAGGGGGTTTTAATAGGTTTAACTTGGCCTGGATGAGACCAAATTAATTTAAAAGAATGGGAACAACTTTAAGTAAACAAGAACTGGTTTAAATTAGTCAAAACCTGGGGCGCCTGGGTGGCTGAGTTGGTTAAGCGTCCGACTTTGGCTCAGGTCATGATCTTGCAGTTTGTGAGTTTGAGCCCCTCATCAGGCTCTGTGCTGGCAGTTCGGAGCCTGAAGCCTGCTTCATATTCTGTGTCTCCCTCTCTCCCTGCCCCTCCCCTGCTCATGCTGTCTCTCTCTATCAAAAATAAATAAATGTATAAAAAAGTTAGTCAAAACCTATGTAAACATACCAAGCCATTATTTTAAAGCTCATCGGCATTTGTGCATGACGAACCCAAATTGGAACCAATTTAAACTTCTGACAGAAGCCTAACTTTACACTAGAACCATCATTAACTAAATTTATGTTTGTTGGGTTCATTTTTGCTCGAATAAATTAACTAAAACTGATCTGAATCTGGCAGAACAGGTCACAAAGTTTTCTTTACAAAATTCTTCTAAACTTTTTGCTCCTCCATGCCTGGTGTATTTCTCGAAAGTAAATCCAATTTCTGGGTTGATCTTGAGGTCTTGACCTCAGAAATCTGAATTACAGCAAAGATTTCTTGGTCTCATCCCAAATGAATTCATTTGTCCTGACCTCAAAGTTGCAATCTCTAAAGTTGATCTCATTTCCTTCAATGTGAATCTTTCTGCCCTTTAAGGGGAAGATGCTGAGGCAGGCAGCTGACGATTACTGAAGAATAGCTAGGAAGAAAGTGCCGGAATAATCACTTTACATACATTATCTCATTCCATCCCTTCAAGAACTTTATGAAGTGTCTGCAATGCTGCCTTGGTTTCCAAGAAAAGAATCATTTCTAAAAGATACACGTTGGAATTACTTTAAACTTTCTTTGGAAGCCACTTTACTCAGTCAAGTGTACAACCCCAAAAGAACTTCTGTCATTCCAGTGTTCTGGGAGTGCAGTTCTGTAGGTGCATGGTCATAGAAATCACTTTGTAATGTGTGATTATTTATGTAGGACTCTGGGCCACCCTGGCTGTCCTTCCTGCCTACCTTCATGTGGGGGACACACCTGTTCATATAGCTGTACTAACAGGGTATGTTACAGAGGAAAATGCCCAACCTGAACTTTTTAAAAATAGTTTAATTTGAGCTCCAAAGTAATGCTATTCTTTTTAAGAATCACTTTGATCTATGTTTCCATGCCTCTGTAGGGATATTTTTCTTCCTTTACCGTTAGAAGTACTGTCATGAGTATTGGCCCACCCTGCATAGTCTCCCAATGTTGCAAAACTCCTTGTCTCTTGTCAAGTTTTACTTCTTCTCTTTGTTTTCTTTCTTTATTCTTTCTTTCTTTCTTTCTTTCTTTCTTTCTTTCTTTCTTTCTTTCTTTCTTTCTTTCTTTCTTTCTTTCGTAGGTCAAATTGCCTTGTTCTTAACCAATCCTTGTAGATTCTTTAATGAGAAAGCAATACAATATGGTCTCATGGTTAAGAATGTTTACTTTGGAGCCAAGCAGACTGGACTTATGTTCCAGTTGTATTATTTAACACCTGTGTGGCCTGGATGGCATATTTAACTTGTCCAAACTTCATTTTATTTATCTGTAAATTAGGTTAATTACAGAACCTTCTCTTAAGTGGCTGCGAGATGTCAGTGAAGATCTCCATGTAAAGTGCTTGGCCTTGAACAAAATAAGTGCCCAGTAGATATTGTACTACAACTATACAACAATGTTTACTTGTAACTATTGCTGTTGTTGTTATGTACAAATTCATTCCTCAAATTTCAGAATAAGTGTTGCTTTACTCTTTTATTAATAAAGAAGCGGATTCAAACAAGTCCAGTAGTTTACCAAAGGACGCACAACACTGTGTGATGTCACAGAGATCAGTGCCTGCCTCAGAGTCATCTCAACCAATGCTACTTCCTGTTTTTACCGTTGCATTTGCACCCGCTGATACCCCAGGCCCTTTCATCTCTTCTTCCTTTCTTTCTCTTCTCCTTCACTTCTTACAGAAAACAAATGATGGGGTTACCTTGCTTGTACTATTAGCCTCCTCCCAGTTTGTCCTAATTCCTAGTTGCCTTCTTGCCTCTCTTCCTCTTTTTCCCCCTAAAACCTCTGTCCACCTATAACTGATGGTAAAGACTCACTCCACTCCACCTGTTAAAGAGAGAAGTTAAATCCAGAGTTGGGATTCCTCAAATGATCTGTATCTGCAACTATGAAATTTTACCTTAATGATTTCTGTCCCCCTGCAGGTCTGGCATTACTCTAGTCTACACTGTATGCTACCTTTGCATTTACTGGGCTACCCAGAAACATCGCTGGAAAGCCCTCTCCCTTCCCTTCATTCGAAGTGGTCAGCTCTGTATATTCAGCATCTGCTGTAAACCAGTCCCCTCTCACATTTTTCAGAGGGAGATGTGTTTTTGTTTGATGAAGACAATGGAAAGGAAAATAGAGATGCTGTACAGATAGAAGTAGAGTGTTCTGAAGTTTGGGACCATGAAGTTTCAGTCAACTAGGTAACAGCAATCATCTAGTCATTCAGTCAGGTAACATATATTGACCACTAGCTACATGTCAGATACACTAGTGGGAATAGAAGTCTGATTATACATACATATATATAATTGTGTGTGTGTGTGTGTGTGTGTGCGCGTGTGTGTGTCCCAATTTACTATCCTGGAATATGAGAACAATTTCTTCTCGGATTGTTATCCATTAAAGTGCTTATAAATGTCTAACATGGATGTGTAGGAATATATTCTCATGGCTCATTTTTCAATATCTTTAAACTATTCACTCAGTTAGGGGCCACTTCAAAAACACTGTGATATGGAGCAGTATGGACTCTGGTCCAGAATCCAGGAATCTACTGTCCATCTTTCTACTTCTCTCCTGCTGTGTGATTTCAGTGAGGTGTACTCTCTGCATCTGAACCTTCTTGTCTTCCAAGTGGAGAGCACATGTCACAGAGGCTCTTGTTAGGCGAAACAGAAGAAATGGCAATAAACTGGGACAACCTCCAAAGCACAGAGGAACAAGTCAGCTATAGGCAACCTTGCTGCTCTAAAAGATCACTTGCTGGAAAGGGGCTATAACACAACCTTTAAAACCAATAGTTCAGCAGGATATTTGCCTACAACAAGTATTGGGTAAATGTCACTGCACGGTGCCAGGATGAAAGTTGTGGTTGAAGTACAAATGAGCGTCTGTGATAGATTTACTCAGAGTTGTTAGATAATAAAATGTCATTATTGGGAGTACATGACTGACAAGTCGCCTTGCTGACATGTCATATAACAGAAGTGTAGCCTAAGGGCCTGCCTTGTACTTGTGATCTGACATGAAGAGATGATAGTTAAGCTCTAATTTTCAGGGTGTGATTTTAGTTGCCATGTTGAAAATATTTCTAAAGCTAGAAGATGAACAAGTGTCTTGTGGCAGATATAAAGTGCCCCTAGAAAGCTAAATAGCTGAAAATACTGTGAAGGGAAGAAATTTCCCTCTCCCTAAAAAAGAAAAAAAAAACCTTCCAGGGAGAGGAGCAGTTGGAGCTAGGAAAGATGAAGTCTTAATATGCCAAAAGCATTGGATTATGACCCATGTGCATATAGCAGGTGCTGGCGAGACTTTCAGGAAGCTAGTCATGGGAAGTGGTCGAGAGAAAAGGAACCCATGGGTGGTTAACCTGAGGATCAAAGAGTCATCCCTTAGAGATAGCTGAATTCCTAATGACCTAGTCCAGCGTTTTGCAAACTGATGTTTGATAGAACACTATTTCATAGGACCTAATGTAAGATTTTCAATTTTACAAATGTTCCAGATTCAAATAAATATTAGAATTGTAAGTTAAACAAAATTAAACCAGTACATTTTTTCTCTAAAGAAGACAATGTTTTAATGTACTGCACACAATATGTTTCTTCAAGAGAGAGAAAAATTATTTTTCAAACGTAATAATGAAAGGGCATCTATTAGCATCTCCCAGAACTTGCATTTTATGGACTAATGTTTGGGAGATGCTGATTTAGGTGATTGTTTATATTTGAACTGTGAAACTGGCAAGCAGATAAAGGCAAAGAAAAGCAAGAAGTCTTGGCCCCTGGGGATCCATACAGATAAGTGGAGACCAGCAGTGTAACTTCATTGAGTGGTCTATTCACACCAAGTCTCCAAGAGTAGAAAGAACAGATTAGAGAGAGACTGAGCCTCTGGAGGCAGTTTTCAAGTTCTATCCAGGGTTCTAGTCAAATGGGATTTAGGATAGAATTCCTAGTCTCCGGAGGAGACCATGAACTAGATGAAGATTCTAAGAAAGAGGACGAGAAGTATGCAGTGAGCCACCATATCAGAGAGAAGTTACACAACTCCCAATCTGCAGTGTCCTACCCAGCTTGAATATCTGGCCCACCAAAGCATATTTGTCCATAGAGGATTAAGTACATCTTCTCTACTAAATTGTAGAACACAAGTGATTAGCATGCATCCTGCCCTGTTTTTAATTAAGAAAATGGGGGAAATCTTTATGTGCATATGTGCATTCATAGACAAAGCTATGAAAAGCTGGATGAGACCACCTAAGGAGAAATTAGGAAAGGGCTTACAACAGAAGTTCTTGGTGTGGCCTGGGTTGATGAGGTTCCATGATTTTTAAATGCCCACATTATGAATTAGAAAACGCATGCAGACCCCTTTGTTTGATCATGCATTTATCCAAAAGCCATTTGGAGCCATGATGATACTCACTGTGCTGAGGATCTGGTATTTGAAAATTAAAAAGAATAATTAATGTGTTTCCAGTTCCAAGCTGATAAGACCTGTCATCTGGAAATAATAAACTATAAAGCAAAGAATAGTAAGAAACCAAAAAGGACAAATGTGTAGGATCCTGATGGTAAAGAGACTGATAATTTCTGCAATTTCAGAATCTAGTGTTAGTGTCAACTCTCTCAAAATAATAAATTTGTGCGAGTGTCTTCCCAAAGCAAAGATCTTCACTTTTATAGCCATCTAAAAAGAATATAAACCCTGCTGCTCTACAACATTACTCATGTGATTATTGACTAGATATAATGACCAAAGTCCCTAGTGTAAAACTATGGCAACTCATAGTCAGTGCATTGGAAACATTTTTTTAATGTTTATTCATTTTTTGAGAGAGACAGAGCATGAGTAGAGAGAGGGCAGAGGAAGAGGGAGACACAGAATCCAAAGCAGGCTTCAGGCTCTGAGCTGTCAGCACACAGCCCAATGGAGGGCTCAAACTCATGAACCAATGAACCACGAGAGCATGACCTGGCTGAAGTCAGACGCTTAACAACTGAGCCACCCAGGCACCCCCGGAAACATTTTTTAATGACACACTGAGTTCTAAGCATTGGGGATATAAGATGTTGTCTTTGACTTCAAGAAAGTTAGAGTTCAGGATGTCCACTCTCACCACTGTTATTCAACATAGTATTGGAAGTCTTTGCCTCTGCAATCAGACAACACAAAGAAATAAAAAGCATCCAAATCGGCCAGGAGAAGGTCAAACTTTCACTCGTCGGAGATGACATGATACTCTATATGGAAAACCCAAAAGATTCCACCAAAAAACTGCTAGAACTGATTCATGAATTCAGCAAAGTTGCAGGATATAAAATCAATGCACAGAAATCGGTTGCATTCCTATACACCAACAATGAAGTGACAGAAAGAGAAATCAAGGAATTAATCCCATTTACAACTGCACCAAAAACCATAAAATACCTAGGAATAAATCTAACCAAACAGGGGAAAAATCTATACACTGAAAACTATAGAAAGGTGATGAAAGAAATTGAAGAAGACACAAAAAAATGGAAAAAGATTCCATGCTCCTGGATAGGAAGAACAAATATTGTTAAAATGTCGATACTACACAAAACAATCTACATATTCAACATGATACCTATCAAAGTAACACCAGCATTCTTCACAGAGTTAGAACAAACAATCCTAAAATTTGTATGGAACCATAAAAGACCCCGAATAGCCAAAGCAATCTTGAGAAAGAAAACCAAAGCAGGAGGCATCACAATCCCAGACTTCAAGCTATACTACACAGCTGTAATCATCAAGACAGTATGATACTGGCACATGAACAGACACTCTGATCAGTGGAACAGAATAGGGAACCCAGAAATGGACCCACAAACATATAGGCAACTAATCTTTGACAAAGCAAGAAAGAATATCCAATGGAATAAAGATAGTCTCTTCAGCAAGTGGTGCTGGGAAAACTGGACAGCGACATGCAGAAGAATGAACCTGGACCACTTTCTTACACCATACACAGAAATAAACTCAAAGTGGATGAAAGACATCAATGTAAGACAGGAAGCCATCAAAATCCTCAAGGAGAAAGCAGGCAAAAACCTCTTTGATCTTGGCCTCAGCAACTTCTTATTCAACACGTCTCCAGAGGGAAGGGAAACAAAAGCAAAAATGAACTACTGGGACCTCATCAAAATAAAAAGCTTCTGCACAGCAAAGGAAACCATCAGCAAAACTAAAAGACAACCGATAGAATAGGAGAAGATATTTGCAAATGACATATCAGACAAAGGATTAGTATCCAAAATCTACAAAGAACTTATCAAACTCAACACCCAAAAAACAAGTAATCCAGTGAAGATATGGGCAAAAGACTTGAATAGACACTTCTCCAAAGAAGACATCCAGATGGCCAACCGACACATGAAAAAATGCTCAACATCACTCATCATCAAGGAAGTACAAATCAAAACCACAATGAGATACCACCTTACACCTGTCAGAATGGCTAACATTAACAACTCAGGCAACAACAGATGTTGGCAAGGATGTGGAGAAAGAGGATCTCTTTTGCATTGTTGGTGGGAATGCAAGCTGGTGCAGCCACTCTGGAAAACAGTATGGAGGTTCCTCAAAAAATTAAAAATAGGGCGCCTGGGTGGCTCAGTCAGTTAAGCGTCCGACTTCGGCTCAGGTCATGATCTCGCGGTCCGTGAGTTCGAGCCCCGCGTCAGGCTCTGGGCAGATGGCTCAGAGCCTGGAGCCTGTTTCCGATTCTGTGTCTCCCTCTCTCTCTGCCCCTCCCCCGTTCATGCTCTGTTTCTCTCTGTCTCAAAAATAAATAAACGTTAAAAAAAAAATTTTTTTTTTAAAAATTAAAAATAGAACTACCCTATGACCCAGCAATTGCACTACTAGGCATTTATCCAAGGGATACAGGTGTGCTGTTTCGAAGGGACACATGCACCCCCATGTTTATAGCAGCACTATCAACAATGCCCAAAGTATGGAAAGAGCCCAAATGTTCATCAATGGATGGCTGAATAAAGGAGACGTGGTATGTATATACAATAGAGTATTACTCAGCAATCAAAAAGAATGAAATCTTGCCATGTGCAACCACGTGGATGGAACTGGAAGGTATTATGCTAAGCGAAATTAGTCAGAGAAAGACAAAAATCATATGACTTCACTCATATGAGGACTTTAAGAGACAAAACAGATGAACATAAGGGAAGGGAAACAAAATAATATAAAAACAGGGAGGGGACAAAACAGAAGAGACACATAAATATGGAGAACAAACTGAGGGTTGCTGGAGGGGTTGTGGAAGGGGGGATGGGCCAAATGGGTAAGGGGCATTAAGGAATCTACTGAAATCATTGCTTCACTATATACTAACTAATTTGGATGTAAATTTTAAAAAATAAAAAATAAAGTTAAATCAAAAAAAGGAAAAAAGTTAGAGTTCAAGAAATTAAAAAGAACACTGTTTTGAGATACATGAAAAGATGCTCAACATCACTCATCATCAGGGAAATACAAATCAAAACTACAATGAGATCACCTCCCCCTGTCAGAATGGCTAAAATTAACAACACAAGAAACAACAGGTGTTGGTGAGGTTGCGGAGAAAGGGGAACCCTCTTACACCATTGGTGGGAATGCAAACTGGTACAGCCACATGGAGAACAGTATGGAAGTTCCTCAAAAAGTTAAAAATAGAACTACCCTGCAATCCAGCAATTGCACTACTAGGTATTCACCCAAAGTATACATAAATACAGATTCAAAGGGGTACATGCATCCCAATATTTATAGCAACACTATCAACAATAGCCAAATTATCAAGAGAGCCCAAATGTCTCTTGCCTGATGAATGACTAAAGAAGATGTGGTGTGTGTGTGTGTGTGTGTGTGTGTGTGTGTGTGTGTATGTATGTATATATACACACATACACACAATGGAATGTTACTCAGCCATCAAAAAGAATGGAATCTTGCCATTTGCAATGACGTGGATGGAACTAGAGTGTATTATGCTAAGTGAAGTAAGTCAGTCAGAGAAAGACAATACCATATGATTTCATTCATATGTAGAACTTAAGAAACAAAACAGATGAACTTGGGGAAGGGGAAAAGAGAGGCAAACCAGGAAACAGACTCTTTAACTATAGAGAACAAACTGAGGGTCACTGGAAGGGAGGCGGGAGGGGGGATGGATATTAAGGAAGGCATTTGTGATGAGCAGTGGTGCTGTATGTAAGTGATGCATCACTAAATTCTACACTTGAAACCAGTATTACACTGTATGTTTACTAACTGAAATTTAACTAAATACTTGAAAAAAAAAGCACTGTTTTAGGAAACAACAACACATGAGACAGAACCAAGTGTTGTTACTTAAGAGATTTACATAGTTCTGTGGTTGATTCACTATAGACAGTGCCTTAACAGACAAATAGCTTTGGCAGTCTCCTACTCTAGTATTTGTGTAATTAGGATGCTTTCTCGAATTAATTATTAAATTGATTGACTTATAAACTAATAATATTTGGTACACCTGGGTGGCTCAGTCAGTTAAGCATCCAACTTTGGCTCAGATCGTGATCTCACGGTTCACAAGCTTGATCTACGTGTCGGGCTCTGTGCTGACAGCTCAGAGCCTGGAGCCTGCTTCAGATTCTGTGTCTTCCTCTCTCTCTGCCCCTCCGCTGCTCATACTCTGTCTCTCTCTCTCTCTC
The DNA here is from genome assembly GCF_028018385.1 of Neofelis nebulosa. Classification (NCBI taxonomy): domain Eukaryota; kingdom Metazoa; phylum Chordata; class Mammalia; order Carnivora; family Felidae; genus Neofelis; species Neofelis nebulosa. The sequence continues at coordinate 41,822,078 of NC_080790.1, read as the reverse complement.
AAAATTAAATAAAAATTTAAAATAAATTAAAAAATAAACTAATAATGTTTACCTTATATTAATTGTTAATAACATTCATAACATTTACAAATTATTTACTAAGTGTCAGATATTGTGCTAAGTGCTTTATCTGCCTTATATTATTTAATTATAAAAAACAAAAACAATATACCTCGAGTATTATTGTTATTTTCAGTTTATACATAGGGAAACAAAATAGAGAGGTTAAGTAACTTACCCAAAGTCACACAGCAGGGAAGTAGAAAAGCCAGGATTCGAATCGAGGTATTATGAATCCTAATCCCAAACTCCAAACCACTAAAGAGAATCATCCAGTATGCAACAGTGAGCCTCTGTTATCTAACTGCTAACTTTGTAGCGACTTGATTTGGCCTGATTGCATTGCTGCTAGACAGAATCAAACAAAAACCTTTTTTCTACGGAAACTCCCAAATATTCTAATGTTTTCTTTTAAATGCCAGGCTTCATTTCCAGGTAGGCATAGACTACATTAATCACATTTATCAGTAAGCTAAAGATGACACTAATTATCAAATGTAATAATAACAATGATTGTACACAGCCTTGCTCAGCCAAAATTCTGTAAAATAGCCAACTAACAAGTATGTCTCATTTGCTCAAAACTTTAGTTTTTATTCTGTTCCCTGCCTCCGGTCTTAGGCCTCTTGATCCTGTGGGTCAGTCTGAGGCTTGAATGAGGCCAGCCCTCACGACCCTCCTTGCCCTCATTTCCACTCTTTGTCTTCTGGCAGGGCTTTCATTCACAGCCTTGGAGAGTCTTAGCTGTGCCCTAGCAAAGCCCCTGGCAGAGGAAAAGCTTCCCAACCAAACACTCTTAAAAATGAAGACAGTGCCCTTTGGCGTGCCTCCACTGCTTCTCCTGTTGTGCTGTAAACAACAGAAAGCTTCACATTTTAGGACTTCAGGCATGACAGAATCTGCAACAGGAGCCGAACGGACCGGTGATATATTTCCTGTGGTGTTTCAAAAACACAGTTTGGTTCTAAGTCTCACCCTTCAGTGGACGCTGCCTCTTGGTAGATGGGGGTGGTGGCATTTACTGCTTCATAAAATCATAATGAGGATACATATCACACCTGATTGTCTCAAAGCAAGGAATTATCAGGGAAATAAAACGATCTCAGTTGAAATATTGGGGGAGTGAAGGGTGCTTGCTTCGATCCTCCATGAACAGATGCATTGCACAACTCCCACAGAATCATAAAAATATGCCCTGGCTCTGCTTGATTTGGCAGACTACTGGAGTTGCCAGATTCTACCGTCCAGGAAAACGTTCACTATTAACATTCCAGCTTCTCTCATAGTGACAACACCCATGTGCACTGAGGATCAGTAAATAGAGGATTACCTTTAGCAAAACACCACCAGATTTTTCATAGTGCATTTTTGGCATTTCATGTGAAATCCGTGATTCCATCTGAATGTAGCCTTGAGATAAGAAAAATGAACAAGGTTGAGAACAGTTGATGCGAACCCCGTAGGAACCTTGTGACAGTGTCATTAATTTGTGCCTTTGAAAGAAGGTAAAGATGGGGCGCCTGGGTGGCGCAGTCGGTTAAGCGTCCGACTTCAGCCAGGTCACGATCTCGCAGTCCGTGAGTTCGAGCCCCGCGTCGGGCTCTGGGTTGATGGCTCGGAGCCTGGAGCCTGTTTCCGATTCTGTGTCTCCCTCTCTCTCTGCCCCTCCCCCGTTCATGCTCTGTCTCTCTCTGTCCCAAAAATAAAAAAAAATAAATAAATAAAAAAAAAAAAAAAAAGAAAGAAGGTAAAGATAACTGGTTGAGAATTCTCTGGGTTATATCAAAAGATTGAGCAACAATTTCTAAGGAGGACTCTTTTGCCAGATTAAAAGAAAGTCACATATTTGAAAACTTCTACCAGCTTAGTATTTCATTTAGTCACTAGAAGAATCTCTCTCTGGCCCTCAACATTCTACATCTCAGGCTCCAACCGTCTTTCCTTTTGAGTGCCTTATTATTGTTTTTGACCTTCTACTTCTTAGGCTTTGAGACTATGTCAGGATCTACAAGCTATTTTTTTTAATGTTTATTTATTTTTGAGACAGAGTGTGAGTGGGGGAGGGGCAGAGAGAGAGGAAGACACAGAATCTGAAGCAGGCTTCAGGCTCTGAGCTGTCAGAGCCCAATCCAGGGCTCAAACCCATGAACCTCGAGATCATGACCTGAGCAAAAGGTGGACGCTTAACCAACTGGTGCCCAACCACCCAGGTGCCCCTACAACCTATTTCTTAACAGCAGTGGATATTCAATAATTATTTGTTTCAAAGTTGTTGAATCTTTACCACTGTCCTCAGACAACTTACGTCTTTACAGCTACTTGCCCACTGGGGGCTTCCAAGCTGGTTACTGTAACTCTACCCTTACTGTGATTTGCCTCATGTCTCCCAAATTCCAAATTCCTGTTTCTCTATTTTTCAATTTCTTCATGTTTCTCTAGACATGCTAAACCATTAAATGAGGCTATTAAACACTTTCATCACAACAAAACAACAGCAGCCTGGTGGACCACAAGCTTCACCTTAGCCTCAGTGTGACCCAGCACAAGGCCCCAGGTATGGCTCACAACAATGCTGTATGTGCCTGACCAGGCATGGACTTGATCCTTGAATCTTGGGTCCACTGCCCCTACCCCAGATTTTACACTGTATCCCTCAGATAGCATCTGACTTTTTCTTGTGTTCACCTCTAGCTGTAACTATGCATTCTGCATTTTGTTAAAACATCCCCAGTATGTTTTCTTTCCTTTTTTTAGTATTTATTTATTTATTTTTCAAATAGAACACAAGCAGGGGAAGAGCAGAGAGAGAGAGGGAAGCAGGCTCCAGTCTCTGAGCTGTCAGCACAGATGCGGGGCTCGAACCCACGAATCCTGAGATCATGACCTGAGCCAAAGGTGGACGCTTAACCAACTGAGCCACCCAGACACCCCTCCCCAGTATGTTTTCTAAACAAGTTGAGAGTGCCATGCATGCTTAGCAGATTTCCAGTGAGGAAAGAGGATGTTCTTTATTTGAAGTATACAATAATGTTACTGAGTTTTCCTAAACCACCAACAACAACAACACTTGTTTTCCCCAGACAGAGGCTATGCAAATGAAGTACACAGAAGAGAAGAATACTGGGAGAATACATTATAATCATCAAGGTGAATTAGGTCAGGAAAGCCTACCTTGAAGAAACAAAGCTAAACGAAACAACAAAATAGGCTATGATCATTCTAATGAGACTCTGGTATTACCCATTTTCTCAAAGGTTGATAGAGTAAAAACTTTCTCCAAAAAAAAAAAAAAAAAAAATAGAGCCACTTTTTAAAAATTCTTTTGGAGCCAAACAGTCATTGTTAAACCTATCAATGATAATTTGATGTATTTTATTTCTCCTCATTATGGCCTAGAAACATGGTACAAGTTATGAGTGTGAAGAATAATAGATGTGGTGACTTTTCCCTCCTGTGGAATAAGTGAACCGATGCATCATCTGACTTTTGTGAAAATGTCCTTCAATGCAGTGCAATTGCACTCCCCATAGTTGCTTACCATTCCTCATTTTGTCTTGGGTTATTTCAATCCTGTTATCCAACATCAGCATGCGGCAGTACTTTTATTAGTGAATAACCCTCATCACAAACAGGGAAGTGATTTTGCTGTAAAGGATGACAAGCCTGAGGTGAGAAAAAAAAACAATTGAGTCTGGTTTACCTTAAAGCCCATGTTAGAGAATTCTAAAAAATAATACCTCAGGAAGAACGGGTATCACATCAGAAGACTGACAAAAATACTAGAGATGAAAGTAAGAATGTATTTAAAACACGGCAAGGTTTCCCCCAAAGATTCCCCAGCTCTTTCCTAACCGTTGAAAAAATAATAAAAGTACAGCTGTTTAAGCGGTTTAAATTGTTCAATTGTTTAATTGTAAGAGCTGAGGAAGTGAGGGTGCTTGCTGTCACCAGTGAGTGGCCCATGTGCCCCAGACGTGCAAGCTAGGCTCCAGGGTCCCTCACTGCTTCCCATATCACTCAGTTCCTGCCATAGTTACCAGTCTGAGGCACTGGTTATGCTGGCTATACTCTCTATTTCACAGGCTGCGCATGCATGTGTGTGTACTGTCAATGTCCTCAAAATAATTTTACTTACTTTGAGAGAGGGAATCAATATTTTACACACACACACACACGCACACAAAAACATGTTTTATCAATAAGGCATTAAAAGTTATATTCTAGCCAGTTATTAAATTCTGTTCCCACTTATCCCATTTCCATTTTTCAAATCCCTCCCCCACCTCGTTCTACTTATTTTGTATGTAAATGGGGTAAGGGGAGGCATGCAGCCTGATGAATGTAGTTCCAGTGGTAGCATTCATCTTTTACGGGTGTTCTCTTAGGATAAAGTTGCTCTAAGATAAAGTGTTGTTAGTCTACATGGATTCTATAGTCATAAAACGGTCTGCTTTTACATTTTTTCTGATCTCTTTTTGAAGACTGCTCTGAGCACAGTGTAGTTACTCAATAAATACCTGTTAAAAGTAAGCATTCATTGGGTTGACTGATTGACATTTAAAAGGACAAACAGCCTTAGTATCCATGAAGTAGAAATTTTTCACCCTTTTTTGAGACTCAGAATTATGCCAGAGGACATAGATTTTTCAGGGCTCAAATGTTGCTTTGAAACTTGTGTCTTGAAGACATAGACTTAAGGAGACTTGCCCTTGTCTTCCCCTCACCCCCACCTCCCGCTTAGCCCACATGTGACTTGAAACAAAATAGTGTTTAGACTTCCAGACAGCTGAGCAGTGCCAGCGTGGTCACCTTCTTGCTTTCTCAGCACCTGTTCCTCACAGGGCTGTGTTTGTAAAGGCAGTTTGGTGCCCTAGCCCTGCCTCCCTAGGCAGTGAGATACAGCACCATCCCCTGTGGTGCAGTAAAAAAGCACGAGAGAAGATGCTCCGGAAGGTGGTCCCTAACTTGGGTCTCTGACTGATAACTTGATAGAACAGAAGAGATAAAAGGACTAGAAATTGAGACAAGAATTCTTATTTTCAGTTTTTAATGTATTGTTCTATGTGACCTTAGCAATTCATTTCACTTCTATAAGCATCAGGTTTTTTTTATTTGTTACAAAGAAATAATAATGCATGTTTTACCTGCCATTAATATTATATTAAAAGATATATTTTAAAGTGCTTTAAAAAACTGAGTGTGCCAAGCAGCAGAAGAGCATTACTCCAGTGGGTTAGAGGGAGGGAAAGGGAGAATATTGGGAGAACAGACATCTTTTAGGTTAACCTGATAGAGTAATTGTGGGTTAAGTATTTCCATACAAATCAAAGTGACATTACACAGGATCATCTTTCAATTAATTATGGAACAGAGATTTAATCATGTTTTTATTTCACATAATATTTAGATTTTATGCTTTTTCTATAGAGGAATGTTTGGACAAGCGTGACAGTGTTGTAAATGAGGATTCCATGTGGACTTAAAGTACGTGGGATATAACTCAAAATTATGCAAGCAATAAAATGTCCACCTAATAGGCCATTAAGCTACTAGTAAGTGTCATACCATTTTCATTGGACTTAATACCACGAATTAAAAGCAAAACGTCTATTTTTAATATTTTGCCTTGCAAGGTCTTAGGGTAGGAAGTCTAGCACATTCAGTCCTGCCAGTATTACTTACATAAGCAATAGGTATGAAAGGAAGAAGATCTACAGGCCTTTGCACTCCAGCTGTTAATACCATACCCAGAATAGTCATTTTCCAATCGTGATCCATGGGAGCCCCAGGATTGCTGCTGGAGGCAGAGAGAGAAAATGATGGGGATAAAGTAGGTAAGATCAAAAGCCTCCTCCCCAACTCAGCTTCATCTAAAGCATTTCGACCATTTCACATTTTGTGTACAGAGCTTCTGTGTAAAAGTAAGTTGGAAACAAGAACTCATCAGCTTCTGAAGTTGGTTTTAATCAGTATTGTAGAGGAAAGAACCCTGGATGAGGAATTAGAGAAGCTTCATCTCATCTCTAAACTTGTGACACTGGGCATGTCATTTATCCTCCCTGGGGCATGGGTCTTTGTATTTATAAAAACATGGAGATGGTGTTAAATGTGGCTAATTGTAAATCAATTAAAATGTTTGTGAAATATGAGTTCTTGTGGCCAATATTAGGATAAAGGATCAGAAAACTAAACCCGACTTACTTGGCTCATTTTTCGAAGCTGGCTGAGGATCCCTCTTCCTCCCTCCCTGTCCCACGTTCATCTCTTTCGGAGGGGGCATCTCCGTCAGGCCAGACCTGCCTTTACTAGCCAGGAAGAAATGCCAGTCCTACTGCTCAGGGATATGCCTGTCATATATATGGCCGCCAGTAATCTAATCTCAAATAAGTTTATCAATCTGCATCATAAAGCCATAAAAAGTATGTAAGTCTGTTTAAGTTGTCCCACATGTGAACACAAAGCAGAGTGGCTCTGTTGAAACGGTGGGGATACAAGCAATAGAATGCTACCCCCGACCTGTCTTCTATCATATCTCCCCACCCTGAGGCACCTCTTGTAACATCAGGGCTCTGAGGAACCCTGTTTGAAAACCACTGCATAACCAAACCCCTTCAACCCTTTAAAACCACGTGTTGCAATTATTATTTTACTTTTTCATGATGTCTGACTAATTTTACTACAATAATCGTGGAATTCAAAATTGGTCCTTTGGGAAAACACTTATCAAAATCTTCACTTTAAATTAAAGTAGGACCTGAAGTCCCTTTATACTTGCTAGGAACATGATCTGAGAATGTTTGCTTTGTGCCTTCTCTATATGTCCTTGTTCCTGTGGGAAGCAGGAACTAGAAACTAAGTTGACTCTTGCTCTCTAACTTTCAAATAGGAAAATCATCCTGCCTTCAAGATTTAGCACCAATGAGCACAACTAACTTTACTTCTTGGATGCAAGGTGAGGGAGGGGGCGGGGGGTGGAGAACAACTGCTTTTAGGACATGAGAAGAATTCTCACTGACACGTTTATTATTTGACTCCTTACCACTCTCCTGCTGCAAGAAGTTCAAAAAGCCCATATAGCTTTAGCAAGAAATGCAGTTGAATTAGATACACAAAAACCAAGCCTTCTCACGTTAACCATCAGAGACATGGATTTATCAGAGTGGTGCCAGGAGTGGGGGAGAAGGGAGCGGACAGCCGAATTGCAGAAGAACCTGCTCAGAAAACCTGAGGAGTCTGGTAAGGTCATTCATGGTCAGATGGAGGTGTAATGGGATTAATGCCCAAGAAATGAGGGGGGAAAGAAGTTGTGGCAAGTTACAGGAATTCCCAATTCCAGGAAACCCAAAATGGCATAGGAGAGACCTGAATGATCTGGAGGTCCATTCTGAGACCTGGTGGGGATGGAGGTGGGGAAGAATTTTGAATGTGATATTGACTGGTTTTATGTTTTAGACAGGCTTTTCTCACATTGCTTAAGAGACGGTGACATCTGAAAACAGGGCAGGTTACTTTTAAAGAGACTAATTAAAGTGCTACAATTATGGGTGAGGAGAGAGCCTTTTATCATTCTCACTAGAACAATGCCTTGTGTCCAGAAAGATACGGGGTAAGTTCTTGGGAGTGGGCACCACCAACACAGTATCATCTGATCACAGCTACCCACTAATAGGTCCATCAGGGCCAGATACAGTTCCAAACCACCGTCTTTGTCTTCACCCAGTAGCCCTAGTCTCCATTAAGGCTCGAAGCTCTTCTCTGATCTCAAAGCCCCAGTGGTATGGTCTAGTGACATTACGTAGTCCTAGTCTCAGGCTGCTCTATATTCATTCCAGTATTATACTGCTTCCTTAGTCCTCCTCACCCAAGCTCCTGGTTTCGATGGCTGTATGATTGAGGAACACTCAGGTATACTTATCTCTGATCAACTAGTCCACGTAATGCTGGAATAGAGAGGAGCAAGGCATTTCCAGAAATCTTTTAGAAGAATTAAAGACATAATTTTTCCATTTGAGGATAATGGGCCTAATCACTAAACAGTCAGGGTTGTTATTTAGAGTCAAGTCCCTCTACATCTTTCAACAGGGATCAGGAGAAAGAATATAGAAAACCAAGACTATCTAACTATCAAAGTCTAAGAATGCCTTAAAAAACTTTTTTATTGTTTTTAAAAATGTCCTAAATGATCATGCCTTTATCTGATCACTTAAAAAGCTATTTCTGCCTTTAGCCTCAGATTGCCATGAATTTTCCAAGTTTCCTACCTGAACACTGCAAAGTCTCTTATAACCCCCAAAACCTGCGATTCTTTATGTCACTCATCCAAGGTAGATAGGACCAAATATATGCTCATCACATCAATACCCAAAGCTCTGAATTGCTTTTTCTGTTTAACATCCATTATATTGAGTATGAAATCCTCAAATTCCCTCCTCCCTCTCCCAGATTTTGTAAATCTCTGTATCTGCTTTCAAACAATGTCTCAACCTTGGCTGCATATTGGTATCACCTGAGAAGCCTCATGAACTACAGAGAGATTCTGATTTAATTGGGCTGGGTTGGAACTTGGGCCTTAGGACTTATTTTTGAAACTCCCCAGGTGATTCTAACGTGTAGCTCAAGTTGAGAGCCTTTCTAAAGCGTTGGTTCTGTTGATGTGTGGTCTTATAAACTCAGAGATGGGGACCCAGCAGTGTGTCTCTAAAAACTGTCTAGAGGATTTTAATGCATGCTTAAGATTCAGAACCACTGTTCTACTATGTAAATACTATGACTTTAGTTCTTACGGAGTGGTCCTCAGTCAGGAGCATCAGGATAAGGATCACCTGGAAATGTATTAGAAATGCAAATTCTTAGGTGCCACCCCCAGACCTACTGAGTCAGAAACTCTGAAAGTGGACCCAGGTACTTGTATTTAAACCAGCTCTCAAGTGGTTTGAGAATCACTCCTCTTTAAGAATAAGAACCAATAAAAATAAAGCTTTTGATATTCAGACATGGAAAGAAAAAGGTAAAGAAAGGAAAAAGGAAGAAAGACAAGGATGGTAAGGTGGGTAAGCAGGCAGGGGCAGGTGGGAGTTTTTTGTTTTTGTGGTCTTATACTGAATGGTTTTAATCCTTATAATACAACCCTGTGGCATAAGTGATGTTCTTCTTTAAAGGAAAATGCTGAGGGGCAAGGGGAAGGTTGTCCATAGCCAAATCAAGCATGACTCTAAGCTGGAATATACCCTTCACCAGACTGACATTGACTAGCTATAGACTCTAGAATGGCAACTCTCTGGCTCTGTTTTTTTATGATTATTCTTGTCTTTATAAAGAAGTAAATCTGTAAAATGGAGATTCATCTGGAGGACATTAATATACGAATAATAGTTTCTATCAGTGTTGACTGTGCACCAAGCACAATTCTAAGAACTTTTAATTTGTTAATTCACTTGTCTCTTACTACAGTGCTATGCCATAGGTGCCCTTATCTCTTTCCACACATATGGAAATTCAGAGTTTAAGTCAAGTGCCCAAGGTCACAGCCCCTAGACAGGGGCACCTAGGTTTAAGGCAGTCTAACTCCAGAGTCACACACTAAACCCTTACAACCAGTGGTCCTTGGCTGGGGCAATTTTTTGTCCCAGGCAATGCTTGACTGTGTCTGGAGACATTTTTGGTTGCCACAAGTGAAGGAAGAATGCTAAAGGCAAGTAGTAGATAGAGGACAGGGATGCTGCTGTACATCCTACAATGTTCAAGACAGTCTCCCAAAGCAAGGAATTGTCTGATCCAAAGTGTCAGTAGTGCTGAAGCTGAGAAACTACCCTTCCCTACCTCATCTCTCTCAAGTTCAGGAGAGGTCCCAAGGAGACACAATTGAATAAGCAAGTGGTAACTATTTAAATTCTTGCATTTTTCTCTTTTTAAGAATTCTCTTACTGGAGTATAGTTGACACACAATGTTATATTAGTTTCAGGTGTACAACATAGTCACTCAACTTCTCTATACATTATACTGTGGTCACCACAAGTGTAGCTACCATCTGTCACCGCACAACACTATTACAGTATCATTTCCTATGCTGTGTCTTTTATTATCATGACTTATTCATTCCCTAACTGGAAGCTTGTATCTCCCATTCCCCTTCACCCATTTTGCCCATCCTTCCACCCCCTCCCCTCTGGCAACCACCAACTTATTCTCTGTATTTATAAGTCTGATTCTGCTTTTTATTTATTTGCTTATTCATATGGGTTTTTTTAGGTTCTACATATGAGTGAAATCATATGGTTATTTGTCTTTCTCAGTCTGACTTATTTCACTTAGCGTAATATCCTCTAGGTCCATCCATGTTGTCACAAATGGCACAATCTGATCCTTTTTATATCTGTGTAATTCCTCTATGTGTGTGTGTGTGTGTGTGTGTGTATACCACATCTTCCTTATCCATTCATCCATCGATGGACACTTAGGTTCCTTCCATATTGTAGCATTCCATATGCTGCAATAATCATAAAGGTGCATATATCTTTTTGAATTGGTACTTTCATTTTCTTTGGGTAAATAGCCAATAGTGGAATTATTGGATCATGTGCTATTTCTGTTTTTAAGTTTTTGAGGAACCTGCATACTGTTTTCCAAAGTGGCTGCACCAATTCATATTCCCACCAACAGGACACAAGGGTTCCTTTTTCTCCATATCCTCGCAAACCCTTGTTATTTCTTGTCTTTTTTATTTTGGCCATTCTTACAAGTACAAAGTGATATCTCATTGTGGTTTGGATTTGTGTTTCTGTGATGATGAGTGATGTTGCGCATCTTTTCATAAGGCAAGAGAAATAAAAGCAAAAATAAACTATTGGGGCCACATCAAAATAAAAAGCTTTGATACAGTTAAGGAAACCAACAGCAGAACAGAGAAGCAACCTACTGAATGGGAGAAGACATTTACAAATGATGTATTTGAAAGGGGGTTGATATCCAAAATATATAAAGAACTTATACAACTCAACACCGAAAAGAAAAATCTGATTTAAAAATGGGCAGAGGATTTAAATAGGCATTTTCTTTTTATATATATATATATTTTTTTTTTTTTTTTTAATTTTTGGGACAGAGAGAGACAGAGCATGAACGGGGGAGGGTCAGAGAGAGAGGGAGACACAGAATCGGAAACAGGCTCCAGGCTCCGAGCCATCAGCCCAGAGCCTGACGCGGGGCTCGAACTCACGGACCGCGAGATCATGACCTGGCTGAAGTCGGACGCTTAACCGACTGCGCCACCCAGGCGCCCCCTAAATAGGCGTTTTCAAAGAAGGTATGTTTCTCTTTTTAATCAGGTGTTTCCAAAATTTCCTGATGAAAAGAATGCCTTGTGACCACAGCACAAGTCTAGAGTCTCTCTGGAACTGAACCCATCTGTTTCGTGAGTCACTCAGGTCTGGAATCAGCAAGCAACTTTATATGGAGAGTAAATACTGCATCTAGAGGTGTCATTAATGAGTCTGGAGTTCAGTAAGAAGAGAACACCAAATATTACAGCAACCCTGGGTAATTAAGCAGGTGAGCTACTAACTTATACTATATCAGAATTTTTATCTGGCCTTATCATTGTAATTAAGGAAACTAAATTAACCTCCAAACCTCTGCTCCTGAGTGTAATAGGAAGGCTTAGTTGAGTTAATTAAAATACAATCAGACTCTGGTGCTACAATAGTCCACTTATAGGTCTGGGTCCATGAAGGGAGAATTTTCTTAGGGCATAATGAAAGAAAGGAGGTCTCTGTGTGAGAGATTAGCTGCTACTTGATAAATTTGATCAATAGAGTTGGCTAATCCAGATAACTAAGGAGCAAGTCCCTCTGAGAATCTGAGTAAGAACTAGGAGAGACACTACAGATGGGCTGGGATGATCTTTGGACATACACACAGCCTCATTGGAGGTAATAATGCAGTGGCCCTTCATTCACCTCTTTTAAGGTATATATCATTATTCAAAAATGACCATAAACAGGGAATTATATGCCTTTTAATTATTTAAGGTTCAGACCAACTACTTCCTTTGGTACTGCCCCTCTCTCTGTCTCTGTCCCCTTCATTGTCTCTCATCTCTCATTGCTGGACTGTCCCAGCATGTTAGCTGTGCACATGTCATTTCCGTCTCATGTTTTAGTTATTGATCCCTGTATCTTGTTCCCTACCGAACCAGAGAACATGAACAGGGTCTTGCAATATCTTTGCATCCTTGACTATACTATCCAAAAGGAGCTTATTAAATGTTGGCTAACTGGATGCACACACAAAAAAATAAGTGAAAATCTCCCTCATGTACATATCTCCTCCTTCTCCTTTATAGCCATTTCCCTCTCCCTTAGCAGGTCACTCTTTTTAACACAGAAGAGCACAGTATGTATCTGTTTTATGTATCGACAACCTATTTTATATTACATTTGAAAATACGAGTCCACTGTCAGAAGAAAGCTTACAAAATGAGTTAGTTAAACTTTCTTGGTTTTACCAGTGAAGAAACTGAAGTCCAGGGAGAAAATAACTCCACATATTCACAAGACTTTTTAAAAAATGACTGAAAAAAAAAATGACTGAACCATGACTAACACTCCTTGACCAGTTTCCATTCACCTGTGGACCAGTCTTCAGTTCTCTGGGAGCTGTTGTTGTGATGGGGAAGGAGGGGGCAGTTGAAAGGCAGTAGCTGACAGTGCTCTCCCCTTGGAACACCGACTTATTATGTGAGCCAGTGGAAGATCCCAGGATGATCAGACCAGCATTACACTTCACTAGACTGTGTGTTTTTCTGCACTGCCGCCAATGCCCATTGCTCTACGTTAAAGCCTGTGCATCTATGAGCTCCTATTACAAAAGAAATGCACACACCAGGATAGGAAATGCATGAAGCTGCTTATCAGCACGGGCAGCCAGACAGAATGCCACAGACTGGGTGGCTTAAACAACAGGAATTTACTTTTCACAGTTCAGGAGTCTAAGAGTCTGAGATCAGGACCCTAGCATGGTCTGGTTCTGAAGAGAGTTCTCTTCCAGGCTTGCAGATGGCTGCCTTGTCATTGTGTTCCCACATGGGAGGGAGAGAGAAAGAGAGAGAGCATGAAAGCTCTGTGTCTCTTCTTGTAAAGGCACTCCCCTGATCATGAGTACCCTACTCTTATGACCTCATCTGAACCTAATTATCTCCCCAAGCCCCCATCTCCAAATACCATCACATCAAGGATTAGGGTTTCAATACAGGAATTTGGGGGCACACAAGTATCCATAACAGCCACTATCAATCATTTGTCAGCCCCTCACTCATGAGAAGTGCAGAGCTGAACAAGGACTCATCCTCCACCCCAAGAAATAGAAAACAAAGTCCAGTGTGTTGGAGTAGGGGAGAGATGGTCAGCTTGAGGGTCCTGGATGTTGAGAAGAGAAGGAAAGGGGGTGCCTAGAGTGGATTCAGCATCACATCACCATTTGGCAGAAGCCTGTTTACTTGCAGAGGATCCTGTAGAAGAAATAAGAGCTTTAGTGATCCAAACTCCAGATTCAAAAATAGAGCCCTTGGTTTTGAATTCCATCACTGTTTTGTTCCTAGCTTTGTGATCATCGGCAAAACACTTTTCTGAGTCATTGTGTATGTTTATCTGAAAATAAAGGGCATAATCCTGCCCCATCTATCTTACAGGATGGTTATGAGGACCAGGCAGCATATTATATGTGCAAGTGCTTAATAAACTGTAAGGGACTTTAAAATTGTGACATATTCCACACTATAGTGATCATAATAGAATTTAGCAGAGGAAGAAGTAATGTTCTTAGCATCTTTGGTGACTAGGGCACTGGTTTTAAACTTAGTGCCCAACTTGAAGAGTCGGTGCCTGAGGAAAGTGCTAATGGGCACAGCTGTTCTCCTGTTCTTTGTCATTCACACTTAAATGCACAGCAAGAGCAGAAATTCCTTTACAACTAACCTAAGCAAATCAAGAAAACAGCCAATACTGCATTGCAGACTGTGGCTCCATTTCTCTGCATAAAAAGAACATCAAGCCTGCTGCAGGAATTTCAGGGACATTTAATGCTTTGTTTGAGATGCGGGCTTTGTTCCTGGTGTGTGTGTGTATGTGTGTTTCATTCTTTTGATTTTAAGTGGAATCAGCTAGGTGCTGCTGCTATTTGTGATGTGACAAAATGATGATTCACTGCACAGAACTGGGGTGTACTGGCAGCAATTTGCAGGGAAAATACATATAGGAGCAATCACAAGTATTATCTTCCCAGCCCAGCATGATGTGGTATAAAACAAAGAATTTTACTTCAGGGAGGAAGTGTCCCTCTAGAGAGGGGGAAGTGCAATCTTTGTGGCTTTTCAAATAGAAACTTTGTAGATGGGCTTCCAAAGTTCAGGTGCCCTGCTTTCAGAGAACCCCTGACCTCTCCAACTTTCAAAGAGCAGAAATCTAATGGAACAAGACTGTGCTTTTTTTTTTTTCCTTTTCACTCTTTGAAACCTGAGAGAGTGGTTCTCATAGCTACACAATTTTAAATGCCTCTCTTGGCGCCCCTTCCTGATTATAGAACCACTTTTCTATGTTTTGATTTTGCACAATGAGTGGCAGAATTCAGACTATTAATATATTTGAGCAGAATGTGGTTGGGCCACTATATGAAAAGTGCATGTTGGCATTTCCTCAATGTGGCAGAGAAAGAACTTAAAGCAAATAAATGTATTAACTGCGGGCTGTGTGCCAAGTGCTGTGCTAAATGCTTTAAAAATATTATCTTACATAATTCTCACATCAACTCCAGAAAATAAATACTGAATTTTTGCATTTAGAACAAAATATAATCTTAGCGATGAATGCTAGGACTTCAAGAGGAAAGTGCTTTCATTGGTCCAGATGCTACCTCCACCTCCCACTCCTGCACCACCATGAGCTGCCATATTGAATACCATCCCAAAAGATGGCTTGTGCAGCATCCCTTTTATCCCATCCCGGGGCATATTTTCCTTTATCGAACTTTACCTTTGGGAATGGTCTCTATCAACTCATACAGACTAACAGTCACTGAACTCACTTGTCCAAAGTTTTTGCATTTACAGACTCCTCTTTCCCTAGTGATGGAAATCCAGGTGGGTGCCTAATACATAAACCAGATTAGAATGTGGCTTTTGTGGTTGAAATGAAGATAGGAATCATGTGGTGACTGAGAAATACGAAAGGGATTCTTAAGACTGTAGAGCACAGGTAAAACCCAGTGGTGTGAACTACACCCACCCCCCATTTTACAGCTATTAAAGCTGAGAACCAAGGAGAATAAGAAATCTCCAGGATAATAAATGAGTTATGAAGAAACCAGGATTGAGGTTCAATCCCAGTAAAGCCTGTAACACCGGTGCTCTTCCCACTAGACCACAAAATTGAATGAAGAGCTAGTGAAGGCAACAGAGAGGTGATGATAGGGGGGGTAAGAAACATTCCAGGAGGTCATTGTAGGAAAACCAAGAGAAGAATACATTTTAGGCATGGAATGTTCAAAATAGCCTGTAATGTTGCGGAGAACTCAAGGAGGCTAGGAAGTGGAAAATAATCACGTGATTTGGTTATTAGTTTGATTCATTTAGAAGTTGCTGAAAAGTGTTGAGAGAGCAATTTTGGAAAAAAAATATGGGACATACACCAAAAAGGGGGAGGTGGGTTGGGCAACTAAGAGAGTATAAGAAACATAAGTAGTAGGAGACTTCCAGCCGTTACAGAAAGAGAAGGAAGTGAAATCTGATGCACTAGAACCGATTTAGGATGGGAGAGACCTAAGTAAGTTTATGGATGAAGAAGGATAAACTAATGATGGAAGACCTTATTGAAGAGCAAGATCTGGGGGAAAGTTGTACCCAAAAGGATCAAGGCAAAACCGTGAAGAGTATAGATACAGGAAGATTCTGAGGTGCACAATAAAGAAATTAGGGAACATTTTGCTTGAATTTGGCCATCTTCTCAGTGAAGTTAGGGCTAAGGTTACCCACTGAGCAGGAGCAAGTAGGAGTAAGGAAGATAAGGGAAATCCTAAAGTCCCCTGCAGTGAGGCCTCTGAAAAGGTGAGAGTTCTTGATGGAAATTCTCTTTAACAGTTTAAGAAGATAAAGATGAAAAGGCATAAGAATTTGGAGTGTAATTTGAGTTGTTAATACAGAGCATCTTGATAGTTGTCATATCTTTATCAAGATTTTGTAACCAACACTTCAGATGTGGTAAAAATCCAGTCTGATTAGTGCATTACATAATGCCAAGAAGTGGGCTCTGAAATGCTTCCAGCAACACTCTGGTGTGAACCCTTCAATCTTTACTGGAAAGAGGCAGAGTATGATACTTATATGAACACACACAGGCACACACACACACACACATACACACATACACACACATACTGAATGACTACTGCTTTAAGTAATTGGTGTAGTAATGGAAAGAGACAGTAAAGATGAAAAGCACAATTTCTATTTCTGATAGATGTAGTCTTCTTGGGCAGGGGAGAGTCAGCCCTTATGGAAAATAACTTGAGCATTCAGAGCAAGCCATATATGTCAAACATAGTGCCAAAGATAATGGAATAAACCAAATGCCTAAGAGCTGAGATTTGCACAAAATGTAGCTCTTATGGGCTGGCAGTAACCACAGAGGCTTCCTGGAGTTTGGATATAACAAAGAAGTATTTAAATTTTCACAATTAAGTATTAATGTTCTTAGCACACAGAACATGAAATTTAAATATTGTTTTTAATTCTCTGAAGAAATACAGACAAGAAAGTCTACAATCTGACACCTGAGGAGTCATTTGAGTTTATTTATTATACATGAAGCTTGTATTATTTTAAGTTAAAGTGCACGTGTTTATTCCATTTGCTTTTTGATAAATCAGGCATCGGTGTATTTCTTAAAATTATGGGTCCTTTTCTGTGCATTGTTAACTGGCCTATACCTGGTAATTATTGCAGATTTTCTTTCTCTATTTAATTAGGTGATTTGATTTGTACTTTATATAATTATAGTATTTGTCTCCTTCTTTGTTTGAGGCAAAATTGTAATCATTAGTTCTACTACCTGAGGCTGCTAAATGAATATTTACTAAAATTAAAAAATAAGCCACTGAAAAGGGTATAATTGTATCTGAACCAGAAAATTTCCATTTCACATCCATCATCTTAACTTCATTGTGGCTGCTGAACTCAAAATGAAAAGGTACAAAAGCCCCAGGGGAATAGAGAACGGTAACATCATTACATCTCTACAGAAACTAACTTCTTAAGAACCCAGTGAAAAAAGCATCCCCCTCCTTCCACATAGTCTTTACCTCCTAGCTTGGTCATAGGCAAGATCAGAAAGTACAGAAGAATGATAGCGACTTAAAATAATATTTTTTAAATTTTTTAACGTTTATTCATTTTTTGAGAGAGAGGGAGACAGAGCGTGAGCAGGGGAGGGGCAGAAAGAGAGGGGGACACAGAATCTGAAGCAGGCTCCCGGCTCTGAGCTGTCAGCGCAGAGTCCGACGTGGGGCTTGAACTCACGGATGGTGAGATCATGACCTGAGCTGAAGTCAGATGCTTAACTTACTGAGCCACCCGGGCACCCCTTAAAATAAATTTTTAAGTGGAATGGGAACGAGAGAGAAAGCTGTTACATGTCTTAATGAGATATATCCCAGTGAAAATAAAACCTTAACTAACAAAAATCTTAAGGTTAGTTACAATTTGATTAACCTTCTCACCAGGTGTGATGGTTAATTTTTTGTTGGTGCCTAGCTTTTTTATTATGGATATTTCTGTAAAGGTTTTTGGGTTGTGGTTAACATTGGAATTGGTGGACTTTGAGTAAAGCAATTACCCTCCATAGTGTGAGCGGCTGGCTTCTGGCAATCAGTTGGAGGCCTTAACAGAACAAAGACTGACCTGCCATGAGCAAGGAATTCTTCTTGCAGGCAGTTTTGTGACTCAGCCTTCCCTGGGTGACCTGCCTGCTGCCTAACCTACAAACTTTAGACCTGCCAAGGCTTCATGATTGTGTAAGACAATTCCTTAAAATCTTAAAATAAATCTATTTCTCTCTCTCTCTCTCTCTCTCTCTCTCTCACATAATCTACGCATACATTCTATTAGTTCTATTTTTAAATTTTAAAAAAAATTTTTTTAATGTTTATTTATTTTTGAGAGAGCAACAGACAGCATGAGTGGGGAGGGGCACAGAGAAAAGGAGACACAGAACATGAACCAGGCTCCAGGCTGTCAGCACAGAGCCTGACACAGGGCTCGAACTCACAAACTGTGAGATCATGACCTAAGCCAAAGTCAGCTGCTCAATCCACTGAGCCATCTAGGTGCCCCAGTTCTATTTCTCTTAAGAACTCTGACTAATGCACCAGATTAAAAATTTGTACTATTGTTATTGTTATTATTGTTACTTTAATCGGAAAACATTTCCATTTGAACTGTTTTGAGCAAGAGAGTGAGTGAGCATGGTATATTTGCAGAGACTTGAAACTGGAAACCTGATTATAATCTACATTATTTGGACCAGAATCATACATGTCTCTCCCGAACCTCAGTTTCCTATCCTGTTAGAGGGTGGATGTAGGCAGGACAGAAGTTCTTGCCATTGTAGTATTGAATATGGGCACTCTTACTTAATTTTTAACCACTATCAGACAGATTAGGTTTTTTTTTAAGTGATATACCACTTTTCTTTCAATGAACAATAGTAAATTATTGCCTACCTGATCTGAAGCAAAATGTAAGCTTTATTATCATCCATCACAGTGTGTGGAGATGAAAGTGGATACCACCCAAACCCTATCTTGCTGGCTGTGTTTGTAGCAATGGAAACTGCTGTCACTCCTTTGTTGAAGGCCACTTCTGCTCCCTGGCTTTTAGCAACATACTTCCTTCTGTTTTTGCTCCAAGCAGGAGGCAACAACTAGAAAAATATTTACGAGAAATATGGCAAAAGTTTGAATTCCCTGATAAGGGATACAAACGAAGCAGTGAAATCTCACCACAGCAAAAGATGGGTACTGAAAATTGTCAAATAAGGAAAGTCAGTGGCTGGTAAATATTGGGAAAATATTTCACTTTACAATTAATCAAATAGAGATTATAATAAAGCAATGAGGTTTTTCACCCATAAAATTAGCAAAGGTTTCTCTTATTTTAATTCTGTACCTGATATGAGGGTATAGTGAACTTTCTGAGGCTGGTATAAATTGGAACAGCACTTTTAGAAGGAAATTTGCCAATGTGCATCAAGAGATTTAAAATATATAAGCCCTAAAAATCACTTCTAGGTGCCTTCCTTTTGTGCATTATACGTAAATCAGGGGTGTGGAGGGAGTTCTGTGTAAAGAGGTGCTTATTCCAGCATTATGTAAAATAACAGAAAAAGGAAATAATAAATAGTCGATAAAAAGGAGATGGATAATTACATTACAGTACAATCACCTGATTTAAAACTTCAAGCAACCGTTGAAAATTAGGCTTATTAAGGCTTTTTAATAACATTAGAAAATTTTACCTTATAATGTTATGTGAAAAATAAAACAGGATACATAGCTATTTGTAAAATCATTTTCCCTAGAGACATTTGCTCCGTTGTCCTATAGGCCACAGATCTGGTGACAACTCCCCGGCTTTTTCCTCATCCAGAAAAGGAAGTGAATTCAAAGGAGATTGCTGGCAAGTAGATGGTGACTTTTGCCAGTGTCGTTGATTGACTGGCGAGCTCTACAGTGGACTTGAGTTCTCCTACCACGTGGGCTAAGCATTCAAACCTGATTGCCAAGCCCAACCCCATTATTATTTTTCTAATCTTAGGTTTGTCACTTCAACATTTTTAGCTTCAGCTTTCTCTTCCACGAAAGGGGGATGTTAATAATATATCTCCCACATAAGACAATTATTAGAAGTAAATGAAATAATTATGTAAATCACATCATAGTGCCTGGCACACTATAAATGCTTAATAATTGCTGGATAATTTTATGCTGGGAAGGTTTGCCTGATGAAATAAAACATATGTTCCCATGTATTCCATTAATTAATTAAGACTAAATTAATTAATACTTAATGGGTTTAATACTCAATGTGGAAGCTTAACTGCTTCTTCACATATTCCAATGTGGTCCATTTCCGGTAAATTAGCTATAGAAACGGTCACTACCTCAGGGGACTGTTGAGTAGGGAAAGAACTGAATGAGAATGCATTTCATGTTCTTACCAGAGTGCTTGGCACACAGTAAAAACAAAAAATCAATAAAATGTTAGCTTTTAAGAATTAAGAGCATAATCTTCATCTATAATTCTAGTTAAATGAAGGTTTTCTTCATCAATCAGTTGGCCAATCAACTTCTGTTGACTGATTACTATGATCCAGAAATTGTGTGGGTGCAACATGGATTCACACATTCACATCTACCAGAGCCAACAAAGCAGGAGGATGTGCCAAGTGCTAAGGGAGGTAATTCTCTTTGTGCCTCATGGAATTTTTTTTTCCTCTAAATACATCATGCTTCAGTTTTCCCCCCACTGTTACTCCAAAAGGGGCATAATTTCTATCTAAGGGGCTAGAAATAGAGAGTTTGGCAGAATAATGACAACAACCGAGGCAGTTTAAAAAAGATAAATACGACTCGGGTAATTTGATAGTGATTTCTTTTCAAATTTGGGAGAAAAGAGTAACTAAGAACAGCAGAGTTTTCTCATTTGTATTTCACTTAAAATGCCACTGTGTGTTTCCTGAAATGTTAATGACAAAATTAGCTCTGTGTGGTGTGAAAAAGAAACCATCCAAAGGCTTGAACAGGAAGGCGCCACAAATGAAATAGTCCCCAGTGTGCGTTCCAGACTGGAGCAGAGACACAGCGATCTGGAAGCGAGAGTAAAACGCAAAGGATTGTAACTGCAAACAGTAGTGTTTGGGAAACATTATCAAGCCTGTGGTAGGATGGAAATGCTTAATGTGAAGATGGAGGAAGTGGGAATAAACACCAGCATCCTACTACTAACCTATAATCACGCTTCAGTATCTTACTTTGCTCATTTGAATGGACACACATAACGCAGACAGACGCATATATGGGAAGAGCTCTTTAGGAAAGGAAGACCATGACTGTTAACTCATCTCCAATCATTAGGATGGAAGAAAAGGAAAATGTGGGTTTAAAAATAGTTAGCAACAGTTACAGTTTTCAAAGCATTTTTACAAACATCGTTACATTGATACTTGCAATGGCCACATATGTTAGAAAGAGGAAACGTTAGTA
Source organism: Neofelis nebulosa (assembly GCF_028018385.1). Classification (NCBI taxonomy): domain Eukaryota; kingdom Metazoa; phylum Chordata; class Mammalia; order Carnivora; family Felidae; genus Neofelis; species Neofelis nebulosa. The sequence continues at coordinate 41,800,711 of NC_080790.1, read as the reverse complement.
TTCCATACATGAGCACAAGGTAGGACAGAAAGAGCTGAGAAACAGCTTAGCCTTTAGGATGCAGGGTTCAGCCTTCTCTCTCCTATTACCATAAAAATGAGAGATTAGGGACAAAAAAAGTTTTAAAAAAGTAAAGAACACTAAATACTGACTTAACTAAATATGTTCAAATAACATGAAACAAGGTTTGTGTTGTTAGAATATGGTCTCGACAAAATCTTTCTACTAAATCACTGCTGTCTGGCCACATGAATCCTCAAGAAAATACCCACCTGCGGACTGAAACCTTTGTCAGAGCCATGTCACATTTATTGCTTCTTAGGGAGTCTTGGAATTGTCCTCCTTTCCACCCCTCCCCACACAGACTTCCTCGAGCATGAGCCAACCTAGCTGTACAGCCTCCAGTGCTTTCTTGAATGTGCACAGGAACCCCCTGGGGATCTTGTTCAGAGGCAAACTCTGACTCAGTGGTTCCAGAGTGGGGACCTGGGATTCTGCATTTCGAGCACACTCCCAGGGGCTGCTACCCTGCAGATCACACCTTTAGTAACAAGGATGCAGATAGACCATCCAGGCTTGCTCTCTTTACATACTTCCTTTCCCTTAGAAACTTCAGTTCTTGGCAGTGGATTTTCTGTTTAGAGCTAGCAGGAGAGTTAGCATTCATTTTATAGAGCATAACTATCACAAAGAATGAGAATCAACTGTAATTCGATTTATGTCTGCAATTTTACCTTTTCTGTTCTGTATGATGTGTCTTTTTTATCCTGTTTCTCCTTTATTGCTTTTGTTAACACTAAATGAATATTTTCTAATGTAGCATTGTCATTTTTTTTTTCATTTGAGTCATTTTTATAGAGATTGCTCTAGGGTTTACCATATACTTCTTAACTTATCTGAATCACCTTAGGATTTATGCTAAGAAGGGAACCCTCACCTTTTTAAACCACATTCACCTGGAAATTAGCCTCAGCTTGGGCAGGCTAAGAATACTGATGCCCAGTACCCTAAAAAAGCCCTAAGATGTGTTAGGGGAGTGGGAGTCCTGTGTTCTCGGCTGTGTATTTCTGGAGAGAAGTATTTTCCTTGGTGAGCTGGGAGGAATTTGTTGCTTCAAATACTACAGACTATTACCTCTCTTACTGACTTTTTATTTTTTTTAATTTCTTTAATGTTTATTTTTTTTGACCGAGAGAGAGAGAGAGAGAGAGAGAGAGAGAGAGAGAGAGAATGAGCGGGGGAGGGGCACAGAGAGAGGGAGACACAGAATCTGAAGCAGGCTCCAGGCTCTGAGCTGTCAGCACAGAGCCTGATGCAGGACTCGAACTCACAGACTGTGAGATCATGACCTGAGCTGAAGTCAGACGCTCAACCGACTGAGCCACCCAGGTGCCCCTCTTACTGACTTTTTAAAGATTCTTTTGAGTTGATGTTTATTTGCTTTTTGCCCTTAGGACCATTTTACAGAGGCTTTTAAATAGTTGGCTTTTTATAGTTTTTACCAGTTTCACTAGGAAACAGGACAGTGGAGCTCCCCACACGGTCATGCTGGAAGTTGATTTTCCTTATCTATTTTCATGTATTCATTATTTATAGAAATGATAATAATAAACAATGACAGTGGCTAATATTTATTGAGTACCTCCTATAGTACATTTGCTAGTCCAATTCATTTATTCACATTACTTTTTATCATCAAAATAACCCTACAAAATACTGTACATATGTACAAGCTTACATGTATATGTATCTGCATGTTTGCATACATGTATATATTATTGTATATTATTATTATCATTACCATGATATAATGGTAATAGAAATGCAAACTTATTGAGATATACTTAACAACAGAATACAGATTTTTAAAGAAGAAAAACAGGATAAAAATAGGTACAGACATACAAGGAGACAGATTTCTTCTCTGTTTTGCCAGAAAAAGTCCTAACAGTTACTGTGTTCAGTTACTTGAAATATGGCCTTTTTCTTACATTATTAATCTTCGTGAAATCCTTATGGAAGTGACAGTTGCAGCCAAGCATTTAAAAATCCTGAAAATGCCAGCCAAAGTTGTGCTCAACATCCCATCTCTGCCATTACGATTGTTTTGCCAGCTGCTTATTGCACTCTTTTTTGACTTCTAAGTGAACTGCTAAGTTTTAAGATCAGAGAACAGTTGGGAATAATTCACATACAGCTCGATTTTTCTCCAGGGGCCAAGCAATGGTATTCTCATCACAGATTCATAGGTGGACTCAGCGAGCACAAATATGCAAACTATTTTTATAAAAACAAGTGCTTATATTTGAGCAGTGAAGACTTGCAAATCTCAGCTTGGAGGAAACATTTATCCTGCATATGTTATGTGATCAGATGGAGACATTCATCTGGCTTAGTCGCTCCACGCACTGTCCACCTGGGATCCACCAAACCCTACAGGCTTTAACGGGTAGCTGATGACTTATAAGTACTGGTTGACTCAGGGAAGGAGCTAGAACAGTGGAAGCTGGGAATAGCAATCTAGGCAACCTTGGAGATAGGGAAATGAAAGACAAGAAGGCCCAACTAATCAGAGGCTGAAATCAGATAGGAGGGATAATTCCTTCTAGAATTGTAGAGCTGAAGATATGTTGCAGAAGAGGCATAGGGGAAAGATGGGAAGCCAGGCTGTGATCAAAGTGAGGTCTCTGGCTGTATCCAAACCAACGGGATAAGCAGAGGAGATGCCAGTCCTGAAGGCCAACACTAAGGGGGCCAGAATTTGCCAAGGCTTGGAGTTATCACTGGGGTATTGAAGAGAATGGCCTAAAATAGAGATGGGCTATATTTCAGCCCTGGCTTGAGGGTTCAGTTATTCAGTGAATCTTTTGTGAGTGCCCACTGGGTGCCAACACTCTTCTAAGGATAGGGAAATGACCAAAACCAGAAGCCCCTTGTTTTCATTCTAAGTTGGGATGGAGAGAAAGAAAAGAACAACATAAAACAAGGGGGTGGGGGGTATATAGATGGTATTAAGAGCAATTTTTAAAAGAAGAACAGAATAAAGGGATGCAGAATTAGGATGGAGTTGTAATGAGAGGAGTGACATGATCTGATTTGCATTCTTAAAAATCCAGTCTCATTGCCATGTGGAACATGGCTTATAAAGGTGCCAAGGGAGACCAGTTAAGAGTTTATTGCAGACACCAGGTGAGAAGCAGTGCTGATGAGTTTTAGTGGATAAGTGTAGTGTATGGCATGCGAGTATAGTGTGTATTATGTAGGTGTAGCTGTGGAAATGGCGAGCGGGAATCATCTGGGGTGTATTTGGAGATAGAAGCCACAGGGTTTAGTTGTTTGATTGGATGTGGGGGTAAAGTAACAGGAGTGAACAAGGAGAGTGCCCATGTTTCGAACTCTTCGGTGGGGAAGATTAGTGTCATTGACTGGTATAGAAGTTACCAGTTCAATTCATTTCTAGGTCAGTGGTACTTGATTCAAGTGGTAGTAGTCCTTAGCTGGCTGGCACTGTTACGGATATAAGGACAATTAAATAATCTCAGTCAAGTCCTTTTATTTTTACCTTCTAGGAATTAGTTAATAATGCCAGTAGACTACCTCAGGTGGTGAGCACTGCATATGAAAATGCATATTTTTAGCTTGGGCTCTTCAGGAGGCAGACACTGAGTCAGAGTTGTCACCAGAAGACAAAGACACCAGCTGCACAGTTTTACTCAGGCGAGACAGCCCACAATGCTAAGCGATCAGTCTGTGGAGTATGCAGCGGTAACTCCAATGTTGAGGTTCCGTGCCACTATCAACCTTGCCATATTAAGATACTCATTATAACCTTGTTACATTATACTCTCCATTTCCCTTCCCCTGACTAATATAATTGCAAATGAAGCTGCATTTTCGTAGAATTGCTTTGGATTTCTTTTTGGTCAAATAAGGCAAGTCTCAGCAGCTTAAGTTAGTTTAACTTCCCTTCACAAGTTAGATGAGCACTTAATGGAAAAAAAAAAAAAACATGGCGATTTCTTTCCAATTACTGGAACATCCTTAATGATCTGGAGATTAGCTATAGATCAGAATTATAATCGAGGGAGGAAAAAATGAGATTGCATTGGAATTTTCTCAAAATTAACCTGAGATTACTTTTTTAAAAATGCAAGCTCAGGGTAAATCACTTAGGGTAGAAAAATAAGCTTCAATTATTAGATAAGAAAGGACTAGGCAATTATGGGTAAATGACCTGAGGAGCAAATGGAACTCCAGACTAAATATGAGTCAGCAATACACAGTGTCAAGTGGAGGCATGAAGCTGAGAGAGTGAAGTAAAAGGGGAACTATAGGGACCTAGGAAATTAGTAAAATTAGAGTATCCAACCTGAACCCTGGAAATATGGAATATAGCATGGCTCCAGCAAATGGGCAGGAGAGATACTGAAGTCAGGAGACGTAGTTCTGTCCTAGCTTTCTTACTAATAAGCTATAAAAACTTGGCAATTCACTTAATTTCTTTAAGCCCTAGGTTGTTCATCTATAACATGAGTGTGATTATAATATTGAACTATTTGCATTGCTCTAAGGAAAAGCTTTTTGAAATAAGTGAAATAAGTAAAAAGGCCTGGAAAATATAATACACTCTTAATGGCAGTTATAGGAAGCATTATTAAAGAAGAAAAATCAAAATATATAGAACATTAGCAAATGCAATACAAACAGAAAGGCAGAACTGGCTGTTTAATGTGTTTTAATGTGTGCAATTAATGTGTGTGGGGCCCTTTTCCCAAAATATATTAAGAATTTTAAGATAGCAATAGCAGAACACCAAACCAAGCATAGGGACCATGTAGGCATGAGATCAGGGATGCTGCATAGGTTGTATGTCCACAAAGCTGGTCCTGAGGGAAGGGAAGAGGTATAGGCTGTTCTGTATGTACCAGTGGAGTAAAACGAATACATTATTGCTTCAACAGTTGTATTACAGCGTGAAGTGTAATTTCTCTCCTGGTAGGTTATTACGACTTTTAACTGCATAGTACCTCTCAGAGTCAGGTTTTTGAAAACCACGGCATGATCCGGTAAGGTGTTGGGAAAACTAATCCCAACCCCAAAGAAGAAAAATCTTGGGCCGTATGTGTCAACTGTTTTCGATATTGGAACGGCTGCCATAGGAAAAAAGACCAAATAATCTTCATTATTCTAAAGGGCATAAATATGATCAAATGTATCAAAAAATATTTTATCAAGCTCAACATATGAATGCACTTTCTAGGAAACAAAAATATCCAATAATGTCATGCAATCATGTCTCAAGCACTGGAAGTTTCAAGCAGAGGTAAAAAGCCATTTGCCAAGGATGCTGCAGAAGGAGTTGCTGTAAGAGATGGGGTGTGGAACTCCTAACCTTTAACTTTAACTTTCTGTATTTCTAGCCTAGCTTGGGAAGGAACCACTAGAGAGCTGAAGAATAAGAATATGAAGGTTTGGGGAGATGGAGAATCAAAGGAGAGGAAGTTCCTCTGTTGTTTTGTTTCTAAATAATATCTAAATTGGGGATAACAGTGTGAACTTACTCAAAGTACTTCTCCATCTGAATTAGAAATTCAGAATGAGATAAAACCAGATCTAAAGGGAACACCAAAATTCATCTAATGTAGATTGTTAAAATGGAACCATGATAGAAGTAAGAATAGTGGCTGTCTCTGGAAGAGACATAGACTGGGAAGTCATGGGAAATGTCTAGGTTGCTTAGAAATACAGTATTTCTTAACTTGGATGGTGTTCATAGAAGAATATGCACATAGAAAATCAAGAGGTACACCTATTAGTGTACTTTGTACACTTATTGTATACTATACATGAACTTTAAAAATTTTTTATGGTATTAGAATCTCTGGAATAAGAGCTAGAATCTCCGTGTTTCATAAATTCTCCAAGTGATTCTTGTGGACGCTTATGTTTTAGAACCATGTCAATTTACAGATTACCAAAATAAAGCACAGGGAAGTTCATTGGTTTTTCCAAAGCCATTCTGCTGGTTAATGGAGTTCTCAAAGCCAGAACTTCTAGAAATTAAACTAAATAATCCTCAAAATAAATCTTGAGAGTAGGCATCCTTACTACTAAGTCTAGTGACTGATTCAAAATCACACCACAGGTTAAGAGCAGATTGAGACCAAAGAGAGTTGAAAAGAGACATTCATCCAAAACTTTAAGGGACTAAAATTCCAGCTCAAGACAAGTAAACCTCATTTTCTGGATAATTTGAAGTCATTGAAGATTTATAGAGGGAACAGGATAAAATAAGGAATAAAAGTGGGTGAAAAGAGTGGATTGCATTAGATTTCCAAGAGCTCAGTGTAGCAAGAAGACTAGTTCTCAATCAAGACAGGAGCAGTATGAACACAGAGAAATGTGCAGCTGTTAGAGAAAATTTAGAGGTAGAAGCAGTGGTACTTAGCAATAATAACAATGATTAGTAATATTTACCATGCATCCATTTTATCATTTGACTCTATCAACAATTTGATGAAATGGGGACTGTTACTGTCCCATACTTTGCAGCTGTGAAAACTGAAGTAAAGTCTGAGGATAAATAACATGTCAAGGTCACAGAGACTAACCGGCAAACCTAGATTTTGAACCCAGAACCTGTTTGTCTCCAATCGCTGTATTATAATAAGGAGAAAGAAAAGAAAAAAATCAAAGATGCCACATTTTGTAACAACACTAGGCGACAGTTAACTGGTATTATCATTAAAAGACACAGGTCATACTAAAGAAAGAACAGATTTGATGGTAAATAGGATGAGTTCAAACCTATTCACTTTGACTATGAGGGTCATTAATTTCTAATATCCTCTTACATTAGCATATGTTCCAATATTACTGAACAAAGGAGAAAGGGGCAAAGCAGTCCTTTAGTAACACTGATATTTTAAAACCAGCTTTTACAATTCTGCAAATATGTAGGCTTATTAAAATATATCTAGCTACAAAACTCCACTAAAATGTTAATATGCCTTCTGCAAAGAAGTCATAGGGTATTATCATATGCTTCCATTTCTTTTTTATATTTCACACCCATGTTCACCTCAGAAAGACCGGCTAAACTTGTTGCACTTGGAGAGCATGAACTTGAGAATGTGATGATATTACATATAATATGTTGGTTGCTAGTCAATACACCAGACTAAGATTAGGAGAGTACTACAGTGTTATAGGCTGACTTGTGTCCCCCCACAAATTCATAAGTTGAAGTCCTAATCCCCAGTACCTCAGAATGTGGCTGTACTTGGAAATAGGGTTTTTAAAGAGGTAAATTTAAAATATTATCATTATTATGGGCCCTAATCCAACATGTCTGGTGTCCTTACGATAAGAGGAAATTAGGACACAGACAGACAAAGATGAAGACACAGGGGGACATCGGCAAGCCAAAGAGACAGGCCCCAGAAAACACCAAACCTACTCACACCTTGATCTTGGACTTCGAACCTCCAGAACCATAAGAAAAGAAACCTGTGTTGTTTAACCCTCCAAGTCTGTAGTACTTTGTCATGACAGCCCTAGCAAACTAATACGCTGTGAATCACATTATATTCACATTACTATATATTCATATTACCATCTAAGACCCATAATTACAGTTGGCTAGTGATTTTTGTGGCTTGCTGTGAAATGGCTCGTTTATACAGACCTTAGCCAAATTACCCTGCGGGCTCTTACCTATTGAAATAACGAAATGCTAATCTCACCATCAGTATATTCCCATTGTTTCCACCAAAATGGCTGCCTGTACAGAATGAGCACAACTCTGAGTCTGGGAAGCAACATTTACACTTTGCTCTTGTGATGCTTCCCGAGATAGAATTCTGCTGTTATGTGGCTTCAGCTGATCTGTCCTCCATATTACAGTAGCAAAGATCTTCTGTAATTCCCCCATACTGGCTTCCTTTGGTCTCCTTTTTGTAAATTATCAGGGTAGAAGAAAGCCTTAATAGCTGATGAAGCCTCATGCTAAAAAAGTTGGGTTAAGCAGCCAAATATGTGGAACTGGGAAAATCAGTGGGAATCGTGGAAAGTACCTGATTCCATGACATGGCTAAGAAAATATCAGAATGGTTCTGGATTTATCATACTCTTGACAGAAAACAGAAATGCTTTCTAAAATGTCAAAGGTGATACCTAAAGGACAAAATTTAATGAATTTAACATCAACCAAAATATGAATAATAAGATTTCTTTTCCACACAGAGTCTCAGATAGTAATGGTAAAAAAAAAAAAAAAAAAAAAAAAAAAAAAAAAATCAGCATACATGAATGAATAAATAATGATTTGTAAGACATCTTTTGGGAAATAAAGAGTCATTTCTCCATTATAATGTTCACAAAATTATAGAGGGATGAAACAATAAAGAAACAGCCAGGCTAATAATGTAAAATCATCAGATCAGAGCTTTCCTCTAGTTTACATCAGCAACCTCCAGTGAGAGTTTTATTGCTGAAATCAGAAATGCCATATGTATCACAGGTTCTCCATGGGAAAGTAACTGCTGTAAAAAGTATTTACTATTCATTTACTTGAGGCTTAATGTAAGCTTTTCTATATTTTTTTTATTATTTTCCATTAAAAATAGATTTATTATTTAATCCAAAGATAGGGAGGCAGTAATATGAGAAGCAAAATACAATCTCACACAGTGGCAACATTAAATTTTTTATTCAATAGTATATGGCTTAATGTTTTTATTAAAATATAATGCAGCTATAAAAATTTACAAATCACAAGGACACAGCTTGATGAATAACTTACGGTAAACCCACCTCCCAAGTCAAACACTGTAATAGATGCATAACCCAAGAAGTCCCTCTCAACATCCAAATTTCCATACACTTCAAAAGTAATTTTTTATGGCTAGAATTCCCAGTACAATGTTAAATAGCAGTGGTTAATAACAGTGGGCATCCTGGTCTAGTTCCTGATCTTAGGTGGAAAGCTTTCAGCCTTTCATCATTAAATACATTTGCTCTGGATGTTTCACAGATGTCCAGTCATCCACTTGATTAGTGACTTTTCTAATCTACTTTTGCAAAGGTTATATTGTTTCCAGGTGTGATCACTGAAAGCTGTTCCTTTAGCTTGTTTTCAGCTAGTATTTTGAAAGAGATTTCCTTGAATACTAGGAGCTTAAAAAAAAAAATCTCTCCCAGTCTTTTCAGGTTGTCTCTGTCTTGAGGCAGTACTACTTAGGCAGACCATTTACAACTCTGCCTTAGCCTTAATTTCCTGCTTGCTCTGAGCCTAGAGATCAGCCAAACATGCAGCTTAGGGTTTTCACAAATCTTTTCTGAGCATGCATCAAGTCCTAGGCATGTGTGTGGCTTTATAAATTGTCAAGTATACATGGGAGCAGTTAAATGCCCTGATTTCTCAGGAAAAAAACTCTCTTCTGCTGTTTGATCCCCAGATTTTAGAATATTTATTGTATGTCTCAACCATAATGTATAGTCCCAAGTAACTGTAGGTTTTCTATTTCCCTTTAATGTCTTTGGGCAACATCTACTGCTTTTCCACTCTGAGTGAATTCCAAGTTAGGCAAACAGAAACAAATCCTTTGTGCCAATTCCTTCAGGTAGCCCCCAGAGAGCTTAGAACAAACAAGCATTTGCATCACTCTCTTCTAAATTATTTTAAAGGAGCCATAAAAACATCCTCTTCAAGAATCTCAGCACTAGGGTTTCCTGGGTGGCTCAGTTGTTTAAGTCTCCAGCTTCAGCTCAGGTCATGATCTCATGGCTTGTGAGTTCGAGCCTTGCATCGGACTCTGTGCTAACAACTCAGAACCTGGACCTCAGAGCCTGCTTCAGATTCTGTGTCTCTCTCTCTCTCGGCTCTGTCTCTCGCTCCTTCAAAAATAAATAAACGTTAAAAAAATAAAAAATAAAAGAATCTCAGCACCAATACTTGATTCTTCTCCCCTAATAGGATATCTAAATCCATTCATTATACAGCAAAAAACATGACTTTATTTAGCTTTAATTTGTGTATATTCTAAAAAACCCACTCCACTTCCTGTGCATCCATATGTCCCCAGCGATGGCCCCTAAACTATCTTCTGTCTTTGTACTTATTCTGTGCTCATGTCCTTGTTCCTTTTCTCACAGTGGTAGCTTAAGAATTCAGTGCATCTTATCTTTATTAAAATATAAGCACGACTTTATTTTCATCTTCTCCCATCCCATTTCTATAGGTCTTTACAGAAGGGACAATTCTTATTTTCAAAACTAATGAATAGGGTGATCTCCTAAAAGAAAACCCAAGTTTCTATCTATACAGCTCTGTCTCTAAGCATTTTTTCACTGTAATTTAGAGAAATACGTCCACAGAGCAAGGTAGATCCAGATTTCTCATCTTGGTCCCCAACCTCCCTTTGTGATTCTCTACTTTGGCATCTTTCCAAGGATCACACTGAGACCTTTTACCTGGTTTATGATGTGCTTATAGCTCTATTTTTTAATGAGCTTAGCCATGGGGGCCTCCCAGAGAATGAAGATCTCATTTAGGGGATAAATTGCTCCCTGCTTTAAGGACTCAAAAAAAAAAAAAAAATTCCCTTCTGCCAGTTTTCTCCTCACTTCACTTCACCTAATTTGTTCTGCAAAAGTTTATGTGCAAATAGTATGTCCAAATCACCATAGGGGAGGGGCAGTACACAGTCTTGGAATAATAGAGAATTAATCTAATTGTTGAAGTATTAAAGTGATCATAACCATCTAAGGCAAGAAGATTGATTTTAGTAACCATTGTGACTAGAGAACAAGTGACAAATAACCTCATGAAAGAGAAAAAATAACATCAACTTACTTCTGCTGCATCAGTACAGAAAAAAGAAATATCACAGAGTGGGCTTAGTATTTAAACAGGGTAGTTTGGTCTGCCAAGATGAGCATTATGTGCCAACCTGATAACCCTAAGAGAAGACATTTTTAGAGACTGGAGCTTCCATATTTCTAGTCAATTCTTGAGTCAAAGTTTAAGGTCATTAAAAATTTTATGTACTGCTCATATCTCTTTGATTGTACCTATCCATGCAGGTATGGCCTGGTAGAATGGTTACATAAAACTGAAAACAGCCTCAGTACAACATCTACCCATTGGTTTCAATACCACTTTTAGAGCTTCCACATTGAAAAATATAAATCCCAAATAAAACAGCTGCTAAAATGTTGGAATGTCTGCATATCCCAGCACTCTCTATTTTTCCTCTTGTCAAAATAATGAAAGTCCTGTGTGTCACGGAAGAAATTATCTGGAGGCATGGAGGACAAAGGCAGCCTGAATTCCTGGCTGTTGTGTCGTGTCGTGATGTGTCATCAAATATGTAGATGTGAAGAACTAGCATGCTTACATACTGACCCCAGAAATGGGCCACTGAGTGCCTCTGGGAAGGATGAATTACGCCAAAGGCCGACTCACTTCTAACCTTCAGGGGAAAGTATAGAAGACAAAGAGAAACTGCTTTCCAGTTACACTAGCAGCCTGAACTTCCTCCTCCCCACTCCCTCTTCCCTGCCTTGGTGACCCTGTAATGGATGTGGTTTATAATAGGCATAATGCCTTAGGTAATTGTCATTTTGATTAAGCTATAAACCTACCCACTTGTGAGAAGGAAATAGTCAGCCTTTCAAATCCTGTGGAGAGAACAGACCACAGGGTAGGCCAATTTAGTTTAAATAATTTAGAAATACCCAGTGAGAAGATTACCCCCCTAAACTTAAGACCCTGAAGGGACAAGTCATTCCAGTTGTTCAACATTTTCTCTCTGGGAGAATTGCCATCAGGGTAATTGCTGACTCATCTGTGGTTCTGTTTCAAGCCCTTGAGTTTCAGAACTTGGACTCTGGGCACGATGACAGCATTGGAAAGCAATACAGCCAGGATTCTTCTCGTCTCTTGTCTCTACAGAGGCAGATCCCTTGCCTGAGATAGCTGTGCATCCTATGAAATGTAGATTTCCAGTATGTAAAGTGCTTAAACATATAGAAGAGCCTCTGAATAAGAGCTTATAAAATATCAAATGCAGTACAATTATTAATTGGTTAATTAAAATTTATTTAAAGGTTATATTATGCCAAGTGTAGTGAAATACAAAGAATTACAAGATCACTACTTTCTTTTTTTTTTTTATTTTTTTTTTCAACGGTTTTTATTTATTTTTGGGACAGAGAGAGACAGAGCATGAACGGGGAAGGGGCAGAGAGAGAGGGAGACACACAGAATTGGAAACAGGCTCCAAGCTCCGAGCCATCAGCCCAGAGCCTGACGCGGGGCTCGAACTCACAGACTGCGAGATCGTGACCTGGCTGAAGTCGGACGCTTAACCGACTGCGCCACCCAGGCGCCCCACAAGATCACTACTTTCAAAAACATGCTATCAGGTCAGTGAACCAGACTGATGAATAGCTTGAAATACAGGCTAAAATAGGTGATGGGTAGCTGACAAATAAATTGGGATTTAAGCTGATCTTTGATTAAATATAAAAGTTAGAACGAACAAAGAAAGAAAGAAGACTCCCATTGTGGGAAGTGTTAGAGTTAAGAACTGTCACATACCCCTCCTCCTTTCCAGAACCCTGACCATGGAGTATATACAGCCACAGAGAAACAACCTAAAAGGAAAAAAAAAAAAAAAAAAAAAAAAAAAATATATATATATATATATATATGCAAGTACCTGTTCCCCCCAGATGCAGTTTGAGGTCAAATATGCTCAAATGTGCCAGTGTAGGCTTCCTACCCCTCAAATTAGCAACAAACAGGTCTTCAGTAGAGACCTGACCTCACTTCCTTTTTAGCCATAATGGAGAGGAAGGAATTCTTCTGGAAACTATCACCCAAGGGTGTTTCCTGCAAGGAAAAGAATATGTACCACCCCTGGGTACAAGAAATAAAAGAGAAAGCACAAAGTCAGTTCCCCACTATGGGCAGAGAAGCTACACCCAATAATAAAATACCACTACTCCTCCTATGGAGAGAGGAGAGCAACGATGTATTAGAAACTGTGAACTCACATAATATTCAAAAGTATTAAAGTAATGGTAGGAGATTTTTCCCCCTTGTTCTTCTGCCTACTCTCTCACCATTAAGGTTAAATCATGAAGCTCCTCATGCCAGAGAAGGAGAAAGTGGTGAGTAGACAAAAGGTCGGCAGACAGATTGGAATCTCAAAACTGACATCTTTCCTACTATAATCTTAAAAACCAGAAATCTTGCAAACGTGAATATTAATTTAAGCCTAAAAACCTGATAACTGAATCCTATGAAAAAGACAAAAGTAGCATCAGTGCAGCAGAAAGAAAGGCGGTGGGATTGGTACCCCTGAGTCCGCACACCTTGGTCCATTTAAGATGACAGACAGTATATGCCAGCCTGAGAACAATTAATGGAAGAAACTTTGAGAGACTGGAGACTCCATCATTTTGACTCCACATTCTGGAGTCAAAGCTCAATGTCGTTTTGTTATTTGCTGCTCTTATACCTTTGTTTGTACCTGTGGAGAGAATAACTGGTGTATTTGTTTATTCATATGTTCTTCCTATAGTGCAGGGAGAACTCAGTATATAAGAAAGGTGATTTTCCAAAAAGGAAATGGAAATAGAAGCCCTTTGGCAAGGAAAATATAAGTCAGGGGAGAATAGGGAAGGACAGAGAGGAGAAGAGTTGAACCCTGCTAACCACTCTAAGTTGAAAGTCGGGGTAAAGAATGCCACAGGGGCGCCTGGGTGGCTCAGTCAGTTGAGCATTTGACTCTTGATTTCAACTTAGGTCATGATCCCAGGGTTGTGGGACCGAGCGCACAATGGGTGCTGAGCTGACCATGGAGCCTGCTTAAGATTATGTCTCTCTCTCCTTCTTCCTCTCTTTCTCTCTCTCTCAAACAAAAAAAGTAATCAGAAAGAAAGAAAGAAAGAAAGAAAGAAAGAAAGAAAGAAAGAAAGAAAGAAAGAAAGAAAGAAAGAAAGAAAGAAAGAAAGAAAGAAAGAAAGAAAGCTGCTGTGGTTTTAGAAACAAGCAAACACCAAACAGGTTAGGGGACTTCAGACCACTGGCACTCATTCCTTGATGAGGAAGACCAGGGAGCTTGCAAGTTCTCTTTATAACAATCTCTGTGACTAGCATGGCACTATCTATATGGTGGAAAAGAAATAAAGGCAGAGACCACACAGAGAGAAGATCATTCATATTGCCGCCAGAGTGTCCTCAGCCACCTGGATTGGGGATCAGGAAGTCCCTGCTTGCACCCAATCAGTACTTGGAAGATGGCTGAGGTGAGAATGACAGGCCGGCAGTGGGGAAGCAATTATGGGAGCCCAGCATGAGCCAAGAGCCACATGGACCATGACACAGAGACTGTAGCCCCAGCAAAGGCTGAGGTGAAGCAAGTCAGCTGATGAGGAAGGGGCTCGGGGCCTTGAAAGTACCAAGAGTGCAGAATGCATCATTCACCACCTAGATGTCAGCATTTGCTGGCAGGACTCTGAGTGCTACCCAGGACAGAAGCCATCAGGCCAGAAACCAGCCAGGCCCTGGGAACCAATTTTGCATGTAGACTAGGCACCCCTCCAACCACTGTGAAAAAGATGTGTCGAGTTTCTCCTACAGCCAGACATGACTGGGGTATGTGAAATGAGAAGGGAGTGACCTCTCGTCCCAGTGATATGTTCCGGTTAGCTTATGTAGGGGTCCAACCTGTGCACAGAACTTCCAGGCCTTACTTTCAGTGCTGTCATATCTCTAGCTTGAAATCAGCTGTAATGAGATTATTTACACCACTGAAATTGACAAATGCTAACCATCAGGACCTTTTTTTCCCCAGGGAGAGCTGACTGTTAACCTTATACCAGCATACCACTGCTTAGTCCTCACACCTCCCTCTGTCTTCCATCAGGTACAAGGAATGAGGAGTTTCGTTCCTCGTAACTGGAGTATTAGCTAGTACATGGAAGAATGGTTGCTCAGAGCATACTTGCTAAAGAAGAGGAAACAAGCTTATTCTATGTAGGATACAGATTATCCTGGAAGATAAGGAGGGCTAGATTTTAGAGAATTTTAAATGCCACAGCAAGGATACTGGCCTTTATCCCTTAATCATGAAGAAAACTTGAAGTTTTGGGGAAAAGAATAGCATTATGAAATGGGAATGGAAAAGTTACCTGTTAGGATATGTCAGATTAGATGAAGTAGTGGGTAAAAAAAAGAATATGTTTAGGAACCTCAATAATAAAGTCTATTAAATGGTCCAAGAGTGAGTGGACAATGGTATAGAACCTAAGCAGAAAAATTGATGAGAAAAAGTCCAGAGTTATATTAAACAACACTTAATGACTAGTTTCATTTATGTTTCTGCCATATATCCTTGTTTTCCTACTGAGACTACTTCCTAGGTCAGATTTCAAATCAAACCGCTTCAAAGCCAGTGCTTCAAGCAGAGGAGCAATCTCCATCCAAGTCACCTGGGTGCTTGTTATAATGCAGATTCCTGGGCTCCAGTCCAGACCTAATGAATCAAATGGGGCCTAGGAGTCAGTTTTAACTGCCGCTCCTGGGTGATTTTCATGCACAGTAAATTTGGGATCAGTTTTCTCAATATAGTCATTTTGTGGTCTGGTGCTTTAAATGCATTCTGATATTCAGCTGAGATTTGCTGGAGTGTGTGTGGGGGGGGGATGTGCTGTGGGGTCTGACTGAATAATACATATGGTTAATGTAAGCTTAAAATATGGGCTTTCACCTTATTCACTTCATTGGCCACAGATGGCTAGCTTAAAACTGTCTCTTTCAGGGAGTTCCTCAATTTTTCCTCTTTCCAGTTCATAGACCTCTTCCTTCAGGCTGTGGGTGTATGAATCAGTTTTTCTTAATTGTCTGAATTATTGCCACTCCAACCCTATGCTGACTGCTTTCTGCTTATCCCTTCATCCACAATGAGACAGGGAAGTGACCCTCTCTGGGCCTTACGAGGAAGTTAGGACATCTGGCTCCAGATTTGTAGCCAGCTGAATCTGAGTGTGGCTCTCATGCTTACTAGTTTTGTGACCTTGTGCTAGTAAATTTTGAGCCTTGGTTTCCTCCTGTATGAAACGAAAAGGAAAAAACATCTTTAAGAAGATAAACATGAGACTACTCTGTTTAAGAGCCTGGCACAATATCTGCTTAAGAAATTCTAGCTCCCATTTTTCATGTTTTCTTTGGCTTCAGAGCAAAATCTCTGTCCTGGCAGTCATCCTTATTAACAAGACAAAGAGTCCACCTGCCATCTTGGGTGGGGGGGATTTATTTAGTCCACTGAGCTCAGGCAGCCATTTCCTCAGCATTCCCTCCATCACCCCTGGTGCCCCAGAGAAGGCTCTCATTAGCTTCTCCTCCATTTCTTCAAAAGGCCTCTCAGTCTTTCATCAGTTCTCCTTCCTCCTTTCCAGTGCTGGCACCAGCAACATGTCTGACTTGATCCGGATGTCTTTTGCCTCTAGAAAAAGTGTTCGTGTTCTGCCAGCCACCATGTGGATTCAGAGATGCTTTAACACCAACATCTCTCACAACTAGGGAAACATCTCACACCTTACATTCCATTTTCACTCCTGCTTGAGGCCATAGGCACTTTCCAGGGCAGCTATTTTGTTTTATTTTTTTCTCCATAGGAGTCTTCCTGATAGCATTCCCCATCTCCCCATCGTCTCTATGCTGTTTCTCACCCCACTGCAATGATTCACAAGGGTTTTCATCCGAGACAGTGACCCACATCCTCCATTTCTCTGATTAGAAGAAATTAGCGTCTCAAGGCTATGATTTTGGTTCTATTCTTGTCTCTCAGGTGTGAACATTCGTATCAGTTTCACAGCATCCTCCATCTAGATTGCTCATACTACTCTTGGAAATACCTGGAAGAAGTCAGTGGAAGAACATGGTACATTTTCTGGAATACTGATTTTATTGAAAGATTCAGGAAATAGGGGAATATATGAGAAAGAAGTAACACAATGTAATAAGAAAATAAATTACATTTTAATTTAAGTAGACCCAATTATATGTTGATTTAGATATCATTCAAGGTCCAAGCAGAAAGTAAATGGCATGGCCAAATGGTGAAGATGAGCAGAGTCTAATAAAGGACTTTTTGCAGATGAATGGGTGGAATGAAGGGAAACCAACAAGGGGCAGTGACTCACCAGAGGAGCGGGGTCCATTCCCACCCCTGGACCTGAGGGAGCCGAGGATAATATGCAGCTGTAAGAAAGAACTGCCAACTGGAGCTGTGACATTTGGCTGCAAAAATGCACTGAAAGTGTCGCCCAGCAGGCAGAGAACCAAGTAAATAAGTAACCTGACCTCTCTATCCCTCTGCACTCTGACGTGTCGTTACCCATTGGCCAAATCCAACCATAAGCCAGAGGGCAAGAGCAGCCTATTAGTGCCATCCATAGAGGCTGGGGGCCCAGAGCAAGGAGGAGGAGGGTAGCATGTGAATCTCGAGGAAGAAACAGACTATAGAGCCCAAGGCAGAAAGCAAAAGTTATGCCACTTTTGAAGCTTAAAGAATGAAACTTGAAATAAAATTTGAGCTTGAGAAAAGCCCACTGTGGCTCATCACTGTGTTCAGAAAGAAAAATCTATGGTCTGCTGCTAACTGGAGACCTAACAGAGAACTTACCATAAAATGTTTTCCAGGGCTGAAACAAAATGAATGTAGTAGCAAGAGCTTCATACTGATCACAGACCTGTCAGAGACTTTTGGGCCTTTCAGTGCCTCAAAGTTACATGCAAAGTGCCCACTTACCTGCCCCACCATGTTCCCTATGTCCGTCATCATCTGGGAAGCTATGACAAGAGGAGACAGCTCCCAGAGGTTCTGTAGAATCTATTCTAGAGAGTTGTTCCATCACTCCAAAAAGGAGTTCTGTGTCAGATTCATTGGTGAAAACTTAACTGTTATATTTCTGGTTTGAAGATTCATAAATCAGATCAGAATTCTAAAAGTTCATGGTCAAAATACTGTTTTAGGTTTTGGAGCCAGATCACCTGGGCTTCAACCTAATCTCTAATTCACCGGCTGTGTGGCCTTAATATCTTGAAGCTTGGTTTCTCCACACACACAGCAGAGACACGGATTGTACTTACCTCATAGAAGCATGGTGAAAAAAGAGAAAACTTTTCCAGTGTATCGATATAATAAGCACTCAAACATGGCAGCTGGTAGCAGTAGTAGTAATGTTAGTATTTTCATGATTATCACTGCCTATTCAACTTAACCCTAAACCTGAGCAAATCAACCTCGCACTGCAGTAAGTATTAAGATCATCTGGTATTAGTATACTGTGCTGAGACATGATACTTAGGAAATCCCAACCTGGATTTTCTCTCCCATGGAAACCAGCGGGTTTCCAGGGCAGACCGTCCTCAACCTTTATCACCTGAGAATCTTGTTAAAAGGCAGATTCTGATTCATTCAGTTGGAGGTGGAGCCCAGACTTCTGCATTTTTCACAAATTCCCAGGTGGTGCTTATGCTGTTGGTCCCAGGACCCTGCTTTAAGTAGCAGAACCTGAGATCTGGGGCACCTGGGTAGTTCAGTTGGTTGAGCGTCTGACTCTTGGTTGCAGTTCAGGTCATGACTTCATGGCTTTGTTGGTTTGAGCCCCACATCAGGCTCTCTGCAGGGAGTGCTGTGCCTGCTTGGGATTCTCTCTCTCCCTGCCTCACTCTGCCCCTGCCCCACTCATGCTATCTCTGTTCTCTCAAAATAGATAAACTTAAAAAAACAAAGTCTGATCTGCTTGCTCCACTTGAGATGAGAGAAATGGAGATTTTTTTCACTACTCTTTTTTCTACAAAATTGAACCCCTAGCCCTGCGTATTGGTGTCGGAGGACAGTGTTTGACGTGTGAATTAAATCCAAGACAGGAAGCTGCTTGAGCAATTTCATAAAGGAATGGGATTCCAGGAGGTAGGAGAGAGAGGCTCACAAAAAGGAGAGAAAGAGATGCCCCAAAGACAAACTTGTATGTATCCAAAGTATTCCTTTGTCTAGATCAGCTTTCAACTGAAGAAAAGAACCCCACAAACCCCCAACATTCAACACACAGAATCCAAACACCACTCTTCCCTATGTGCACTTTTATCACAGTATTTTTTTAATTTTTTAACATTTATTCATTTTTTGAGAGACAGAGAGAGAGAGAGTGTGAACAGGGGAAGGGCAGAGAGAGAGGGAGTCACAGAATCTGAATCAGGCTCCAGGCTCTGAGCTGTCAGCATAGAGTCCTACACGGGGCTTGAACTCACAAACCGTGAGATCATGACCTGAGCTGAAGTTGGATGCTTAACTGACTGAACTACCCAGGCGCCCCTATCACAGTATTTTTTAAACAGTATCCATCTTGCAAAAGTTTAAAAAGCAGTAAAAACCATACATGCTCAGCATTATGCTGAAAATCACACTCAAGATGTAATGGATGGTTTCTCAGAAAAGATCACTCTTCAAAAGATAGAGACTATTAACATTTTCCCTACTTCACATCATGATGGCCTTTTCCGCAAACAAATGGAAAGAGTTGGTCTCCATGTGCATGTGGGCAGGAATATTAACCCAGAGGGCTGTAATTGCAGAGTTTTTAATAAGAGTTAGAAAAAGGAAGCTGATGGCAGGGTCACTTTTGTCTGCTCAAACCGAAAAACAAAAGAAAGTTAATTATTTCAGAACCAAGCACCCAGGCTTTGCTCTTTGAACACGTGCTTTGCTCTTTTAAACCTGGAATCAGTACCACCCCCAAAGTGTGCTCCAGTAGCAACCTTAGCTAGCCCATGCCTCTGATCTATGTGCATGATGTCTGTTCCTTCAGAACTTACTAAGGCTTTTATCCTGTCATTTCTGAAAAACGGCAGAATGCCTTTCACACATGCCATCTGCCAGACAACCTACCTGGGGAGGCTGTGACACACGGTGACAAGGAGTAGTCTCTAGGATTGCATAGAGCAGATTCTGGGGGCTCCCTCCCTAGTTATATGACTCTGGGTGGGTTACTCTACCTCAGTGAGGCTTCATTCCCTCACTATAAAGTGACAATAACAATACAGCCCCATCTTGCTGTTTCTCTAAGTATGACAAGTTTGCTGGTGAAACAGTATTCACTGCCTTAGGAACAAAGCCACTCATGCATCAAGTCAAAAATATATTGACTGAAATGTCACTGTAATGAGGTGATATAGGAGAAAGAAGATCCTCTCAGTAGAAGCTTCCCAGTGATATTTATAAGGATTTTTATTAGCTTTTACATACAGTTCCTGACCACTGCTCCACAATGCAATTTATGTTAAACACGTTTTTGTCTAATCTAAGCGGTAGTTGTTTTCAATGATAAGAACTATGCCCTTATGGCTTTTGTAATCTCTACCCATCATATCTAAGTAGATTAGTTACTTAACAAGTGCTTTTAACCTCCAAACTTGAGTCAAAAGAAGAGGAGGGAAGAATAGAAGGCACAAAAATACAAAGTGACTACTCTAATTCTCTCCCAAATTACCTCATTTTTATTTATTCTCACATTTTGGTGGAAAAGACATTATCCACACACTCACACACACACAAAAAGATATTAATCTTCTTCCTTCCTTCCTTTCCTTCATTCACTCTTTCATTCCTTCTTCCCTCCCTCCCTTTCTTTCTTCCTCTCTTTCCTTCCTTCCTTTCTTCCTCCCTCTCTCCCTTTCTTTTATCTTCTTTTTTCATCAAAAAGAATTCTGAGACTAAGAGAAGCAAATGATTGTACTGGTCCTAAAGCCAGTAAAACTTAGAGCAGGTACATGCAAGTATGTAAAACTGCAAAGCCCATTCTCTATCTCCTCATAGTGCATATTGAGTAAAGACCCAATTATGTAATTTATGTGAAAGATACAATGGTACTTAGGAGGAAGTCATTTCTGCTCCATCTATAAGTGTTCTAAACTACCAGGTTCTTGGTGATCAGCTTCCTCTAGTAGGAAGTATCTGGCTTCCCTGGATGATCTTCTAGCCATTATGCAGAGAAGATGGAGTCACCACGCATACACACACACACACACACACACACACACACACACATTCTGCATAACAACCAAAGAGTCTAGAATTGTAATCAGAATGGCAGAGTTAAACAGAGAAATCTTTTGAAAGGAAGTGAATTTTGTCCAGAGAATGTGCTAATTGTTCCTGGAGTGTGACTGACCAATAACTGCACTTGACTTGGAAAGACCAGAGGGGATCACCCTTCAACCCTTACAAGAGTCTTAACATGTATCTTCTTGACAGAATGACACAGCCAATCAACTTTCCACTCTGTCCCATGGAATGTGATTGTATAGCCTACAATGAAAGTAAGGAAACCAGTCTTTAATTATGTACTCTATGTAAGATGAGATATGTCACTTACATGGTTTTTCAGTTAATCCTCACAACCATGCTATTAAAATAAGTCCTAGTATTTCCATTTCCCACGTAAGACATGGAGTCAGAGATATGGTGATGTGTTCAAAGCTTAACAATTCACACAGCAAATATTCAAATCCAAGTTCTTTGAACTAACAGCCCTTATTTTTTTTCACTGTATCACTGAATCAAATATGAGATACAGTCTTTCACATAGAAGTGAGCTACTTTTGGGGCGCCTGGGTGGCGCAGTTGGTTAAGCGTCTGACTTCAGCCAGGTCACGATCTCGCAGTCCGTGAGTTCGAGCCCCGCGTCAGGCTCTGGGCTGATGGTTCGGAGCCTGGAGCCTGTTTCCGATTCTGTGTCTCCCTCTCTCTCTGCCCCTCCCCCGTTCATGCTCTGTCTCTCTCTGTCCCAAAAATAAAAAAAAAAAATTAAAAAAAAAAAGTTGAAAAAAAAGAAGTGAGCTACTTTTGATTTGCCATTTTAAGCCATGTGCCCCCTGGTTTCAGAACAGGTGACCTCGAGCCATATACCCCCACACACCTAATCCTCCCTTTAGGTAACCAAAAATTCACTAACCTTGAAGAAGTTTGGAGAATAATCTGAGTATTGGGAGAAGTTTACTCGAGACTAGAGTTTCCCAAAAGTGAATTGTTCATGAACCATCTTCATAATTTTTTACCATATCCTCTTTCCAGCTATATAATTATTTGTATATTTTTGTTGCTTTAGATTAATTTATTTTAATTAAGATTAATAAATTTCAAAGAAAATTTTATATTACCACCACAAATGGAATATCCACATCAATTAATTAATTTCATAGTAATTAAAATCTGAGTACTCTTTAATATCATCATGTGTGCCATCAAGACAATGCTTACCACACTTTAGAAAATACTGCTTTTGACAGATCTGACCTATGTCAGGAATAAATCACAATCTTAACTAACTCATTTGTGTCTCACTTTAGTGGAGTTATCCAGCTGTCATATTTCAGTATTGTAGAATGTGCCATTTTTAAATTCAATCCTGGCTTCCTTGATCATGATGAAGAGCTGTCTTCTTTTCCCTTTGTCTGTCTATCTGTCTGTCTGTCTGTCTGTCTCTCTCTCTCTCTCTCTCTCTGACTCTCTCATAATGGCTTTATTGAGGTATTCCCATACCATAAAGTTGACCCATTTGAGGAAAATAATTTAATCGTATATGTTGCTTTGCAACCCTCTCAGAAGCTTCCAAGGTATAATCTGAAACTAGTCCCCAAAAACAGAAGGCAGGAAGAAACTAAAGAAAGAGGTAGGCCACTCCCAGATTAATAGGTAGCAGTTGTAATAATCAAAGGGAACCTGCATATGAAACTTGTCTTGGGCTGTTGCAAGACGAATGGATCCCTGCATCAGCCCTCCAAATCTTAAAAGTTTATAAAGAGGCCCTAACTAGGCTCAGTCACATATACCATGTAAGTGTTTCCAACATGACATCACCATCCCAAGGATTTGTCTTTGAAGCAGCCTCTGGGAATGGGAAAGGCAAGCAGAACCCACATTCCAAGGAGAGGGGAGTAGGTAAGGTGCCTCCAAGTGCCCAGGTCTGGCTCATGGGTTAATCAGCAGTCATGTCTTTTTGATGACATTTTCCAACAGTATACTCACATAGTTGTGCAGTCACTACCACAATCAATTTTAGAACACTTTCATCACTGCAAAAGGAAACCACGTGTCCTTTATTAGTCACCCTGTTCTCCCACTACCCCCAGCCCCAGGCAACCACTAATCCAATTTCTGACTCTATGGATTTGCCTATTTTAGATATTCCATATAAATGGAATCATGCAATATGTGACCTTTAACATCTGGTTTCTTATACTTAATGTTTTCAAAACTAACCCATGTTGTAGAATATATCACTATTTCATTACTTCTTATTGCTGAATAATATTCCGTTGCATGGAAATACCATAATTTGTGTATCCACCCATCAGCTGGTGGACGTTTGGGTTGTTTTCACTTTTTGTCTATCATGAATGGGGTCAGCATTTATGTACAAATTTTTTTTGATAGATCCATTATTTAATTAGGTTCTTTTTAACAAATTTAGAACACCAATTTGTGAAGGTAAACGCCATTCATGAGAGCAGACATAGAGCAGAGGTAGCCCTGAAGCTGAGGAACAGCTTTGATTTTTGGCAGAATTTGCGAGTCCACAGCTTTCTGATCAACCTTGCACTGCTCTGTAATCTCGTACTTCTCTTTCTCCATGTTGAAGATCTCACCTTCCTTGTGTCTGGGTTTATGCAGCTTCTTCTTCTTAAAGTAAGCATCAGTGAGGTGTTTGGGGATTTTCACACTGCTGATATCAATTTTGGTGGAGGTGATGACAAATTTCTGGTGTGCTCTACGCAGAGGAACTCGAGTAAGGGGCAGAGGTCCAGTCACAAGTAGCAAGCCACTGCTCAGTTGCTTCAGGAAAACCACCCTCTTGCCTCTGTGGCGCTCAGTGAGGATGACCAACATGGTCCCAGCAGTGATGCTAGCTCGCAGTTTCCTCACAAGCTGACTGAAAGGTTTTTTGCCATGGCTCAACAGCTTCTGTGGCACATCTTCAGTAGAATAATACCTAGGCATTTTGTGAAGTTTAACCACTCAGGTGCCACCATTCTTGTCACCACCAACTGGTTTTGTGACAGTAGCAAGAACCTTCTCCTTCTTTTTCTTTTCAATCCTGGATTTAGCTGCTGAATACTTCCTCTTTTACGTAGCCTTTCTCCAGTACATAGCCGATCTGGAGTATCTGCCAATTCCTCTGACTAGGACAGGGTTTTGGCTGCAGTGGGGCTTCCCCTTATTTGATGTTTTAGCTTTAAGGTTATCCTTCTTAACCTTGCCACCAGCATCAGCCTTCTTGGCTTCAGGTTTCTTCTCCTTAGTATCCAGCTTCTCAGCTTTTTCGCCCTCCATCTTGCAAGATGGGAAAGCTATGCACAAGTTTTTATGCGGATGTTTGTTTGTTTTGTTTTGTTTTGTTTTGTTTTTGCCTTATATGCCTAGGAATGGAATTGCTGAGATGATAAAGGGTCTTAGCAGTGTTTGGGGTTATGGTTTAAATTACCTGTTTGACCTGAATTAAATCACTCAAACATAATGATATCCTTCCTTAATTCACTCATTATAAAACTAGACAACCAAATGCTGCTGTATTTACCAGAGGGGTCTTCCAAGACAGAAATGATAAGTGGACAGAAACTGAAGAATCTGGATTCTGCCACCGACTAGCTAAATGTCCGTGAGCAAATCACTTTACCTACTACCCTCCATTGTCCTTATTTGGAAAATGAAGAAATTAGACTTGCTTTTGTCTGACATTCTTACTCACTTTAATACTCTAATTTTATTAATATATGTGAAAGCATTTTGACAAGTTAAGGGCAGATATATATAGATATATAGATATATAGATATAGATATAGATATAGATATAGATATAGACCCATCTATCACATACCTCCTTGCTGAGAAACCATGTCTCATGGTGAAATAACATCAGCACTCAATCTTAGGAAAATAATGCCCAAATTGGGCCATTTCCTCAAAGTAAAACATATTCTCATGCAATTCTCAGGTGCTTATGTCCCCTCTCAAAGGATGAGAACATATATTTCTTTTTCTTTACATAATTCTATTTTCTTAAGCAAAGAAAATACTATAAGGGGAACCCAGGTGTTCTCCCTATGCAATATATTTTCAGCACATCCCTGGTAACCATAAATTGCTTTGGAAAGGAACACTGAATTATGTCCTCTCAGGTAGCCGGAGTCACAGTGAAGTTATTCCACAGAGAACTGTGTTGGAAGCTTGGGAAAAATGAGCACATAAAGTTTAAAAAACAAGTAACTCTGAGATAAGAAAAAAGGATATACTTTTAGCAAAACATAGCCAGATGATTGGGTTTGGGAATCTTCAGGTAGTGTAGTTTCTTATATATTCCCAGTTCACACAGGAAATACACTAAGATTCATATTTATCTATATATCTCTATATATATTCATGTAGCTCTACTCCTCAATTTAAAACAACAATTTATTATTGTTTCTCATGGTTCTGTGTGTTGACTGGACTCAGTTGGGTGGTCCCCACTGTTGTCTTCCATGAGGAGATACCTGGGGTTGGAGTCATCAGAATGTCAGACATCCAAGATGGCTTGAGAACTGGCCACCTTGTCTCTGCTTTAATACTTTAATTCAGGATACTTTATTTCAGATTCATTTGGCATTTATAAACTTATAAATTTTTGTATGTCAATACTTTTACATGATTGATCTTCAGGACAGGACTGTTAAATGGATTAAGGATGAGAAAACAGAGATTCAAATATGATAATGTGCCCCAAAAACCATGGCTATGAGTATTAAAAAAAAAAAATCCCAG
The DNA here is from genome assembly GCF_028018385.1 of Neofelis nebulosa. Lineage (NCBI taxonomy): Eukaryota > Metazoa > Chordata > Mammalia > Carnivora > Felidae > Neofelis > Neofelis nebulosa. Next base: position 41,774,834 of record NC_080790.1, on the reverse strand, counting down.
GAAGTATCCTATTCCTCATCTACTGTTCTTTTCATTACAACATATTACTTCTTAAATTCTTGGAGACTATTCTTCTTAAATTCTTGGAGCCAAAAACCATGGCTATGAGTATTAAAAAAAAAAAAATCCCAGGAAGTGTCCTATTCCTCATCTACTGTTCTTTTCATTACAACATATTACTTCTTAAATTCTTGGAGACTATGGTCCATTACTGAAAACTTTGATAAAAATGCTTTCCCTTTTTGTACCAGAACTTGCTTCCCAATAATGTGAAACAACTGACCTTTATACAGCTCTTTATGATCTAGATTAAAATTAGATTAAATCTGTCTTCTACTTGAGAGTTCAAATACTTGAAAACTCAGTTACCTTCTAAGATACCATCTTTTCCCATTCTCAATCATCTGCATGTTTTTTTCCTCTCAATGGCCTTATAAATATTGGTCAATGTTTTTAAAGTATTTATTTTGTCCTGAAATCAAACATTAGGTTTTTCTATCAAAGGTATAGTATTATTATGTTACAGCAACAAATGTGTTCGTTCCCCATGACCCAGTACCTCCCTTCAAGGTGCTAATGGGGGCCAGATATAACCCTGCATGCATAGATAATTTTTTCTTTGGTACCACAGAGAAGAATCCTGAAATTATGAATCTGGAAGCTCCTATAGGAACTATCACTAAGCTACCACTCTCCCTCCAGAAAGACTGAGATAAATCTTTGCTCCCTACTGGTTTACAGTCTTTTTAATTATAAACAGATGGCCCCAGGGATTTTATCCCCTTTTAAAATATAAAAACAATACTCCCGGAGATAAATCTCTATCTATGGAAGTCTCTATTCAATCACTCTGTAACATCCAATGTTTGTTCTTTTATTTAGTGTTCTTTGCTTAGAAAGCCATAATTATGTAAAAATATTTTAAGTTCCATATTAGTGTGTCAAGAATTCAGTCTTCAGTACACTGATCATTTCATACTACAAAATCTGCCTACTGTTTTTCCTACACCAGATACTACATAGATGCTATTGAATTTTCAGTCTCTCCTTCAGCACAAAAGTATCCCTTTAGCTTCAGCTTTTCAATCTAAATTTGCAGTTGACATCTCCATGAAGATGTCTTTTGGGCACCTGAAACCCAATATGCTCTATAATAAACCATCTACCTTCCCTTCCTAAACCACTCATCCTCAACTTTAGATACTTATATATTGGAAATATAGAGTCAAGGAAGTAAAGAGACTGATAATCACCTTTGTCTTCTCCAATTTATGGTTATGTCCTTGTTTTTAACAAACGTCTACTGAATACCTACTGTGTGCAAGGCACTAAGAATCTAGCAGTAAACAAAGCAATCAAATTCCCTGCTCACAGGGAGCTTATATTCAAGTAGAGAGAGACAATAGGCAGAGAAACAAGTGATAAACTAGTATTACAGGTGGAAATAAGTGCTTTGAAGAAAAGTAAAGTGATCCAAGTATTTCTATTAACTACATCACCAGAAAGGGTTGTATTGGAAAACATCATCTTTGACTTCTAACACAGGCTTCGATGCCTGAAATTGAACAGCTGACTTGTACAGGAAAAAGACCATTTCAGCCTAACAGCATTCCTTAAAAATATGGTTCTTGCTCCAAATGTAAACAAGACCAAAATGCCTATGTTTTGAGGCAGCCAGAGATTGACGCTGCCCTCTTCCATCCCCTTCTACTGTACATCTCAAGAGGAGGGTGGTCCCCTGCATGCTTGAGTGTCAAGGTGACATAGGAAGCTGAAGGCACAGGGAAAGACAGTGAAAACAGGGCAGTTTGGGACTTACAGTTTTTCATTCAGTTCCTTTGGAGAAATAAGAATTACCACCTGCCTCATAACATGCAGAAAGAAATCCACCACATGCATGTCAGAGAAGCTGTCTTCTCATTTAAGCTAGATTTGACCACAGGTTTCCACTACATAAGAATTTGGCTGGGGCTATGCATAGTGTGACCCCTTTCCATGCTCACTCATCCTAATATGTAACAGAGAACTTATGGAACTCTCTGAGAATCAAGTGAAAACCATGAAAACAGTGAGATAGATAATAAACATGATAGAGAGACAAAGGAGAGAGATGAAGCCTATGGATGACTGGCAGTACTAGAGGGAAATCTGAGTAAATGGGACAGAAGCAATAATCCGTGGTAAAATGGAAACAGAAATTCTAGAAATGAAGAATGAGCTAAAACCACATTCAGTATCAGGTAAAATTCATGAAAGACACCAACATCGAAATTTACTCTTAAAATAGTTAGATTTCAAGCATGAAGAAAAAAGTGAACATATTTAGCTCCTTACACACATAGACCCTGAATATTAAAATTCTTCACCTGCGTTTTGATCCTAAGTATGTGCTGTTCATGTAGAGCCCCAGGAAGACCATTTCATCTTGAAGTGATCCAGGCAGGGGTATATATGCAGGATATTTGGAAATGGGAAAGCAGGAGACAGTTGACACAGTGTATTAATACAGCGTAAGAGGTAGGTTTAAGGGAGAAATTGCCTCCAGAGGAACATGGCATGAACCAAAGGTGGAAGGCTGAGAATCCTCAGTAATGGGTCTCTCCCCCGCCTCTTTTCCACACAACCAACAATCTCTCTGAAATAGAAAGAAAAGGGAAAACAAGATGGCTGGAGAAATAAAGGAGTGTACTAAGAAAATATTTGTAAAAAAACAAAGTGCAATTTTAACAGGAAAGTGTAGAGCTTTTTTCTAAATTTCTCTTCCTTTGTTGTTGACAGTTCTTTAGAAATTATAGAACTGCCACTGTTTTCCATTTCTCTACCATTGCTTTTCACAAACTAAATCCTAAACAGATCCCTCTAGATGATATGGCAGAAATGGATATTATCTGTAATACTACTTCTAGAATAATGAAATGTAATAATGATCACAATGAAGTCTTACCAAGATTTGGAAATAGAATTAGTGTCTCACATGGACAACAGTCTCACACTTTGTCATATTTCCTCAGCAAAAATAACATTTTTGTCCATGTACTTGCTTTTGTAGCCTTTTTCAAATCCTTCATGCTTGGATCTATTTTCTGGATTGATATTTTTTTTTTGTCCTAGAATATGAACGTCGATAGTTTCTGACATCTCCCTTAAAACACTGTTGCATCTTAGAGTCTAATCTCCTTTGCTGCCTCCTGAATTTGATTCTGCCCTGTGAGAACTGCACATGAGATAAGGGGAAGCTTTGGTCGAAAGTTCTCTCCATCCGTAACCCAAATACGTAATTTCCATAAACAGTATCAGTCTATGCACTTAATTGACATTAAGCAGAAGGAAAATTAACTTCATAATTTAAAAAAAAATTAGAACTGTTGAAAATATGTGGTCAAGACCTGAACTTTATTATAAAACTTATTCTTTTCTTCAAGAGCAATGTACCATGAGCTTTCTGCAACTGAGCCATCTGGGCTAGGGAAATTGGTAGAAGAGAATTTTTCCAGAGATGTACTCACCCATATGAAGTTGTGTCTTAACTGCAATGCAAGGAGAGAACAGCATGCAGATATAGCATTGCAAAAGCAATTTCTTTCAGAGAGATCAAAATGTTTCTGAGAGGCTACTATAACTTCCCAAGAATACAATTGCTTAGTCTTCAATGCAGAAGAACACACATACACAAAGCACAGAATAGAGGAAATGGGGAATGCAAAATAAACAAACATGTTAAGTAAGGATTAACAGGAAAGGCAGAGTTTCCAGAACAAAATCATAAGGAATATTTCCCCTTCCATTTTCTACTAGATCTGATTTCTCAAAGATTTCAGATGTGTCCTCTCGTTTGGAGAATTCGACTTTCTTATTTAGAATCAGTTTTATTATAGTGAACTTGTTAGAAGTCTGGAGTCAACAATCTCTGCTGTTTATCCACACTGTAGACGAAGTGGGAAACCTGTGCCTCCACCCCCTAACCCCCTCCCAAACACAATAATGAGATGCCCCAGCCCTCTCTTTGCTCAGGTAGAGTCAGAAGAGACCAGTGGAGAGACAAGACTTTCATAGTCACCGACAGTAATGAGACTACCACCAGTGCACTGTTGATAAAACCACACAGGGTGTTGGAACTCCCAGCCTGCCAACCAGTAATAAGACTCATGTGTCAATGAAGACTAAGGAACCTGGGTTCCTATAGCCACCTGATAATAATGAGGCAACACCCTTCCTTCTACTGAAATGGTGTCATAGATCTTCAGCTAAAAAGGTTTAAAAAGATCTAGAGTTATAATACAAAAAGTTACAGGTTTAGGGAAAAAAAAAAGTTTCATCATACTGAGAACCAGGAGGATTTCCAACAAAATGAAGAGACAATAGGTGCCAATATCAAGATGGCAGGGTTGTTAGGATTATAAGTGTGCTCACCACCAGGTAGCATGTTATAATGTAAGAAGTCTCAGACATACCAATTTATAAACACTGTTGTGGGAGGTCATTGAGAGCACAGACCACCAGCTGACCCTTAAGTGGGCCCAGGCAATCAGAGGCTCCTCACTCCCTCCCCTGTCCTTGGAAAGTACATTCTGCTTGGTTTCTCACTCTCAGAAGCTGCCCCAAGGACACAGTCTTGAGATGGTGATGTGGTATTAAGACCGTCTGGGGGTGACTAGACACAATGTAGGCCTCTATATAAAGCTTTAAGATTTGGCCTGTGAGTGCACAGATCTACTTGTCTTGGGGCTAAAACAATCCTCATAATTCCCTTGATTTTTAAACCTGCCACCTACCTATCTGGAGCAGGCTGCCTCTTTCTTTGTCTCTCCCTGCCTTCTGCATAGAAGAGCCAGTTTCAGATTATATCCAGCAAACTGCCAGGCGGTTTCCAAACCAAGAAACACATACAAACAAGCAAGTACAGAAGGAATCATATGACGTCCTCATTCCCTATTCTTGTAGACAATGCCAAGCACCTTGCATAAAAGTTTCATTCCAAGGTAAATGTGACAATACTTTGACAGCAGGGCCAGCTAACCTTGCAGTCAGAGCAGATGCAAGAATCTAATGTTAAGTCGGGGGAACAAGACCCAGTGAGTCCTAGATTCATCTCGGAGTGCCACCCAAAAAGCTACCGGGCTCCCCAAATTCCATCAAGAGCAGAGGTACCCATACAATATTTCTAACAAACCACATGTTTGGTAATTACTCATTTCACCAATGCAAAAATTATTTCTAACATCTCATATGCTAATTAACAAATTGCCTAGTGCAGTGATACTCAAATTAAATGCTTACAGAATCCACTGGGAGTTGTGTTAAAATGCAGACTGATCCATTATATCAGGGTTGAGGGCCTGAGATTCTACATTCTAACAAGTGTATAGGTAATGCCTGTTACTGGTCTCTGAACTACACTGATTAGGAGGAGGCTAGTGCAGATTTGGATGGTGATACTGAAGTGACAGTTTGCGCCTCCTTTAAAATGGTCACGAACCACCATTAGAATGTGGATTTGAGTAAGATATATCAAGTGTTAAACAATTACTTTGGTGCCAAGTTGATTCTCTCACCCAAGTATGTATTACACAACTTACACTGATGTACTTTAAAGTACAGACAATCTAATAGCCCATTCAAATACAAAGGGCACAAACAAAATGCCTATTTGAGAGAGAGACAGAGAGAAAGACAGAGACAGAATAGAGTAATGCCACTACTCAGTATAAACTTTTGTGTAAGCAGTGTCCTTCTGGCTCCACTTTCTCATGGCAACCTGAGAATTTCTAATACAGAGCACAGTAATTATTCATGTGTCTCCTAGCTCAGTTCCCTCAAACATGTCACATATAAGCATTAGCTGTATTTTTCCCCAATGGGGAAAGATAGGCCCACTGGATGACATTTTATAATGAGTTTTATTTATTAATAGGTTTGCACCTAAAAGCAATGTTCCTACTCACTGCAATTGGAACCATGTATGAATTGATGTTGTTAGCATCCATCAACATTAAATACAATAGGCTCCCTTGATATCACTATGTATTGTTTATACCACTGCCATCTAATCAAATTAGATGAGTTCTTATCCCAGCCAACTGAAAATTAATATGTACCCTTGTACAGTATAATCTCATAAAATATTATTGCTTTGGTTAGTAACAAAACATATTAAGATATATTTTATGCCATTAGGTGTATAAAGATATATCCACACGTATTGGTTGATAGTTATGTTGTGCAGTGATATTATCCTGAATCCAGCTCAAAGTCTCTATTGTACTAATGGCCTCATTAGTAATTTCCAATGTAATTCAAGGCTTTGGCTCTGATTCCAAATAATTAGAAGTTTGCATTTGGAATTTTTGGTTACTTCATTCTGGTCGCTGCTTTAACCAGGTCACTTATGATTGAGACAAGTACTTAGATTAAATTCTAAATTAAAGAAAAAATTAAACTCATGTTAGGAAAACTCATATTTGCCAAGCACTTATACTAAAAACTGTGATATAAAGATTAATAAGACAAGGACATGAACTCTTAAGAATACATAATAATTTGTTAAGAATCAACAAATAATAGTTGATCATTGTAATGGGATGACATATGTGTTGTTATGAGGTAGTACCAAGTGATGTGTAAAGAATAATGAAAGGTAAGGTATAAACAGCTGTCTGCATAAATCAGGAAAAACTTCAGAGATAGTTCTATTTGCTGAGCTTTGACAGAAGAGCAAGGGGAACATAGAAAGTTGAGGGGAAGAGGAACATTCTTACAGAAGGAAAACCCATAAAGAAAGGTCCAAATTACAAATGGCACTGTGTATTCAAAAGTTGTCAAGATTTGCTGAGTGACAGGAACTGAAGCTGGAAAGTCAAACGCTGCCATAACAAAAGGAGCCTAGTGCTCCATGTTAAGGCATCTGGACTTCATTCAGAAGGCAGCATTTATCCAAAGAAAGTTTTCAAGAAAGAAGGTGATAGGAAATGTGATTTTCTTTGAGGAAGGGAAGTCTGTGGTAATATGGAGACTTACTTAGAGGGAAGAATAGATGAAGATAAGGAGATCAAGGGCAAGGCAAATGCGATGGCTTGAGCAAGACATATGAGGCCAAATCTGTTCAGTGACAATGGACACAGATTCTAGATTCCAGACAATAGTCTTGACAGGTGTGTGAGCTCTTAGATATGGGGCTGAGGGACAGCCACCCTTGAACCTGTTTAAGATACCACCCCTTGAATTTATACAATATAAGACAGAATTCTGAATGTGCCCTAATGTTTGACTTAAAGTCTAATATTTCAACCTCATCCTTTCTTTAATTCTCCTCTCTGAATAAATTGGGTTCCTAGAAGATATTGGGTTGGCAAGAAAATTAACTTGACAGATGAATCATACTAAAAGAGTGACTATTACAGTTCACTTTGTGTAACTGTCATATAAGATACTTGAATTGTCCTCAGACTCAATTTGAGCATGTGCCTCTGTATCCTGAAAGAAAAGTTCAGAAGAAGAAATGCAGCTATTGTTAACCCTAAAGTTGTGTTTGGCTGCATGTAATAATACAACTGTGAATAAACCAAAGGATTATGTAAATACACACACACACACACACACACACACACACACACACACACACAAAACAGTGCTGCAGTGTTACACAATTCCAGAGAATCTCATATATATTGCAGCCTTTAGAATTGTGGTCCATTGTGCCCCACATGCAGAGGCTACACTGTAGGTAGAGTCCCCCAGGGAGGTCATGCATTGTATTGGTGCTGAGAGAACCTGGTAGTCAGGGCTGATGGGTTGTCAGGGCTGATATCGCTGCTTGAGTTCCATTTTCCTGCTCTGCCATCTCTTGCATGACCTTGCCTCATGATTGCAAGGTGACTGCTGCAACTCCAGAGATTGTGTCCATATTCTGGGCAAAAGGGAAATAGAGAGTCTTCTCTAAAGTCTCTGAGACAACCAGATCAGGAACATTTGCTTGTATCTCGTGACTAGAACTGAGTTGTATTGCATTGTTAGTAAAGAACAAGGGAGTAAGGATATTAGATAGGCGGCAGAAGACAGTGTCCGTTATACCCAGTAATCTGAGTTCAGACACTGTCTGAAGAAACTAAGGATGAGGAGGGGCTGAAGAACATGGTCCCCACTCACAATTTCCCTGATTTATAATTTATTATTGTACATATTTTACATATTTATTTTATTGTCTCTCTTTCCTACTTGAAAACAAGTTTGATGTAGGCAGGAATTTTTCTCTTTGGTTATATCCTGCATTTCCCAATTATTGGAAACTGTAAGTAAATGAATATTCATTCCATCCAAGGAATCAATGGAGCTGAGCCCTCCCTTACAACATGGTGGAAAGGGCACAAGGGAAGAACTTAATACGTGCTACTGAGATATCCCTGCTTACTTTCTTGTGAAACTCTTTGCAACTTTAAAAAGAAACTTTCAAAAACCTGACCAATAAATTAGTTGCACGGTCTCACAGTTATCATTAAAGAGCTCTATAGTTAAAAAAAAATCAGAAGGTAGAACTAAAAATAATATAACTTTTCCTATGACCAAGGGAGCTTGGATCAATTCCTTAAGGCAGAAGGGCTCCAGCAAAAGCTGCAGGGCTAGAAATTGCCACTAGGCAGAGCAGCTGAGAGATCCTACTTTTCCAAAGATGCCATTAGAAAAAACAGATGCCCTCCAGCAAGAAAGACATCTTAATTTGGAGATTTCTGGGGTTCTCTGCCATCCCAAGTGATTACTTTCACAGGAGGAGAACTTTGGCTCTGATTCTCTACTTGCATGAATGAGGAGACTCTAGGAATTGATATCCATTATGTACTTTACTGAAAAGAGACAATGTCACTTTTCCCCTGGCAAAAGTAGTCTGTGGGTCAGTGAGGCCAGGGAGGGGAGCCCTCAGGGTAGGAAAAAGTTAGAAATACAGGATGAGAATTCCTTGAATCGAAAGATGCAAAATAGAAACTTGACAGTCTCATAGCACAGAAAGTCCAGACTGGGAATTGTAGGAAAAGTAAACAACCAGTGTGTTAAAGTGTTTACATACAGAGTCTGAGATCTGGCATCCTAAAGACCTACCAGGTGAGAATGTTGGAAATCAAAATCTTCAGTAATTTGAAGGAATGATCTATTAATTACGTCTCATAATGAGAGAGTAAGTGCCTTGATTTTGGTCTGAGACTTGCCTTGAATTAAACTAACCAACTGCAGAGACATGGGTTACAAGGGTAAAACAATAAAAATCAAAATACTTACCTTCTGGGGCGCCAGGGTGGCTCAGTTGGTTAAGCCTCTGTCTTAAGCTCAGGTCATAATCTCGCGGTTCATGAGTTTGAGACCCGCATTGGGCTCTGTGCTGACAGTTCAGAGCCTGTGCTGACAGTTCAGAGCCTGGAGCCTGCCTCAGATTCTGTGTCTCCCTCTCTCTCTGCCCCTTCCCTGCTTGCTCTCTCTCTCTTTCTCAGTCTTGAAAATAAATAAACATTAAAAATTTTTTAAAAATGCCTACGTGCTTATCATAGATGACTCAACTGAAAATGTTATACAGTTACTCTGGGATTTCACCCCATGTTGATATTTTAGGAATTAAGAAGAATGTAGGGGCACCCGGGTGGCTCAGTTGGTTTCAGCTCAGGTCAAGATCTCACAGTTCCCGGGTTCGAGCTCCACATCAGGCTTGCTGCTGTCAGTGCAGAGCCTGCTTTGGATCCTCTGTCCTCCTCTCTCTGCCCATGCCCAGCTTGCACTCTCTCTCTCTAAAAAAATAAATAAACATTAAAAGAAACAGAATGTATGGGAATAAACTCTATGCTTGTTAATTCCACTTAAAATGTGTAATTTTGTTGATCTAATATTTATCAGATAATATTTTATCAAATCAAGATCTGCCCCTAAAATGCACTTAACTTTTTTTTCAATAAGATGCATGTTTTCTGCTTCTAGGTTCTCAAAAGTTGAAAATGAAAAGCAAAATTTTGTGAATACAAAAATAAAGACATCAACATTGTAGATATAAAAATGTGTTTATAATGTAGCTATAAAATTAAAGAGATGGCATTTTGCCATCTGAAGAATCCTAGGCTCAGAGAAAACCACATTCAAATCCCTGAGATACCATTTCCTCACTGTGTGACCTTGTGATGCACTATGTATTCCTGAAATCCAGTTTCCCAATATTTGAAATGAAGGTCTGAATATCTTTTTCCAAGTATTAAGTGATTTAGTGGGAACACGAGGCAAATATGCTTAGCACACTGCCAGGCAAACAGCCGTTTCTTGATAATTGTTTGTCAAATATGAAACCAAGTAAGTATAAAAAAAAGTTGAGGCAAGAGAGTAAAACACAGCCTTCCTGACCAGCTTTTTCTATTTTAGAATAAGAAACCTATGTAGGAGATTTGATGGGCTATGAAAAACCTCCCACCTGGAATTATTTCCCCTCCTGGTTTCCAAGTAGAAGCTAAGAAATCTCTCCAGGGTGCAATTACTGGTGAATAAGCCTCAATCCCAATATAGCAAAAGTACAGAATGACCTCTTTCTAGGGATTCATTTTTAAAAAAGAGATTTGGTGGTAGATAAGGGGTTTGCTTTTTGATATTTGACCTCTCCTATTATCCTCAGCTCAATTTATTATGCAGCCATCATAGGCCCCACGATGCTTATCTTTGGGACCTGTGACAGCCTTGGATAAATTCCAGTATAAATCATGCAAAATGGCTTCTCTGAGTTGCTGTGGATTTAGACCCCCTAAAGAGTTACATGTCCATCTTATTGATCCATGTGAAAATATTTTAAACAATCACACATGAAAATGATTCTTCCAAATTCCTCATTGGCTAAGTTGAATATTCACACAGTGAGTGCAAAGAGCAAAAGGTAAGCCTCATACGTATTGGGAACAAGTTTTTTTTCCAGTAAACTCAGTCAAGGAGGAAACATTTCTGGGTTCACTGAGGAGTGGCCCACTACTAACCAGGTCTAGCACTCTAGATATGACAACCTTGCTTCATTGGCCTCTACTACCGTCTCTTACCCATGCCACATCCTGATGAATTCAACCCAGAGAATCTTGATTCCAGCCCTTGAGCGAAAGATTCTGCCATGTCACTGCCAAGTTTTGCTTATGCCCCTACCTCTAAAGTGATTGACATCTGCTCATAAGATAAGGCATCAGTTGTGAAAATCAGGATAAACACAATGCTGGCCATTACCTGATTCATACTAGACAAATGTAGAGATAAAAATTAATACAACCACACTTCAGCAACCCCTGAAGAAGAAAAAGGAGATCTATTAGGATTGGTGAAGGTAAATTAAATAACACTTTGAGTTTTAGGTAGGCACATCAGCCTCTTTTATGAAGTTTCATTGGTAGGAACCAATGGAGGCCGTACGTTGTATATTATTTAACACTTTGACTTTCATCTGAATAAAAGGAGTGATAGTTGGGCAAGCAGCAGACTCCAAGAATATCGATTGACGTGTGACAAAATGACATGAAAGAAGCAGCATTTGGTATTCCAATTTGCAGTCATGAATAGGGCAGTGGATTGGATGCCTAGGTCATTCAACCTCAGACTGAATCCAGGCATGCTTTGGGAACAACTCTATGACTTTGGAACTGCCATCCATTATCACATGGCTATGCCAGAAGGACACATGTTCTGAAATTGTGGTCAAGGAAGGAAAGATAGGTTTAAGTCATCCAGTTCTGTCTCATTCTCTCACTCTCCTGGGACCAAGGGAAGGGAAATACTAGAAAGAAGAACTTTAAAGGAAGTGGCAGTCCCCATGTATCCATCACAGCAGGTCCTACTCTTCTGTTTGAAGGGAGGAGGTAAAATAATTTGCCCAAACGAGGTCCAACCTATCTGCTAGTCTCCTAAGACCACCAATTAAACAAAATAATCTCCATACTTTTTTTTAATTTAAGTTTATTTATTTATTTTGACAGAGAAAGAGAGAGTGCGGATGGGGCAGAGAGAGGGAGAGAGAGAATCCCAGGCAGGCTCCACACTGTCAGTGCAGAGCCCGGTGCAGGGCTCAAACTCAAAAACCACGAGATCGTGACCTGAGCCAAAGTCAGATGCTTAACTGACTGAGCCATCCACATACCCCTCTCCATACCTTTTTTAAGGTTATTGACATTTCCTTTAAAAGGTTCTCACAGAAAAAAGCTAGATTCCCAAAGTCCCCCAGAAATATTCAAGGGATGTTGTCCCTACAGATGTTGACCTAATTCAACTCCAAGGATCCTACAAAAACTGGACCTGGGTTGGGATGACTTACATGTGGTGCATTTCCATGATTCCCCTTCCTGTACCCACAACCAGCATTGCTACTCAGTATGTCATACCTGCTCTCCAAGCCCTTCTCAAAAGAGTACTTCATTTTCTCCCTTTCCTCAGATCCCAGAACAAAATAAAGATCTAAGCGAGCAATTAACTCAGCATATCATTGTCTGAGCTGTGGCTCTCCAGGCTACTTTGGGAGTTCCCCTGACTCTTTTTAAGAACTGTGGTGATAAGGGGTGCCTGGGTGGCTCAGTCGGCTCAGCATCCGACTCTTGATTTCGGCCCAGGTCATGATCTCACGGTGCCTGAGTTCCAGCCCCGATAGTTCCTGAGATCTGCACTGACAGCAGGGAGCCTGCTTGGGATTCTCTCTCTACCCCTGCCCTGCTTGCGCACGCGTGCTCTCTCTCTCTTGCTCTCTTTATCTCTCTCTCAAAAATAAATAAATAAATGAACATGTTTTTTAAAGTCAAACTTACTTAAAAAAAAAAAAAAGAAAGAAAACTGTGGCAATAAGAATTAATGTAATTTCTAAATGGAGCCTCACAAATTTTCCAAAAGTGTTCTACATACTAATCAGTATCAATTTCATATGTACCAAGCAGAGTTTGATCACAGTGGATCACAGAGCCATCTCAGTCAGGCTATCCCTTCTGTTGAGGGTCACAGAAGAGGGAGTAGCGGAGGTGGAGGTCCTGCACTTCATGTTTGTTGGGTAAGATGTGCTGAGAAACCAGGTGGAGGGAAAAGATACTTACCAACAGGGAAGGGCCAGGGAACTCTCTCTCACGAGCTCCGACAACTCACTCTTCCTCACTTCTCATATCCAACTCAGTAGGACTTTTGTCCCTGTTTCTCAGATGGCTCTCAAGCTCACCTCCCCCATCTTACCCATGGCCTAATGACCCTCTACGAGGCTGTTTTAACTCTTGTTCAGTTGCTCCTAGCTGCAATTTATATCAGAGTCTACTGCTCAGTCAATCCTCCTGAAGCTTGCTCAAGACCCCTAACATACACCGCCTTTCAATCTTTATGCAAACTCTTTAACCAGGCATATGAGATCTTCTAAATTCTGGCCTTACCCTCTCATCTCTATGTTCTGCTCCTGTTCGAGTTCTTGTGCAGAGTTATGTGCTACTGCCCTTGTACACACTGTGCCCTTGAGATTCTCCCTGTGTTAGTCCCTTTCCTGGAACTGCTGCCTTCTTTCTTCCCTTCTAATGCCCAAATAGAATGCTTGGATCCAGAGCAAATTCTGCCTCAACAGTAAAGCATTCCCTGATCGTGTGTCCTGGGACCTGCTCACTCTCCCCACTGTGCTCTCTTAGTAAATAGACTGCATTTCCATCTAGTTGCAATCACAGTGTCCTTTATTTTATTGTTCACTAGATTGGAAGCTCAGAGAATGTAAAATTGTTATCTGGTATAACTTAGGGTCTGTCATTGCAGGCATAAGAGCCTGGCACAGATTACAAATACAATAAATATTGAATGATTCCACCTGCTGCTCTGGCTTGCACATTTTACCACCTGGGTGTTTATTTACAGAGGCCTTATGTTGTGATGGTTAAGAGTTCAGCCTTTGGGAGCCAAACTATCTGGATTTGAATCTTGGCTCTGACCCCTAATATCCGTATTATCTTGGGCAAATTACTGCATGGGGATAATAATATGGACCTCACATGGTCAACACAAGAATCAAATGAGTTGATATGAGTAAAGCATTTAGAACAGTGCCTGGTATACAGAAAACATCCAATAAAGGTTAGCAAGTTCATTTAGCTAAACTCTCCCTCATGCCTGTGATCACTGAAGAAAAAGAACAGGGTGGTAAGTAGCACTGAGCTTTTGTTCAGAATGAGCCAGGGAGAGAAAGGGTCTGGAGCAGAAAAAGCCTGGCAGATTCTGCAGTCCAGGAAGAGAGTGGGTCCAGGATGAGGAAGTTCACTGAGACAGGAGCAGGCAGGTCCAGAGTCCCAGATGGGCAGAAAGGTCAGAGTCTGTGACAGCAGCACCGTGAACAGCATATAAAATGCCTGGTCCCAGGGCAGATGTGGCTTGCTGTCTGCTCCACGTTCGCTTTCCCTTTCAGGAATAGGCAGTCCCGGATACCCAAGCAATAACAGAAGAAACCAAAGGCCTCATGTGGGCCCAGCACCATGGAGGGAAAAACAGATCTATCTCATCTCATGCTGACATAACCAGAGTATATGTAGCTGACGCATCCCCTGGGCTAATACCCTTTATATCTCAATTTTCTACATCATGCCGTGCCTTTTTTTTTTTTTACAACCTTCACAGTTATAGGTCACCAGTCTAGGCAACGTAGGAGCTGTGAGGAATGCAGTGCAAAGTGGCAACTCTTGAACTCTTCCTTCAGTACCTAACTCATTTTCTCCTCATAAAACATTCAAAGCATTTAAAATTATTACTTTATTCCTGAGTCATAATGTTGTTGACGCTTATAAAAATCATTTCAGTGTTAATTCCCCTGGCTCAACTCTCTCAAATTCTGCCTTAGAAGTTGTATATAATTTAACCAGAAACAAGCTTTTTTTTTTTTATGCTCAAAACCAACTGGAGTAATCAGAACATAGATGAAGAGGGGAAAATAACTGCTAAATGAATACAGAGTTTCAGTTGGAGTTGGGAGTTAGAAATTAGGTCAGTCAACTAGTCAGCCTGGTTTACTGACTTCTTTGTTATAAAATGACCACTTGACCTTGCTCTTTGCCTCCCCCCCCCCCCCAGGCATTCGCACCAACCCCCCACAGGCTGACAGGTACCAGTTGCAGCCAAACAGAACTGTCAGGCTTTTTTTCTTTTTTAATTCTTTCTTTGTGGCCAGCACATAGACTCCAGTGTTGATAATCAGTTCTGGTGGGGGAGATGGCTAAGAGGAGTGGAGTGCTTGGAACATCCCCCAAATATGCGTTCCACATTTGCACCTCATGAGTGGAAAGCTGGCCTTGAGAGATACTGCCTGAGCAATGGAAGAAATAGAACATGCCAGAATGATTCTAAATCCAGCTCCCGCATTCCAATTTATTTCTGTGGGCAGACATTAGCATTCATAGTTGAAAGTGAGATGTAACTAGACAAAAGAGACAAATAGGAGTGTGTGCAGAGCATAGTCACAGAATGTGACTCTGTAGAAGGATCAAGCACTCTGCGTTAGTACAAATGTTGCCATTTTTTAAGTGGAAAAAATATAATCTGCTGCCCAAAAAAACTGCTGGGCAAGGGGGGCAACGGGACTCTCCCATTTGACATTGAAACTGTGACTGCAGGAACCATCAGTAAATAATAAAGGCAGAAACTTCAAAGAACTATTAGTTTGAATAACAGAGAAGTGAATGTTGATTGGTTACTTGATTAATTGTGGGGTTTTCTTTGGATGTTTGTTTTTCTATCTTGGATGGAAAGTGTTCGCATTTTAGATTTTTGGATGACTGGCTCTGGTTTGAGGGGTTTCAACACAGCTGTTCTGAGCCTAGTTTAGTTGCAATTGGTAAAAAAAGGTTGGATCATCTCTCAGGCAATTGGAAATAGAAAATGTTTACTGGATTCACTTTAGAATATTTTAGCAATAAAATACTTGAACACTGTGGGCAAAACCATAATGCAGTCAATTTTATTTTTAGCATAATGTTAATTACAATATCACATTATAATAAAAATCAAATTGCCATAAAAGTACGAGTACAGAAAGGTCTATACCCTTCCATTGTACTTCTTCTTAAAGTTGCGTATTAGAACTGAAAAACTTAATATAACATTATTTGATTAAATCTCCATCTAAGTCTAGATAAAACAGAATAAAACAATAGGAATATACCTAAAGAAATCAGAGTTCTGTAATATACCTTCACCTTGTACTCTCCAGATGAGTATTTGCATATACTCCCCATATCCAGATATTTTGTAAGGAATCTTGACTTGTATCTCATGTTCAATAATCTTAAATCCCAAAACCATTACAACTTTTGCATTCTTAGATTCTTTGACCAAATGTCAAAGCATTTTCCGTCACTGTTTCTTGTAATTTGATTCAAGATAGTCTAAAGGACTTTTATAGGATAAAACTATTTATAGAAATACTATGCACAGCAGTGTTAGCCATTTCACATGTATGTAATATGCACCTGTGCATATCCAGCGTCAGTGACACACGTGTACAATTTGCAGGATATCAGTTGCAGCCCATTTTAACGTCACTTTGACAAAGTATTTTAGCTGTCCAAACAAGGGTAAATATTTGATATATTTTTTGAAAATTTAAATTTCTGTAAAGTATTTGAAGGATGTATTTTATAAATATAATGGTCTTCACTTGCTGTATAAGCCTACATTTTTCTTTGCAATGTGATTTTATTTTTCATTTTAGTAAGTACAAAAATGTTTCTAAAGGCAAGTTTGATTTTCTGTAAGATAATTTATTTGGGAATTCAGATTCTCTGTTAAATAATCATGACCTTTCCCCTTGCCTTTTATTTTCCCCAGTATGTTCCAGAATTTTATTTTTATTTATTTTTTATTTTTTTAATTTTAATTTTATTTTTTTAATTTACATCCAAATTAGTTAGCATATAATGTAACAATGATTTCAGGAATACATTCCTTAATGCCCCTTACCCATTTAGCCCATCCCCTCTCCCACAACCCCACCAGTAACCCTCTGTTTGTTCTCCATATTTAAGAGTCTCTTGTTTTGTGCCCCTCCCTATTTTTATACTATTTTTGCTTCCCTTTCCTTGTGTTCATCTGTTCTGTGTCTTAAAGTCCTCATATGAGTGAAGTCATATGATATTTGTCTTTCTCTGAGTAATTTCGCTTAGCATAATAGCCTCTAGTTCCATCCACGTAGTTGCAAATGGCGAAATTTCATTCTTTTTGATTGCCGAGTAATACTCCCATTGTATATATGTACCACATCTTCTTTATCCATTCATCCATCGATGGACATTTGGGCTCTTTCCATACTTTGGCAATTGTTGATAGTCTGCTATAAACATTGGGATGCATATGCCCCTTCAAAACAGTATACCTGTATCCCTTGGATAAATACCTAGTAGTGCAATTGCTGGGTAGTAGGGTAGTTCTATTTTTAATTTTTTGAGGAACCTCCATACAGTTTTCCAGAGTGGCTGCACCAGTTTGCATCCCCACCAGCAGTGCAAAAGAGATCCTCTTTCTCTGCATCCTCACCAACATCTGTTGTTGCCTAAGTTGTTAATGTTAGTCATCCTGACAGGCGTGAGGTAGTATCTTATTGTGGTTTTGATTTGTATTTCCCTGATGATGAGTGATGTTGACCATTTTTTCATGTGTCGGTTTGCCATCTGAATGTCTTCTTTGGGGAAGTGTCTATTCATGTCTTTTGCCCATTTCTTCACTGGATTATTTGTTTTTCTGGGTGTTGAGTTTGATAAGCTCTTTATAGATTTTGGATACTAACCCTTAATCTGATATGTCATTTACAAATATCTTCTCCCATTCCATTGGTTGCCTTTTACTTTTGCTGATTGTTTCCTTCGTTGTGCAGAAGCTTTCTATTTTGATGAGGTCCCAATAGTACAGTTTGTTTCCCTTGACTCTGGAGACATGTTGAGTAAGAAGTTGCTGAGGCCAAGATCAAAGAGGTTTTTGCCTGCTTTCTCCTCAAGGATTTTGATGGCTTCCTTTCTCACATTTAGGTCTTTCATCCATTGTGAGTTTACTTTTGTGTATGGTGTAAGACAGCTGTCCAGGTTCATTTTTCTGCATGTTGCTGTCCAGTTTTCTCAGCACCATTTGCTGAAGAGGCTGTCTTTATTCCATTCGATATTCTTTCCTGCTTTGTCAAAGATTATTTGACCATACAACTGTGGGTCCATTTCTGGGTTCTCTATTCTGTTTCATTGATTTGAATGTCTGTTTTTGTGCCAGTACCATACTGTCTTGATGATTATAGCTTTGTAATACAGCTTGAAGTCTGGGATTGTGATACCTCCTGCTTTGGTTTTCTTTTTCAAGATTGCTTTGGCTATTTGGGGTCTTTTCTGGTTCCATACAAATTTTAGGATTATTTGTTCTAACTCTGTGAAGAATGCTGGTGTTATTTTGATAGGGATTGCATTGAATATGTAGATAGCTTTGGGTAGTATTGACATTTTAACAATATTTGTTCTTCTTATCCAGGAGCATGGAATCTTTTTCCATTTTTTTTGTGTCTTCTTCAATTTCTTTCATCAGCTTTCTATAGTTTTCAGTGTATAGACTTTTGCCCTCTTTGGTTAGATTTATTCCTAGGTATTTTATGGTTTTTGGTGCAGTTGTAAATGGGATCGATTCCTTGATTTCTCTTTCTGTTGCTTCATTGTTGGTGTATAGGAATGCAACTGATTTCTGTGCATTGATTTTATATCCTGAAACTTTGCTGAATTCATGAATCAGTTCTAGCAGTTCTTTGGTGGAATCTTTTGGGTTTTACATATAGAGTATCATGTCATCTGTGAAGAGTGAAAGTTTGACTTCCTCCTGACCAATTTGGATGCCTTTTATTTCTTTGTGTTGTCTGATTGCAGAGGCTAAGACTTCAATACTATGTTGAATAACAGTGGTGAGAGTGGACATCCCTGTCTTCTTCCTGACCTTAGGGGGAAAGCTCTCAGTTTTTCCCCATTGAGGATGATATTAGCATTGGGTCTTTCATATATGGCTTTTATGATCTTGAGGTATGATCCTTATATCCCACTTTCTTGAGGGTTTTTATCAAGAAAGGATGTTGTATTTTGTCAAATGCTTCCTCTGCATCTATTGAGAGGATCATATGGTTCTTGTCCTTTCTTTTATTAATGTGATGGAATCACATTGATTGTTTCGCAGATATTGAACCAGCCCTGCATGCCAGGTATAAATTCCACTTGGTCGTGGTGAATAATTTTTTTAATGTATTGTTGGATCTGGTTGGCTAATATCTTGTTGAGGATTTTGCATCCATGTTCAACAAGGAAATTGGTCTATAGTTTTCCTTTTTAGTGGGGTCTCTGTCTGGTTTTGGAATCAAGGTAATTCTGGCTTCATAGAGTTTGGAAGTTTTCCTTCCATTTCTATTTTTTGGAACAGCTTCAAGGGAATAGGTGTTAACTCTTCCTTAAATGTTTGGTAGAATTCCCCTGGAAAGCCATCTGGCTCTGGACTCTTGTTTTTTGGCAGATTTTTGATTACTAATTTTATTTCTTTACTGGTTTTGGGTCTGTTCAAATTTTCTATTTCTTTCTGTTTCAGTTTTGGTAGTGTATATGTTTCTAGGAATTTGTCCATTTCTTCCAGATTGCCCATTTTATTGACATATAATTGTTCATAATATTGTCTTATTATTGTTTTTATTTCTGCTGTGTTGGTTGTGATCTCTCCTCTTTTTTTCTTGATTTTATTTATTTGGG
Source organism: Neofelis nebulosa (assembly GCF_028018385.1). Lineage (NCBI taxonomy): Eukaryota > Metazoa > Chordata > Mammalia > Carnivora > Felidae > Neofelis > Neofelis nebulosa. Next base: position 41,755,104 of record NC_080790.1, on the reverse strand, counting down.
TCCTTTCCTTTTTCTTTTTAATCAAACTGTCTAGTGGTTTATCAATTTTGTTAATTATTTCAAAGAACCAGCTTCTGGTTTCATTGATCTGTTCTACTGGTTTGTTTTGTTTTGTTGTTGTTTTTTTTGTTTTTGGTTTCGATAGCATTAATTTCTGTTCTAATCTTTATTCTTTCCTGTCTTCTGTTGGTTTGGGGTTTATTTGCTATTCTTTTTCCAGTTATTTAAGGTGTAAGGTTAGGTTGTGTATCTGAGACCTTCCTTCCTTCTTTAGGAAGGCCTGGATTGCTGTATAACTTTCCTCTTATGACACCTTTGCTGCATCACAAAGGTTTTTGGGTTGTGGTATTATCATTTTTATTGGCTTCTGTGTACTTTTTAATTTCCTCTTTTTTTAAAAAAAAAATTTTTTTTCAACGTTTTTTATTTTTGGGACAGAGAGAGACAGAGCATGAACGGGGGAGGGGCAGAGAGAGAGAGGGAGACACAGAATCAGAAGCAGGCTCCAGGCTCTGAGCCATCGGCCCAGAGCCTGACACGGGGCTCGAACTCACGGACCGCGAGATCGTGACCTGGCTGAAGTCGGACGCTTAACCGACTGCGCCACCCAGGCGCCCCTTTAATTTCCTCTTTAACATGTAGGTTAGCCCATTCATTCTTTGGTACGATATTCTTTAGCTCCAAGTATTTGTTACCATTCCAATTTTTTTTCTTTTGGTTGATTTCGAGTTCCATAGTGTTGTGGTCTGAAAATATACATGATATGATCTCAATCTTTTTGTACTTGTTGAGGGCTGATTTGTGTCCCAGTATGTGGTCTATTCTGGAGAACATTCCATGTGCACTGGAGAAGAATGTATATTCTGCTGCTTTAGGATGAAATGTTCTGAATATATCTGTTAAGTACATCTGGTCATTCAAATGTCATTTGAAGCACTGTTTCTTGTTAATTTTCTGATTAGATGATCTGTCCATTGTTGTAAGTGGGGTGTTGAAGTCCTCTACTATTATGGTATTATTATCAATGAATTTCTTTATGTTTGTGATTAATTGATTTATATATTTGAGTGTTCCACGTTTGGACCATAAATTTTTACAATTGTTAGGCCCTCTTGGTGGATAGACCCCTTAATTATGATATAATGCCTTTCTTCATCTCTTGATACAGTCTTTATCTTAAAACCTAGATTATCTGATATAAGTATGGCTACTCTGGGTTTCTTTTGTTGACCACTAGCATGATAGATGGTTCTCCATCCCCTTACTTTGAATCTGAAGGTGTCTAGTTCTAAAGTGGGTCTCTTGTAAACAGCATGTAGATGGGACTTGTTTTCTTATCCATTCTGTTACCCTATGTCTTTTGATTGGAGCATTTAGTCTATTGACGTTTAGAGTGAGTACTGAAAGACACGAATTTATTGCCATTATGTTGCTTGTAGAGTTGAAGTTTCTGGTGGTGTTCTCTGGTTCTTTCTAGTCTTTGTTTCTTTCGGTATGTATGTATGTATGTATGTATTTATTTATTTTCATCTTTTCTCCCCTCAGAGAATCCCTCTTAAGATTTCTTGCAGGGCTGGTTTAGTGGTCACAAACTACTTTAATTTTTGTTTTTCTGGCAAACTTTTAATCTCTCCTTCTATTTTGAATGACAGCCTTGCTGGATAAAGAATTCTTGGCTGCGCATTTTTCTGATTCAGCACATAGAATATATTCTGCCACTCCTTTCTTGCCTGCCAAGTTTCTGTGGATAGATCTGCTGCAAACTTGATCTGTCTTCCCTTATAGGTTAAAGACTTTTTTTTCCTTGTTGCTTTCATGATTCTTTCCTTGCCTGAGTTATTTTGTGAATTTGACTATGATATACCTTGTTGATGGTCAGTTTTTGTTGAATCTACTGGGAGTGCTCTGTGCTTCCTGGATTTAGATGTCTGTGTCTTTCCCCAGGTTAGAAAAGTTTTCCACTATGATTTGCTCACATAACCCTTCTACCCCTTTTTCTCTCTCTTCATCTTCTGGGACCCCTATGATTCTGATCTTGTTCCTTTTTAATGAGTCACTGATTTCTCCTATTCTTAAATCGTGCTCTTTTGCCTTAGTCTCCCTCTTTTTTTCTGTTTCATTATTCTCAAGAAGTTTGTCCTCTATATCACTGATTCTCCGCTCTGCCTCATCCATCCCTTGCCACTGTGGCATCCATTCGAGATTTCAGCTCAGTTATATAGAATTTTTTATTTCATCCTAACTTTTACTTCTTTTATCTCTGCAGAAAGGGATCCTAATCTATTCTTGACCCCAGCTAGTATTCTTATTATTGTGATTCTAAATTCTGGTTCAGACATCTTGCTTGTATCTGTGTTGGCTAAGTCCCTGGCTTAGGGACTTCCTGATGTTTCTTTTGGGGTGAATTCCTTCATTTCGTAATTTTGAAGCGAGATAAGCAATTAATGAGGTAAAAAAATTTAAAATTAAAAAATATTAAAATTAAAAATTAAAAGCAAAACACACACACAGACACAAATCAAATTATGATAGATCCTAGGTGTGTTTTGGTCTGGCTATTGAAAGGGGCTTGATACATTAGAGAAAAGGGGGGAAAGAAAAAAAAAGGAAATCCTTTGAAAATTTGAAAAAAATGAGTACACTGAAGTAGAATAAAATGAAATTGATGGAAGTAAAATAGAATTTGAAAAAATTTACACAAAAGTAAAAAATATAGTAGAACAAAATTAAATAAAATATTTTTAATAAAAATTGAAAATAAAAATAATTTTTTTCTTTCTGTATTCAAGAAAAAGAAAAGAAACTAAAAAGAGAAAAAAGAAAAGTTAATAGATGGACCGGTGAACAGACTGAAATATGATTGAAATTACTTCATTTTCCCCTAGAAGTCAAACTGTGAAGCACTTTATAGGCCATAAACTAAGGAGGCAGAGGCTGGTGTTCCTGAAGAGCAAGGTTAGCCCAGTTGGGCAGGGTTTAGTGTAATGACTTTGTTTTCCACTAGATGGCGCTGATTACCCTTATTGGGGTGGATTGTGCCGCTTGTAGGTGTGTATGCACATGCGCGGGAGCAGTGAAAATGGCGTCACCCAGCTACCCAGTCTCCAGTATCGAAACTCTGCTCTTCCCAATCAGCAAACACCATCATTTGCCTTTGGCTTCCCTACACTCCCCACCTTTACACTGTCTGTGACCAAGCCCCAAGCAGCACCTCCCTCCTAAGTTTTATCTCAAATGTGGCTGTTTTCCCGGCTCCTTTCTTCTGAGGAACTGCGGCTTTGACCCGTTCTGCCCCTCTGTGGGAAGGTATCACTGAGCAGTGGCCGGGTGCTGGCCGCACCCTGGAACATTCGCTGGACCATGCTGCTGCCGTTGCGCAGAGACTGCGGCCAGATGCCAGCCCATCCCAGAAAAAGTTCGTGAGATAGCGTAGCAGCAGCGTTTCAGAGATTATGGAAAAATCACAACACACATCTGGTACCAGGCTCCACCCCCCAGAGACTTTGTTCCAGCACCAGCGAATATGGTTGTTCTCCCAGGTCCACTAGTGCCTTTGCCTTTTGGGAGACACACACAGCCTCTACCACGTGTCCTTCCAGCAGGGGAACCGCCTCTCCTGTGTGGCCTGAAGACCAGCGGACTTCACTCTGCTCCTAGGAATTCACCCTTCTCACCAGAGCACCACCAGGTATTGAGCTGTGGCATTTCACACTCTGCATTCCCCCTGTTTATAGAGTCTTAATGGAATTTAAACCTTCTCCTTTCTCCCTTTTTAGTTCAGTCCCTGTGGCTGTTTCCACTTTTCCACTTTCTCTCCAGCTGCTTTTCAGGGTGGAGGGGGTGCTTTTCCCATATTTCCCACCCCCATCTCAGTCCTCTCTCTGCATGTAAAAACAGCTCCCTGCCATCTTCTCCCCGCCACAGCTTCTCCCTGCCACTTGGATAGAGTATTATTGGCTACAGGTTCTTTCCTTTCAGCATTTTGAATATACCATTCCACTCCCTTCTGGCCCGCAAAGTTCTGGTGAAATACCCAGTAATAGCCTTATGGGATTTACCTTGTCTGCAACTGTATTCTTTTCTGTTGTTGCTCTTAAAATTCTCTGTTCATAACTACATCTTGCCATTTTAATGATTGTGTGTCTTTGTATGGACCTTCTTGGGTTGATTTTGTTGGGGGTCTCTGTACCTTCTTGATCTGGATTTCTGTTTCCTTCCCCAGATTCAAGAAGTGTTCAGCTATATTTCTTCAAATAAATTTTCTTCCCCCTTCTCCCTGCCACAGCTTCTCTCTCCCCCAGTTCACCTCTCCACACAGTGTACCTGCTGAGTTCTGTGGTTCAGGTTGTGCAGATTGTTGTATTAATCCTCAAATCCGTTTTCTAGGTGTGCAGGATGGTTTAGTGTTGATCTGGTTGTATTTCATGGATGTGAGACACACAAAAACTTCCATGCTGTTCTCCTATCTTGGCTCCTCCCCCCCTTGCCTTTTTTATATATTAAGTAAGTAGTTATTGTTAAGATGTGCTAGGTGTACCTCTGGCATCTACCCAATTGTTGACATCTACTGTTTTTCTCCATACTGCACTCCCAACCTTCTATCAGACACAGGCTGCTTTCAAGTTATGATAGCCTCACCTACCCATGCTAAAGAGTGTTACCAGCTACATTTGTGGTAGAGTATTAGAGTTATTGTTCTATGTACTAGCAGCCTGAGAGAGACAGGAAAATTTGTTACCTAATGCTGAAGAATAGTGCTGAGCACTTTGAGAAATATAAAAATGGCATGAGTCAAGAACTGTCCCAGCCCTCGTTCTGGTTTAAAAGCTAGTGCTAATGTACTTGATAGTACGACTAATTCATGATAATGTATTTAAAGGCAACTTATATGCTCTCAGCTATAAATGCATCAAGGATTTGAAATAAAGGTGGTCTAATGATGACTGTTCTGATCAAGGAAGTTTGCTTTGAATGAGTTGAGTGACCCTTAAGGATTGGTATGATTTGGCTAAGCAGTGGGGACATAGATGATCGCATGGTGGCAGGCACAGTAGAAGAGGTATACAAACAAATAAATGAACACAACATATTTTTTTGAAGACCTTAGAGTGGGTGCCACAAGGTTAAAAGGCCAGGCAGCTCTCTGGAATTTTTGTTGATTTGTTTTAATTTTTGTTTTCAAAGCAGGGTTATGATATAATGAAATAGATACTTCCATAATATTATTCTGGACCAATGTGTGAACACCTGCCCAATGAATACAGTGCTGTTTACTGAGAAAGACTTAAAGATCATTCAGTTCCAGATTGCAAACAAGTGTCTCATGAGCAGAATATAGCCCACAGACATTTTGTGTGGCCCAAATAGTGATGAACAAAATTGAACCAATATTTAAAAATTGAAAATTTTTTAATGAAAATGTAGATTTCTGGATTCACCTAAGAAATCAGATGAGTCAGAGTTCCTCACATTTTCTATTTCTTCTTGATTCAGTTTTGGGAGGTTAAATGCTTCTAGGAATTTATCCATTTCTTCTAGGTTGTACAATTTGTTGGCACATAATTTTTCATAATATATTCTTATAATCTTCTGTATATCTGTTGTGTTGATTGATATTTCTCTGTCATTTGTGATTTTGTTTGAGTCCTGTCTCTCTTTTTTTAAATGAGTCTGGCTAAAGTTTTATCAATTTTTTGGATCTTTTCTAAGAACCAACTCCTGGTACCATTGATCTGTTCTATTTTTTCAGTTTCTATTTTGTTTATTTCTGCTGTGGTCTTTATTATTTCCTTCCTTCTACTGGTTTTGGGTTTTGTTTTTATTTTTTTTTCCAGCTCCTTTAGGTATAAGATTAGAGTATTTGAGATTTTTCTTGCTTCCTGAAGTAGGCCTATATAGGTAAAAACTAACTTCTTAGAATACCTTGTGCTGCATCACAAAGATTTGGTATCATTGTGTTTTCATTTTCATTTATCTCCATGCATTTATTCATTTCCTCTTTGATTTCTTAGTTGATCCATTTATTACTTAGTAGCATGTTATTTAACTTCTAGAGCTGTCCCAGCCCTCGTTCTGGTTTAAAAGCTAGTGCTAATGTACTTGATAGTACGACTAATTCATGATAATGTATTTAAAGGCAACTTATATGCTCTCAGCTATAAATGCATCAAGGATTTGAAATAAAGGTGGTCTAATGATGACTGTTCTGATCAAGGAAGTTTGCTTTGAATGAGTTGAGTGACCCTTAAGGATTGGTATGATTTGGCTAAGCAGTGGGGACATAGAGACATAGCACAAGAGTACTTGTGCTCTTTCCAGATTTTTTCTTGTGGTTGACTTCTAGTTTCATAGTGTTGTGGTCAGAAAAGATGCATGGAGTCACTTTGATCTTTTGGAATTTGTTGAGATGTGTTTTGTGATCTAATATGTGGTCTATTCTGGAGAAGGTTCCATGTGCACTTGAAAAGAAAATTGTATTCCACTGTTTTAGGAGGAAAATTCTGAATATATTTCTTAGGTCCATCTGGTCCAGTATGTCATTAGAAGCCACTGTTTCCTTATTGATTTTCTGTTTAAGTGATCTATCCATTAATGTAAGTGGGGGTGGGGAGGGGGTTAAAGTCCCCTACTATTATTGTATTACTATCAATTGCTTCCTTTATATTTGTTATTAGCTACTTTATGTATTGGCCGCTACCATGGTTAGTGCATAAGTATTTGCAATTGTTGTATCTGCTTGTTGGATTGTTCCCTTTATGGTTATATAGTGTCCATCTTTGTCTCTTGTTACAATCTTTGTTTTAAAGTCTATTTTGTCTAATATAAGTGTTGCTACCTTGGATTTCTTTTCATTTCCATTTGCCTGATAAATTTTTTCCCTTCACTTCCCTTCACTTTCAACTTGATGTGTCTTTAAGTCTAAAATGAGTCTCTTGTAGGCAGCATATAGATGGATCTTTCTTTTTTATCCATTTCATCACCCTATGTATTTTGATTGGAGCATTTAGCCCATTTACATTCCAACTTATTATTCATAAGTTTATACTTATTGCCATTTTGTTACTTGTTTTTACCGTTGTTTTGGTAGTTCTTCTGTTCCTTTTTCTTCTCTTGCTGTCTTCTCTCACTTTGCTGGCTTTCTATAGTGATATCCCTGTATTCCTTTCTCTTTATTCTTTGCATATCTATTAATGGTTTTTAATTTGTGGTTATCAGTAAGCGTATATATAACACGCATATAGTAGTCTATATTAAGTTGACGGTCGCTTAGGTTTAAACCCATTCTAAAAGCACTAAATATTCACTCCTTTTCCCCCATGTTTTAGGTATATGGTATCATAATTTACATCCTTTTATTTTGTAAATCCCATGACTGATTTTTATATACATACTTAGTTTTAATGCTTTTGTGTTTCCTATTTTTCTTTTCTCTGCCTATCTTCTTTCCTTTCCACTCAAAGAATCCCCTTTAATATTTCTTGTAAGGATCGTTTGGTGGATTTGAATTCCTTTAACTTTTGTTTGTCTGGGAAACTCTTTGTGTCTCCTTCTATTCTGAATGATAGCCTTCTTGGATAGAGTATTATTGGCTGCAGGTTCTTTCCTTTCAGCATTTTGAATATACCATTCCACTCCTTTCTGGCCTGCAAAGTTCTGGTGAAAAACCCAGTAATAGCCTTATGGGATTTTCCTTGTCTGCAACTGTATTCTTTTCTGTTGTTGCTCTTAAAATTCTCTGTTCATAACTACATCTTGCCATTTTAATGATTGTGTGTCTTTGTATGGACCTTCTTGGGTTGATTTTGTTGGGGGTCTCTGTACCTTCTTGATCTGGATTTCTGTTTCCTTCCCCAGATTCAAGAAGTGTTCAGCTATATTTCTTCAAATAAATTTTCTTCCCCCTTCTCTCTGTCTTCTCCTTCTGGGATCCCCATAATGTGCATGTTACTGTGCTTGATGGTATCACTGATTTCCCTGAAACTATTTTCATTTGTTAATATTCATTTTTCTCTCTCCTGTTAAGCTTGATTGCTTTTTATGACACTGTCCTGTAGGTTGCTGATCTGTTCTTCTGCTTCCTCTTGGTCTACTCTTTATTCCATCTAGTGTATTTTTAAATTCAGTTATTGCGTTCTTTATCTCTGATTGGTTCTTTTTTTTTTAAGTTTCTTATCTGTTTGTCGGTGCGCTCATTGAAGTCCTCCACTCTTTTCTCAAGTCCATTGAGTATCTCTATAAACATTACTTTAAATTCTTTATCAGGCATGTTACTTATCTCCAGTTCTTTCAGCTCTCTTGCTGCGATTTTGTCCTGTTGTTTCATTTAGTACATATTGCGTCTGTCTCCTCATTTTGTCCAACTCTCTGTGTCTGTTTCTGTGTTTTAGGAAAGTCAGCTATATCTCCTGGTCTTGAAAGTAGTGACTTTATAAAGATGAAGTTCTGTAGTACCCTGCAGTGTACTATCTTCCGTTCACCAGAACCTGGCACTAGAGGGGTATCTCCTATGTGTGTTTGCTTGTCCCCTACTATTGTGGCTGAGCCACTTTTGCCTTCAGTCCAGTTGTCTGCAATGATCCTCTTTGCCTACTTGGGGTAAGGTTTGGTCCCTGTGTTGTTAGTGGGCTGGTATGGGGTCACCTTGGATTTGAGAAGAGTCAGACCATCCTTTTTCCAGAGCTGCAATAGCACTGAACTGCAGGGCACTCTCCCTGTATTGTCTCCTGAGAATCTTTCTTTGGTGGGCAGAGCCTGCAGCCAGTCTCAATGTCTGCCTCGAGCCCACCACTGGAGCTGACTGAGACTGGTTTGAGTGTGTTTATATTCCTCTCCCCATTGGGCATGAGGCACTTTGGTCTGGTGCCGGCCCCTCAGGGCTGCTTGGACACTGCCAGGCTTGTGGCACATCTTTGGATGGACTCCTGCCAAAAGCATGTTGGAGGGCATGTCCACAGGAGAAAGCAGGGGTCAGGCATGTGAGGCAGCAAAATCTGTACTAGTCTCCTGCAGGAGGTGACCTGTAGCTGCCTGAGAAAACTCCTGCTGAGGCCATCAGGGTTGGAGGAGGTGGATCTGCAGAAGCATGAAAGGGCTGGGGCACTGTTAGCAAGCAAGGGGGAGAGTATTCAAATGCTGTGCTGGTTCCCACAGGTGTCAGTTTAGATGGGGGTAGGGAGAGGCAAATGGTGCCTGCCAGCTCCTTTGCTCTTGTCAAGTCTCCCAAAGATCCCTTCCCCTCCAGTACATGCTCTGAGATTATTAAATAAATATCCTTCACGTATACCCCAAGTGTCTCAAATTGCTGATTCTGTGCTGTATCTCAGCAAAGCTTTTTGTTGTGCTATCTCTTTAAGCATGAAGGCTCAGTGTCCCATCATCCTCCAGCTCTCCCAGAGCCCAGACCTCTGGTTTTTAAAGTTCTAGGTATTCAGCCTCACTGATAGTAAAAACTCACAAAGGACGACCCCTCTGGGTTTTAAAGCCAAATGTTAGATATTTGTCTTCCCATTGTGGGTTCTCTGTACCTGGGGTGCCTGGTGTGGAGCTCTGCTTCTCTTTCCTCTCTTGTTCCCAAGGTTCCCTCCCTCCTGTGGATGGCCTGTGGGTCTATTTGGCTCCTGACAGAGAACTGCCCTTCCTACCCTCTTCAATGTGGCCTCCTCTCTACATTTAACAGTGGAGATTCTGTTCTGACAGTCTTTGGGTCATTTTCTGGGTTATTTGGACTGATGTGGGTGTTACCTAGTTGTATCCATGGGACTAGGTAAGCCCAGGAACCTCCTACTCCACCACCTTCCCTGGAAGTTGTACCTGCCAGCTTCAGGCATTCAAAACTCCTAATATGTGGGCATGGACAATAATATCCAGGGACATGGTAGAGAGGGAATTTAGGGGACTGGGTAACAAAAGAATTGCAGAAGTAACCAAGGGAATAATAGTTGAAATAAGATGCCAGTGGTTGGTGCCTGTGTGATTGCAGATACTGACATGTTTGCCTCAACCCTGCAAGGTTCGTCTAGCTGTCCTAAGAATTAAATTCACATGAGACAGATTAACAGGAGAAAGGAACAAAATTTAATTATATGTTCACAGAGGACCAATAATGAAATTGAAACCCAAAGCAATGACAGTAGGCAGTTTTTACTTTTTAGACAAAAAGACAATAAATCTGTGAGGAATTGACAGGACAATGAAAACCTATGTTTAGGAGTTTTAATTAATAAAGAATTCTAAACAGGATTTGGGTTGGGGGTAGTAAATTAGTAAAAATCAGCAAGGGTTCTTTATACAGCCTTCTCTTCTCTGAGTTCCTTATCTCTGGTGATAAGAATGTGTCTTACCTCCTGGTACAGGGAGGGTATCTTTTACTTGGGGGATTCACTTCCTGCTTTCTGGAGACAAAGGGAGGTCAGGGTGTTCTTTCTGCACTGGCTGTTTTTTTAAGTAACTTTTAATTTAAAATAATCAATATGCCAAAGTGGTACATTTTGGGGCCGCCTGCCCTTATCCGCTACACATCCTGAAACTGACCGGAGCCTTGTTTACAATTCTTATCTCACAGGTAAAAGTTTATAACAGTAAAGTTAGCCATTGACAAGGGCCCTTTCCTTTCAGTGAAGTGTGTTAATTACCTCTTCTGCACCTGTTGATGAGGAATGGATCCTTGCCTTGGGGCTGTGGAAATGGACAAACCCACAACAGACACTGGGCAGATGAGATTGACAGCAATTTATCTATCACGTATACTTACAGCCTGGGAGGGAAGGACACCGCACTCCATGCAACCACCAGGCAGTTGCAATGAGGCACGGAATGAACAGTCAGTGGTAGTGGGAGCCAGGCTTTGCAGTATGTTTCACTAGGAAGTCTTATTCCCAGGAGCAGAGTGAGGAGGTGAACTTGTGATTAGGGCATTTGAAGTACTCCTGTCTTGTCCTAGATGCCAAGGAACACACAATATTTGGACTTAATGTTAAGCTTTCTTTCACAAAGAAACCAAAATTTTAAACAGGAAAATAAAAAGTAAAAAATAAATTAAGAAATAAAAATATAAAATACATAAAAATATAAAAATTAAAAATTAAAAAGCTTATAGTGAGCTAAGAATAATGCCTGGAAAGGAGAGATTATGGCAGCTACAAACCAGCCTTTTGCAAAGCTTAGTGGAGAAAGAAGGAAAAAGGAGGGTGTAGCAGTAAGAGAAACCTGGGAGGAGAACAGAGCCTTCCCCCCAGTTTGTTACAGCAACAACAATAGCATGTTCTTTCTTCTTTTGCTTATTGTGTCAGGAAGTGTATGACATGCTTTGTGTGAACTATTCTATTTATCCACAAAATTGTGAGGTGGGCAATACTGTTGAAAGGAAACAGATACTCAAAGAGGAGTTGCAATATGTATTGGGAGAAATGCACTCAGGGACAGATATTTACAGTCAGTGATTTGAGTGGGGAAAGCCACGTGCAGAGAGTGGACAGAGGAAGGTGAACTGCAATTAGTGTCAACAAAGACCTCAGCTGATCCCATAGGAAACCCTGAGAGCCAATCACAGAGGGGAACTTAAAGCCACCAGCCGCTAATGGTCTCATCACCTTGGGGAACCGGTGCTGCAATTCTGAAGGGAGGGATCTGAATGTTGCTTGCAGACTTCCACTTTGAAAGATTAAATGATTTATCCAGGGTCACAGAGTTATTACTTTTGGTGGTATGTTCAAGTTCAGGTCTGATTCTGAATCCATGTCCTTTACCTTAATACTCTGCAAGTAACCATCCGGTGATATTGTGATTTATAATAAAAAAAAATAGATAGATTTGGTCTTCATCCATGCTTCCTAGGTCACAGCTCCTGAAACCCTTGGAATTTCCTAAGAGATAAAGAGCAATGGGAGAATCTTTTGTTATAATGTTTGCTCACTTGTCCTCAGTTCTTGAAATCCCTTCAGAGCCATAAAGGTGAGATGGGTGTCTTATTATTCATAACAAGTCCCTTAACTCCACAACTGAGTTTATATTAATGAGATGACTTTTGGAAAGTACCTAAGCATGGGGTCTGGTTGCCAGGAGAGCGATAATGAATAAGAGGCTGGAACTTTCAGTCCCAGCCCATGATTTCTGGGGAAGTAAGAGGGGCTGGAAGTTGAATCAGTCACCAATAACCTGTGATTTAATCAACCATGCTTATGTAATGAAGCCACTATTTAAAAAAAAAAAAAAAAAAAAATCGAGAGTTTAGAGAGCTTCCAGACTGGTGAACTAGAACACTTTCATGTGCCATTGTGCCAGGCCCCAAACTCCACGAGGACAGAAGCCCTTTTGTTCTGGACCTCGCTTACATATCTCTTCACCTGGCTGTTGATTCATATATTTTAATATCCTTTGTAATAAACCAGTAATCTAGCGAGTAAATGGGTTTCCTGGATTCCATGAGAATTAATCAAACCCAAGGAAGAAGTCATGGGAACCACCAATCAGTAATTGGCAGGTCAGAAGCACAGGTGACAACCTGTACTTTCCATTGGTATCTGAAGTGGAGAACAGTGTTTGTGGGACTGAGCCCTTAACTTGTGGGATCTGATGCTATCTCCAGGTAGATAGTGTCAGAATTGAATTGAATTGAATTGAATTGAATTGAATTGAATTGAAGAACACCCAGCTGCTGTCCAAGAATTACTTGGTGGTGGGGAAATCTCTCACTCTCACATTGGAATTATAGTCAGAACCCATATTTCCTCTAATGCAGCAATGGGACAAGAATATTCTGGAAGTGCAATTGCTAAGTGAATCTATGTTAGAAGGCCAAAGCACTGGCCCCATGGAAATACATTCTGGGCAGCAGACACTTAGAATCACTTGGAATCATGTGATGTCTATGGCTATTCTCTCTTCTGTTTTCTGCTTATTTTATTGTTGGTCACTCCCTCTGATTAGATACTCTGTATTCAAAAAATTTTCCCCAATCTCTATTTGAATGCTTATTTTGACCATCTGCTTCCTAAAATGGTTCCTTGATTGTGCTTTTTTGCTTTGAACCACTGTAAACAAATACTTATATATATACACATACATGCCACACACATACATATATAGATGCAAAATTACTTTTAATGTCATTTGCCTTGGCACTTTGCAAAACTTCCAGTGTGACCACATGCATATCCTTGAGTCATAAGTGTTCATTGGAACAAAAATGACAGAAAACAAGACCACAGAAAAGTAAACATAGAGATGATGTCATTCAAAATGAAGAAAGAAAATTCAGTATGTGCCCTGAGATCTTTAGGCAACAAATGGAGCCAGTAGGCCATAAAAGTGTGATGGGGTCAGTGCACTGATCATGTTCAATTTATCATTCACAGTGATAAGAAAAAATTAAGTGTGCCAGTCAGTAATGTCATGGATATGTAGGCAAGTGTGTCAGTCTGCCTGCTTGTCTGAGATCAATAGTGTTATAATTAACATTCTGTGAATCACCTCTCAGTAAAATAGCGTGCAGGAAACAAAAACCCACTGCATTTGAATAATACACCTACATTTGGCACATAGGTTTGTCCAGTCTGCTCTAAAGCAGAAGCAATTCAACTCTGCTGCTCCTTGTCCTAATTTAGTGTCAACCTAGAAGAGGCAGAAATAAAATACTATCACACCCCTAGCTGGGTAAAAATAAGAAAGTTTTTTTCATCTTGAAAGTTCAAATGCCAACTTGAAAAGCATGAAAACAGTCTCACCAACTAGAGTTTCAGGAAACTTGAACTTCTTGGAACAAAACAATCTCCGGTGGCTAATTATCTTAGTGTGTCGTACTTACAGACAACTTCACCTTTGCTGCTTCACCGACAGCCCACTTTTGCAGATTATGTAACAAAAGGACTGAAAAGTCAGCTGGATTTTCAAGATCAGGAAAACAGATCAAGGGGTTAGAGCCACAACTGCCTTATTTCTAGGAATTGAGCTTCTACTTCTGGGCTGGATCTGTTCTGGATACTCTGGTTTACATTCACAGGCTATTATAATTCTGCCTTTGTATACAACATCTTTTAGCACACTGTCACAATCATTTTTTGTTTGCTCGTTTATCAGCTTTCTCTGTAAATTTACTATAGTAGCAGCTTAATTTACATTAGTCTCTTAATTCTAGTTATTGAGTTCATTCATCCCTAGTGTTAAGTGTGCTGATAAAGTCCATCTTCTAAAACTGCAGAACTGGGGTGCCTGGGTGGCTCAGTCGGTTAAGCGGCCGACTTCGGCTCAGGTCATGATTTCATGGTCCATGAGTTTGAGCCCCGAGTCGGGCTCTGTGCTGACAGCTCAGAGCCTGGAGCCTGTTTCAGATTCTGTGTCTCCCTCTCTCTGACCCTCCCCCATTCATGCTCTGTCTCTCTCCATCTCAAAAATAAATAAACGTTAAAAAAATTTTTTTAAACTGCAGAACTGAAGGCCAGATGCTGGTCCTTGATGAATTGTCCAAGGTAAATGCACCTTGGAAAGTCTCTTGTTGCCTAATCACCTGGCATAGCACATGAAATTGTCTAAAGCTACTAGTCTCTAAGACATTAAATCGCCAGGCTTGGATAAGTGTGCTATATGGCAACACTATGTTGGATAAGATTTCCTTAAACGAGTTTGAGAAGCAACCAGGTACCTGTAAAGCCAAAAACCAATACAGTTCTAATGTATCTAAAATTATCAGACTGATTATCAGCTAACTCAGTTTATATTAATTGAAATCATGATTTGCCTTAAGATTCATTATGCATAAATGCCATCTTTTTTTGTAACAAGCTGGTAATAAATCTGTCATGGAAGTTATTTTGGTAGTAGGCAGTCTTCAGTCTTCATAAAACACCCAGAAACATAGTCAGTTGAACTCTAAGAGTGATCTTCACACTTTATGCAGCATTTTAGTTTTTTATATGCTTTCTCTACTTCCCAATGCAGAAAGAAAGAAAGAAAGAAAGAAAGAAAGAAAGAAAGAAAGAAAGAAAGAAAGAAAGAAAGAAAAAAGAAGGAAAAGAGAAAAGAAAATAAATGTTTATTTGTCATTTATGGAATTATTTAATTTCAAATTACATTGTCTTTTCCTTTCTGCTTCTGTTTGTGACCCCGCTTTCAGGTACAAATCTTCTTCCCCTCCCCATGTGTCAAAAGCAAGTTGTTCTCAGAGAATTGATATCTCACAGAAAACTTCTTAAGATTTAGCCTTGAGTTGCTGAAGAATTGCTCTGGAGTGTTCTGTGAAATCTTGAACTAGTTAGTGGGAGGATTTGGGCTGGGCACTGTACATTTGCCTGTATTGCTGCTTGATCTTGGTTAAGTGATAGGTCCTGAATCATTCTGCTGACATTCCTAAAGTAGCAATACCAAATGCTGGCTTCAGGATGCTCAACTCTGCAGTACGCCTGCCTCTTGCTAACTGAGGCTACATCTTACCTTCTTGGAAGTGTAGCTTCTGTTTTAGAACAGATCCAGGAAAGCCATTCATTTTTTCTTGGCTAATGTTGGGATTTCTATCTAAGACCCAGAATGGAATTCTCTTGCTAGAGGTAAACACAATAGCAGGTGTCTCACATTTGGGGAGAGTTGTGACCGCCCCCCCTGCCATTCTGTATCCCCTGCTGGGAGGAAGGAGGGGGAAGAGAGGAGCTAGAACTTCAGTCATAGGTTGAAAACACAAGTAAAAGCCCACTGAGAGGATGAAAGCCATGGCTTTGCAAGGAGTAGCAAAGGGCTCAGGAACTTTGGAGTCCCTGGTAGTACAGCTGAGCGATACCAGTCTTGTGCAAGTCCTTCTACAGAGTGACCTCAGGAAGCAGATAATGGTTTATATAAATTTCAGTGGCTTCTTTCTTTGTTCAAAATAGTAGTCAGAAAATTTCCAGTAGTCTCTGTGATAAATCCATAGCCTCTAACCTGATCATAGTTATGCAGGCTGTCAGCAGGATGGGAGCCCCAGTATTAGGCATTTATCTGTCTTTAGCATTTGTGTTAATCAAACTCGACTTCAAAAACCCAGACCCAGGTATGGCTTTGCCGGGAGCAGAGGAAGGTGCAGACAGGTCTGGGCAGGAGCAGCAGTCAATGGGCACTGTGGCCCATCCTGCTGCCCCTCCCTCTCACACCCACTTCCTCTTTTTTTTTTCTTACCTTAGTCAATCTACAAGATAAATACAGCAGGAAAAATGTTCCCAGTTTGAGAGTAGAGAAAGCAGAACCTCAAGCAGGTCAACGCTCTCCTAGTTGAGTCAGGAGTTGGTTACCTTCTCCTTCCATCACCGGTGTCTCTCCACATTCCATGTAAATTTCCCTTTTCTTTTCTTCTCCTGCTTGAAACTTACCTACACAAGGTGCCAAGTAAACCTATTTACCGGGAAAGCGATACATGTGAATATTCAATAATAATAATAACAATCATTAATTAATAATAAGTAATCATTTTTAAAACCTTACCTAAAGGTCAAAACCTATGCAAATACATTTGAAAATTTTGCTTTATTTTTTTCCTATTGTGGATTGACTCTGGGACTCCCCATTATTGTTTACGAAATGAAGATTTCAAAGAATAAATTGAAATGTTTTTAACTCCTTTGTATTTCAGATTAAATCTGTTTCATATAAAAAGGCAATTGATTTGTATCTCCTTTAGAAAATGTCCATAGATGGAAAGAGGTAACATGTAGCAGTGTCCCACTTTAATAAATTATCCAGATTAGCAATTCAGAAATATTTTTCGTATCTTATCTGCGTTAAATAATATTCTAAATCATTTCTATGAGTCATTGAGAGACTTAAAAATGAGGAATAATTTTAATTTACTTTTTTTGGTGGTTGGGTATATTGTTCACCTCAACTGCTGAGAAAACAAAAGAACAATAGATGAATATCTCCATCTAGAGCCTGTTTAGGAAAAATGTAATTGCTCAACAGAAGTCAGCCTGTATTCTGATGTTGGGCTGCCATACAGCTCATCAGTATGTCGGGAGAGAACATCAAGGACGTGACTAACCTCAGTTTGAGATGGACACTGTGTAACCAGGTTTATATCCCCCAGGATGCTGGTTTCGTTTCTATTCATGTGTCCTGAGATTGCTGGGCACAAAGTAATTCAATGCTTTATAGCTCAAATGAACCAAATGGAGCTCTAACTTCTCTCTGTGCCTGATACCATCCCTGCACGAGCAGCAAATAAATAACCTGGAGTCTGTGTGGTAAATCCCATCATAAAAATGAGCAAAGGGTGCCCTGGAAAGGAAGAAAAAGTGACACTTAAGCCAGACTTGGCAGTTCAAGGAGTCTCCTGAATAAGCTGATATATGAATCACATCTTTAAAAGGTGGTTTTATTTTTAATTATAATTTTATGTTGTTTTTGTATATATTTTGAATTTTTATTAAAAACACACACCCCTCATTCTGTCTCGTCTTGCATCTTACTCTATCAAATATTCATTTTCTATCACTTGTTTTTTAATCTCTACTTTTTCTGTTTCTGTCAGTGCCTTACTCTTGGCTTATCACTCATTCTCTGCTCTTTTACTTATGTGACTTGTCAGTCTTTCTGACATTATTTACTACTTTCTCCTCCCAGGAATTCTCTCTTTGGAACTCTCACAGAACTAAACTGTAGCAAGTGCTGTTAACGTGCCACCCCGTAGCTCTTAAGCACTTAACATTTCTGTGCATGACAGCCTAGACTCACATCCACCATCAGCAGACATTCTTTGGCCTAAGGGTTCTCTTTGACCACGGGAACTCACTTTTTTTTTAATGTTTCAATTTATTTTTGAGGGGTTGGGGTAAGGTCAGAGAGAGAGACACACACAGAATGTGAAGCATGCTCCAGGCTCTGAGCTGTCAGCACAGAGCCCGATGTGAGACTCAAACTCATGTACGGCGAGAACATGACCTAAGCTATAGTAGACGCTTAACTGACTAAGCCACCCAGGCGCCCCTGGAACCCACTCTTAATGTACATGTGATAGTCCGGCGATGCCAGGGAATTAAGAACTCCCAAGAACCACCCATAACCAATGACTAACAGCAATTAGTAAACAAATACTTCAGCTCCTTCACCCTTCAGCCAAGACAATTCTGGGAGATATATTTACACTGACTCTCAGCATAGACAGAGTTCCACAATGAAGTGGGGATTCAGTTACTCACAGCTGTAACTCGCAATGTTTACTGGCTTTCTTTTCTTCCCTGCCTCACCTCCTCACTCATCTACTGGGACTTCCTATGATCATTCACCAGATAAATTCTGTACACTCAAACCTTGTCATGAGGTCTGCTTCTTATGGAATCCAAATGAAGACAAAATTTTAATTCTATAGTTACTTCCTTTCATTTTCTCTTCAGTAGTGGTTTCTTGTCACTGAAACATGAAATATTGGGGATTCTCAAGGTTCTATCCTCTGACTGAGCTCATCCACATTCTTGTTTTCATTTACCATCTATAGGCTGATGATTCTCAAATAAGTTCCTCTAACTCTGGTATAACTTTTGAAATCCATCTTCACCGGGCTGTTCCTGCCCCATACAGAGCTGTGAACTCTTTGAAGATTGGCCTATCTCTCTTTCTTGCTTTATTTCTAGACTTTAAATAGTATCTGACATGCCATACATATTGAGTAAATTATATTTGAGTTGATTAGAAGATGAAAGTACAAGGCAAATGTAAATTTGTTACATGCAGGGAAGTACTGGAATTATTCTGTGCCAAAATGGTAACAAAAGAAAGTCTATTTGGTCAGTTCACACAAAAATGTATTCAAATCTGTAAAGAAGAAAAAGAAGAAGAAAAAAAATCCATGTTTGGGGAGCATGATGGCCTAAAGAGCCCACTGACTGACTGAACTTTTCATGTTCCAGCTGAATCTGTTGGCAAATTCAATAATTTGAGTATCCACTGCTGAAAGTCAGAATTTAATATCTGTAACTTTTGTTCCCCTTTTAGTTAATCAGCTATTCAAAAACCATCTTGCTCAAGTGAAGCCAATTTGTCTAGTTTTCAGGAGATCTGTTCACCACCAGGAACTATATATCTCATGTTTAAGATAAGTGGGAGCACCAGAAAGACCTCTCCTTTCCATTTAGAAAATGGAAGGCTGCCAGATAAAGTACCCAGATCAACTGCTGACATTTAAAGAGCTATTTGCTCAATGCCAATAAAGTATTTCATGTATGAGAACCAAAGTTGTGAGCAATAAATTAGGCACATTTTTGCTATGAACCCTTTAAAGAATCATCCTGTAGAATAGCAGAATGTTAACATTAATTGCAATGTAAGCCAACTGCCATATTCCATAAATGAAGAAGCTGAAATCCAGAGACATGAAGCAGCTTTTTCTAGACCCAACACAAGTGGTGAGGTAAAACTAAGACATTACCTTCATGATTTGTATCTAGACTTTCCCCTACCCCATTTGGAATTGCTGCAAAACTGTAATATTAAAGACAATTATAATGGTTTTTCACCCCATTTTACGGGGCACAATTTACCAGGCAAACTTGTTAGAATTAGAAAAAAATTCAGACCTGGAAGAGAATTTGGAGACTGTTAAGTATAACTCTTTTTCCTGATAAATATGCTCACTCCGTAATATCTAAAAAAGTGGGTCTCAAGACACAGTTTCCAGTCTGACATGCAAAAAGTTTGGGATCATCACTTCTGTTTTTAAAACAACAAAAAAGCTGAACAAACTGAAAATCAACAACTCTTCTTAGATCCATCAGAGAACTGAGGTCACAGAGCAAACCACTACCCTGAAAACTGGAGAAGGCAGTGAGCACAGATAATCACAGCTTACCTGCAGCAAAAGCTTCTGCTGGAGTCTGCTAGGTAATTGAATAATCACTGGAGATGAAACATTTGAGAGATAAAAACTCCTGGGGTCCAGCCTTAGGAGATTCTCATGCTTTCTTGAGTTTTATCTTGGAGAGCTCCACCAAGTTTTCACGGTGAAGATCAAAGAAAAATCCCCTCATGTTCCTACCAGAAAAGGGGGGAAAGTAACAATTTTTAAATAAGCTTTGAGTGCTCATTCTTCTTAACTGCCTGTTCTCAAGGGAAACTATTTTACCAGAGCCTAACTGACCTAGGGAAGGGAACTACCCAACTCCAACTCTCTCTAGTCTTCCTGTCTCACCTAAAGGGAGAGGGTTCACTGAAACACTTGTAAAAGTCACAGCATAGGGAAAAAAAAAAAAAAAAAGTCACAGCATAGGGACACAGGCTACTAAAACACTGAGACCTAATTATAGGACTGTAAAATACTGCCCCTCCCCCACAGCTTACCACTATACTGGTCTCCTGCATAACAGGTGATTACATCTGAAAGGACAGCAAGGCTCATACTTTATTTAAAAAGGAGTCTCTAGGGAAACACAGGACAACAAGAAAAATAAAAACAAGGGCATCAAAGGAAATTTTAGCCTCTTATACCACAGCTACAGCAAATAGTAATTATAGCTTTATTCCTTACCAGCTAAGCATAAACTCTCACACTAAAGGCCTATTTACCTCAGTTCCTTTTACACAGTACATCATGTGTGACATTCAACAAAAGCTTAAGACATGTGAAGAAAGAAAAACATAGTCCTGGGGCACCTGGGTGGCTCAGTCTGTTAAGCTTCCGACTTCGTCACAGGTCACAATCTTATGGTTTGTTAGTTTGAGCCCTGCGTGGGACTCTGTGCCCACAGCTCAGAGCCTGGAGCCTGCTTTGGATTCTGTGTCTCCTTCTTCTCTCTGCCCCTCCCCTACTCATGCTCTGTCTCTCAAAACTAAACATTTTTAAAATTTTTTTAAAAAGAAAGAAAAACGTAATCTAATTGACATTTATACAATACTTCATCCAACATATTCTTCTGAATCTCCCAGAGAGCATTCATCAAAATAAAACACATTCTGGGCTATAAAACACACCTAAACAACTCTGAAAGACCAAAAATCATAAGACCATGAAGGTATTAAACTAGAAAACAATAACAAAGATAGCTGGAAAAATTCTAAAATATTTGGAGATTAAACAACATACTTCTAAATAATACATGGATGAAAGAAGATATCTTGAGAAATTTTTAAATATTTCAAACTAAATGACAATGAAAATACTACTCATCAAAATGTGTCAGATGCAGTGGCATTGAATGCATATATTAGAACTGAAGAAATATCTAAAATCAATAATCTAAGCTTCCACCTCAGTAAATTTAACAAAAAAGAAAAACAAATTAATCCATAGTAAGCAAAAGAAAGTAATAAAAATTAGAGTAGAAATCAACGAAATTGAAAACCTCATCACAAGTATCCTTATGAAAGGAGAAAATGGGAGTTTTGAGAGATAACCAAAGACAAGAATAGACGACATGGAAGGGAGACATGTGTCCACGAGTCAAATGTCAGCAGCCACCAAAAGTTGAAAGATGCAAGGAGCAGATTCTCCCTTAGAGCCTCCAGGGGACAGCATTCCTGTGGACACGTTGATTTTTGACTTTGGCCTCCAGAACTGTAGATGAATACATTTCTGTTGCTTTAAGCCACGAATTTTGTGGTAATTTAACAGCAGCCACAGGAAACCAATACAGTATTCAGTAGCTAGTTTCTTGGGTGAAATTCTCAAAGAAAATACTATACAGCTAGCCAAATACTGGCTAATGGCATCAAGATACAGGAAATCATTTAAGCTGAATTGTTAGCCTCAATCATAAGTACTGGCCCTGTCAGGATATTCCAGAAATTCTAAGTACTTTTTTCATAATGAGTTTTTTTATCAAGAAGTTTTGGTAAATGTCTGTGCTTTTTAAAAAGTCATACTGATTATGCTAAATTGACTCTTAGAAATTCCATCTGCTTGTTTAAGTCAAGTCAAACTGTACATACTGTTTATAGTAGACTTGGTATGAACAAATGGAGGACAAATTTATGGTACGACTGCCTCAGTTATGAAGGTATTATCAGCCAATGCAG
Organism: Neofelis nebulosa; assembly: GCF_028018385.1. NCBI lineage: Eukaryota > Metazoa > Chordata > Mammalia > Carnivora > Felidae > Neofelis > Neofelis nebulosa. The sequence goes on along the minus strand of NC_080790.1, from coordinate 41,733,144 downwards.
ATTAATTGACTTAGTCCTTTGTATACAACTCTGCAAAATATATTTGTTCCTGATTCCTGTACTAAGTTTACCCTATCTAAACACTCTGCAACAGGAGAAAATCCAAAAACTCTGTTTCCCTTCATTTCTCCATCATCAAAACTTCCATGCTCAGCATTTTCATTTCTTATTATTCTGCTTTTATTGGAATTTTCTCATACTTCAAGTTCCAGCTCAAAGCTATAGATATTCTGAAATTTGCATAGGGTTCTTTGCTTCCTAGTTAATGAGATCTCTTTTTAGAAGGCAGTTCATCCTATCTTGAAGTAAATTTAATGTTTATCTATTTATCTTTCCCACCAAGCCAGTGATTTTCAACCTGGATAGGGAATGAGATCCTACAGGATCCCCTGGAAAGCCTTGTTTGTAGTTCATCCATCTGTACCTATCCCTGCTCTGAAGTTCTGATTTAGTAGGTGGTAGATGGGAATAAGTTCCCCAGATAGCTCTAAAACTCCCCTGCTTTCCCATTCTCTCACCCTCAACTTTATCCACCTAGCATATAAACATTGTACCTGAATTATAATGAGCATTTAGTAAAAGCCTGTTGTATTCAGTTAATCTACACCGATGGGTTTTGTTCTGTCTACTGATTTTTATACTAGTAGACACCAAGAAAATAAAATATAAGGCCTGTGACCTTATAGAATTTAGATTTTAAAGTAGTTGTTCTTACATGTTTGAGGTTACAGTTCTCTTTGGAATCAAACCTATGGGTTCATATTTTTAGATAAACACACAAAGTTTGTATATAAATTCAAGGGACTTGTAGCATTCTGAAAACGCTCTAAGGTTAAAGCATAATGTAGAAGACAGCATTACATGGAGGAAACTCAAAAAATACTCATTTAATTAATTAACCCATTAGCTAATGAGTTGTCTTATGAATGTTTTATAAACATGTACACGAATCTCCTGAGTTGCCTGCAGCTATCCCTAGACTTTGAGTTGAAAACAAGAAGGATACATGTATTTTCCTATAACCAGTGCCTTTGTGCATCTGCTTGTGATAAAGCAGAGTGAATATACGTATAAAAACGACATAAAAGAAAAAAAGAAATAGACACAAGAAACAAGTCAGAGCTGAACCAGTCTCATTACTTTTAGAATGAACAAAACCAGGGACACCTGGGTGGCTTAATTGGTTAAGTGTCCAACTTTGGCTCATGTCATGATCTCACAGTTTGTGAGTTCGAGCTCTACATCTTTCTCGCTCTCTCCTCTTTCTTGCCCTCTCCTCTTTCTTGCTCTCTCCTCTTTCTCTGCCCCTCCCCTGCTCATGCTTTCTCTAAATAAATAAATAAATAAATAAATAAATAAATAACTTTAAAAAAGAGAGAGAAAACAAAAACAAAAATGGCCGGTCTTATCATACTAAAAACATAAATCCTCAATCATCCTCCTGTCACTGCCCCCAAGTTCTCAAGGAAAATAAAAAGATAATCAACAAGGCAAAATTACTTTATTTATTCAAATGAGATATTTGCCTGATACAATATTACACTTTCCTAATTGGTTAGACTAGAGCTATAAAGAAGCCTTTGACCCAACATGAATGAGCCAAAAAGTGAAATCAACAGTCAGCTCATTGGCTTTGTCCAGTCTTTCCCTCCCAGTCCACACGCCATTCTCAGTCCTCTGATCTACACTTAGTATCTCAATGCTGAATAAAATTCTGGGGTAAAGATGGAGGAAAGAGGAGGCTTCACTTAAAGACCTAAACCTATAGGACTAAGCTACTCTTCATGCCTCGTTCCTTGGGAAGGGCTGTGATTCTTATTGGCTCTCTTAAGCCCTTCCTTCTAAAATAAAAGAGACCCTGAAGCCTTTTATGACATACCAGTTGGGAAGAAAGAAATCACCATAGAGATGAATTACAAAAGGTTCCAAAGAGAAACACTCAACCCAAAGTGATGTAAGGCTCATCACATTAATCCTTCCCTTGATCACATAACTAACTTCAGCACAGCTCAATGATGTAGTAATGATCCTTAGACTTATATTCACCCATATCAGTGCCCCATCCTGAGACTAGAGTGGAACCTTGAGCCTAATGATTAACAAGCATCTACCCAATACAGTTGGCCTATAGAAGAGCTGAAACTGAACTTCAGATATCTGGATAGCCAGCCCAGTGCTGGCTTTATCTTTAAGACTGTAAACTTTAGTCTTAACTATTTTATTATTATAAGCAATGAGGTTATCATTGTGAGAATAATATCCATTCCAGGAAAACATAAAAACAACTTTATCTTCAGTTGGATATTCTTCAGGACTATGATTTATTCCTTTGCACCCCACAGATCTTTGTTTTTCACCTCTAAGTAGCACTCAATTTAATCTTGTATTTTCCACCAATTAGAAGTAAACTTATATAGGCCAGCATTTATAACTGATTCATCTTAAAATATCTCATGCAGTTTTTTGCACATACAAGGAATTGAGAAGACTGTTGAGTTGGAGTGAGTACACAAGACTGGGAATCCACAGCAAAAAGGCATTTTTCCCATTATTTCACAAACCAAATTAATGGGTTTAACTGATTTACTTTCAAATGATTAATATAGCCATGTATGTATGTATCTTAAGCCATCTATAGATTGAAAAGCTACTAACCAAAGCATTTAAAACATTATAGGTTGTATGTTGCTCAAATATTAAATATTTGACATTCAGATTTTAGACTAAATTTTTCTGTTTCCCTTAAGAGCAATTGGTGTCATAAATATTTTCAAAGTCAGTTGGAAAAAGAGAATGAAAACTAATAACAATAACAACAAAAACTAGCCTCTGATCCTGCAAAGAACATCGCAGCAAGAACAGAGATCTTTCACAGACTTTGGATGCTAATTCATTTTTTAACACATGAATACCCTTGCCCCCCCCAAAAAAAAATCAAGACAAAAGTGCACAAAGTAAAAGTGAGATGCCTCCCTCATTTTCTGACACCGTTTCCCAGAGGAGAACACACATAAACCTGTTTACTTGTAACCCCTTCTGGTTCTTCTATAGGAATTATTCATACCCAGCACACTGAAAAAGAGGGAAGTAATCCCGACATTTCTACCCAATCCTCATTCAGAAGCAAGATTTACCTGACAGTTTCTAATCTTCTTTTGCCAAAGGTCAGCATGGCCAGCCATTCAACAATGAACGAATCACTATTATAGATATTATAAATTAATCACCATGCTGAGGAAAATTCTCTCAATCATTGTATAAATACCCATCAAATTTCCTCTATATTCACTGAATGAGACTAGACTTTATATGTGAAAGGAAGGAAGGAAGGAAGACAGGAAGGAAAGAAATGAAACAGAGGATAAACTGACTCAAGAAAGGTCTCTGTGGGGCGCCTGGGTGGCGCAGTCGGTTAAGCGTCCGACTTCAGCCAGGTCACGATCTCGCGGTCCGTGAGTTCGAGCCCCGCGTCAGGCTCTGGGCTGATGGCTCGGAGCCTGGAGCCTGTTTCCGATTCTGTGTCTCCCTCTCTCTCTGCCCCTCCCCCGTTCATGCTCTGTCTCTCTCTGTCCCAAAAATAAATTAAAAATGTTGAAAAAAAAAAAAAAAAAAAAGAAAGGTCTCTGTTTCTGATGGATCCATCTCCCAGACACTGACTATGTCTGCCTGTTTGGAACCTCCTCAACCCCCACCCTTGCTAACTAACCTTCATAAACCTTATTCCTTGCCAGCCTTGATAGCTGATACCTGCCAAATGCCTCTGCTTGCCCAAACAACTCTTATAATACTACATGATTGTAGCTATTGTTGAAAAACACAATGGTTTGTTGAAAACGTGCATCATGGCTAGAAGGTTGTCAGTTGAGGTAGTCTTCTGAGTCTACTCTCAGGGACCGTGACCCCTAGTGGCAGTCTTCTCTGTCTCAGAAGTAAGTCAGCCTCACACAGGCGTTCACCCTGTGCCAGGATTTCTACTTGGGAAATGCAAGGGGTTGGCAGAAATGAAGTGCGGCTTCCCTCCAGCTGGCCACAAGGGACAAACTGTCACAATCAGTGCAAATGGCCCATGGGATATTTTCTTTGACAGTTGATTTTATTCTTTTACTCCAACATGTATCTGAATGAGCTTAGTTCCCCCCACTCAGACCTTTTAGCCAACTCCAGCTTTGACAGTTATATAATATAGCTTTAGCAGTGGCTGTAAATGAGTCCTATGTTTTCCTTCATGGACATCTAAACAAGATGATGTGACATATTTGCTGAGCTACTTAAACATTTCCTTACACAGTGACTAAATGCTACTACCTATTTGAAAACCACTTCAGTGCCCATAATAGCTGCCCTAGAAATCACCATAGCTAATCTCACACAATTGCTGACCATGTTGTGGCATCACTGAGGCAAGCATCTGTTGAATGGAGGGAAAAACAACAATGTTCCCTGGAACCAGGCACTCTTTTGCATCTTTTTACTTTTCTCTGCCCCAATTTAAAACTGAAATGACTAGAAGTCAGAGAAAGGAGAGACTTGTCACCAGATGCTACTTGCCACATTCCAAGAGTCCATCTGCTCCATTGAATACCCTGCTCGGCTACTTCATGCAAATGCTCCAGGATAGGTTTTAAATTGATCTGAATCTTCTCCAATTTGTTAAGTCAGTTTTTATAGATAGCCATCCTTATGAATGTATCAGCAATTGATATGTCATACGCATTTCTCTCCCCTTCCAGGACATCTGTACATTTAACATCGGCCAGGCAAAATGGTTCTTCAGCAAGCTTGTCAGCCCAAGGAAAGGTAGACACTATCAACAGAATGAGAGATGCCAGGAAAAAAAGAACCTTCATTCATTTACCCAATTTTAGAGAGTGGATTTGAGAATTCACTGCTACCTTATTCTGTTACTAAGAGATATGCTTTCCATCTATTTCTCCAGTTATTATACTCAAACCTCACACACCATTTCCTAGTTCTGCTAACATACTAATATTGTGTGCTGTGCGCAGAGTGCTGTTGGGTAAGAGAAGACTGGGGCTTAGGGCCATGGGGATTCCAATTAATATTAACACCTGTCTCAGTCGAGGGCCCTCCAGACATTGCCAGTGCCCTTTTGGATTTCAGGCCTATGTGAGGCTTTCTTCTTCCTCTCAGGCACATAGGAAAAATCTGGGAGAAAGCTGCACTATTTAATAGTAAATTCCAATGCTTTTACCACAATTGTATCATAGGATCATTTTTATATGTAAAGTCGCTTTATAAAATTGAGAGGAGTGTCTTCTTTGAGGAGCTCTCAATTTCTCTTTCATCTGTTTTTCAGAGCCTCTGGTCCTATCTAATTCAATCATTTGATACCAACACAGAACCTTATCTCTGACAGGTCATCCTCTATCGCTTATTCATCACAGAATAACCTTTACTTGAGAAAGAGAAAACTATGAACACCAGCATTAACATCACGATCCATCATTAAGTTGATATCAAACCTTCCCTTTAGATCTTCAGATCACTTCAACTTGGTTTATATAAATACAACCCTGACATTTTAGTTTTCATCTTTACTTTGCCCTTAGACTTTGACAAGATGTTACCATGTTTTAAACAGCCAGTCAAAGCTTTCCCCTCTTACCCATCTGTAAACTAGGGCAAAGAAAACTCTGACAAAGCTAGATGTCTTAGGCACAAGTTAAAGAGAGCGTTTACTCTTCTTTCCAGTCACTAAGCTTCTTTGTGGACTCATTCTCCCCCAGTCATAGCTAGGAGTATTAGCTACATCTCTGAGCTTTGGTTTCTTTCTTTCCTTCCTTCTTTATTTTTTTCTTTCTTTCTTTCTTTCTTTCTTTCTTTCTTTCTTTCTTTCTTTCTTTCTTTCTTTCTTTCTTCCCCCTCCCTCTGTCTGTCTCATTTTTTTGGCAAATCACATATATACAAAACTAGACTAATTGTAATTCCTAGGTCATGACCTGTTGTTGCTTCATGCAATGTGTCTTTTTATTGTATTGTATTGCATGTATTCATTTAAATTATTAAGATAATAAGCCTCTACAATGCAGCCAACTCCAAAATTAGAACATTGCCAATAACTTACTTCTACCCCCAACCCATACCTTTGCCTTACTTCTCACTCCCAGAGGTCAATGTAACGCTAAATTGTATGCCTCGTATTCCTCATCTTGTATGCCTCATATTCCTTTGCCTTCTTTTTCTAGTGTATCACTCAATGTACACACAGATATTGAAATATGTTGTTTCGTTTTATTTTCTTTAACCTTATAAGAAAGAGTAGTATACTATATGTCATATTCTGGGACTTACTTAACAGGCACCCATTTGCAATGTGGAGCCACGTTGGAAGGTCATGTAGCTGTTTGAGTTATGTAGAGTACCATTTGGAGGCAGCTTTATGAAGGTAGATGAATGAGCAGAGAGCTTCTCTGTGGAGAAAATAGAGACAGAAGCAAATTAGAGGCAAGAGACTATTGGTAAGAAAGAATGCAAAGATGAAGGCTTGAGGACTGTCCATTTTACAGAAGGACTAGTTGTGTTTCCTACAATATAGGTCCTTGAGTCATGGGATGCTCATATCCTGAAAATACAATGATGCTCCTCTGCCCCTTTATTTTTGCTGTCTTGAATGGTTTTTGTTCTATATAACTGAACCACACCTGCTTCATACCAGCATTCAGAGAAGGCTTGTATTAACTCAACAGAATGTTTCAGTTTTCCCAAGCCCTGCATCACCTAATAATAATAATGTCATCTGTGGCACCTAACCCTTAAATCTCTACCCTCATTTTTTTCTCCTGAAAATGTGCCCTTTCTTACAGAACGGGGGTCAGCAAACTTTGTCTGTAAAGGACCAGAGAGTAAAATTTTAATTAAGGCTTTGTGGGCCATTCAGTCAGTTTCAACTCCACTCTGCTATTGTAGCATGAAAGCATCCGTAGGTAATATGCTAACAAATGGGACTGGTTGTGTTCCAGTAAAACTTTACTGAACTTAAACTTTATTTCATATAATGTGTCATGAAACATTATTCTTCATTTATTTTCAACCACTTAAAAATTAAAAAAATTAAACATTAAACATTTTTTAGCTCACAGGTCTTACAAAAACAAGTGACAGGTGCGACTTGGATCATAGGCCATAGTTTGCCAATCCCTTGTAAGAGAACATGTCTGATTATTGTGGTCAGTTTTTATCTCCTTCTAATTTCAACTTTATAGGTCATCCTTTTGTATGCTTCTTAACATTTTGGAATAACTTTCAGGAATATTTGGGAGTTAATATAGCATTGTGCATCAGAGTGTTGCTCAGAGTCAGACTGCCTGAGTTCAAAAGACGATTCTGTTGCACCAAGAAGCATAAAATACCTAGGAATAAATCTAACCAAAGATGTAAAAGATCTGTATGCTGAAAACTATAGAAACCTTATGAAGGTAATTGAAGAAGATATAAAGAAATGGAAAGACATTCCCTGCTCATGGATTGGAAGAATAAATATTGTCAAAATGTCAATACTACCCAAAGCTATCTACACATTCAATGCAATCCCAATCAAAATTGCACCAGCATTCTTCTCGAAATTAGAACAAGCAATTCTAAAATTCATATGGAAACACAAAAGGCCCCAAATAGCGAAAGTAATTTTGAAGAAGAAGACCAAAGCAGGAGGCATCACAATCCCAGACTTTAGCCTCTACTACAAAGCTGTAATCATCAAGACAGCATGGTATTGGCACAAAAACAGACACATAGACCAATGGAATAGAATAGAAACTCCAGAACTAGACCCACAAACGTATGGCCAACTCATCTTTGACAAAGCAGGAAAGAACATCCAATGGAAAAAAAGACAGTCTCTTTAACAAATGGTGCTGGGAGAACTGGACAGCAACATGCAGAAGGTTGAAACTAGACCACTTTCTCACACCATTCACAAAAATAAACTCAAAATGGATAAAGGACCTGAATGTGAGACAGGAAGCCATCAAAACCCTAGAGGAGAAAGCAGGAAAAGACCTCTCTGACCTCAGCCGTAGCAATCTCTTACTCGACACATCCCCAAAGGCAAGGGAATTAAAAGTAAAAATGAATTACTGGGACCTTATGAAGATAAAAAGCTTCTGCACAGCAAAGGAAACAACCAACAAAACTAAAAGGCAACCAACGGAATGGGAGAAGATATTTGCAAATGACATATCGGACAAAGGGCTAGTATCCAAAATCTCTAAAGAGCTCACCAAACTCCACACCCAAAAAACAAATAACCCAGTGAAGAAATGGGCAGAAAACATGAATAGACACTTCTCTAAAGAAGACATCCGGACGGCCAACAGGCACATGAAAAGATCCTCAACGTCGCTCCTTATCAGGGAAATACAAATCAAAACCACACTCAGATACCACCTCACGCCAGTCAGAGTGGCCAAAATGAAGAAATCAGGAGACTATAGATGCTGGAGAGGATGTGGAGAAATGGGAACCCTCTTGCACTGTTGGTGGGAATGCAAACTGGTGCAGCCACTCTGGAAAACAGTGTGGAGGTTCCTCAGAAAATTAAAAATAGACCTACGCTATGACCCAGCAATAGCACTGCTAGGAATTTACCCAAGGGATACAGGAGTACTGATGCATAGGGGCACTTGTACCCCAATGTTTATAGCAGCACTCTCAACAATAGCCAAATTATGGAAAGAGCCTAAATGTCCATCAACTGATGAATGGATAAAGAAATTGTGGTTTATATACACAATGGAGTACTACATGGCAATGAGAAAGAATGAAATATGGCCCTTTGTAGCAACGTGGATGGAACTGGAGAGTGTGATGCTAAGTGAAATAAGCCATACAGAGAAAGACAGAGAAACTTAACAGAAACCCATGGGGGAGGGGAAGGAAAAAAAAAAAAAAAGAGGTTAGAGTGGGAGAGAGCCAAAGCATAAGAGACTGTTAAAAACTGAGAACAAACTGAGGGTTGATGGGGGGTGGGAGGGAGGGGAGGGTGGGTGATGGGTATTGAGGAGGGCACCTTTTTGGATGAGCACTGGGTGTTGTATGGAAACCAATTTGACAATAAATTTCATATATTGAAAAAAAAATAATAATAAATAAATAAATAAATAATAAAACATCAAAAAAAAGAAATCAGATGAGTATTTTTTTACTAAAAATGAGAATAAGCATGATTAAATTTTATCATATTGTGCAAAAAAAAAAGGCGATTCTGCCATTAATTATCTGTATGATCTAGGGCAAGTTAGTTAACTTATTTATATATCTTCAATTTCTTCATCAGTAATATGGGGATAATAACAGTACCCATCTTACAGGATCATTGTGGAATTTAAATGTAATAATCTATGTAGAGGCCTTGGCATATTGACCAAGCACCAATAATTATAACTTATTATTATAACTAGTACTGATATTAAATGTTTTATAATGCTTTACCTACTGCCTTTTTTTCTAGTATTCTTATTTCTTCACTAATTTTAATGCATCCTTCTCAGAAGCATGTTCCATAGTATATGAACAGGTAGCAAGTACAGAAAATGCTTCATGGTCAAGTCAGATTGGGAACTTCTGAACTAAATAATGTTAAATCATAATCCTTGTCTGTGCTTTGGGGTTTTTTTTTTGGGGGGGGGGGGCGGGGGTGAGGGAATATGGCAGAATTTTTCAGTTATCTAAATGATGTTTATTTTAACTCAACAAGAGAGGAATATGATATTCAAGTGATCCCAAGCTTATTTGACCATGGTACCCTGAACTTGAGTATCTCAGAACATACTCTGGGAAATGCTGTCCCAGTAGCTAATCAACAGTCATCACTTTAGTAGTCATGTACTATTCCTACTGGTACACCTCCCCTTGACATTTGACATAGTTTCTTGCTCCCTATTTCCTGAAGCTCTCTTCTCTTTTCCTGGGCTCTGTTAGAGCACACCCTGCTGGTTCTAATGTCCAGCATTGCTTCTCAACTTCTTTTGATGAGTATTCTACTTCTGCCCACCCTTCACCGTCTTATCCTTGCCCATCTTCTCCTCAATGATTCCATTCACCTCTCAGAGGTTTAACCTGTACTTAAAACTCTTACATTGATGTCTCACCTATAACTTTCTCCTGATCCTAAGCCATATATCTAACTGCCTATTGGAAAATATTCATACAAAGCTGAACTCAGTATCTGTGATCAAAGACTTGATAGTCTATCTCTGTTAATTTAACAGCACTCCAATCCTTGAAGCAGATCTCTGATAGTAATTCCTACACTGTTCCTTGTAATTCAAATGCCACATCTCATCAGATACCATTCTTGCCCTTTCCATCTCCTTAACTGTTCTCTTTGTTCTTCTCCCCTCTCTCCTCTCCCTTTGTACCTACTGCCTTTTCTCACCTCCAGTTTTATAGCCCTGATATTTATCCTTATTCTACTGATTGGTTGATTTTTTTGAAATACGAATCAGATCTTGTTGCCTCTTCAGATAGCTTGTAGCTCCAGCTCTGCTACATGGCAACCTACTCAGCATGGTACCCAAGGTCCTTAATTCTCTCACTGCAAACCCATCACTATAATCTTACTGCTAGACACAACTTTCCATATACCCCATACGATTTGTATAGCAAACCAGCATTGCATCCCACTTCTAGGATGACTATCTCACCTCTCTCTAAAAGAGTTTCTTAGTTTGTGTTCTCTCAGAGGCAGACTCTCAGAAAACAATACCTATTGTCAGAAAAGATTATAAGTCTTTGAAATGTCTAGCACACTGTCCCAGGTCATCTCCACTTTTCTTAGTCTTTAAGTTATCTTACGACTCTGTAAGTTGTAGAAAACTGTTAGTAATGCAAATTATTCTTGTCCATCCACATGTATATTGTGTGCAGTGAAATTAAACTAATTGTCCTATAGATATTGACCAGTTCTACTAGTTTTGTATCTATTGGTAAATTTATTTCACAGCATGCCTTATCTGGCATCTACATGTAGTAGTTTGAATTCTCTTTGAATAAGGTTGTCATATTTAGCAAATCAAAATAATAGGATACCCAGTTATATTTGAATTTCAAATAAATAATTCTTTCTTAACCAAAGTATGGTCCCATGCAATATTTGGGATACACTTATGCTGAAAAATTATAAATTGTCTGCAATTCAAATTTAACTAAGCATCCTATATTTTATCTGGCAATCCTACCTTTGATCCAGTGTGGCATTACTAGTTCCCTCATTTCCCTCATTCCTCAATAAGATAGTATTGATATGTGTTTGTTTTATAGTGGTATGAGAGTCTTGAGTTTGCTTTTAAAAAAATCATCCCATAACAGAATACAAGTAGTTCATTTGGGATATAGGTAAATAGGGAAGTGAGACAGGAAAGAGAAGTCACCTAATAACTGTACATTATAAAGATAGTTACACTATAGGTAACTGTACTTTATGCTCCCTGGGTGACTCCCAATCAGTGTGGTACACATTCTTCAGAGTTATTTCAGCCATGGGTAAGGGAGGTGTGGTATTTATCCACAAACTCCTGTACTTAACACTCTATCCCAGACCTTTCTCCTGACCATAAACCTTGTATCTATGATTGAGGGCTGTTTGAAGAGAATGGTTCATTCCCAGCATTTCCAGCCTGTCATGGGTGTGGCCAAAGAGCCAGGACCAATGACATTTCAGCCAATAGGCACCGATGTTGTAAAGACAAAGAAACATAGTCAGGCTACCAACAGCTTTAACTGCCCTGGCCAAATGCACACATTCCTCAAGATAGTCGCAAATACTTCCGTCTCTATGACACTTTTGTTGTTCCCAAGGTGGTTAATAGTCCTTTATTTTGCAGCCCCCTTCTCCTCCATAAAGACTTCTTTAATAGAAGGTTTGGCAAACATTGCACTTATTTTTCTCAGTATATGTATGTTCTGAATGCGTTATAAACTTCTGGAGGGTAGATATTAAATCTTATTGGAATTTATAGCCCCAATTCCTGGTAAACGATCTAGAAATTTATGGAATGAATAAGTGGGTGAATGAATGAATGAATGAATGAGTGAATGGACATACAGAAATTTGAGTGAGGAGGACATTTGGAGATGTCTTCAGCAAAGAGTTATGTCTAAGCAGGGTCTTGAAGGATAATAAAGAGTCTACATAGATAGAGAAGTCATTTCAATAAGGAAATCATTATAAGCAAATGAATGAAGATGATTTATATTCAGAGAAGTGTTGCTTGCTCTTTTCAATAGCAACCATTTAACTTTCCCTATATATGTGGATGCTTTCCCACTCTTGCACTTGAAGCATTTTAAAAGCCCAACCTCAAGGAAGGTCTTTAAAAAGAATGACAGAACTGTGTTGCAATAGTCTTTACCACAGCTTCTCCCAGAGTATATATAACCCTGAAGCATCAGTATATATTTCATCTGAAGCTATTCAGCATTGGGAGGCACTAACACTACTGTCATTTGCCTCCAAAGAGGTCATAACTGCACAGTGTCTTCTATGCAATTAAAATTTTCACATCATCTTCAAGATTGCTGTATATACAAATTGATCATTAAAGTGATTCTCTTTTGAGCCCTTTACCAGGAAATCCTCAAAAAATTCTTCCTTTTATTCTGATACAGTATCAGAGTTTCCCACATATACAATGTCTTGCTTTGTAAACGTAATAATGAAATCTTGAGTACCTCTGTCACTCAGTCTTGGGACTCACCAATTATTATTTTAAAAGTTGGGAGATGAAAAATTTTTAAAGCTGTAGAAGCTAGCCAAATAAGAAACATGGGAATCTTTGAGTAATGAATAAGCATGAGTAAGGTGACTAATAAAGTAACTGAGATCACTGTAAACGAATACTTTGGCATAAATCAAGAAATGTTAATGGGATTTAAGATTTATGAAATATCTCTAATTATGTAGAATAAAGGAAAGCCCATGCCTGCTCTATGAGGCATGGGGAATGTCGAAGTCATTCTGGGCTTTACCAAGAACCATACCAGTTGCCTTGATAATCCAAATTGACCAGTGGGACAAGATAGGAAGCCAAGACTATGTGGCTGAATCTTAGGGACAAAACATAATAATAATAATAATAATAATAATAATAATAATAACAACAATAATAATAATGGTCTTTGATGAGTTAATCACCAATTTAATAAACAATATAGGAATGATGCAAACCCAGTTTTGATTGGAAGGAATTCATGTCTAATGGAGAGGAATTGTGTATTTACATGTGAGCATTCATGTGTTTGCTGATTGTGATCAAATCCTGATGAGGAACCATGTTATGAATCTGGTAGATTCATTTATTTGGAAATGGTCTTCAGCCAGTAGAGATGGTCCAGCCCACATCTCCATGAGAGAGCAATTACAAGTGTTCACAGTGGAATTATTTTAGGACTTTGGACAGATCTTTTTTTTTGGTGTCAAAGAGCTATAAGATACCAATCCATTTTCTCCCCTTCTTACTCTCTACCAATCTCAATTTGTGTATCTATAAGATGGAGATTCTAGGGGCACCTGGGTGTCTCAGTCGGTTGAGCGTCAGATTTCAGCTCAAGTCATGATCTCATGGTTCATGAATTCAAGCCCCACATTCTGCTCACTACTGTCAGCACAAAGCCAGCCTCAGATCCTCTGTCACCTTTCCTCTCTGCCCCTCCCCTGCTTGTGCTCTCTCTCTCTCTCTCAAAAATAATTTTTTTTAAGATGGAAATTCTAAAAGATTATATAATCCCTTAAATGATCATTATAAATCAATAACTGTATGAAAATTACTTATAGCAATGTAATGAGGAAGTGGTGGGAGGGGGATTGTGAATTCTCTACTAGAGAGCACCTGCACTATTCATGAAGTGGTGTAGTGTTATTTGAAAATGGACTTAGATTAGTTGTAAACTCTAGGGGAACCACCAAATTGTTTTTAAAAGAAGTATAACTGATATGCTAAGAGAGAAGATAAAATAGAATCATATAAAATGCTCAATTAAAAACAGAGAAGACAGCATAAGTGGTAGAGAGAAACACAGAAAAACTGCAGCATTTAAGAAAGTTATAAGCATACTAAATGTTAATGCAACTACATCAATAATCAATTTAAATATGGATGATTCAAGTGCACTAAATAAAAGACAGAAATTGTCAGAGTGAATAAAAAAATGATTCAGTCACTTCAGGTAGATCCAACCTTCTTATTCAAAATGAGTAAATTGACATGGAATATCAATTTTAATGGATGTGTGTTTTCATTTTAAAAATGAAATACATTTTAAGTAGAGACATTATTTTCACAAACTTGGAGTATATTTATTTTGTTCATAACATGTGAAACTAAAGGGAGTGGAATCATTTAAGGCATACAGAATAGAATATGCCAAGACTGGGAGTTAAAGGTGAGCTTGACTTGCTGGAAAATCTAAAAAAAGTGCAGCAGGTTAGAGAATTGAGTTTCTGGGTTGGTGTCTTTTAAATAGAGAGAGAGCTAAAGAACCAAGCAAAGATTAGAGATATCACAGATAGGGCCTCATCTTGTGAAAAACCAATTGATCTTCATACCAAGGTCTGTAGAAAGTCATTGCCAGATTAGAAGGAGGGTAGGGAGTTGAACAGATTTGCATTTTAACAAATTCACTGCAGCTCTTCAGTAGGATGGATAAAATGGGACAGAAGTGAGGACATTCACAGGGAGACTCACTTGGGACAAGACATGATAGTGGCTGGGACCAGGGTGTAGTTACCAAAAGATCTGACCTCATGATTCATCTGATGGGAGATGAATCAAGACCAATAAAGCATAAATGACCCTAGGTATATAGGAGTCCCATTTACTGGTAAAGGAGCAGGTTCAGGCAGTGTTAAGGAGCGTAAGCCAGTAAACAAGAAAGAATAAGAGAAAGGACACAAAAGATACAATTCTTCAAGGTAGAAATGACATCACAAGTTCTATTTATTTTTAAAACTACAGGGTATATATGTAAATTGGCTTAAATTCATTAAAGTAATACATAAATTAGATAGTTATATATAGTTGGAAAACCAAATAGATGATAAACCTAGGCATATTTATAACAGAGTCTCAAAATAGCAGATGCAACTTATGTGCAGTAGAAAAAGCCATTTTTTTAGAATAAAATTATTTTAATAACCTCAGGTCTTCATGCATAAATGGTAATATTGGTTTTTTATAAACTACTATTTTAAAAGTGAAATGTTTCCATTACAATTGCAATACGAACAATCAATAAACCCTTTTCACAGGTATAATGGTACCTCATCATGTACTTATCTTTCATCCCACTTCACTTTACAAAAATACGTACTGTCAAGTTTTAAGCACAATGTGCAGCTTTAACAACCCACATGGACTTTAATCAGATTTGTTATGGAACAACAGCCACAGAATATTTAATATCTAGAAATTCTAGCATCCTAAGATTAGAGAGAATTGATTTAATTGGGAAATAATTGAATTTCATGGAAATAGTTATATTAATCACTGAAAATAGAAAATATTTTAAGCCCTGTCCCAAATACATGGAACATGGGAACCTTTAAAAAATTTAAATCAATGAATAAAATTAAACCAAACAAGACATGTTTCCGTATGTTCAAATCTACTTCAAAAGACAAAATAAGGCAGATGAGGAGATACTGGCAATTCTGTCTCATTGACCATAGTTAATTAAAAATTAAACCCACTTATTATGAATTATGTAAGATGCCTAAAGGAAAGTGACACAGGACATATAGAAACTCTGTTATCACTGTAAAAGTAACTGGGATTAATTAAAATATAATTAATCTGCCAAAGTTTATCTTAGAGTATTTTAAAATTATCATTAGCCCTCATATCCTAGAATAGGTGCAGCCGGGCAAAATTGACTCTCGAATGAATTCTACTGCCCCACTTCCTTCCATAATTGGAGCTATATTCCTTTAAGAGAAGAAACGGGAGAAGGAGGAAAGATGAGAAGGAAAAAGACAAAGAGCGGTGCCTGACATTTGATTTGGGCTCAGGGTCCTGGGATAGAGCCCCGTGTCAGCATAAAGGTTGCTTAAGATTCTCTCTCTCCCTCTTCCCTTCCCCATCCCTCTCTCTCTCTCTCTCAAATTAAAAAAAAAAAAAAATTCCTTAAAAAGGATGATGAAGAAGAGGACAAGAAAGAAAGAAGAACGTGAGGAGGAAGTGGTGGAATAAAAAAAAAAAAGGGAAAGAAGAGAAGAAATAATGGAAAGGAGGGATGAAGGGAAGAAGGGAGGAAGGAAGGAAGGAAGGAAGGAAGGAAGGAAGGAAGGAAGGAGAAAGGGAGGCAGGCAAGAAGGCAGGAAAGAAAGGAAAGAAGGAAGGAGAGAGGAAGGAAATGAAACAAAGAGGAGAGCATGAGGATTCGGGACCGGATAGCTCCACTAGGAGCTAACGCTGATGGTGTTATTGGACAAGCTTTATGTGATTGGTGAATCAGTGTTCTGTGTTCATTCAGAGCATTTGCTGGGTACCACCCTCTTGCCTCCACAAGATACCCTCTCTGACTCCCCTTACCATTTAAAAACTTCTTTCTGGGGCACCTTGGTGGCTCAGTTGGTTAAGTGTCCGACTTCTGCTTAGCTCATCATCTCACAGTTTGTGGGTTCAAGCCCCATGTTGGCCTCTGAGCTGACAGCTGAGAGCCTGGAGCCTGCTTCGGATTCTGTGTCTCCCTCTCTCTCTCTCTCTGCCCCTCCCCTAGTTGTGCTCTCTCTCAAAAGTAAACAAACATTTAATCGGCTCAGGTCATGATCTCGAGGTTTGTGAGTTCGAGCCCCGCGTCTAGCTCTGTGCTGACAGCTTGGAGCCTGGAGCCTGCTTCTGATTCTGTGTCTCCCTCTCTCTCTCTGCCCCTCCCCCACTCATGCTCTGTCTCTCTCTCTGTCTCAGAAATAAGTAAACATTAAAAATGAAATAAAATTAAAATAAAATAAAATAAAATAAAAACTTCTTTCTTAGCATGGAAACCATGACTCTCCACTAGCATGGCCCCTTGCCCCTTTCCCTTTTTCCTCCAGATTTACTTCTACTAGAATAGAGCCTTAACATGCCCCTCTAAGAGTTACAGCTGTCTGACACATACCCATGTCCATTTTTGTGTGTGAAGGGGGAGATTTTTTCTGCATTTTTAAAATGTTATTGGTAGCATTTACTTAGAGAAAAAAAAATGTGCAGACATATCTGACACTGGAGAATTGGGAATTTTTTAAATGATTTTGTAAAAAATATTTTCAAAATGTGATTTTCATGCTAAACTGAGCTCAATTTTTGTTTAAATCTGAAAAGAAACTAAATTCCTCTCAATGTTTCCTCTGCAGCAGAGATGGATAGCAAACTAATCATCCTCTGCTACTCGGGAATCAAGTCCAATACAGATAGGCAACACATGCTCATTGAATACTTTTCTGTGTCAGACGCTGTCCTGGGCATTGTAACAAAGGTAAGGCAGTTCCTGCCCTCAGGGAAGCCTGGGCACACAATTCCAAGGAGCTCGTCTCCCCTAGGAGTCTGTGTGTGACAGCCCCCGGTGCTGTGCTGCTCACAGGCTGCTGGGTCTCCTGGCTTCAAGGTTGTAATCCGATGCGGGAAGTGCTGGAACAGCAGTAGGATAAAGTCCCTCAGGATAAGGAGGTGGTTCAACAAAGCAAATAACTTCTGAGAGGAGCCTTGGGGGATGTATTGAATTTAGCCAAAGAGGAAGGAGGGGCAGGTTATTGTAGCAAAAGAAAAGGCAAGCCTAAAGATATGAAGGAGTAAAAGAGCATGAAAGGTTCTGGAAGTCCACGTAAAGTTCCACCATTGCTGGCTCTTTCTAAAAAATCATATCAGGACGCCTGGGTGGTTCAGTCGGTTAAGCATCTGACTTCGGCTCAGGTCATGATCTCATGGTTCATGAGTTCGAGCCCCATGTCGGGCTCTGTGCTGACAGCTCAGAGCCTGGAGCTTGCTTCAGATTCTGTGTCTCCCTCTCTCTCTCTGCCCCTCCCCTGCTCACACTCTGTCTGTCTCTCTCTCACAAATAAATAAACATTAAAAAAATTGTTTTTAAAAATCAGAAGATCATGGGCACCTGGGTGGTTCAGTCAGTTCAGTGTCTGACTCTTGATTTAGGCTCAGATCCTGATCTCACCGTTCATGGGTTCGAGCCCAGCACTGGGCTCTGTGCTGACAGCGAGGATCCTGCTTGGGATTCTCTCTCCCTCTCTCAAGCAAGCTTCCTTGCTCTCTCTCTTTCTCTCTCAAAATAAATAAACTTTTTAAAAATACAAATTAATTAATTAAAAAAAAATTTTAATCTGGCCACACTGAGGCAGCATATAAATACAGAGCTGAGTAGTGATTGCACCCTGAGGTGAGTCAGTCTCTAGTTTGTTCCAGTGGCCAATACCATCCATTCTCTTGCCTGTCCCAAGACACCTCCCTCATTTATAATATCTGGGTGGCCCACAGGCATTTGACCTTCTCATTCCCGGCTTAACATGGCAAGTGTACACTCTTTGGTGTGGTGCTTTTGCCCTCACCCCACAATGACCATGCTCTCTTCGTTTAGGCATAGCCTGGCTCTCAGCACTTCCCATGAGTCCCAGGCTCACTGCTCTAAGAGCATCCCCCACAGGCGTGCACATGATGGATGCTTTCTCCTTCCCATCTCTTTATCCATTTGGGATGCTGCCTGCTCTTCTCAAATATCTCATATCTATACTTCTTTAAAGATTCATATCAAAGATTTACATCTTCCATGAAGACAGGTTAATTTCAACATCAATTTTATGAGGTTTTATCTGAATTATTTTACAGAAAAGAAGAGGCCCAGGGAGTTTATGAAATTTTACCAAAGTCATAGAGTTAGCAAGAGATGAAATCAAGATTTGAATCCATGACATCTGATTACAAAAGGCAAACTCAAGCACCCTGTGACAAACTATCATGTGCAAAAGGGCACCCCCATACTTTTGAATGCAGTCTGGATTCTTCTCTGTTTTTGTTTATTTTCCTTATTTGATTTTGCCTTTATATTATTCCTTCTCAGGTTGCCTTTAAATTTCTTAAATCTCAAAGACTGAATCCACCACTCTGTATATCTTATATTACTTAGATTTGGATTAAACAGCTAGCATGGTTCGAGCATCTACTTGGATCTAAGCATCTCGTGAAGTCTTTTCATGTAAATTAATCATTTCAAATCTGTAAGACACCTAGATACATGTATTATTATTTTTACTTTTTATATTTGGTCATTGACATCTAAATCACTAGAGAATAGAAGACTGAATTTGAATGCAGGGAACCTGGCATCAAGCTCCAAGCTTTTTTCTCTATAAAACTCAGTCCTTAGCTTCATATTAGATACAGAGAGGACATTTGGTTAATGCTTGTTAAATGAATGAATAGTTAAAAGAAGAATTCAATGACAATGTAATAAAAGTCACCCAAGTAGAGATATGTATTATGATAATACAAACTTCTTACAAATCAATCAGTTACATGGATATCATCCTGAAGAGAATGAAAACCACCGAAGATTTTGAAAAGGAAATTAAGCTATGGCCTTCAAAAGATTAAATAGTGGAGGCAGCATAATATGAAGGAGGTGAAGGACAAAATAGTCAGGAGACAGTTGTAACTCAGAGATGATGTGTTAAAGGATTGCCCTTGCTACTGCGTTAGGATTTAAAAATGTCTGCTCCTTCCCCTACAACACTAATGCTCTGAACTGGGGTTTGGGTACTGGCCATGTGCACATTCAGCCCCCTCCTCCTCAGTTCCTCTTACCCCCACTCATATGTTCCATGTGAAACTTGTGTTCCATGTGAAATTTGTTCTATGTGAAATTTGTGTACATTTTTTTCTATCCCCTACTACCTATGGTGGAAAGTGGGAGGGAGTTGAAATAGAGAATGTCTTATTCATCTTTGAATACCTCAAGACCATGTTTCCCATACTGTGTCCAAAAAAGGTTCATAAATACTGGAATAAACCAAGTAAAACAGGTATCTGGTGTAGGAATTCTCAAGGCTTTACTTTCCTATGTGTTTTATGAATTCTCAAAAGAGAGATACAGTCTGTAGCTTTTCCCAAACGTTTGGGAAAAGATTCTCCCCTTCCTCTGACCTCCAAGTAGTATTTATTTCTAGGGATCAATTTCTCTGAGCACAGCTGAGATAACATTATTCAAAAGATTTAACACAGTGCCACAATTGAAGAAGGTGTCCCCTAAATGTTCATTAAATGAAGGCGCGTCTCTGTAAAAGCCAATCATATTTTACATTTTAATTATGTTGTTTTACAGTTTCCCTGGCATTTAAGTACTGCTACTTACGTTGTGATTTTTTTTTCTGTTTACCCACTTGTATTTACAGTGCTTCATCTTGGACTCTTAGCTTTCATATTCTGCATCATAAATCCTCCTTGTTTGTATAATTTAATTATCTCTACCTTTGTTGACCTATATCAATATGGAACACATAGGACATTTTCTTATATTGGCTGGTATGACTCAGGGTTTTGATATACCAGAGCTCAGTGGCTTGCATTACAAAGACTTGTTTCTTTCTCATGTTACCTTCCCTGTGAAGCTTGTGTGACTTTACTCCATGTTATCTTTATTTTGGCACCCAGGCTAAGAAGCATGTATGGAACATGCCAGCCTTCAGACAAAAGGAAAGGAGAACATAGTGAACCTCACAGTGCTCTTAAAGCTTGCTCCAATGTGGCAGACATCATTTCCTTCATACTTCTCTGGATTAAGCAAGTCACATGGCTGAACCCCTTGTTAGTGGGCGAAGAAAGTATATTCCTCTCATAAGGAAGGAGCAGCAAATACTTTTAACATTATACGATCTGTCCACTACACTGTGTTTCTCCTTTCTGGTCCAGCATATATATTATAAGCAGGTAGCAAATTATCAGATCATTCTGGCTTACATTTTTAACAGGTGCAGAAAAGAGTGCGATTATTAAGTTTGTTTTTTTTTTTTTTAATTTTAATTCTACATTCTGAGCTCTATCTTAAGGTCCACTCTCCTGTGAATTTCCTATTAACTAAAATTCTGGACAACTTGCTTCTATTTCTGGAACATGAAAAGGCTATCATTTATTCCTCTAGCTAAAGATATAGTGAACTTAGAGAATCAAACATTCTTCTTTTAAGTAGCAGTAGATACCCCATTCTGAATCATTTTCTCATTGCCAGACTCCATTGATGTTGATTCTAGATACAAGAAAACTAAATAAAACAAGAAAACTGAAAACATTATTTGTCTTTGTAAGAGTAATTTTAATCATAAGCCTTAAAGTAAACAGTTTACAATTTATGCCTGTTTACTGTGCAACACAATAAGGATTATGTGTTCCATAAAAAGTCAGATAAACTGTGCTGTAAGTTTTATTTTATCACAACAGTAAACTCTGTTCATATATTTACTTACTGCTCAGGAATCATCAATCATCTGCTCACAACCTAGAATAATAACAATAATGTTGATACACAGCACATGGTTAATAAAGTTGTTCATCTTTACTTTGAACAAACCACAACCCCACTGACAATCATAAACATCCACCATTTTGTCCAATTGAATAAAAGTTATAGTATTTTCTTGGCAAACACAGATCATATCTTGCATAGTAAATGGTTTAATTCATAAAGTCAACAGGAAAATATATAGAAGCAAAATAAATACAATCAAAACACAAGTTGGTGATTTTAATACAGATTTTTAAAGCACTTGGTCTGATCAAAGTAGGACATTCTCCAGTTACATATTAGGTAATATCTAGGACTATGTTGCCCACTTCCATAGATACCACTTGCCTTTCATTTTTTTTAGACCAGCACATCTGGGTGATACATAGAATATGATGCAAATGGTGCCCAATGGAGTCTGATTGGTAATATTGAGTCCAATTCTCATTTAACAGATGTGGAAACTCAGACCCATGGAGAAGAGGTCCTCTGCCCTGACAGCTTCATAAACCTGGCTTTGACACAGAAAAGGTAAGTCCCATGAGTAATTGGTGTCGGTAAGTCCTTCATGCCACTGTTCCTGGAATTCTACACATGTTGTCTCAGACTTGTGTTCAAGGCCTGATCCATCTAGAATCCAACTGCTTTAAGTTGTACCCCATCATTTTTTATTAAGTTCTCAAAATAAAGAAGAGAACAGTTTTTGGTAGGGGAACAAATGAGATCTCTCAAGTTTTGATAGAAGGTATAAGAGGTAATGCATAGCTATGTGAAAACATAGAGGGAGGGGTTATGGGATGAGTTTGAACAGGAATCTAATGGTACCAACAACATTTTAAGCATATGCAATACAGTCTAAAATCAGTCTACTCCTATTCTCATTTCCTATACTTCTCATTAGAGTTTTTATACCGATTCTATATTTGAATGTTGGTTTCTTCTTACTGTTTGTGATGTCTGAAATACCTATTCTTAGCCAAATTTTAGTCTATTCAAATAATTATTTAACTGATTAGTTGAATTTTATAAACATAAATTAGCATAATACCAGTCTGACAAAGAATGTATATATCCAGGTTCATGACAAATTTAATTCAAAATAATACTGAAAATATGATTTAGGAAAAGTAAGACTGGATGAGAAAGACAAAAATTAAACACTAATTTAACTAATTTAACTAGATACTATGAACCAGACACTTTATTAACATTTGAGGGTTTTTTCCTCTTGTTATGTTCTTAATAACAAAACTCCCCAATTTGTAGCTATGCACATGGCACAAAACTAAAGAACACATTTCCCAGCTTCCTTTGCAACTAGGTGTTGTCATGTTACTAAATTCTGGGCAATGAAATAAAGTGGAAGTGTTGTGTTACAGTTTCTTAAAAATGTCCTCAATAGATAGCTGGTGTGTGTTCTTTGTACCTTTTTCATTATCCTTTCTTCCATCTGCTGGCTGGAATACAGAGGTGGTAGTTGGAGCCTAACAATGTGTATCACATACCATGTCACAGGTGAGTTGAAACTGACCTGAATCTCTGACATCTTTGTGGAGCCATATAACATCCCTAGATCTCCTATCTCAAAACATGTTTCCATGTGATAAAAATATCTAAGGTACATAATTTGAGGTTTCTGTTCTCTCAAACTAAACATAATCACAACTGATATTCCTTCAATTTAGAAATGCAAAACCCAGGAATGAAACAAGAAAGGAAAATGTCAATTTGATTGCAAAATCAGTGGTAGACACAGTATTTACACTAAGATCATTTATGATGGCAAAATCTGTATTATTTTCTCTAGAACACACAATCTCCTGGTTAGTACCAAATATAGTTAAAAAAGAGAAGATAGTCCAAAGAGGAAACACTAACTAGATTCCTTGAGGTCTGAAGCAATCATTCAGTACCTTATTCAATACCAATCACAGCAAAATTTCTGCTGTGGGTAATAAATAAATAAGGGGAGGAGTCAGTATTAATTCCTAGGTTTTATCCTTGGTTGACTAGTGAATGGTGGTGGTGCTATTTGTGCAAGTGGTAATGAGATAGGAAACCAACCCACTATTCAAGGTTCAGTGCATGATGAAAGGACCTGGATAGACATTTTTCCAAAGAAGACATACAAATGTCCAGTAACTACAGGAAAAGTTTCTCAACATCACTAACTAATCATCAGGGAAATCCAAATCAAAACCGCCATGAAATGTCACCTCACACCTGGTAGAATAGAGAAACACAAGAGAAAACAAGTGATGGAAAGGATGTGGAGAAAAGGGGACCCATGTACACTCTTGATGGGACTATAAACTGGTACTGTGGAAAGCAATATGGAGGTTCCTCAAGAAATTAAAAGTAGGACCATTATATAATCTAGCAATCTCACTTCTGGGTATATATCCAAAGAAATAAAATCACTATCTCAAAGAGCTAACTGCACTCCCATGTTTGTTATGGCATTGTTCACAAGAGCCAACACATGGGAATGACCTAAATGTCTACCAATTTATGAATGGATAAAGAAAATATGGCATATATATGTGTACCGTATGTACATATATGTATATGTATGCACACACACAGTAGAATATTATGCAGCCATAAAGAAGGCAATCCTGCCATTTGCAACAATGTGGATGTAACTTGAGGGCATTGTGCTGAGTGAAATAAGTTAAACGAAGAAAGACAAATACTACATGATGTCACTTATATGTGGAATCTAAAAAAGCCTGGGAGTTCCTGGGTGGCTCAGTCAGTTAGGCCTCCAACTTGGCTCAGGTCATGATCTTGCAGTTTGTGAGTCTGAGCCCCACGTTGGGCTCTGTGCCGAGAGCTCAGAGCCTAGAGCCTGCTTCTGATTCTGTGTCTCCCTCTCTCTCTGCCCCTCCCCACTCATTGTCTCATCTGTCTCTCTCTCAAAAATAAATAAACATTAAAAAATTCGGGGCGCCTGGGTGGCGCAGTCGGTTAAGCGTCCGACTTCAGCCAGGTCACGATCTCACGGTCCGTGAGTTCGAGCCCCGCGTCAGGCTCTGGGCTGATGGCTCAGAGCCTGGAGCCTGTTTCAGATTCTGTGTCTCCCTCTCTCTCTGTCCCTCCCCCGTTCATGCTCTGTCTCTCTCTGTCCCAAAAATAAATAAACGTTGAAAAAAAAAAAATTTAAAAAAATAAAAAATAAAAAAAAAAAATAAAAAAAATAAAAAAATTAAAGCAATAAATAAATAAATAAATAAATAAGCAAGCCTAACTCACAGAAATAGAAAATAGAATGTTGGTTGCCATGGCCTAAGGGCTGAGGGAAACAAGGAGATGTGGTCAAAGGGAAGAAACTTTCTGTTATAAGATGAATAAGCTCTGGGGTCTAACACATACATGATTACTGTAGTCAGCAATACTGTATTATACACTTGAAAGTTGCTATGAGAGTAGATCTTAAACGTTCTCACCACACATACACAAACATACATACACACACACAGACACACACACCCCAGGTTTAAAAAATGCTTACATGTATTCAGTGTTTCTGCAGCTTCCAATCTAGTTTCAATGTAGAGCTAGAGTGGTAATTAAAAATATAATCCTGCAATGTTTTCCCCCATATTAATCCTCTCTTTAGCTTCCCTTTACACTTAGAACATATTCCAAAATCCTTAGCTGGCCTATGGTGCTGCATGATCTGGAGCTTTGCTTCTTCACCACTTTCTCTTTCCTACTTGGTCACGGTGTTCCAGCCACAGATATCTCCTTGGCATTCTTCAAAGATACTGAGTCTTTTCTTGCCTAAAGGCAATTCCAGCTGCTATTTCCTCTGCCTAGAATGCTGTTCCCTCCTTGATGGCAACTTCTCTGCTCACAAATCCACCTCCCCAGTGAAGCATTCCCCAACCACTACCTCAGAATCAGCCCTCCTTTACTCCCCATCCAGTTCCTACCTCTGGCATGACTGCTTTCCTTTGCAACGTTGTTCACGATATGTATCTACTTAACTTGTTTATGGTTTCCTTCTCTATCGTGGCAGAAAAATTTGTTTTTTACACCATCACGTCCCCAGCACTTACAAAATGATGGCACATCACAAGTACTTAATAAACACTGGAGAGATGAAAAATAAAGCACTAGACTTCGGGTTTCTAGTCTCACGAGTAAGGAGTTAGAAACTGTCTCTCCATCCTAACAATGAAAAGGCTGAGCAGATTGAAAAATCAACAACTGTTCTGGGATCCATAAGGATCCCAAGATCTGTGGAGGACACAGAGCCAATTGCTGTTCCCAAGATTGGATACAAGTACATTCAGGGAGTCACAACTTACCTGAGACCCATGAGCAGAATCTGCTGGGGAAACCAATGCTTGAGGTGGGAAAACCTGAACTATCATTCCTAAATTGCTGGAGGCGCATTCTGGACAAGTCTGTGAGCTAAAAACCCCAGGGGGAACCCAGTCACAAGGGGCTTCCACAACACCGTAAAATTTACCTCCAGGAACATACCCAGATTCCCACAATAAATAGCAAAGAAAAATCCTCTCCTGTTACTGGCATGGAGAGGGAAAAGGGAACCATTTTGAAATACCACAGAGCCCCCTTGTCCTGAGCAAGGCCTGCCCTCAGGAAAAGCTAATCAACCAGAGCCCAAACTGCTGGGGTGTTATCAGAGCCCAACTGATCTGGGAGAAGGGAAATAACACCAGTCAGCTCTAGCCTTCCATGTGGCAAAAGGGAAATACACAATTCCAGCCCATGGTAGCCATCCTGTCTCACCTAAAAGAGGAGAAGAAAAAAAAAAACAAAACTGAGAAACACTTGTGAAGTTCACAGTCAAGAGGCTCAGGCTTAATACAAAACTGAGACCTAATCATAAGATAGAAAGCTTTCCCTCCTTCCACACCTCACCACCACCTTACTAAAGGCCTATTTACAGCAGTTCCTTTTAGCTGGTATGTTATGTTCAGCTATGAAGACAACATTCCAAGGCATACTAAAAAGCAAAAAACACAATTTGAAGAGACAGAGCAAGCCTTAGAACCAAACATGGCAGGGATATTAGAATTATAAGAGCTGGAAATTAAAACAATTATGATTAATATGCTAAGAGCTCTACTGGATAAAGTAGACAGCACATAACAGACGAGCAATGTAAGCAGAGAGATGGAAATCACAAGAGGACTAAAGGACATGCAAGGGATCAAAACACTGTTAACAGAAAAGAAGAATGCCCTCCATAGGACACAGCCGAAGACAGAATCTCCGAGCTTGAGGATATATCAATAGAAACTTCAAAAACTGAAAAGCACAGAGAACAAAGACTGAAAAAACAGAACAGAATATCCAAGGACTGTGGGACAACTATAAAAGGTGTAACATACACAGAGTGGGAATACCAGAAGGAGAAGAGAGAAAGGAGCAGAAGAAATAGTTGAAACAATAAGGACTGAGAATTTCAGTCACTGGAGGGGTGGTCAGGGGGCTCCCACAATATTGTCAAATTAATGTCAGACCTGAGACTGCCTGCTTAGCTTAGGTCATTGTGTCCACACCCTAGGACCGCTTTTCTAAGGGCTTTTGTTTTGTTTTGTTTTATATGCTATATTGCCTGTGGCTATGGGTGTTAGATGGTCAAACTAGCAATATGAGATCAGCCCTCTGGACTCAAGCTCCTCCTAGTCTAGTATATTCGGTCAGAAAAAAAGTCATTTCAGGAAGCAATTAGTTCAACTAACCGCTTGACTGCTCTGGTAAAATTGGCCAGTTGTCTGACCTTCTTTAGAAGCTGGGAAGAAATTTTCTACCCCACCCCCCAACCATGACTCTGGCAGAGATATTGCTTTTCCTTTTTCCCCCTGAATCAAAGGGAGCTTTAAACCCTTGGTGCTTAAGTGACTCGACATTTTGTTGCATTAACAGATGCAAGGAAAAGTAATAGATATATATTTGTAGACTGCATAAGAAGAATCTCTTATTTATTGGATTTAGTAAAGCTCCCATTGTTGAACCTAGAGGGTACCTTTTGGATTTTAATAAAGCACACTTTGAAGTTGGTCTCCTAGTCATATATATATAAAAAAAAATCAGTAAGTATATTTCACCTGTCAATGAACCATTACCTTTTTTTGAAAGTTTGCCATTTTAGCTGCTAGCGGTTTCCAAACTCTGGATCCCTAGAATTTTTAAGCAGACTTTCAGGGTGCCACAGGGGAGAAAAGGATGCTAATGAGGCAAGACTTACATTTGCATAGCACTTTGCTTTTTATAAAACACTTTTCGTTATTTCATTGGGTTCTTAAAATAATCCTGTAATGAGGGCAAGAGTTAATATTCCCACTTTTAAAAATGAAGAAATAAAGATTCAGAGATGTTAAGCAACTTTTCTACTGTTACAGCTAATTAGGGATGGATCCAGGCCTATCATGCAAGTCCTAGTTCATTGCCTCTAAAGCCAGGGCTCCACTGACTGTTTGACACTGTTCCCGCTCAGAGATAACCTCCTGAAATCAGAAGTCACATATACACTTTTG
This sequence comes from Neofelis nebulosa, assembly GCF_028018385.1. Classification (NCBI taxonomy): domain Eukaryota; kingdom Metazoa; phylum Chordata; class Mammalia; order Carnivora; family Felidae; genus Neofelis; species Neofelis nebulosa. The sequence goes on along the minus strand of NC_080790.1, from coordinate 41,705,128 downwards.
TCTCCCTATGCCCTCTGCTGCTGTGTGTGTGAGAGAGAGAATATTTAAAAGAGTCTATGTAATATTTAAAATGTATTTCCAAATGATTTAAAACACACACATACTGGAATATACAAATTAATTAAGCCAGCCTGATACCTGTGTTTTCATACATTCTAAAAACCGGTAAATACCTGCATCATTAGACCAGGGGATACGACCAAATGTGTTTGGAAAATGCGTATCAGGCAAATTTCAAATAATATGTCCAAGGTCCTTTAGCCAGCACGTGGTGGAGCTTGAATTTATCCAGGCTTGACATTGTCTCCAGTGATGCACATTTTCAGGTGTTTTATGCAAATTAGGGAGAGAAGCATAGGTTTTCAGAATGGAATTAATTAATAGAGGACATTTCAGAACACTCAGTATGTGCATGTAGCAGAGTCTGCTCTGTCACAATCACTTTGGGTGAGATCGTCTTGTCAGGAGCTCCTTTAGTTCTTTGCTAAGTAAACTTCCTTGTATGAAATCCAAGGGTGCACCCACCTTACACAAAATCCCCTTGTACAGCAAATTGGGTTTTAGCAAAAGCTCAGGGCATTTGTTCAGAAGGGCAGCTGGAATACAGTAGAAAGTTTTTTAAAAGGACACATGTCAACACCAGCAGAAGAAGGAGATCTGGTAGCTTTGAAAGAAAATATTTTAGAAATAATAGGAAAAAGTAGGTCAGGACCTGCCAGAGCCAGAACCTGTCTATCAGCAGTCCTTATTTTCTTTTGGGTCCCTCTACAAATCCTGATGGCCTCAGGCCACACTTAAAGATTAGTCGGGGCCCTCAAGTAAAATGCAGCCACTTTTTCTGTCAGAGGCAAGAACCTGCCAAGTTGATACCCAAGGAACCTGGGCTTGTCCAACAGTTGTATTTTTTCACTATGTATTTTGCACTTTGGATGTTGTATCTTGCTCAGGTTTCTGTAGTTTGCAATTTCAAATTCTGTAGACCGAAGGTCAGCAAACTACCACCCACTCTTGTGTTTTCGTACTGCAAGCGAGCTAGGAATGATTTTTACATTTTTCAGTACAAAACAATGACAACAAAAGGATAAATAAAATTCAGAATTTCAGTGTCCATGAATAAAATTTAATTGGAACGCAGCCATGCCCATTCATCACAGTATTCTGTACCTGCTTTTGTTCCACAATGGCAGCACCCAGTAGGTGAAACAGACACATAATGCCTGACAATCTAAAATATTTACCAGCCAATCCATTACAAAATTTGCCAGCTTCCGCTCTTAGACTGACTGTTGTCCTTGGATGTCTCACTTCCTAAGTCCCCTACCTGGCCTACCTGCTCTGACCTTGCTGGAACCTCCAATTCCTACCTCATCTCTTAGGCTTTCTGGAGATCTCTTGGTCTGAGTATCCCATCTTTTATCCCAGACACCCTGCATCACAGCACAGTACCGTTAAAAATAGATCTGCAAATTTTATTCAATTAGCATCTGATTTGCTAAGGGAAAAAAATTATCACTTTCTGCCTCATGGCTCCTTATGTGCTTAATTAACACATTAGTGGCTAATGAAGACACCAAGGTACCATCACATGATATAGTGCTGGTGTTTATCCATGTTTGTCACAACTGTTCTCCACGATGCTCCAGGAGATGGAGCATTCCTTCAGAGGGTAGTTCAACGGCAAAGCAACCAGTTATGAGAGCTGAAATAGAGGGAAAAAGAAACATCTTCCAAATCTGTCTTCTTGGTGCTAAGAAAAAACTTAATGTTCTATGGAGAACCAAAGAGTAAGAGTAATAATTATTATTAATTATTTTTGAACACTATTTTTGAACCAGTTAATATGCTTAAAACTTTATTGCTATTGTCACACTTAATCATCAAAATTTTCCCATGAAGTAGGCATTGTACTTATTTTACTAATGTGAAACCAAGACAAGGTAGTACCACACGGACACTAAATACAAACCGATAAGTAGGACTTATGTCTCCCTGACATCACAGTCTATAGCAGTGACCACCACACTGCACTGTCTCTTCAACTCAACTTAAAGATCTGGTTGACAAGTGGAAATGTGTTCTCCAGCTCCTAAAAAGACAGGGCTAAATGTGCATGGGTTATGGGGGATCATAAGGAAAAAGAGAAACAATGGGTAGCACGAGTTCCTGTAAAAGGAAATTTTTACTGATATTGTTCACTACACAATGAAATTCAGTACAAGTTAGTCTGTCTGGGGCCTCATCCAGAGGAGGATTATCCTCAAGGATCTGAAGGACTTCATGCCTATCAGCTGATCTGCAAAGGCAATAAGGTTCCAGTGTATGCAGTTTATAGGATAGGAGCAATGGGATGGCATGTCAGAATCCTCTTGATCATCTAGACCAGCTCATTCTTTTATAGATGTGGAAATTGAGGCCCAAAATGGGAAGGTGACCAGCCTGATGTCATACAACTGTTAGTGATGGGTGCCAGATTGAGTGGTGATTTCCATTATGCTATGGACCATCAATGATACAGTGACAGGAGTGTGAACTTTGGATGCATACAGACCAGGCTGAGCACCCCCTGGGGAGTTGGCCTGACAGCTAGTAGTCAGCAGATCTTCTCCTATTGATACCCTTGGCATCTCCAAGAATGCAGAGAGCATGTCCCCTTCTGACACACCTTAACTCAAGTTAGTTCACTATATTCCACCAAGGATAATTACCACTAGTACAGGGTTTTATATTTTTTCTTTTGAGAGAGAGAGAGCACATGCACACAGAGCAGGGGAGAGGGACAGAGGGAGTGAGAAGAGAGAGAATCTTAAGCAGGTTCCACACTCAGCATGGAGCCCGATGTGGGGCTTGATCTCATGACTGTGAGGCCAAAGTCAAGAGTCAGACGCTTAACCAACTGTGCCATCCAGGTGCCCCAGGGCTTTGTATTCTAATGCCTCACAACAGTTATTACTTACATCTAACAAGGAGGAAATTTCAGTGAAAAGAAATAAAGAGACTGGATCTAGGTCACCCAACATGGCAGTGTTCTCCTTCCCACATGGAAATGACTCCCAGTAAAGAAAAGGAACATTATCATGGGTTCTCCTGGTTCCTCCAGGGGAGCCATGCTCCGTTCTTCCCCAGGGATTTCACCTCCGTAAATAAAATTTTGGGGCCATGAAGGTAGAGTCAAGTGGGTGTGTGACAGAGATACATAGTATCTAGCAACCTAAGATATTTATCATCCAGCCCATTTTAGACTACGTCTCTCATGGGATTAACAACTATTCATGGGTCAGATACCATTTTAAATCCCTTATAAACAAACCTCCCAATTTCCCCAATCAACTTAAAATGGATTTTATTGTACTTTCATTAGCAAAGTTTATGTGAGTTCTTAAAAACAAGAACTGTATTTATTCATTCGACAAACATGATTACACTCCTAGAATGTCCATAAAGTTTTACCAGGATTTTGAGAAATCCTCACAAGAACCTTGTGAGGATTTATACCTCCATGTTGCACATAAGTAAACTGAAACTTTTTAATGGTGAGATAACTTAAAAAGTCTCAATAACTAAGTGGCAAAATCAGAATTCAAATACTTTGCCCAAGAAAATTATTGGTCAGGTAAAATGATTGCCATTTTACCAAAGAGGAGACTAAAGCACAGAGAGCCAAAACCACTTACTCAAGCTGCACGCTTAATAAACCGGAGAGTCAGGATTCATATATGGGTTTTCTGATTAAATTCTGGAGCTCCTTCTAGTGTTTTATCAAATGCTCCACAGACATCTTCATATCTACTAATTTTAGCAAATAATATTTCTTTAGGAAATGATTGCTAGGGATACAGAGGTATGTTTTTGAAATCCCATTATCCTTGGCATCTAAATTATATACATATTGTTCATGATTAGGGTGGAGATAAGCAGGAAGATTTCTGCCATGGGCAAGATAACAACTATCCCAATTGGGGTTCTTCAATTTTGTAGTTTCTCTGGAGATTTAATCTGCATTCTGGGCCTATAAAACCCATTCTGGCTCCTCATATAATAATTCCAATACCTTTGTAATAATATTTCTCTTTCATTTCCCTGCAAATAGAAATGCATTGCTTAAACAGACCATTTTTATTTACCCTGTGAATCATATATGAGAAAAACATAGCTAATTTGAGAGTAGCACAGTATTTCCTTGGGGCCTCTCACTGGGGGGATTACATGATGCATCAGACTTGATGGCAAATGAAACACACAGGGGCCCACTGATGCACCAAATCCCATTTTAGGAAGTCTGTTTCAGTGGAAGATTGCAAACAAGCCATTATTTTGTCAGTTGGAACAAAAGCCCTGATTAAAAATTAAAATACATTCTGTACTGATAAATATACAGCTGCCTAATTACTTGCAAGATTTATATTTCGTGGTGTTAATTCCCTCATAATGGTTATTTCTTACTCCCTATAAACCAGAACACAACAAGCCTGACAGTGACAAGGTTCAATAAACATTTGGTTGTCCCTTTTATTAGATAGATCAGTTCCTGATTATTAATGTTTTCAAAATCCCATTTTAAAATATTTCACCAGTACAGAACTGTGTCCTTTCCATCAAATGGCCTTTAATGTAAGTAGAAGTTTATTTTTAGATACTTAATTATGACTAATTTAAAATTTCCTTTCTGCCAACCGGACCTTCTAATTTGCCATCACACAGCGTTTCCTCAACATTCACTCGTGTACACACACGACTGAAACATAAAGCAACAAAATCACTAAAATAAATAAGACAAAACAGAATAAAATAATAACTTTCAGTAGCTTCAAGGAGATTTTGAAGACCGGGGTGAAAGTTAAATGGGCGCCATGATTAAAAGGAGATCAAAAAAATGATTTTGTAGGTTCATCAATTGTAACAAATGTGTCAGATCTGATGCAGAATGCTGATGGAGAAGGAGGGTTTTGAGAGCAGGGTGAGGGACTATGTGGGAGATCTTTACCTTTTGCCCAATTTTTCTGTGAACCTGAAAGTCTCCAAAAAGTAAAAAGGAAAGTAGAAAAAGAAAAAGAAAAGAGTTCAAAGAAGGGCTCTAGGTTTTATTGATTTAGTGGTTCAGTGGCATCATCAAGGACCCAGTTTCTTTCTATCCCTTCTCTGTAACATCTTCAGTGGCTCAGTTTTGCCTCTGGGCTGGCTCCTCCCACAGAGCAAGATGGCTGCTGGAATTCAAAACACTACACCCACACAAGACAGTACCCTAAGGCAGAAAAAGTACATGTTCTCTGGAATCTCCTGCTTAAGAGGAGAAATCCTTGGGACACCTGGATGGTTCAGTTCATTAAGTGGCTAAGCATCTGACTCTTGATTTCTGCTCAGGTCATAATCTCAGTTTGTGAGATCAAGCTCTGCATCAGGTTCTGTGCTGACAGCACAGAGCCTGCTTGGGATTCTCTTTCTGCCCCTCCCAGGCTCATTCTCTCTCAAAATAAATAAATAAACATTTAAAATAAATATTTAAAAAAGGAAGAGAGAAGAAACCCTTAAAGAGAACTGTCCTTTTGGCTTCTGGCCAAATTGGGTCACAAGCACATCCTAAATAAATCATTGAATAAAAAAGATTGAAACCACCAAGTTATGATCAGAATTTACCCAGAGTCATGTGGGGAACAGGTGGGCATCTAAACTTAAATCAGATGTTTGTGGAGGAGAGAAAAAATGTTGGGGAATGAATATTCAAAGAGAAACCAACAATTTCTGCTACTGAGGACACTATTAGAAAAAGTTACTTTCTAGTAGGCATTTCTGCTCTTTTCTTCCCTTTCTCTCTCCTGATGACCGCAGGCAAGAGCCAGCATGACATGCATCCCACAGCTGACTGAGGTAGTGAACTATACCAATACTGCTCAGGGGGGAATGGGGAGCCAAAGAGGGCTTTTCTTGCTGTTTTCATCTCTGAATGAGCAATAGACCAAGCTACTATCACTGTATCTTTTGAAGAAGGCAATTTTGTAAAGTGACCCTTTTTCTTTAAAATTTATTGGCCTACCATTGACAAAACTACAACTTGCATTGTCACAGACTTTTCCAGGGTTTTTGCTGTCTCCTTAAAGCAGTCATATCCAACATTGTTCAGCTGGAGAGTATCATCAGAAATCTTCACAATTCTGTTCTGATTTGTCCTTGTAGCCTCGAATCTTTAATGACTCCTTATATTTAGAGGATAGAATCCAGTCTTCAGAGTTCCTCACTTCTTAAGCAGAACTGCTCATTCCTGTGCCAAGGAATATACACAGCCACATGGCAACGGAGACATCTTCCTGCAGTGGCTTTCAATTTGGCCACATGTCAGAACACAAAAATATGCAGAAGTCTGTATCTCTGTGATTCTAATTTGGTAGAACTGAGGTATGTCCCAAACCACAAGATTTAGGCAAGGGGTGATATTTTTATTTATTAAAGCAAACATGGCTGTCTTATGGAATAGAGTACAAAACTGCATACATTTTTAAAGTAAAACTATGATAATTAAAAGAAATGTTTTTGAAATTTCTGTAAGAATTTTCTGTAGCTACTTCAGACTATCACCCTAAAGATATTCACTAACTCTTATTGGCCATTAGAGGATATTTAGGGGAAAGTTTGAAATACTTCCCAGGTAAGGAATAAACTAAATGCTCCTGTGTAGGAGCCATGGCAGGTGGAGGAGAGTTTTATGATGACTGTATGAAAAATTCATTATGCAGTCAGTGCCTAATAAGCCTGAACTTTCCGTCATAAGAAGGTACAGATGTTTTTTATGGTTTAATAAAAATTCCTTCTTGAAGTTTACATTATCAAGTTGCAGTATTACACTCTTCTGTCTTCTCGACCTTTCTGCAGCTGGTTCACTGTTTGTCCTTAAAACTCCTCACTCCACTTACCCTGAATAAGTAAGGATGCTGTGTCATAATCCACAATCAATCAACATAAATAAAACAATTCAGCACAGATGTGACCTGAATATACATTTAGAGTCTGCTAATTGCACAAAGCAGTATCACAAGGTTTCAAGGTCAGACAAACCAGCAATGAATTTACTCTGTGGAAAACACAGAGGGGGCCATGCTGCTGTTTATTATTGTAATTGCTCATGTGCAGAGTTTCAGAGAGCTTGCCACTCTGCAGACATTCCATAACCAATTGCTTTTTCCTCAGGTAACAATGAGAGTAGTGTAAAAAAACAAACAACAGACCCAAAATGGGGTTACTTGCCACCACAGCAAACCAAGACTTAATTGCAGGAATATGATGTTTAACCAGTCAACCTGTAATTTCCTGATCAGCACTAGTAAGGCAATCTGATAGACCTCTGCCATTTCCCCAGAGGAAGGTGACCTTGCCTGAAACAATCTTTTCTTTTCTTTTACTAGTAAGTTTCTTGTCCTACCCCATCTCTGCTTACAAAAGTCTTCCATTTTGTATGGCTCCTTGGAGCCCCTTTCTACCTGCTAGATGGGATTCAGCCCAATTCATCAATCAGTGACTAAAGCCAATTAGATCTTCACATTTTCTCAGTTGAATTTTTGTTATTTAACAGTAGGTAAGGAAAAGACTTGATTACTACAAAGCTACAGAAAGGTAAATTCAGTCTAGTCTAAACCCTCCTCGAGACAGAAAAATGGAGAAGAAAGAACATAGACTTTGGATTCAGTCAGACAAGGTTTGAAAACTGGTTTTAACTCCTTCTAGTGATGGATTCTTGAACACTTATTTAACTTAGCCTATGATGCCTCATCTTTGTGATGTGGATCAAAAATTACCACTTGGTTCTGATTTCCAACAAGAAGCAGAATTAGCACAGGCTGTTGACTTCTCCTGAGATCAGTGGTAGGTCAGGGAACTACTGAAACTTTTAGAAACCTGAGAAATAACAGACACAACTATGGGAAACACTTGGAGGCATGGGGAGCTGTATGAAGTACCATGTGAGTGGGAGGTGGAGAGGGACACAAGGAAACTTTTGGAGGAGTGTCTTTGTTATTTCTGATGGACCCCCGAAACTGAAAGTTTATGCTAATAAGATGACTCAGGGTGGGGGCAGTCCATGCCAGAAAGACCAATAATGTGATTAGAGGACTGGAGTTTGAGCCACATGAAATCAGCCCAATTTCTGAGGAGTACAGGAATGGAGGCTGAGTTCAACCATATGAGCAATAACTCAGTCAGTAATACCTGTGTAATAGAACCTCAATAATTACTCTGGATACTGATGCTAGAGTGAGCTTCCTAGCTTGGCAATACTCTGAATATTATCACATATCAAAGTTGGAAGGGTAACCCATCCCTAAGGACACAGAAGCTTTGCATTTGGGAGCCTACTAGTCCCAGATTCCACCCTCTGCATCTCTTCATTTACCTGGTTGTTATTTTTTATCCTTTTTCTACAATAAAACAAATCATAAGTACAATACTTTCCTGGCTTCCGTAAGTCATTCTAGCAAATTATCAAATCTGAAGGGGTCCATGGTGACCCTTAAATTTGTAACTAGCATATCTGAAGTGAGAATAGCCCTGGGAAACTGTAAACTTGCAGCCAGTGTCAGAAGTCTTGGGCAGACTTCGCAGTCTGGATGACTGTGCCCTTAATCTTGCAGTTTGGCTAACTATAAGTAAGTACATTGGTAAGAGTTGTGGAGTAAATATAGCAAAAGAACAGATTAGTAGGTGGGAACATTTATTTTGAGGACCTGGTCCAGAAAAAGGAGGAAACATTAAACAAACAAAAACTTTTAAGTAATGACATCTGAATAATAACAGAAGGAAAAAAAATATCAAACAGAAGGAAATATTTCAAGAGATAATTGAGCTAAACTTCCCAGAATAATAGGAAGGAAGGAAGGAAGGAAGGAAGGAAGGAAGGAAGGAAGGAAAGAAGGAAGGAAGAAGGAAGGAAGGAAGGAAGGAAGGAAGGAAGGAAGGAAGGAAGGTTGGAAGGTTGGTTCTGAACATCTGACTGGAACACTCTACAGAATGTCAAACAAAAGTGAGAAAGAAAACCATATTACAGGATATTTTAAGAAAATCAAAGATAAGTAGACTAAAATATCTGGAGAAAAAAGAGGACATCACTTTCAGAGGGAAAGATCATATTGACCTCAGCAACACTAGAGGTGAGAAATCAATAAAAAAATATTTTTAAATAATTAAAAGCAAATTCTTCTGAACCTAGAATTTTACATTCTGCCAAATTGCTGTTCAGATTTGAGAGAAATAGAGAGTGTCTATGAGTATGTGTATGTGTTTTAAGAGGGTAGATAAACCTCTCTAGTAGATGAAGGCTTCAGAAGATTTGATACATAACTTCATTAAAGACATTTTGGAGGAAATATTAAAATACGACAAATCAAGATGTTGTAAGACAGCTCTCTATATATTAAATTATTATTAATATAGAGACATAAATAATTCAGTTTGTAATTGTCAAAAAAGACCAAAGGACAATTATCATTTCCATAATAATGTAGAATTAAAATTCTATATAATATTAATAGTCTAGAATTTGAGAAAAGGGGAAATAAATATCATACAAAAATTTGTGTCTGTTACGTAAAGATATATACATCAATTCTTATAATAAAATAAAAATAAGAAACAAAGAAGAGGTAGGATAATTGAGCAATAAACAAAGGTAATATAAATAATTCCAACATATTAGTAATTATAATAAGTATAAGAAGAATAAGCTCAACAGTTAGACAGAGATTATCAGGTTGGGTTCTAAAAATACATGTGGAAGAGACTGACACACTTGAACCATAAGGATTTGGAAAGTTTGAAATTAAAAGGATGGAAAAAGAGGTGAAACATCCTAAAGAAAAAAAATTCTAGCATATGTCCATTAATATTAGACAAAATGGGCTTTAAATTTTAAACATCTTCATTAGGGATAGAGAAGCTACCTACACACTGATAGAAGTTTCCATTCACCATGATGGAAATTATAATAATTTTATTTACTATTTATAATATTATAAATATTATTTATATACAACTAATGATGGTTTTCTATATGTAAAACAATAAAATTATAGAGCTACCATTATAAATAGATAAATTGATCATCAGAGTGGGGCATTTCAGTGTGACTTTCTCACTTATTAATCAGTTGGATCTAATAAAGTATATAAAATATTTAAATACAATTACAAAGTTGACCTATACATGGACTAAGTACCATGCTTCATTCAACTATTTCAGAATAAACCTGATTTTCAAGAATATAAGTAACTGTATATAAATTCATTATGTGCTATATAATATAAAGCAAGCCCCCTTAAATTTCAAAGAATAGCTATAAAACAGACTATTTCTTGATTACAATGCAAATCAGTTAAATATTAATTATAAAAAGTAAAAACTTCCCACACATTTGAAATTCAAACAAAAATGTACCTAAATAACTCATGAGGATATATCACAATTACCTAGAAGTGCTTAATAATGAAAACACTATGTATCAAAACTTACAGACTACACCTAAAGTGGACTTTTAAGGAACATTTACAGCATTATGTACTTGTATTAGAAAATAATAAAATCTAAACATTAATAAGGTATGGAACCAACTTCAGAAATTAGAATAAACAACAAAATAACCCTAGTGAAATTAGAAGAAAAGTTATAAAATAAAACCAGAAATTGGTGAAATAGTGAAGGTATTTTGTATGATGGTAATGATGGATACATGACATCTTACATTTGTCAAATCCAAAAAACTGCCCAAGACAAAAAAGTGACCTCTAATGTATATTATGGACTTTAAGAAAGTGTGGGATATATGGAAAGAAAACACACAGGACTTTAATTAATAATAATACATCCACATTGATCCATCAGTTGTGACAAATGAACCACACTAATATGAGATGTTAATAATAGGAGAAATAGAATTAAGAAATAATATCAAATAGGTGAATAAGATTCTTAGATACTCAAAAGAAAAGTCACAAATGTACATCAGGAGACATGTGTAAGAATGTTCATGACAGTGTTTTTCATGGTAGCAAAAACCATTAATAGTAATATAATTAAGTAAATTGTGGGTTTTTTTCATAGGATGTATTATTAAACAATAGTGAAATTGTATCCATTACAATTACACAGCCACACAAAGAATGAATCTTAATAATATAAAATATTGAGAAAACAAAAGTAAATGCCAACAGATTACATTCAGCATTATAAGTGTTTTATAAAATTAAAAATAACAAAACTATGCTAGAGATGCATACATCTATGACAAAACTGTATTTGTATATGAAATCCAACAAAATAATAAAATGGGCATAATGATGCCCAATTGGTAGAGTTGCTTTAAGGATGAGAAAAATACATACATATAAAGTGGCTGGCACGTGATAGCTGCTCAGCCCACAGAAGCCCTCTTGATTATTATGAGACTATTATTATGAGTGTTGAAGAGAAAATAGACTCATTTCAGAATAAAGGGACACATAATAATTTGCTGGATTTAGGTCAGCCCCAGAAAGAGGGCTTATTAAAGGTCCTTCATCAATAAAACAGCCTCTTTCTATTTATCCCCAAGAATCCCTTCTATGCTGGTATATCTAATTGACCCGACTCTATCCAAAATCCTAAAAGAAAATGCCATGCTTTTCTTCTCTTCTAGTGGTTTTAAAAAAAATAACAAAAGCCTGGTCAAAGTGATTTAGGAAAATTTGTCATTATAGTCAAACGGCCTCTCTCCCTCAGATGGCCAAACTCTCTAAAGCAACCTCCATAGAGCACATGTATTCTGTTTCCGGATACTGCCACAGCAGTTCCCAGTGATTCCAAACATCAAAAGGGACATGAAAACCTGCCTGTCTTTCAATACCCCTCCAGGAAAATAAAAATCATATTCATATATGCAAACATAGGTAGCTGTACAGTAGAGTGGAGCATAATATTACTGTAGGATATATCAAAAGAAAACACACAGAACTAATGAGATTCCAAATCCCCTTCCATTTTGAACCTAGCAACTGAAAAGAAAATTGAAACAGGCCAGGCATTTTGCTGTGGCAAGCCAAAACTGCACTGGCAAAGCTGAGAGCCACAGGGATGATTTAGGTTCTGATGTGAGCAAAAACTAAAATTACCTGCCATTAATAATAATGAGACACACTGAGAAACCCATAGAAACTCGAATTCCTTGTTCATTAATAAAAGTCAGAGTGTAAGCTAACTTATTAGAGAAACTGGGGGAATAAAAATATGCTTTGATCCCTAATGCCAGGAAGGATAGCAACTTAGAAGAATAACAACCCCAAGAGAAAAATAAATAAATAATAGACATCAAGGACAACTCCACTGATGCTACAAGTCATTTTGACTATCCTCCAAAAAGGCTGTACCAGTCCCCACTCCCTACCCCTAGTCATGCTTTTGTTTTTGTTTTTTGTTTGTTTGCTTGTTTCCCTCTCCCACCACATGGTAATTTTGTCAGCCTCTAACCCACATGCCTCCTCTTATGTGTATTTCCTGTATCACTGAACACAGGAGCCCAGGTACCCAAAGCCAGAAACCTGCAAGTCATACTACCTTCTCCCTCAGCTCTGCCCAACCATTTAATCAATCACAAAATTCTGCTGACTCTGTCACCTTCCTGCTTCTTGAATCTGCTCATTCATAATCCCCACTGCTACTTGTTCATGCCACCTCTTGCCTGAATTACTGTAACTGTCTCCCGGGCTCCTTGCCGATTGTTTTGCCCTTGGATACATTCTCCAAAAGCAGCTGGTAAACTTGCTGGGATGCACATCAAACCTTCAGTGACTCCCCAACAATAAAATGATAACATTTAAACTCTAGGGCAGAGCATTCGAGACCCCAGGTGAGCCAGCCCCTGCTTAACGCCCCAAACACCCCTCTTTCCACATCCCTCCCTGTACTTTCATTTCTGTCTAAGCCAACACTGTCCAAGAGAAATATGATGGGAGCCATACTTAAAAGGGGGGAAAAAGTTAAAAAGAAACAAATGAAGTCAATTTTAATAAAATATTGTATTTAACCCAATATACCCAAAATATTATTATTCCAGCATGTGGCATTAGCCACATTTCACATGCTTACTAGCCACAGATGGCCACTAGCTATGTATCAGATAGTGCGAATCTAAGACACCTGCATTTTCTTCAGCCTTTCCCATGCCACCTCTGGCTTGAATTCCCTCCCTCTCCATTCATATCCCACCCCACTGTGGCTACTGTTCCTCCTCTACTGAGCCCTTCCTGATTCACCTCCTCCAGATTGTGTGTCTCTTTCATGCATTCCAAGAACACCCTGAGCTTTCCTCGACAAGAAATATATAGAAGTTTCTAGGTTTCCTTTTTCTTTTTTAACTTGTGTCACACATATCTTAAAATGTCCAGCAATCAACACAATATTTAACACAGAGTAAGTAAAATGGACATGTATGATTTTTTAGCAACAACTCATCCCAATCATACAGCCCATGTGACTCAGAGAATGTGAAGCCCAGTTCAGCTTCTGAGGTGGATTCTAAGGTCAAACCAATCAGCACATATTAGCCTGAGGAATGTTATGGGTCCAGGATAAGCATGCGATCTAAGTTGGTCCAATCAGACCGATGGTAAAGAATGGACTCACTCCAGAGTTAAGGCAGAGGCTTTTGCTTTTTTTTTTTTTTTTTTTTTTTTTTTTTTTTTTTTTTACCACAGTATGTGATCAAAAAAAGTGTGCTGCCCTATTGAAGTTGGCAGCTTCCTTATGAGGAGCCCTCCAACAGAGCAAAGAAAAAGAAAGAACATTATGTAATCCAGCTTTGAAGCCTGTACTGTGTCTGGATTTCAGGGTTTATGAGATAATAAATTTCCTAATTTTTAAGGCCAGTTTGAATTAGTCTTTTATTACCTGCAGCCAAAAGTATATAACTGATCTTCTTAACTCGTGTTAAATGCATGCTTATTATGTAACAGACTTTGTTCTATACTTTTATAGATGATATCCATTTCCAACAACCCATATAGGCTTGATATTTTTGGTGGCTTTTAAACTGTACTTCTATGCCTTGTTGAAAATCATTTGCAGTGATAAGTTCTTCCTAGACTAATTAGGGCATTTTTTCCTTCTACCATCCCCAAGATGAGAAGTGTTCTCAATAACCATTTGCTGAGATTTTAGATTGCTACAGAGCAAGGGCTGTAGTGTATCCCATTCATCACCTATCTGCCTGTGAGTGTTTGTTGCTGTTAAACAGTCCCTGTTCCACAATTTTATATAGGTATGGGGGCTGTAGACCATTTGTCTCTTTACTCTTTACACCATAAGCCAACATGAGGGCCAAGCAAATGTGACAGAAAGAATAGCACATTACAGAGATCTTGAACCTTGACTCGATGGGATTTAGGGTCATCTTCCTTAGGGAGAAAATGGGAGTAGGGAATATTGTCTGTGTGGAAAATACTGAGATAGACATTGGTGAGCTGTGGCAGAGACAAACCTAAGTATTCAGAGTCCCTTTTCACTCTCCTCTCCCTGAGTCCCTCCTGTGCAGCTGAGTTGGGAGCCATAAGACTGACCAAAGGAGTGTAACCATATGTAATATAAGACACTCCAGGTCTGGCCCTTGTAACAATCCCATGTGATAATCTACATTTTTCCTGGAAGGTCTGTGCTAAAAATGGTGCCAGTGCAAAGTAGATGTCAGAATCCCCAGGAAAATGTTTGGAGTCCTCTCCAACCTCCATCAGATTGAAACATGAACCAGAAAAACAAAGTGCTTACTAGTTTAAACCACTAAGATTTTTAAGGTTTTTTTTAAGCAGTTAGTGTTACTTATGCTGATTAAAATAGCATTCGATAAATATTTGTTGAGTAAGTGAATTGGGTTCATATAAGATATCATTTCACTTAATGAAAAGTCCACAGCAACTTCTGCCAAAACAAAAGAATATAAAATAGAATAGAATAGAATAATAAAATAAAAAAATAAAATTCAGGACTGTACATGCCATGAGAGTCTATAGCATCTGTATCTAAATTATTCACCACTAAATGCTCAGAGATCAGCACATGCCCAGCACAAAGTATGTGCTTAGTAAACATTTATTGCCACGTTTCCTAAAAGGGATTTGTGTGAGCTTCGTAAATGCTTTAGAGTTTTATAAGTCCTCTTTAAGCCTGATTTTATGTAGAGATACATATTTCATGGAATTATAGTTGATTTTCCTTTTACCTTTATACTTTGTGTTTCAACTTATACTGATTATTCATTATTACATTACAATCAGAAAAAAGAAAAAGTTAATTATAAGAAATTAAATATCAATGTTGGATATTTATAAGAAAACCAAAAAAAAGGGCCTTAAATTAAGATTTTAAGTGAGAAGGCAAATACTAGAGAAACCAAGAAATACGTTCAGAAGCATTAGCTATAACAATGGTCATTATTAAAGGATTCTATCAGGCAGCCATTCAAACAAATGGTAACATGAGACACGATTACAAGAAAAAAATCAGCCTCAAGTTTTTATTCTCTGTCTTTTATTTCTTTTATTTCTCTTATTTATTTATGTCCCTTATTTATTTTATTCTTACTTTGTAGCAAAATTTAAAAAAAAACTGTTCTGGGTTATTTAAGCTTCTGGAAAATTAGTTTCTATCACCTGGAAGCAAAATAAATGATTTAACATTGTGATCCTTAATGTACTAAAGTAAAATACACCATGCCTTTTGACCAAAAACAGGAATTAAGGAAGGTTACAGTGTCTATGTGAGATTTTGGAGAGATAATCAGGAAATAATAAGCAAGGGGAGTTAAACCCAGAAAGGATGAGGGAATCTGGTAGATTAGACCTTGAGTGCTTTGATTTAGCATCTTGTTCAACCACTCAGCATCTTATCCCCTAAGGAGTATTTATCTTTAAGTTTTGTGGGAAGAGTGTAAATTTCACATAGGAATTAATTAATTTAATGCTTCAGCGTCCTACCTAATCAGATTATAAATCACTGTCTCAGACAGTATCTCTTATAATCATGACATCTCTAAGAGGTAAATTTGTAGATTAGGTTATTGATTAAAAGTGGGAAGGGTGAGAGACATAAAATCTTAGGGATGACTGCCAGAGTTTGGCATGAGCAATTGGATGGCTAATGGTGCCATTTATTGTGGCAATCCGCACAGTCTAATGTGCATAGGAATCACCTGGAGAGCTTTTAACTATTTCAATTCTCTGGCCCACTCCCTACGATTCTGGCTCAGTAGATTTATAGGGAAGAACCCAAGATTTTGAATTAAAAAAAAAATTTTTTTAAGCCTCCCTGGATGATTCTGGTGCAGATAGGTAGAGAACTACCTTTTTAGGTATTTATCAACAGAAGATAATCTGAATTGAGAAATATATTTGGGGGAAAGGTCTTGAATTTTAGGGCCAAAGAAGAATGTTCTGCTGATGTGAATCTGAATAAATGTTTCCCATCTGCACTCTAATCTAGCCCAGAGAAGCATAAACATTGAGAAGCACATGGCCTGGACATTGAAGGATCCCCAAACCATTACAATGGGGGTAGCTCTAGGAATCCAGGAACTATGTGGGCTTAGCAAAGGTCAACCCCAAAAGGCTTAATTTCTAAGCCCTGCAAAGGGAAGAAGATAGATTACATATAAGAAAATAAGGCAAATGGCCTGAGGTAATGTGAGCACAGTCAATATTCCTTTGCAATCCAGTCACTTTAATATCTGTTCTATGTGCTTTATAGTATTTTCCATTCATTAAACTCCTATCATGATTTCATGCTTACAAAGAATGGCAAATGGTATCGTGGGAGAGAGGAAAAGAGGAAAATACAGAGGTAAAAATGCAGTGGCAAATAGCCCTATAAAGATTCCTAGCGAGTAAGGTAAGCTGCTTATAAGAAGCATGATTTGAACTTGAAGCATAGTGAATAGAACTGAGGCTCAAATTTAAATGAACCTAGACCCCAGACAGGAAATATTTCCTCCAGTAGAAATTAGCCATGGCCAAAGAAAGAGCCATGTTGTTTATGCTATTATCACTGGTTTTAAAAGTTCTGGGAAATAATGGTTTATTCATTTGTTTCAACATTCAAAGTTGATAGCCTTAAAAGAAATGTAAAATATAATTTTTGAATAGTCCTATGGGTGCAAAGCACTCCTTAATTTCCAGGTAAGTATAACTTTGGCAATTTTCTCAATTTAAGGGAGTGCTAGAAAATGTATAGAAGCCATACAGGAGATGATGATCTGCCTCTCTCTCTGGGAATTTTTCTCTTTGAGGAAAAATGGACCAAATTATGAGGTGCTATTAATAGCCACCAAGGAGAATAACTTTGAATAAAATTCACAGAATGTACCTATAATGTCTTCATACTCAGTAATTTCTTACCAATTTCTCTTTTAATGGCTCAATACAATTCTATTGCTTTTGGCATTAAGAGGCTTCATTAACATATTTCTACTTTCATTGAATTCTGAAACTAAAAAGATAAGGTTGACTGGTATACAAGAAAAAAATATTTAGTGTATTTCAGCTCACCAGCCACTCAGTGCATAATTTGGTCCATGTTTAATACATCCTCACACCAAAATCCTATTTTCAAAATCATGCATTTCAGTTGTTCATTCCCATATTAAGTAGGCTAGGCTAAGTAATGGATTATTCCCCCTTTTTAAAGTGGCCAAAAAAAATACATGGTTTTTTTTTAAAGTAGATGTCAAGTGGCAGATTTAAATAATAATAAAAATAAATGGTTGGAATTTTCACTTACCCTTAAAGGATCAGGAAATTGGTGTTTTAATTCATTTAAATGGAATAAAAAATACTCTAATCCATTAGGGAGTAGGTTGCTATGTAATTTGCTTACAGTGTTTGTCATTCACACACTCATTATTTAGTACCTGATACTTTTTATAAAGATGTGTAAACTCTCTGGGCACAGGTCCAGTTTTTAAAT
The DNA here is from genome assembly GCF_028018385.1 of Neofelis nebulosa. Taxonomy (NCBI): domain Eukaryota; kingdom Metazoa; phylum Chordata; class Mammalia; order Carnivora; family Felidae; genus Neofelis; species Neofelis nebulosa. The sequence continues at coordinate 41,687,170 of NC_080790.1, read as the reverse complement.
CTAGTTTCTCTGAAACAAAGAAGTGCTTCAGGGCAGAAAGCTGTAAAAAATACAAGAAATGACTGAAGAGGCAGCCACCTATGGAGTGCGTGTGTGTTCTGGAGGATTTTCAAGGCAGAAGGCAATAGAACATCCAACTGTGCTGAGGAGCTTCAGAGTTTAAACCATGAAAGGAGGAGGCTTCAAATAGAAAGCAAATGGATTTAAAGTGGGAAGGCCACTGGAGACACCAGTTAGGAAAACAAGGGTTGGCCAAGGAAGGCCAATTATAGGTGTATTGGGCCTGTGTGGTTGCTGTGAAGATTATACAGATGACCACCCTTTACTACGCACCCTCTATTCCTTAGGAGAAGCTACGTACCATGTGAAGCACTGCTGTAATCTCGTTGAATTCGTACATTCACTTCAGATGCTATAGATAAGACTGAGAATATCTGTTTCTTTGGCTCAAACCACCTACCAGGGAAAGGGAGGAGATGAGATTTGAACTCTCATCTAATTCTTAGCAGGGATGAGATCTTCCTTCTAATTTTCTGGCATCAGTTACTCCTACTCATCAAAAGAGTAAACCCAGAGCAAAATTATTTACAAAATTGTCTAACGGCACTTTTTCTTGCACCTCGGGTTGGCCACAACACAATTGTTCTTGTTGATTTTTGCTTCTTTATCAACCTTATTAATTCTAATCCATTCTTCTGAGATTCGGGTTAGGTAATCTATAAAGTTATTTCTGGGACCTGCAGGAACATGAAAATCTGGGTCCCCCATCCTTTGTGATCTTTAAAAATGCCACAAAAAAGCAATCTGCCCAAAAAAGTCAGACTACACTCTCTGACCCTTTGTCTATCCCATCTATTTATGCTCTTGCTTTGCTCGACTTCCTCTTTCAAAATGGTCATAGCAATGCCACTAAGGACCATACAAATTGTCATGCATACTTATGTTGAGCATATGATATGTGCCAGAATACCAGTCATTTACCACCACAATAGCACCACGTAACAATGTTCTCAAATCTTGGTTTTTTCCTCTCACAAGTGGATGTGGATCAGCAGATTTAAACTCAGAGTAACTGAGCATCTCTGATTCAGGCTATCAGTCTATGTTTGACTCTTCACTGTGGGTTAGGCCCCAGGTCCCTCTCATGTGTCTTCATTGTGGGTCCCACCCTGAAGAGTAGGCAGTTGCTCAAAGGCAGCTCTTCTTCGTTTTTTTTTAAACATTTATTTATTTATTTTTGAGAGACTGAGAGAGAGCATGAGCGGGGAAGGGGCAGAGAGAGAGGGAGATACAGAATCTGAAGCAAGCTTCAGGCTCAGAGCTGTCAGCACAGAGCCCGTCATGGGGCTCAAACCCACCAACCATGAGATCATGACCTTAACCGATTGAACCATCTAGATGCCCCGAAAGGCAGCTCTTCTGACAGAAGCACAAGAGGGCAAGTAGAATTATGTAGGTGAATCTGCAGTCTCTGCTTGTGCCCTGTCTTCTGCCAAAACAAGATAGAAGCCTACACTCAAGTCCACATTCAAGTCTAGAGGAGAACACCCTCCTCTAGAGGAAAGAACTACAGATTCATACAGAAATACAGACATAGGAAAGGAATTGGGACCCATGAGTCAATCTCACAGAGAGCAACAATGTGAATTTATTTCACATCAAACTAGTTTAACAGCCCAGCAAAGTTAGAATTAATTTTCCAATACTCCCTAAAAGGAAACTGAGATAAAGTTTTTTTAAAAATGCATGCAATCTGACAGCTATTAAAATGGCAAATGTGAGACATAAATTTAAGTCTGCCTAATTCCAAAGCTCTGTTGCTCTTCTCTAATCATGACATCTCTCAAAACAGAAGAGTTAATGCAAATATTTCTATTGAACTTCATATTTTATGAAACACTTCCACATCCATTGTCATGTTGATGTAGCTGCCAAACAAATTTGGACTTTTTCAGGGTCTGTTATTCACCCTTCTTTCTGTCATTATCCAGCTACTGCTGATTACCTTAGTAGGTCAGTCCTTAGCTCTCTCCAAAATTAACTATATACACCAACCACTTTTTGCTACTTTTCACTGAGCTAATCCTTAAGTTTAACACAAAAATTAAAGAAATGAAATTTGTAGAAAAATTACATTACTATCTAGTATAAACACAGAGCATGGTGTCTTACTACTCAGACTTACTTAAGTTGTTTTTTGTTTTAATATATATTGAAGACCTACTATGTGTCAGCCATATCATATTATCTTAGTTTGGCTGATAATAGCACAATAAAGCATGTGGTCTTAATTCCATGTTACAAATAAGGAAATGGAGTCTACACAATTAAGTAACACAATCAAGGTCACATTGGATCAACTATCTAGTGTGATTAACCTTCAAGTAACCTACATTCTCTTTACCTGTAATTCTCATAAATTGCCCCAACTCCACCCACACCCCAGGCTGTATGATGTTCAGATACTGTCACAGAACTTCTACAGACACATAATTATGTCCTTCCAGAAAGACATTTCCTGAACAGATGTATTTTCACGCAATGAATGAAGAGGGAAAAGAACAGAGATTACATTAATTCAAAAGATGATAACATTTACAAAAGATAAAAATTATCCAAATAAGAATAGTTGAGATTTTAAGATTGAAATGCCATCAAATACAATAAGAAGTATTCAGAAATAGGATTTTAAAATATTTTTTTCTTTGAAGTAAAGAAGGAACTGAACCTCCAGTTTAAAAATATGTGTGTAATTTTTTTAAAAAACTGACACCAGGATATTTCTTGGTTAAGTTAATTTCAAAAGTATAGAAATATTGCAGTGCCTGACCAAATGAACATTAAAATGTGACCAACATGTTGTACGGAAGTGTTGAATCACTCACTATATTGTAGACCTGAAACTGATATTACACTATATGTTAACTAACTGGGATTTAAAACTTAAGACATTAAAACACTATATATCTTCGAGGTGCCTGGGTGGCTTAGTCCATTAAGCGTCTGACTCTTGATTTCAGCTCGGGTCAGGATCTCGTATTTCATGAGTTCGAGCCCTGTATTGGACTCTGTGCTGACAGTGTGGAGCCTGCTTGGGATTCTGTGTCTCCCTCTCTTTCTGACCCTCCCCCACTCACACATGCCCATGTGCCTGATCTCTTTCTCTCAAACTAAATAAACTTAAAAAATGAGAGAGAGAGAGAGAGAGAGATTTAAAAACACTAATGTCTAAAAAAATAAAATAAAATATGACCAACAGCAATGTGGAGGTAGTGAGAGAAAAGGTAGGGAGACAAGTCAGAGAAGCATTTTTCTTTTCTGTCATAGCAGGAAGCTTATACTATATAAAATTGAAATCCATAATAAGAAAAGGCACAATGTTTCTAAACTTTTAATAGTCCTCCTAATATTTTTGCCTTCAACTGAGAGAGAACTTCTAGAGATGACGATTTGTGATGAAGAACTATTTATCCAAAATTCAGTAATTCTTTCTGCTTCATTTTACTTTCTTTTAATAAATTCAAATAAAGTCCAAATTTAAAATTATACTTAAAATAATACATCACATACAGTTTCATAAAATTATTTTCATCTGTCAGGATATAGGCATAGAGAGATGTCAATATAACATTTCCCTAACAGCAGCCTTAGTTTTTCTGGATAATGGAATTTTTACTAATTTTTTTCATTTTTCTGTTTAATACTTTAATGAGCATGATCATTTTTATAAAAACCAAAAGAATAACTATTTTTAAAGAATTGTGTGTACAGATATTCAAAAGGTCACTTTCCAACTTCCTAGCAAAACACTTCTTTATAACCATGTAGTTTATTTGATTCAGCAAATATTGACTGAACACTTAATGTATGCAATGAACTATGCTACAGACTGAGGGCACCAAAATGAACAAATTCCTATACTGGAGAAAACAAGAATTCAGTAATAAGAATAATTTTAGTATTATGTGTTAAGGGCTAAGAAAGAGGTATAAATATGGTGTTCTCAGATACAAAAGAGGATTAGTTCCCCAAGTCTGAGAGAGAGGCTTTGATCAGGCTTCTAGCAATGAGTAAAAATTGAGCTGAGCTTTGGAGAATAGTTAGGAGTTTTGGGAGTAGAAGAAGAAGAAGAAGAAGAGAAAAGAAAGAAAAAGGAGTAGGAGGACCTGAAGGAAGAGGAGGAGAAAACAGAGGAGGAGGAAAATCATTCCAGGAAGATCGAATAGCATGAGTCAGATCATAGAGATTTGAAAAAAGGTATGCAAATTATGAACCAGCTAAAGAACCAACAGAACAGGTTAATTGGATACAAATATAACTGGGGTGAGCTTCTAGAGCCAAGATGAGAGGATGCATGATTAATGCAATCTTCTTGCTAAGAGGAAGCTAGAGAGACACAGAACTCCAGGTCAGTGAAAAAATGGAGAAGACAGCCAACCAATGACTGTTTCTTGAAAAATCTCAGGGCCCTATCACTTCTTGCCTTCCCCAGCTCTGTTTCCTGTAGTCCCTGAGCCTGTAAGCCCCATCCTGTGTCATTGCCAAGTCAGCCCCATCAGCCCAGCTCCTGAACAGGACGTGTTAGCCTCTCAGTCCCACCACTGCGGACTGGGCAGGTGATGAGCCCTGCGCCATGTGCACAGGAACTAGACTCAGTAGCTTTTGAATCATAGCCTTCACTTAGCATCCACCCTGCTGGGCTCCTGCGTCCCCTTTTCTGCTTTTGATTCTCCAACTCATAGTGTGGAAACCTTTCCCTAAACCTAGCACACATAGTTGAGGTACTCACACCCTATCCAACTGTTTCCAGGCTTCTATCTCAGAAGGACAAGGGAAAGTAGGGCCCCGCTTTCCATTGCAATTTGCTAATTTTCTCCTATTCTGAACAGATCCATATTGCCATCTGCCTGGGGCTGAGTACTGTTGTTTATCTAGTACTGCTGTGGCCAAGCCCTAGTCCCCACATTGGAACTTCCTGGATATTCAAACCTGCCAAGTTCAAGAAGGCTACTACACTTTCCAATGAATTCTGTAACTGGGTCGGGTCCTTTAAGGTTCAAGGTTCTCACTGCAAGTGTGCAACTGGGTCAGGTCCTTTGAGGTTCAAGCTTCTCACTGCAAGTGTGCTTTGCAGCTACCCTGGAACTTAGGACATACGATGAGAGGGAAAGCTCTAACCAGAAAAGCACAGTATCAAGGAAAGTCATCAAAGTCAGCTTTCAGATCTGGCTTTGTGTATAAGATTAGGGGTGAGAAAACACCTCTGTGGAACCATCAGGTGTTAGATAAATTATATGTATCTTAAGGTTTATATCAATTCCTTAAAATTACTAACAGTATCATTTACTAAGAGAGTGAAGTTAATGTCTGTAATGTTATGTTTTGATTTGTTTCTTTTTTTATCATTTCATTCTTACTTCTGCATTATACAAAGATGTTCCCATGCAACCTGAACAGTGACCAGCATGTCTTCCTGAGATTCAGGTTGACAAAGCATGCTCCCAGTTTTCTTCACAATTTTACATTTCATAATTCTGTAGAGGGCTATGTATATATTCATGCATTCTTAATAGCTACTCTCAGCTATGAAAAAAGGAATTGTATCTTTTTAGAAAAATACCTTGATTACCCTCTTGAGAATAGAAAATGATATCCTGGGGATTTTGCCTTTAGGGTCTAAGACCACAAATGTTAATAGGTAAAATGTTCTGTGTAGAAAAGAACGTGAACTTGAGGAAGGGTGAGGAAAAGAGGATAAAGGAAGGAAGGGAGGGAGGGTGGGGCAACATGGGGGAAGTGAAAGCTTGGGCTATGGAACAAATGAACACTTGTAAGAATAAGAGAACTGGCCTCAAACTTCTAGCTTTTTGCCCTTCGGTCCTGTCAATCTCTGCATTTCCTCCAAATCTTCAGTCAAGTTTTCCACACATACCAATGTGTTCTGTTAGTGCTTTTATGATTTTGTTTTGTTTCATTTTGTGAAAATTAAGAGGAAAAGGTGAATTCCATACCCAGAGCAATGTGAAATAGAACAGGGGCAATGTGAGTGTGATAAACAACTCAACAGAGCTGGTTTCTTTCACCAGCTATATGTGAGCCTGGAAAAAAATCACCTCCCTTCCCTCTTCATTCTCCAAACTTGGAAATATACACAGCTTCATAGCATTTTAATAAGACGTCATAGGCTTTTAATAATAAGATTACTTTTTTTAAGGTTGATAATTCCCAAAGAAAAGGGAAGACATAAGGATCCCTAAGTCCAAACTACATTCATCATTGATCATCATTTAATTCTGTTTTTTAATTTGTGAATAACTAAGACTGAAGATCTTTTAGAAAGAAAGGACAATGTTTTCGAGAATAATGGCGAACCAACTTCATGCTTCAGGGCACAGGGAAGGCCACGGTATGGAATCCTGACACCAGGGGCCTTTAGCTAGAAATCAAAGAATCAGGAAATTGCAAAGATGTTTGGATGTGAAAAAAGAAGGTGGAAGAGCCTGGTATCTGTGTATAAGGTGACCTGGAATTAGAACTGGGAACTTCCTAGGGGCTACCTCATGTCTCCAAGGTGCATGTTGAATGGACAGCAGCATGTCACCCAGACATGTGTGTGAGTCCTTCCAGAACAATTCTGCCTCCCCAAGTGGTCTTACCAGTTTCAGGCCTGGTTTTTCTTAAGTGCTAAAAAAATACAAATAAATAAAATAGATTCCTCTTCCCTCCAAAAAATAAATCACTGGTTGTTTGATTCAAACTCCTGCTTAATATGCATAGGCTTTGTCTGTATGTTTCTGACAGTGGGAAGATAAAAGGCTCCACAAGGAATCCAACCATCTTTATGCAGTGAGCCCCTCTAGGATGCAGCAGATGAGTGGAGGAGACAGTACTATCTGCTCTTTATTTCCTGCCCAGTGCCCTCAGGCTTGTCTCCCTGGGACCCCAAGAAATTCATGTTTTGAAAACTTTGAGGCATAACGCTGTTCCAGCCAACTGGCCCTCATCCAAGGGGCTCCAAGTGTGTGTTTGCAGGGAGCGTTCTGAAGGGAAGGATATTTTAAAACAGCCAAACTCAACTGTGGTCAGCACTATCCAAAGAGGATTTCTGGAGTTGAGATTTTTGGCTTTCATTCTTTTAAAATACAATTTACCTGGGCTCCTGCCAAACACTGTGACAGAAAATCTAGGGGTGGGGTCTAGGAATCTGGAGCTATAAAAGCTCCCCCTATATATGCCAAATATGTCTAGATTTAGAAATCATATCTTAGAACATTCTTAGCTATTGGCATTTAACAAGAGTCCCAGGAAATAACCTAAGTCCCAATGGTGATTCTGTAGTTTCAAAGCTCACATAGAATTATCTCACTTCTGCATCGATCCAATCAAAGAGACATTTCTGTAATTAGCACTGGGTTTCTCGATGGGGACTTAAAATAAATACACACTTAATGGATAAAGGACCTGAATGTGAGACAGGAAACCATCAAAACCTTAGAGGAGAAAGCAGGAAAAGACCTCTCTGACCTCAGCTGTAGCAATCTCTTACTCGACACATCCCCAAAGGCGAGGGAATTAAAAGCAAAAGTGAATTACTGGGACCTTATGAAGATAAAAAGCTTCTGCACAGCAAAGGAAACAACCAACAAAACTAAAAGGCAACCAACGGAATGGGAAAAGATATTTGCAAATGACATATCGGACAAAGGGCTAGTATCCAAAATCTATAAAGAGCTCACCAAACTCCACACCCGAAAAACAAATAACCCAGTGAAGAAATGGGCAGAAAACATGAATAGACACTTCTCTAAAGAAGACATCCGGATGGCCAACAGGCACATGAAAAGATGCTCAACGTCGCTCCTTATCAGGGAAATACAAATCAAAACCACACTCAGATATCACCTCACGCCAGTCAGAGTGGCCAAAATGAAGAAATCAGGAGACTATAGATGCTGGAGAGGATGTGGAGAAACGGGAACCCTCTTGCACTGTTGGTGGGAATGCAAACTGGTACAGCCACTCTGGAAAACAGTGTGGAGGTTCCTCAGAAAATTAAAAATAGACCTACCCTATGACCCAGCAATAGCACTGCTAGGAATTTATCCAAGGGATACAGGAGTACTGATGCATAGGGGCACTTGTACCCCAATGTTTATAGCAGCACTCTCAACAATAGCCAAATTATGGAAAGAGCCTAAATGTCCATCAACTGATGAATGGATAAAGAAATTGTGGTTTATATACACAATGGAGTACTACGTGACAATGAGAAAGAACGAAATATGGCCCTTTGTAGCAACATGGATGGAACTGGAGAGTGTGATGCTAAGTGAAATAAGCCATACAGAGAAAGACAGATACCATATGTTTTCACTCTTATGTGGATCCTGAGAAACTTAACAGAAACCCATGGGGGAGGGGAAGGAAAAAAAAAAAGAGGTTAGAGTGGGAGAGAGCCAAAGCATGAGACTGTTAAAAACTGAGAACAAACTGAGGGTTGATGGGGGGTGGGAGGGAGGGGAAGGTGGGTGATGGGTATTGAGGAGGGCACCTTTTGGGATGAGCACTGGGTGTTGTATGGAAACCAATTTGACAATAAATTTCATATATTAAAAAAAAATAAAATAAAAAATAAAATAAAATAAATACACACTTAACTGTTCAATAAATGTATAAAGTTCATTTCATGATGTAGGTACAGTCATTTTCAAATTATCTATTTATGGTCTTAATAAAAGCTCAGAAGAGCAAATCCTCAGTCACTCTTTCAGTCATGATCTTAGTGCCTAGAGGAAGCACGAGAGAGAGAAACACACACAGAGGATCTTCTTGTTTGAAAGTGCGAGAGATTAGAGTTTGTGCTGGTCAAAATACACTTATTTATGCTACTGCAACCACTCCTAGAATCACAACGGATTAAGACTGAAAGCATTTGTTTCTCCCTTTTGACCACCATGGATCAGTGGGGTCTCTGGTTTTCACAGTGACTCAGAGACAAAGATTAAGTGAGTGGCCACCATCTTGAACATCGCCAGCTTTTATCTGAGAGGGGGAAATTCTGGAGAATCTCATGCCAGCAACAACCTTACACTGTCATCTCATTGGCTAAACTAGTTGTGTGACCCAACTGTACCACAAGGGAGCCAGGAAATACAATCCTAACAGTTTTTTGGAAGGGTAAAGAACCAGAAATATTTGGCAAATGGTAGCAACACTAACCAGTTATTCTTCATGCCCTTCAAATAATCTGTGCTTTAAACCATGACTGTTGAGTCAGAGCAGCCTGAACCAAGTATGTCCCTTATCACTTAGTGTTTTTTTTCACAAGTTTCTTAATTCTCTGAGTCTGAATGGCCTCATCTATTAAATGAGGATAATAAAATACCGACCTCCCAGGCTTGTTCTAAGAATTAAATAAGGTAAAAAAAAAAAAAAATGCAAAGCATTCTTCACACAAAGCACACTAAATGTTTGCAGATCCTGTTTGCGGATGCTGTTGTTCTCAAACAGGAGGAAATGGTTTTGCACAGCATGAAGTGGGTCTTAGCAGACACTGTTCTGGTCTTACATAGCAGAAGTTGGATTGAACATGTAGAAGAATGTTTTGTCAGAGAGGGCAAATGAGACCCCTAAATGGCTTGTTATAAGGATGTTTCAAGACACTTTCTAGAGGGATCTCCAGGAAGTGAAAAATAAACTATCTTTTGGATGACCTAAAAGCAAGGGAATGATCACCTGATTTCCCTTTCAGGTGATAAAACTGTCATAACTCATATAGTTTTCTATTTTAGGATTTCATTGTTGTCTTCTAAATTCCTCATCTTTCTCTTCTCATTTACTCTCCTTCCTTCTGTAACAAATCTTTCAGTGCTTTTCTTTCCAGGGACTCTTCACAGACATTGCCTCAATGAGATGGTGGCTAAACCTCCTCATAGTGTTTAACCCAGTCAAGAAACAAATTCATAGTGGTCTATATTTACTCCTTCATGGAAGGGATGCCCCTTACCCATCTCTATACCTCTGATCCTATGCTGAGCCAACCTCAAAGCAGGTGCCCAGGGTGTTTGAACAAATGAATAAATGAAAGTGGTTGAATATTTTTACTTAAAATTTCTTTTTTATTCTTTAAGGCTCTGAAAAAGGCAAAAACCACCAATTAAATAAAACATTAGATTGAGAGCAATTAAGACACTAAAAGTATAGTCGCTGATTTGACAGAAAAAATAGCCACCACTTAGCTGTCACTTGAAGTCTATGTACCATCTAAACCATGTCTCTATCCTTCTGTCTATATTCAAGCCAAATGTATCCCCTCTAGCATCTTCAAGTTACTTAACTAGGTCATCAGAACAAAGGGATCACAAAAACTTGATTAACTTCTTGAATTGAATTTTCAATGCCTCACATGGATTGCTGATATATTACTTGGATTTCTTTTTCTGAAACTGAAGCCCTCCAGGTAAAATAGAATTGAAATCATGCGGTTATGACCATCAATCCCCCGGTCTCAGAGAAGTCACTTAAAAATGAGCACTGGACAGCCGCCTACAAAAAAGGCACAGGGGAAATGACAAACAATATGAATCAAAAGCAGAACAGATGGCCGGAGCAGCTGAGGCCTGACAGCCACACTCAGAATATAGTGTCCCTCTTCCCCATGTAGGCTGATGTCAGCTCATGTGACTCTGGCAAAAGAAGCAAGTCAGAGTCCACTGTAGTTCGTGGAAGGTGGTACATACTAACTGCCCTTACAGAGATTTCTCCTTGAAGTATCTCATTTCCCTAACTACATTAGGTACACTGGGGGGTTGTGGATGCAAACTCCAGCCCCACTGCTTGTCCTTCCTTCTGCAATAAAACAGAGTTAAAATTGGATACTACTAATTAGATATTTCTAAACATCAGGACACCTGGCTTTACATAGGATTTCATAACTGGTTTCTCCAATGAGAATTTGAAAATTAGATTTGTGGTTGGATTTTTCTTCTTATACAGGTAATACCCTGTCCTATAAAAATTTGGAATATTTCAATATGTGTAAAAAATTTAGGGGCGCCTGGGTGGCGCAGTCGGTTAAGCGTCCGACTTCAGCCAGGTCACGATCTCGCGGTCCGTGAGTTCGAGCCCCGCGTCAGGCTCTGGGCCGATGGCTCGGAGCCTGGAGCCTGTTTCCGATTCTGTGTCTCCCTCTCTCTCTGCCCCTCCCCCGTTCATGCTCTGTCTCTCTCTGTCCCAAAAATAAATTAAAAAAAAAATGTTAAAAAAAAAAAAAAAAAATTTAAATTCAGTGATAAACAATATGAATAACTTGATTTATGTATCCTTTTTTTTCTGTGATTGCACATATAAAGTTAAACATTTTAGCCTTAAACAGTCTCATAAATACTCTTTGCTTATGTCCAATAATTTTTTCATGTTAGAGTTATAGAGGTAGAATTATTGGGTCCCAGGATATGAACATATTTAAGATTTCTAATATATATTAATAAATTGTCCTCGAGAATATTTGTAAAAAAATATATAATTCAAAAGCATATTAAGGTACATTCAGATCACTGCCCCCTTAACAGTTTTGAATATGATGTATATATTATATTTATCAATTTGATAGGCAACTAATAAGATGACATAACTCTAATTTTTCTTTAATTGCTAATTTTGGACTTTATTATGCTATTTGTTTCATTTTTTCTTAAAATCACATGTTCCTATGTTTCTCTCAACTGAGTTTCAATGTCTTCAGATCAGGGCCTACTGTGTTCTTTCTGTATTTACCATCATCTCTGGTACAATGTCATTCATGGTGCATGCATTAACAAACATTATTAAATGAATTTTTTAGACAAAATTGATCTTAAATGATCAACAGCAGAGCCAGAGCAGGATTTCTGAATGTGTCCAATACACTGGAATGTTTTATGAATATATAATTGTGCACATTATAACATCTTTTGGCAAAAGTCTTTTGTTTTTTCATCTTTAAAATGAAAAATATTATAATGCCAGTTATAACACAGAAAATTTGCGAAAGCAAACCAGATAATGCAAGTGAAAAATGGTCAGGAAAAAAGTCACAGTATTCATATAAATATAATCATTGTATTTAAAAGATAGGGTTAATAATTAATAATATATATCTATTAAGGAAAGATATTTTGATTTATATATATAATATATGTATTATATATATTATAATAAATATCTATTAAGGAAAGATATTTGTTTGAAAATATTATTTCTAATTTCTTTAATTTTTAAAAACATTTTTAATGTTTATTTTTGAGAGAGAGAGAGAGACAAAGCGTGAGCAGGGGAGGGGCAGAGAGAGGGGGAGACACAGAATCTGAAACAGGCTCCAGGCTCTGAGCTGTCAGCACAGAGCCCAACGCGGGGCTCAAATTCACGAACCGCAAGATCATGACCTGAGCCGAAGTTGGACGCTTAACCAACTGAGCCACCCAGGTGCCCTCTAATTTCTTTTTTTAAAGTTTATTTATTTTGAAAGAGAGAGAGCACAAGGGGGGAGGGGCAGAGAGAGAGGAAGAGAGAGAATCCCAAGCAGTCTCCATGCTGGCAGCCCAGAGCCCAATGTGGGGCTCAAAGCCACAAGCGGTGAGATCATGACCTAACCCAAAATCAAGAGTCGGATGCTTAAATGACTGAGCCACCCAGGTGCCCCCATATTATTTCTAATTTCAAGTTTTGTCTTCTGTCATCTATTATACTTTTTTAAACTCTAGAGTCTATATTTGTCCCCAAGTCTAATAACAAACTTTATAAAAGGAAAAAATATATAATCACTGTTAGGTGTATGTTTGTGTTTTCTTATTAGTCTTTTACTAAAAAAGTAATGCAATTTCCAATAATAAATTCAAAATAATGGAAGGAGAATAAGAAATGAAACCCAAGATATAATTTGAAAAATAATATGATGCCAAGGATATACAGAGGTATGTACACCAAAAAGATGTACACAATTGTTAAAAGTGCATTATTGGGGCACCTGCATGGCTCAGTCTGTTAAGTGACTGACTTCAGCTCAGGTCCTGATCTCGCAATTTGTGAGTTCAAGCCCCGCTTTGGGCTCTGTGCTGACAGCTCCGAGCCTGAAGCCTGCTTTAGATTCTGTATCTCCCTCTCTCTCTGCTCCTCCCCTGCTCGCTCTCTCTCTCTCTCTCTGTCTCTGTCTCTCTCTCAAAAATATATAAACATTAAAAAAAAAACTTAAAAAACAAAGTAGGTTACTTTGAGCTTGAACTTGACTTGAGGGCTTTGTAGTAGACTACAAAGAAAAGGGGGAAACCTGCTTAGTTACAAAATTTTGAATCTGAATACGAAGGACACAAGTTTCTCATGAAAAATAGTTGTTTTCTACTTTTCTACCTCCTTTACCAACCTGCACCTCAATTGCAGCACTTAAGTCTAAAAGAAATTTTTACCCAGGAGTCTAATGCAAGTGTGAAGTTGTATATGAAGTTGTAGACAATATCCTTAATAACAATTTACTTTAAATGAGCAATTTTCATAAGGCTGTTCAATTCAACCTGAGCAGATAAGGCCAAAGAACAATTTCATAAATGCAATTCTATTAGGCACTAAAGAACGTAGTCCAAGTAATCAGTTTTCCAACAAATTGGTTTGGTCTTGGAGTAAAATTCAGATGATCTAAACTAATTCCAGGCATTTTTCAAAATCCACTGGGCTTTTATTCCTCAAAGTCCAATTTAGAAGACTTGGATAGACACCAGGAATTTGGGTTTTTTAAAAGCTCTCCAGAGAAGCCTAATATGCACCTCTATCTAAAAACCACAGCCTTAGAGAAATGAAAGGGTGGCCTAGGCTTCAAGAATCCTTGGTGAATACTGTCTTTCAAAATTAAAATTCCTGTTATCTGTATGAGCCCCACATCTTCAATTAATTCTTTTGTTAATGTTAATTTTGAGACAGAGAGTAAGTAGGGGAGGTGCAGAGAGCAAATCCCAAGCAGGCTCTGCGCACTGTCAGAACAGAACCCAACATGGGGCTCAGTCCCATGAACCATAAGATCATGACCTGAGCCAAAATCAGGAGTTGGAAGCTCAACTGACTGAGCCACCCACGCACCCCTTTGATTAATTCTTAAAAGAAGGTTCTGTGGGAACACAAGGAATGTATAAGGTAGATCTATAGAGACAAGAAGTTAAAGAGTCAAATAGAAAAGGCAATAGAATAGACAGAAAAATACTGTGACAGAAGAAATTTACCCACTGGAACTTGTCTTATGGTACCCAACTCTTTGTGAAATGAAAGGAGGTCAAGGGATCTGGGTACTCCAATGAAAGTGGAGTTCATGAAAAGCAACCAAGACTGAGTGCTGGAGGAAGGCACCTCAGGAGATGAGGTAAACTGGCACCAATAATATGACTCACTTTAAGCAGAAGCTTTATCCTTGGGGCAACAGACTTGTCCAAAAAAAAGTGTGCAAAATACTGCTTCCTTGGTCCTCAGTGTCTTTCCTATAAGACAGATCACGGACATCAAATGACTCTGTGTCTAGGACTGTTTTTAATCCTCTGTCTAGACTAACCTTATCTACCTCCAACCCCCAATCCTGCTCATAGAGGCACTAAGCCCCATTCTATGTCAGGGGTCTTTTAACTGGAAGATCCCAGGGGAAGTGAGTTGGGGCTGAGACAGGATGTAGAGGCTTCACATCCTGGCTTCACATCCTTTACTCCAGGACCTCTCGCACCATCTTTTCCTCTCTCTTTCCTTGACCCACTTTTTCTTCAGTCATGGCAAGGCCAAAGGAGGAGCAGAACCAAAGTGGCAGGAGAAATGGAAAGATTAGAGATCAAGGTAGATGCTGTGTGACCTTGGAAAAGTCCTTTTATATCCTGTATATCCTTATTCAGTGACCTGTAAATCCCTAATTCTGGTAGTCTGTATTGAGAGAAAGTATGTGTGTGTGTGTGTGTGTGTGTGTGTGTGTGTGTGTGTATGTGTGTGTGTGCACGCACACATAATTATACCTTTTACTTGCTAATAGGTTAACTTTTAAGTTTCTGTGAGTTCAAACTGTTGTAAAATTCCTAGTTTGGCATATGTTTCCTAACAACAATTTAAAAGGCCAAGCCTCAAATAAAGTTTGCAGCTATCTTCATTTCTAATCCTATTTTATTTTCCAAACCATTAACAAACATCATCTCATCAATTCCAAAAAGAATTCCTCTCATTCTATCTTTTCCATATATGAGGAACAACAACCTATCATCTTTTTTCATCTCTTTAATTACATATGCAGAAGTTGGGGATAACAACACTGTGGCAAATATATGGTGAATTCTATCCACTGGCAAGTAACAATATTTCTTTTCAAGTTATGATAAATAAAGAGGAAGCTAAATGTGTACAGATAGTGTATTAAAATAATGGAGTGCTAGTCTAATACTCATTTCTTATTTGTATGTGGTGATTTAACAAATATAAAATTCTGGCTCCAGATGCCAAGATATTCATAAAAGATACTTGTTTACAAATGCAACAGTAACAGTTCATCAAAAGACTAAAATAGGTGTCTGGTTGAAACTGCATTTCCACATGTCATAAGATCTCCTATTTCTAAGTTCAAGCTGGAGCGAGAACCATGAATGGTGGTTTCTTATTTCCTTGCAAATTTTCACTGGGTCCCAGGGACAGGTTTACATCCTGTCCCTAGGGAAACCACAGTCCTCTCAACTGTGTTAATGAGGTATTTGGACCTTCACACTCTCCTGTCTTGCTGCTCTCTCTCTTCTAAACTCTGGCTTGAGGTACTTTCATTCTATCTCAGAGCCCCCTTCCAAAACCTGTTCTTGACAAAAAAAAAAAAAAAAAAAAAAAAAAAAACAACAATGAAAATCCTTTAAAGGAGACTTCAAATATATGAATTAATTCCTTCAAATTATGCGAACATGTATCAGTCAAGGCCTCCTGCAGGGACATTCTACATTTAAATTATGGCCAGCTCCCCTGTTTGGCTACAGACCACAGCAAAACACTCAAAGCAATGTGCTCAGTATCTGTTTGTTAGCAAGAAGGGGCATTTTGGAAAACAGAGAGCTCGTTTCAAAACTTCAAAAACAGCACCCCAGCAGCAGGTGTATTTCCACTGCATCAGGAGGAGAGTCTTGGCCATAAGGAATGTTTTGTGCAGCAGACGTAAGATAAAATGTTTTCAAAAAGTTTTATACAACTGCAAGTTAAGGCTTTTATATCTTTGTTGAACATAGTGGAGTGTGTTCTCTCTCTCCGCAAATGCCTCTTAATAAGCCATTACAGGTCTATTTTTGGTCTCAGTTGTCCTTTCCAATAGACCATCTGTTAGGAAGGCACTGTAGGAAGCATGTACTGTAGACTATGTTTGAGTGCTAGCTTCACCTCAGAGAAGCCAAGTGACCCTGGACCACTTAGTTTTCTGGTGGCTTTTCTACTTTGTAGAATAGCCAAACAAGTGGCTATGAGGATTGGCATTAGAGGGAGAAATACTGGTAATGAAACATCTTTGGGAGGAGGCAGTAAATCAAAAGTAGACAGAAGAGAAAGTCCCATCAGAAAAGAGATGGCTCAAAAAGGAACACATCTCCTAAGTACATCTCTGTATCCATGGAGAGAGGATGGCAAAAGGGATGTGAGGGATGCAACTTTTTCCATTAAACAAAATGATAAAATGATTCAACTCATTAAAATGTATTATGCTCCAAATGTTTCAGATATTATGCTGGGTATTTCATTCAAATGAGGAAGAAAAATATGTATCTAACTAATTAATTCTGATGAACACAAAATGATAAATGATGTAGTCAGAGTATAAAATGGAAGGCCATAAGAGGACAAGAAAGAGCCATGTATTTTGCTGGGAGATAGGTTTGTATGTTGGGAAATCCATGAAGGAGCTGACGTGTGATAGACCTTGAGCAGAATTTTGATAATGAAAACAGGTGTCAGAGACAATGATGAGGCATTTCATGAAGAAAAAAATCAGAAGCTGCAGAGGAGACAGGGCTACCTTATTCAGAGCATTATAGGAGGCACAGATCAGTGGTTCTCAACCAGGATGATTGTATCCCCCAAGGAACATTTGTCAATGTCTAGAGACATTTTTGATGTCACCACTGGGTGGAGGAGTGGAGAGAGACCAAGGATGTTTCTGGAATATAGTAGGTGGAAGCCAGGGATATGTTAAACTTCTTACAACGCATAGGACAGTGCCCCACAACAAAGAATTACTCAGAACAAGATGTCAATAGTGCTGAGGCTGAAAAAACTCTGCTGTAGATTATGGTTTCTAACCCAAGGGCAGGAGGCATCCTTAATGTGTTTTGAACAAATGATTTTAAAAAGTTATTCTGGCTATTGCATGGGAAACTGACTGGATGGGCAACATGACATGATGAGAGAAGTCAGTTGGAGGCTATAGTAGTGGCCCTTGTGATGGACAGTGGTGACTGGAAGTATGAGTGTGACAGTGGAGAATAGAGAAAAGTGGACTGACCCAGGACATGACCGTAAGTCAACAGGATGTGGCAGTGGATTTGAAGAGACGGATGAGGAAAGACGGATGTGTATTTGCAGATTATGAAACAAAGTGGATGGAATGAATGGGAGACCTTCAGAGACATATACTAAAAACAAAAATTAGTTCATTTGAGGTATTTGAAGTTTGAAATTCATTTTAGACAGAATAGATTTCAAGCATCCGGTATATGGACCTGGTTTGGAAAGAAATGTGGGGTGGAGGTAGAAATTGGAGGGTTATAGACAAAGATATAATATTTAAAGGTGTCGAAATGAATATTACCTAAAAAAAGCATAAAGCAAGAGATGATGCCCCAAATCTGAGCCCTACAGAATAACATTAGGCATTGGGACAGAAAACAAAAGAGACAGAAGTCACTGCTAGAAGAGCAGCAACAAGCACAGAAGAGAATGGTTTCCTGGAGGCCAAGAGTAGTTAACATTCCAAAAAGAAAGGAAGAAGTGGCCACACGTCCCAGATGCTACTAAGAGCTAGTGAATATTAGGACTGAGAAAAGTCCATCAAATTTCACAATGCGGAGATCATTGGTGGTATAAACGGGGGAGCTTTAGTACAGAAGACAGATGGAGCGGGTTGAAGAGTGTGTCAACGTGGGAAGGGGTTCCTCCCCTTTCCCCCAGTCAAGACCACACCCCTGCCACCCTGCTGACTTTCTGCTCGCTTTAGCACCTTTTAAACCCAGACCCTCTCGGGACTGCATCTCCAATAAAATGCTGCTTCACAACAAAGAGTTTTGAGTTATCTATACACCATTTTTTCTCACCTTATCAAATAAAGAAAACAATTCTGGGCTTAGTAAGGAGACACTTTATTTAGAATTACTGCAATAGGAAGAACCTGTGGCCACAAGATCTGCCAGCATCTCAAAGGCTGGTCAAAAGGGTTTTTTTGTGGGGGGTGCCTGGGGCTCAGTTGGTTAAGCGTCCAACCTCAGCTCAGGTTATGATCTCATGGTTTGTGAGTTCGAGCTCCATGTCAGGCTCTGCACTGACAGCTTGGAGCCTGGAGCCTGCTTCAGATTCTGTGTCTCCCTTTCTCTCTGCCCCTCCCTGACTCATGCTCACTGTCTCTCTCTCTCTCTCTCTCTCAAAAATAAACATTTTTTTTTTAAATAAAGGGTTTTTCTTTTATGGAGAAGAGCAAATAAGGCGCCAAAGAACTGGATGTGGGGAAGTGAGATGAAAAGGTGGCATGATGGAATATTTTACCCTGAGGCTAGCCGATTTTTCTGGAAGGGCCCTTAATGAAGAGCTACATGCTGCCTCAGCCAGAGGGTAGATAAAAGGTTTGAGAGCTAAGAGAAGGAAAGACTCTTAACTAAAGTGTGGTTAACAAGCATTTTGTTCTGATTAATCAGTGAAGACAAGCAGTTTAGAGAATCATTTATGAGGCCAAGAATGGGAATTTGGAGAAGCTGTGCTTGGCCTTAGCATAGATAATAAACAAGGGGGCACTGTGAATCTTATATAGGGAGGGGTGGTTCCTTGAAGCAAGCTGCTTTCTGGAGCATAACAGGTGGGGAGATTTTTGTTAACCTGTGCTGTTTTTCCCAGGACCACAAGGCTCAGGCAACATTCAGCCATGACACCTTCCATATATAGTGTATAGGTAACTCTCTCGAATACTCTTTGTTGTAAAGCAGCATTTTAATAGAGGTGCAATCCTGAGAGAGTCTGGGTTGACAAGGTGCTAAATTGAGCAGAAAGTCAGCAGAGTGGGAGGGCATGGCCTTGATTGAAACAAAGGGGAGGAATACTTCCCCATGATTACATTCCTACTACATTCCAACATTGGGGTTGATGAGCAGAGGTGAGAATGGGCTGCAGAACAGATGAAGGTTAGGCTCTTTGGTGTCTGTTTGCTACTGTAGTTCAGCATCACTGGGAAAGAATGATAGTATCTTGAGGAAAGCCAACCAGGGGTCTGTCCAATTATGGCAGCCAGGATTAGCAGGTAGGAGGGCACTAGGCCAGGTGCCACTGATACTTGGCTTAGTGATATCTGGAAATCTAGCCGGACAGAAGGTCCATAGAGGGTTAGACCACAGAGAGGCTACTTCACCAAACACAGACAAGATACAGTGTGGACACCGAAACCCCTTCTGGAATGGCCATATTCACCAGCCTTCTGTTTATGATGTAGGAAGAATCCAAGCCATAGTCATTGAGAAAAACAAAGGAAAATCTATTTACATTGTTTCTGAGCAAGTTCAAGGTCTTCATAGGCCTAAAAAATAATCAAAGGTACATAAAAGGAAACACACACACACATACACACACACACACACACACACACATCTTGAGGCCTTGCTACACTCCTCCCCTGCAACCTTGTAAACCTCCTCTTTTTTGGTCTGCTGCTACAAACTCATGTAGAATTCTATTGGTTACAACCAATAGAGTCCTAAATCACACAAAATTACAACGGTCAAAAAAACACTTATGCTCTGAACAACATTGCCTTAGCATACATAAAGTGAAATATGCCAGAAATATGAGAAGAAATTGACAGAAACACTATTGTAACAGGAACTTTAATACTTACTGCTCTGTACTTGACTGATGAAGAAGAACAAATAAATAAGGATATATGTTCTGAATACTAAAAATAATAAGACTAAATTTGGGGAAACATATCATACTCTATATTCTGTACAAATCGTTCTTCCATTCAGCATATTTTTGAGAAGCTATTATACATTGGAATTGTGCTAAGCAATAGGTTTTCTATGGGTCATAAATAAAGCTCCTGCACTCATGGAGTTTTCAGCCTGGTGGAAGAGATAGTCTTTGAACAAGTAACCATTAAATATTCAATTACAAATTGCAATAAATTCCATAAGGGAAGAGTATGGGGTACAAGGAAAGAGAATATGGAGTGAGAGGGGTAGATTTCCTTTAGATAAGGTGGCTTGGGAAGGCCTCTCAGAAGGATGAGGTCAGGGCCAGGAGACAGAGCCAAACACACGGAGACCATTCCTGGTGGAAGGACATAATGTGGCATGAGTCTGGGGATAAAGCTTGGTGTGTTTAAGGATGAAAAGAAGGCAGGTGCTTGTAGATAGGCCAGAGGAAAGGGGCCAGCTTTGCAGTGTGTTCAGGTGATGATTCTGTCCTAAGAGCAAATGCAAAGAGGGAACATTCAGCATGTTAGGGGAGGGCTGCAAACTGATAAGTTCTTTAAGTCACATGGCAGACAGGTGCAAAGTGGATTGGAAAGGAGAAAGAATCAAAGCAGGAGTGAAGGTGGTGATTCTGGTGGACCAAAAGAGAGACAGTAGCTGCTTTGAGGGAGGTAGAAGGAGTGAAAGTTTTCCCAAAGAGGCTGACATACAATAACTTTTTGGTACATCAGACAGAGTTTGGTAATAAATTTGGATTTAAGTGGCGCTGAGAAGGGAAGAATTACAAATGCCTCCCGGAAAAATAAACATTTTTATTGAAGAATTTGTGGAACGTTTACAAAATGTGTGTCATATGTTCAGTCACTAAGGAAATCTCAATAAGATCTCCTGATCAGAAATGCACAAGACATGATCGCCAACAATTCAATAACATAGAAACAAAATCTTAAACAAAAATAAATGACCACATGGATATTAAAGGAAAAAATTAGTAATAAAACAAACGAAAACATTTACTGTCCTAAAAATTTTCAAGTCAATGAAGAAATAAACACTGAAATTACAGGTTATTAAACACAAATAACTCCATGTTTCAATTCTAATGGGACAGACAGTAAAAGCCATGTTCAGAGGCAACGTCATAAACTTTATTAGTAAGCCAACAACAAGGAAAATAAATTATGCCTTGAACTCAAATTAGAAAAAGAACAAAGACAAAATCCTAAAGAAAGCAAGAGAAAGGAATTATGAAGAATACAAGCAGAAATACAAATATAGGGGTGCCTGGGTGGCTCAGTCAGTTAAGCGTCTGACTTCAACTCAGGTCATGATCTCGCGGTTTGTGGGTTTGAACCCCATGTTGGGCTCTGTGCTGACAGCTCAGAGCCTGGAGCCTGCTTTGGATTCTGTGTCTCCCTCTCTCCCTGCCCCTCGCCCGCTCATGCTCTTGCTCTCTCTCACTCTCAAAAATAAATAAACATTTAAAAAAAAAGAAATATAAATCCCAGAAAAATAAATAGTAGGATAAGTAAATGAAGTGACTGCTTCTTTGAAAACAAAATCCCTCCAAAAATAGATAAAGCTCTAGAATGTCAAATCAATGATAAGAAATGCTAGATCTACAACTGGGTAGAACCCATTGCTTGAACACAGAAAGTCCATTACAGGATGACCTTGATCATATGGAAATTTTTTTCATTCTTGTCATCTGGTACACAGTAGGGATTCCTGGCATTCATTTCAAGCAAGGTGGTCTCAGATTTGCAGGGATAACTTATACAGGGAATCTAGCATATTCATCACCATGTCCTCTCTTTGGATGAAAATAGAGAAGGAAGGATGAGGGGATACTAAGATTATGGGAGTTCTGAGTCATTCATCATTATGGGAAAATACCTAAGGATCTTCTATGAGGCTAGACGCATTATCCTATTTTTATTTAATGTTTAATAAATTGTAATATAGTTATTGCTGTATTCAGGCCTTGCTCCTTAACTCATTTGACCCTCACTGCTAATCTATGAAGTAGGTAAAATTATTGTCCTCATTCTACAGATGAGGAAGGTGTAAGAAGTCAAGTACCTTGCTCAAGGTCACACAACTGACAAGAGATGGCCTAGGACTCAGGCCCAGGTAGTGTGACTCCAAACATACTTTTGACCATTTCACCTTGCAAGCTTTCATTAGATCTCAGCCATTCATTAAATTTCCACATCCACATCTTCTTTTCAACATTAGAAGTTAAGGCTCTTCATAGGAATTGTGAAGCTTATCCATCTCGGTGGAACTCTCAACAATGAGTCAATCATCAGACCAATAATTTTCAAACTGGTGTACAACAAGACACTGCTTTGAGAGATACTGATAGATGCGCACTGAAACAAAAATAAAAGGTCATATAGGTGTCGAATGCATTCAAGAAATTCTGCAGACTATGGTTTTACCCTTAGGTACCCCATGACTACTGTCTCCAGAAATCTTGTAGTAAATAAAAATACTTAAATTTAGTTTATTATCCTAATTTATCTGAACATGGGACACTCTCCTCTCCCCAAATCAGAGCTCCTAATATTCCACTCACAAGCTGCACGATGAGCACCAGTTTGTGAATCAAATAGTACATTCTCGGCAGGGTAAGGTAAGATTCCCTACCCTCATTACCACTCTCATTTAACATTGATCTGTAAGTTCTAGTCAATGAAATAAAATGTAAAAAAAAAAAAATGGGTCAAGAAATAGAACTATTAGAAATACAAATTTCATTTCATTTTATTTCGCTGGTATTGCAGTTTTTGCCTAGAAAATCCATGTGCATCCACTGAAAACTAATGGAACCCATAAGAGTTTAATAAGTTGTCCAGTTAAAAGTAAGTGCATAATAAAGTAAAATGTTTCCCTATATGCCAGTAATAACCAGCTGTAAATCATCATGTGAAAAATAAATGGTCTGCTCACAATTAGGACATAAAACATTTAGGGCAAATGAGAAATATACAGGTACTATAAAAGCAAATGACCACTCTTTACTAAGAGACATCATTCTCACTCTGATAAACATCATGAAAGTTCATAGTTACTGAATACTTACTATGTGCAGAGCATGTTGGTGCTCTACAGGTGTTATCTCAATTAATCTTCACAACACCCTAGGAGGTAGACTCGATTGCCTCCATTTTAAAAATGAGGAAACTAACATTTTGTGCCCGAAAGTATAAAAGAAATCTTGAATAGACTCTGAAGCACACCGCATTCTTGAATGAAGTTATTGTAAGTAGTGATAATGTTAATTCTCCCTTGAATTAGTGTACAATTTTAATAAAATTCCAATAAAAACCCTAATAGAAACTTTTAACTTGTCATAGTAAATTTAAATTTTTGTCTGGAAAATTTATAGGCAAAAACAGCTGAGAATATCCCTAGGAATAAGAAAACTAAAGGGTTTTTTTTTTCTCTAATAGGTATTGAACCAAGTCAAAAAGCTACTGGAGAGCTAACCCAGAAAGATAATAACTCAGGCAAATTAGATGTTAGTGGATGATAAAGGGGTTATTTCAAATCAGTGTGGAAATGATGTACTATTTAAGAAATTCTGGGTCAAATGGCCTCGTGTTCTGGAAGACAGAGGAGCACGGATCACTGACCAAATGAATAAACAGATCAACATATTCTGTCATCTGTCTTTAGGCCGATTAGCTGTCCTTGAAGGGGAGCATTTTCTGAAACACTGATGGGCAGAATAAAATTATTCAGATGTAATTATCCTTGTTGTGGTGGTGGTTGTTGTTTTTCTTCCTGAGTTGAAGGAGGGGAAATATATGGAAATTTCAGGGGTTTAAAATACATATTCCCTCACCTTCTCCCCTTTTCCCAATGAGCACTGGATGTTTATTGACTAAGTGATCAGTCAGCACCACGGAAAACATACCAAGAACACAAATGAGAACAATGGAGAACAATGGAAGACAGAATATTTAGAAACAAATTCGAAGAGAAGGTATAGTTCAGTGAGGGATGGATCAGCAAAGGAACCCTGTGTAACAGGAATTTGGAAATGTGTAGGACTTATGTGCAGGGAAGAAAGAGATGAGAGGAAGTATCTAGAAATAAAGGTAGAAGATGGATGGAATAAATGAGGGCAGGAAAACAGTGTGAATCCAAGAGACTGAAACAGAAGGCACACCTGGGAGGTAGGTACTGTGTACAGAGAAGAAAACAAACCTGAAAGTGAGTTAGAGCAGTGAAATGTGACAGGAGCCAGTGCAGATTTGGAAGCAGGCGAGGGACCTAGACAGAGAGTGGCATTAAAGAGAGAGGACTCTGGCCTGAGGATGGAGAAGAGGAGGGATAAAATGAAATCAAGGAACCTGACATGAAGGCTGACGCTGTAATCAAGGTGTGAAGTGACAGGGATAAAGCAAAAGCCCAATGATGGTGACAGAATGCAGCAGGCACTTTGAAGCAGCCTTGGCCAAGACAGACTGGAGCCGTGTTGCAGGAACTGTAAACACCAGGGGTAGAATCAAATGCAGTACCGGGTTAGTATCCTGTAGAAATGAGATCTCCTTCCATCAGTGCTTCAGTCCCCAAAGAGGAAAAAAAAAAAAAAAAAAGCATGGATCACAAAAGCCCTTCCTTCACCTGTACCCCAGGGTTGTGCTTAAAGGTTTCCAAGGATCTTAATCCAATCTCTACCTTTGTGTAGCTTAAAAGAACAAAATTTACATGTGTACTGTATTCCTAAGAAAGCCTTGGGCTTTCTTTTTTTCCACCACAAAAAAGAGGGAACTTGGAAAATGGAAGTAAATTAGCTAAATTCTTTTGTCTCTTCTCACACTGAACACCTGTGCAACTGTGAGCAAGTAATTTCTGAGTCTCAGTTTATTTGTACAGTTCCCTGACTTTCAGGATTACTGCAAAAATTCAAGGAAAAAAATATATGTATCTTAAACCTACCAACCTAGTGTCAAGTACATATAATATAATCAGTTGTTTCTAACAATTATACGCACAATGCTTTCGAAGGTCAGGTCAGTGGTTCTCCAAACAGTTATATTTTCCTTCTCCTGCAGGCTCATTTATAACAGCCCCTCTGACCACTACACACATATGACTAGTTTCTGTTACCTTAATATAATGGAATTGAGATGCTATCCTTTTATCAAGTAAACTCCCTCTCTCCAAGAGTGGCAGTACCAACTACAACATTCTTCGGAACAGTTTGATAAAATAGTTTGCTGTAATTAGTTTTCCCAGGGGAAAAATGAATAAAAGAATCTCATCAGGTGTTAGGGCTCAGCAGCTTATCCAGCTGATTCAAATTCCATTATTTATTTTGTACATCTGGATGGTAAATGCAAGTATCTATAGCATCAGTTTCTCCAGGCTGTCTTCAAACAGGTTTAATAGAGGATTAGGAGTTTAAATAGGTTTCCAACTGTTAAAAGTAGTTTTCTCATTTTTCATGTTGACATTCTCAAAACCAGTTTATCTTCTTGACCTTCTGGCTTGCTGCTCCCTCTGGAATGGAAGGCTGTCTCCAACCAGAAGGAAGAAAAGACTATATGCCACTCTGTGATCTCCAGAATATTGACCCACTAGATAATTATTAAATACCTACTACATACACACAGCTGGGATAGGAACTAAAGAAAATTCAGACATGAGTGTTGTCATTTTCTTGGAAAAAGTACAAAGTTTCATATGAAATATTGAGGTGCATTTATAAGAAACAAAGCAAGAGAAATCAAAATGTTTTGTAAGATACGGTGGGAGAGCTAAGAATGTGGAAGCAAACCAAAGGAGGAAAATCATGAAAATCTAAAAGTGGTTCTCAACCCTGGCTCTCCATTTGAATCACGCAGGAAGTTCTTAATACTCCCAATAACCAGGCCATACCCCAAACCAATTAAATCAGAATTTCCAGCAATGGGAATTTTCCGTAAATATATATTTTTTAAATCTCCCAAGATGGTTCCAGTGTGCAGCCAAGATTGAGAACTACTAATATAGAGCAAAGATAAAAGGTTCCCTGAAGGTCTGGAGTTATGACCACTAAGTGAGGTGGGACAGGGGTGGAGGGAGTGGGGAACAACCCTGATTCTGAATATTAAATGCATTTTATTATTCTGACAGTGAAAAATCATTCTCTATAGAACAATAAGTACAGGTAGTTTCTTTGGTTAAAGAACCCTGCCAAAAACACCTGGATTCCCACGGTTGCAGAGAAGGCTGATACCATATTAACAAACAGGTTTCTAATGCAACATCCACAATTGGTTATGTGGCTATGGAACTTAACCATTCCCATTATTCCAAACTTGTCTTCAGGGAGAGTTGCTGCTGGGGATTCAGTACACCTGTAACTATCTGAACAGAAGCAAAGAAGAAACATCATGTTAGTTTGAATAAATGCAGGAAAGGGAAGGTGTAAGTGATAATACTCATGGTAGAAGATGCTTCGTTATGAGACCAAGGAGAATCAGAGGAATGTTCTAGTCAAAGGAATTCATCTGCCCATCAGTGACTTGCACCTTCCCTTCCCCACTAACTAAAATTCCTCCACTAGGAGTATTCCTCTTCTTTTTACGTACTTGTAGGAAAAGGCATAGATTGTTGTAATTGGAAAACAATTTGGCAATATCTGATGAAGTTAAAGGTAATATCCTATGATTTAGCAATTCTGCTAAAATACACACACTAGAAATAAACACAGCAGTGATATTCTGAGTATACACTCTGTATTGTCTATTTAAATGAAGAATGGAGGTGAGGGGGTTCCACTATCTGAGAGTAGATAAGTAACACAGTATATTTGCACGTGGAGTAATATATAGCACTTATAATAAATGACAGATTGATACATCGATAATACAGATAAATTTCAAAAATAAAATTTTGGATGAAAAAGTTAAGTACCAAAATAATATATACAATAGATACTATTTATTTAAGTTTTAAAAACACACAAAGCAATACAATATAAATATCTATGACTTAATATGTACATAGAAAATGTATATAATTTTTTTCTAGCGAGAGAGAGAAAGAGAAATGTAATTAGGCTGAATACAAAGGGAGCTGTAGTTATGATTTTAAGATTTTGGCTCTTAAAAAAAGTACTCTGCAGCAAATATGATAAAATGTTAACCACTATCACATCTGGAAGATGGGTATGTACTTTACTGTACACATTTAATATTTCTTAGTAAATTCTTAGTAATTTCTTAGTATTTCTAAGTATTTCTTAGTATTTCTTAGTAAATTCTTAATATTTCTTAGTAAATAAATAAATAATTAGAGAAAGTTTCTAATTTCCAGACAGTCACTCAAACCAGCAATCCAAAACTAACAAATAATATTTCTTATGGCTTCCTGCTGCCAACTCATTCAACACATTTTGAACAGCACTTTAGATACACTCACTAATTTGGCACTGTGAACACAATTGGGTGGGTACTGTTGCATATTTCACAATTAAAGAAAATTAAGCTCAGGGAAGGCAAAGTACTTGCTCTAGGTCTGGGAGCTAGGATACAAAAGATACCTTCTTGACTATTCCTCTTTCTAGAAAGTTCCTTAGGAGACTGTTGTTGAGATATGTGGAATGCATTTTTACATAGAAACAATATCACCAGGGGTGAGGTTTCCAAGTAAGCCCAATAACTCGTGGCTTAGAGAAAAGGACAGTGACCATCCAGAAGCAGCATTCTCCAGAGCGTGGGTGCACACAGGTTGATTTTTATGGCATGTGGACAGGGAACTAGACACAACTAGACTCCCACTATGAGAGTCATTCTTTCTGAATTTACCTTTAACTCTTCTGATCATTTATAAGAGAAAGTATTAATTTAATATATATATGTTCTTAATACCTTGTAAGACTTGCCAAATTATCTTTTTAATTAAGAGAACTTGGGTCTCAGACTCTGAATTTCAGCAGGCAGCAGTGTCTAGCTTGAAATTAGCAATGAGGTTCTGTTTCTCTATGTTTATTTTTATCATTACTTTCAGATTTTGGCAAGACATACTGGTTTTCTGTTATGGTAGCAAGTTGTTTCCTTTTTTTTGTCTCATTCACTGTGTGTGTGTGTGTGTGTGTGTGTAGAATTGATCTTTATTTTTTTTTAATTTATTCAAATTTTAGTTAGTGAATATACAGTGCATTATTGGTTTCAGGAGTAGAATTCAGTGATTCATTTTAGTTTTAAAAGTATGTCAATTTAAAGAAAAGTATTAATAGCACACAAGTAGAACATAGCTGTGGCAAAAATATTTAGGAACTACTTGGAGTTTATATATCGCTGCCCTAAGCAACATAGAGCCTCCTTCTTTGGCCTCTTCTTGGTTTCCTCTCTGTACTTCATTCCCATCCCTGAATTGTCCCTTCCTCAATCCCTAGGGCCTTCCAACACATGGATGTTGAGGGATGTGAGTCTATCAATATTTAATTACTTGTCTCTTTTCCCTCCTTCTTGACCTCCAAATCCCCAGCTAAATCTCTAATATCTTCAGTGGAGCTGTACTATTTCATAAGTAGATGTGAATTTAATCACTTATTAATTCACTTGTCTATTCAAATAAATAACTCTTCAGCACTGGTGGTATCATGAAACAAGCTTAAACTTCCTGACAAATGACAAATGAAAAACTGATTAGTTAAATAATAGTAGGTTGTTGGGGCGCCTGGGTGGCTCTGTCGGTTAAGCATCCAACTTCGGCTCAGGTCATAATCTCACGGCTTATGAGTTTGAGCCCCGTGTAGGGCTCTGTGCTGATAGCTTAGAGCCTGGAGCCTCTTCAGATTCTGTGTCTTTCTCTCTCTCTCTCTGCCCCTCCCCCACTCACACTCTGTCTCTCAAAAATAAATAAACATTAAAAAAATTTTTTTTAAATAATAATAATAATACTAGGTTGTGTGTGCTATTGATAGATGTTTGAGCAAAGTACTATGGGGTTGGGGGGGGTGGGAGAGGGGAGTAACTATTATGTGAAGGAAGAGAGTAGAGATGTTACAAGGAAGGCAGTATTTGAGATGAGTCAGGAAAGGAGTTTGTCTGGAAAAGATTGAAAAAGATAAGTTGAACAGAAGGCATAGCATATGCAAATGTTCAGAATTCTTCACTTTGAAAGGGTTCAACATACTTAAAAGGTAAGGAGGAGTTCAATGTGCAAGGACACACAAAATGAATGGAAGGGGACAGAAAGGCTAAACATGAGACTTGAGTGTAGGACCACACCCGGTGGAGAACCTCAGCACTCTTGCTTCTCAAGGCAATGGGCAGCCCTTGCAAGTTTTTGAAGAAGTAAGTCGATCATCTGATGTGTGCTCTGGAAAGGTAACAATGTGGATCAGAAACATGAGTAATTGGAAATGGAAATACTGGTGAAATAGTTGGACTGTCCATGACTTTTTCAGAACATAGCTAGCTCTTTAATGGAGATCTAGGGAACATTAGGGCTCATCCAGATTGATAAAGAGTTTTTTTCTTCTCACTGCATTTCCATGTGCCAAATCTATGCTATGGTCAAAATCCTTTTGGTACTACTATATAGCAGGAACAGGCTTCATAGCTGAAATTCATGAGATGGCTGCTGACAGGTTCTTCACCCATATGCTTTCCTAATCCATTATCCATTGTTCTCTGTCCAGCTCTGTGCCATGGAGACAGACCACTACAAGTCTATGTCATCTGGATTTCATTGGGTCCTGGCTTTCATTTGACTTTTGTCTGTAAGAGGCCCAGCCAGGAGATCAGAGAGTAGGAAAAAAGAGGTTGGGTATTTATTCTCCTGACTTTCAAGACTGTCTGTGGTTGGGCAGCAGCTGCATTCCCCTCTATAAATCCATGGCTCTTGTTGAACGACCCCTCTTCAGTGACTATAACTCTCCATGGATTCCAAGAACAGTTCCTTACCAGTCATGCTAAAAATGTGCTTGGAAAATTGGTGCAGCCACTCTGGAAAACAGTGTGGAGGTTCCTCAAAAAATTAAAAATAGACCTACCCTATGACCCAGCAATAGCACTGCTAGGAATTTATCCAAGGGATACAGGAGTACTGATGCATAGGGGCACTTGTACCCCAATGTTTATAGCAGCACTCTCAACAATAGCCAGATTATGGAAAGAGCCTAAATGTCCATCAACTGATGAATGGATAAAGAAATTGTGGTTTATATACACAATGGAGTACTACATGGCAATGAGAAAGAATGAAATATGGCCCTTTGTAGCAACATAGATGGAACTGGAGAGTGTAATGCTAAGTGAAATAAGCCATACAGAGAAAGACAGATACCATATGTTTTCACTCTTATGTGGATCCTGAGAAACGTAACAGAAACACATGGGTGAGGGGAAGGAAAAAAAAAGAGGTTAGAGTGGGAGAGAGCCAAAGCATACGAGACTCTTAAAAACTGAGAACAAACTGAGGGTTGATGGGGGGTGGGAGGGAGGGGAGGGTGGGTGATGGGTATTGAGGAGGGCACCTTTTGGGATGAGCACTGGGTGTTGTATGGAAACCAATTTGACAATAAACTTCATATATTGAAAAAAAATGTGCTTGGAACTTGTTGTAATCAGGTATTGTGAAACATGTGAACATGGCATAATTGTCATGCAAGAAGTTTACACTCACAGATCCTAGAAACAGAAGGCAATGCACACCACACAGGGCCACATGGGAAAAGAGCCAGGATAGATGAGGAGCAGAGGAGGGTGACAGCAGAACATGGCCCAGAATCTTTACTGAGGTTTTCACAGGAAGTTGGGGTGAGGCAAGGTAGTGATGCTGAGTAAATTTAGAATTGGAGAGTTTGAATAATTTCAACATGCTCTGGGCTATAGGGATGGTCCTTAGTTGTTTACTACCTGGCCGTGGTGGGGGATAGATTTAGGGGAGAGGATTGGCTTAGTAAGTAAGAATTTGAGTTGATCGTTGTATACAAGCCCTGGATTGGTTTGTTTGTATATTCAAAGGCAGGAGACTCTTTTACTATCTCTAAAAATTAGCCCTTGGAGGTGCAGTCTCTCCAGGATCAAGGCCCCACATGCCAGAACATCAAGAATACAGAAAATAAGAAAATATAATCAACATATAAGTGTCTCTTCAGGTCTACAGGTGACAACAAGTTCCCATGAGTACTTAGATGTGTCACCATCTCCCCATCTCTTGTGGGTTCCCTTAAACCTGTGCACACCTCTATAAATAGTCCTTTCTTTAAACTCCTAGTTAGCCTTTCAAGTGGGCAATCTGTTTCCCCCCAGAACCCTGACTGCTACAACTGCTAATCTCCATTGCCACATGTGTGCCACTTTGGGCCACATAGAAACTATTATGTCACATATATTTCTTAGATCATCAAATTCTTCTCATTACAATACTACTGTTTTTTGACATGATACAGTAATATTTTCATTTAAGATGCCAGTTCCATCTATGTTTATTAAAATTAGTTATGAAACACATGATCAGCCATAACAAATTTTCTAGTATTTTCAGTGTAGTCCCTTGGTCTTATTTTTAAACACCCCGAGAGTCAACAATACAATAAAAACTAATGTTCTGTAGTTGAAAATTTGAAGCCTTTTTTTTTTTCCTTACTGGAAATTCTGTCAAATTTTTTATTGACAGTTCATTGCATGGATTCCATTCAGAAAGGAGAATAATCATTTCCACTCCACCTCATGCTAGCAGGGTGGGAGCCTCCAGGTAGAATGGAGCTTGTGAGAATCCCAAGGTCATGCCTTTCCCCTGCCCTCACCAAACTTCAGCCTCACTAAGCTTGTTTTGACTCCTCAGATAGGCTAATCTCCCTTTCAGCTTTGGAATGAGGTATTTCCTCACCTAGAATACTCTTCATCCAAGTTCTTAATCCCCTCACTCAGTAACTCCTACTTATTCTTCAACTTAAACTCAACTTAACATCATTTTCTCAGATAGGATTCCTGATTGAATCACAGGTCCTGCTCAGAATGGTCTGTTCTTTTCCTTCCTCACACTTCTCAGTGTAACTGCAGTCTACTCGTGTGGTTATTTGAGTGATCACTGTTTCTCCCACAAGAGCATTAACTCCACAGGGCAGAAACCATCATCTAGTGTCCTACCACTGCTTCCATGGGCTCAACACAGGGGGCAAAAGCTGAGTTCCCAGTGAATAGAAAATGAATGAATGCTGGAGCATTAACACCTCCCTTCAAAGATGGCTCTCTGTTTTACCAGCTACAGGACAATGTTTGTTTCAGAATAAAATGCTTTTGTTTATAGATCTCTCCTTACACTGACAATGTCTAAAGTGTGTTAATCAAAGAGTATGACCTTGAGTGAGTTATTTAAAATCTCTCAACCCGTTTTGAGGAGAGGGATAATATCTGACTTTTTTCTATTTCTCCTAAGACCGTGGTAAAGGTCAAATGTCATGATATACACATAAGCACTCTGTAAATGTAATGGGATGCAGTAATTATTTTTAATTATCTAGATAATGAACTCTACTATTTATCTTCAAAACACTGCCTGCCATTCCTAGGAGCCCATGAGATGAATTTCCAAATCAAATACCTTCAGAATGTGAAAGGGCCTCCATCCTCATGGATTTGTTTATTGATTCACTTACTAAGCACCTACTATGGAACAGTCTCTGTGAGAAATGTGGAAACTATAAGTTAAAGGTTCACAGTCTTTGAGACTTTGAGAGGGAGCAGAGGTTAGTGCTCTAAAGTCCTCCAGGCACTAGACAGAGGGCAAAGTGGGGTCCTATGTCAGCACACTCCTGTGAAATATATGTGACTAGAACTTCTAATGATGAAACTATTTGCAGAGTTATGGACAGGGTTAAGAACATCTACAAGGAATGTTGAAGGACCCAGGACTAGCAACAGTTACCACTATAGTTGAGAGAGTCAAGGGGAAGTAACAATATTACTGGAACCCAACTGAGAGCTAGATCCATGGACGAAGGGCCAACTGACAAAAGTTACGGTTGTAAAGAAAGAAACTATAGTCAAAACTTCATTGCAGCAAGAAGGGAGCCAGAGGAATAAATACCCCAATGCCTTTCTCTTCTCCTTCTTGGATCTCCTCTCAGGCCTCCCACTGACCAGCCCAAGCGAAGCCAGAGAACAAGGGAGTTGGGAGATGATACCCTTCGTAGATGTTGGCATCTCAAGGGATAGAACAGAGTATAGAAGAGTGGGGAATAATGGGGATGGGTGTAAAATAACCAGCCCAGTAATTTCAGAAGAAAATTCTCACCTCTACTTGGAGTGGTCAAAAAGGCCTCTGAGGAATAAAAGACCATATTAGTTTCCTAGGGCTGCTATAACAAAGTACCAACTGCATGGTTTAAAACAACAGAAATGTATTCTCTCATAGGTCAGGAGTTTAAAAGTCTAAAATCAAGGTGCTGTCAGAGCCATACTTCCTCCAAAGGTTCTTAGGCCTCTTCATAGCTTCATAGCTTCTGATCGTTGCCAGAAATCTTTGGCATTCCTAGGTCTGCAACATTCCAATCTCTGCCTCAGTTGTCACATGGTCGCCGTTTCTATATATGTGTCTTTATGTCTTCACATGGCCTTCTTATAAAACACAAGTCACTGAATTTAAGGTTCACCCTAATCTGGTATGGTCTTATCTAAACAATCATTTCAAGGGTCTATTTCCAAATAAGGTCACATTCTGAGATTCCAGAGGGACATGAACTTTGGGAGGGACACTATTCAATCCAGTACAGAGAACTTTTGGGCTAATTCTCAAACATTTATAGATACCCAGCAGACATACTGGGATGGAGGACATGTCCACAGCATGTGGGCAACCAGCAACCTTGTCCCCACTATAAAATCCCCTCTACAAATTGTGAGTTTTATGCTTGTTCCAAAGATGCCATAAATATCCATGGCCATAAGAGGATAGGAGGCTAGCAGTGGGCTCAGGAGCTGCTGGCTGGTGGGAGTTCTCAGTGTAGAAAGATAGAAAAGCTAGATATCTTTGGGAATAGTTCATCTAAAGTGGTCTGAGTGTGGCATTGAACCTAAATGGAAATGATGTCATGAAATCACTTTTACAAAAGACAGAAAGAGACAATGTTCATAGGAATCAAACAAGGAGAGGGTCAGAGGAGGGGAAGCCAGTCTGAAAAGGGCTAAAAAAGATTGCTTTTCCCTCATCAAATTAAGTGTAGCCAGAACAGTCCCATCTGTCTGTGGGAATGTAAGGAATAGTGTGGGGGACCCTCTGCCAGAATCTTCAGTGGGAGACTCAGTTCTTAGAGGAGGTGCAGAGTATAAATGGAAGAAATACTTTTTGATTTTAAAATGTTGAACTATAGGCCAACATGCAGCAACCAGAGAAAAGAGGTGCTACTGAGCACAGTGAGAAAGCTGCCGCATTTACTCAGCTTGGTCGAGGATAATATCACTGGATCAGGGTGAGATCTCACCAAGCACAGAGAAAGTATTGACGGTTCTCCTCAGATTCCTTCTTTCTCATAATCATCCTAACAGCACAATACAATAGGGACCAAACAATATTAAATTTTTTAGACTATATTTTTCTAGCAATGGTTTGTTGGAAACTAGGAGGTTGAACACAGGCCAGAGTATTTAGTGTATTTGTTAGAATTACATGACAAATCCATTTCTTAGTATCTAGTATAGCAGAACATGACATTTAGCAAGAGTTTCCAAACTGTGTCGGCCATGCCTTGGGAGGCAGAAGAGAGTAGAAGGAAGTGTGCATGTAGGATCAGGGTGAGGAGTAGGCTTCCGTGTAAGATTTTGTGTTAACAAATGGCACTACAATGACACTTGTTTAGAGAGTGAATCACCAGAGGTGTTCTACCATCACCTCTGCCACTAGAAATTTTGGAACAGTAGATGACTCACTGTAGTGCGCACATTTCCCTTAGAAAAGAGCAAGAATTAGACAGGTATAAAAAAAAGAAAAAACCACTTTGTAAGTGTAACATCATTACCTGAAGATAAAGCATTACTATTAACATTAGCATCCACATCACGATCATGATCATCATCATCCTCATTACCATCACCATTGACTCAATTTGGCATTTAAGGTTTATCTTTCTTTGGCTGCCCTTCCTAATTTCACTAATTTCATTTTCTATTACTCCCTTATCCAGACCTTTGGTTTCCATCCACATAACTAAAGTTCATTCACATATCCACTTTAATATTTATTTGCTGGCTTATCTAAAATTTGTCACTAGACTGTAGTATCCAGAACTTGCCTGTTTTGTTCACTGCTGCATACCCAGTTTCATGCTGCCAAGAACAGAGTAGATGCTACGCAAATATTTGCTCAATAAATGAATAAACAAGTGAATCTCGTATGGTCTGGGAGTGAGTGGGTGATTTATGGCCAATTTCTAGGTTAGTGATCTTAGAAATCAAACCACAAGAAACTTAATTGAATTTCTGATGCTTTGAATGGCACTTTGAGATCTTGAAAGGCCTTTGATCATCAAAATAAATAATCACAACTGCTGGCACTAATATTAAGGGGCTCCTAACTGGTTTCCCAATATCCAATCCTCCCCTCAGCCACTAGAGATGATCTCCTAAATGAAAAAGTTGGATTTGCCAGTCCCCTTTTTAAACTCCTTTGTGCCTGGCACTTACTTACTTATTTATTAATTTATTCATTCCTCAAATATTCATTATAAAAATCAAAGAAAAAGATAAAAAAAAAAAGGAAGGGAGGGAGGGAGGGAGGGAGGAAGGAAGGAAGGAAGGAAGGGACAAAGGAAGGAAGGAAGGGAGGGAGGAAGAAAGATTGTTTTTTAGAGTGTTAGAGATATGTGGATGACAGACTATGAAACTCACCAGCTTAGACAGTGTCATTGACATAAAACTTCAGGAAAGAAACTGTGAAATGAAATGAGTACATCCAGACAAAGCCACATGAGGTTAGCTCTCCTGACAAATAGGTTAGCTGACAGAACTATAGCCCTGATTCCACAAGGAATGAGAGCACAGAAGGTATTTTTCATGAAGAACCATCACTTCTGAAATTTTCAAAACTCTTGAATGTGAAGTAATTCATATGTCTGGCAGTCAGCTTACAGAGAAGTCTCCATGTTTTGCGATGGATGAATAAATGAATTAATAAAATGCTGGCTGTGGTGAGGAAAATGCAAACAGAGAATGAAGGGCTCATCAGAAGTAAATCAAAAGCCAGATCTAAAAATAGAAATCAAAAGGGCAAAGAAGTAAGAAATCATGCGGGGAAGGGGATAAAATAAAATGTGAAGCCAGAAATTCTCATTTTGGATGATTCATTCACCAGTGGAGTGACCTTGGATACATAGCTAAACTTGAAACTTAGGTTTCTCTTCTGCATAATGGAGGTGATCCCATGTTCCTACCATGCACTCTCCTGGTCAGCTGAGAAAATGATGAAATAATGTATATTAAAGCCCTATGTAAACACTTGTCATTTTACCTTTTTCAACAGCTTTATTAAAATATCATTTACATATACAATTTAAAGTACACAGTTTAGTAATTTTTAGTATAGTCACAAGGGTTATAATATGACCATCATCATGATTAATTTTAGAAGATTTTTCATCATCCCCAAAAAAGCCCTAGAACTATTAGCAGTCATTCTCCCATTCTCCTCCTCCACTACCACCACCACCCCCAACACACATACAGCTCTGGGCAATCACTAATCTACCTTCTATCTCTGGAGATTTTTTTTCATTCTGAACATTTCATATAAATATATTTATACAATATGTGGTCTTTTGTGACTGTCTCCTTTCACTTAGGATAGTTTTCAAGGTTCATCCATGTTCTAACATGTATTAGTATTTCATTCATATCGAATTTATTATCTAACCGTATTCCTTCCAGGGATATACACATTTTCTTTAGCCATTCATGAGTTGTTTGTGCTTTTTGCTGTTATGACCAGTGCTGCTATGAATATCTGTGTACAAGTTTTTGTGTAGACTTGTGTTTTAATTTCTCTTGGATGCAAAGCTAGGAGTATGTTGGCTCACATGGTAACTCTGTTTGACATTGTGAAGAACTGTCAATTTCTTTTCCAAGCAGCCTCACCATTTTACATTTTACACTCAGGGTAACTTTAAGGAATACCCAGGAGGCCAGAGTGGGCAGTGGAGGAGTAGAACTTAAGAAAGTCCCATAACAAGGGTCAGATAATATAGGCCATTGAAGGCCATTGGGATAATTTTATTTAAATAGTAAGTTTCAGGCTTTGAGGAGCAGCATGAGGGTATCAGGTACTCAGGATATGTGTGTGGATGCTGGGGAGGGGGAATGGAGCAGAAGGAAGTATAACAGAATGAGCATTGAGAAAGATATTTAAAGCAAACTTGGGTTCACTTGGGGAACTTGGAAGTTACCAGACTGACAGCTTCATTATATCTATAAAGAGAATGAGGTCCAAAGAGAAGAGAAGTTTCCAAGGTTGCAAGGTTAGTAGCTAAACCAGGGCCAGAACATGATCCAGTCTGTCCACTCTCACTGCACTGAACTGGAGGTCAACCTCTCAGGCCAGGAACAAGCCAACAGGAAGTCAAGAAGCAACAGAGGATCTTTGTCCCCATTCCATTGTTTTCAGTTGGAGAGAGGGTAGAATGCCTCATGTTCCCCACATCTCCACAAGGTGTTGGATTTTGTACTGGATTGGAGAGAGAGAGAGAGAGAGAGGATTAGAGAAAGGGAGAATAGGCAGTACACTAAGCCAATTATTTCCCCTTCTACAATTACTGGATCTTAAGGAATCCACCTACTTCCTTGGGCTTCAGCTATTATCACCTTTAAAATACAGGCTCCACTTAAAATGGAGACTACATCCATAGATATACTTTGATTTTGCTATGTTTTCTTCATATAAGATTTGAATTTCTGGATTTTCTTGAAAAATGTGAAGGTCTTACAGCACTAGGCCAACTTGCTGCATGATACCAATTATCTGTGTGGAGGGGTCACCAGTCACCATATGCCATTCTCCTTACTTATTCAGGTCTTTACATTGCCCACCTTACCCCCAAGGACTTCTCTAACATAATCTCACAATTTTTCCAGCTCTAAAGTTCTGTGAGTTCGTGATGCTCTGATTCTCAACATGGTCTTGGCAAATACTTCTCAAGTAAGGTTAACCCACATGTCTGTCCCTCAGAATATCTCCTCCTCTATATTGATTCAGGCTCAGCTGTTTTCTCCATTTTCTTGTTGTCTTTGCACACTTCCTCTTCCTGAAGCCCTAGCTACTAGATCTCAGCAGTGCAATTCCAGAGCCTTTGTCCACCATTTGGACATGCTCTCTTTCTCCTAAGCTAAGTGGCTTGGCTTCTGGCTTCTGCCTAGCATGGTTTGGGAGAGAGGAATTGACAGACCCAGCTTCCCTGCCTCCTTCTGAGAACAAATCCCTCTCTGCTCCTTATTATACCTTCATTCCACACACTCCAGGGTAGTAAATGAGTCAGAAACAAATGGTGGCCACTGTAGCCAGTGTTGACACTAACCGCTCAGCCTGCTAAAGGGTCCTGCAATAGTGAAGAGCAAGTAAACAGGGAATATGTCCTAGTGCAAATAGAGGCTGGTGTCATCTGACAGAGCCCCAGGAACAGTCCTGTCAAGGGTGTGGTTGAAGGAAAGTGAGACAATTTAAGAGTAGGAAGACAGGAGACAATGATGCTGAAGTCAAGAATAAAGTCACAAAAGCATTATCAACTTTTATAAGCCTAGGAAATTGTGAGAGTCTTAAGAACATTCAAGCAAAGACAGGAAAACAAAAACACATCAAGAGTGCCAGGCTGAAGTAGTTATCACAATAAGAGAAAATAAGGTCAGTGGGTTGAGTCTAGGATGATTAATAGATTATGAGAAACAAATCTTAGCCATGAGGCCAAGGTATAAGAAGTAGGTATATTTAGGGACCACCTAGAAAACAAGTTGAGCTTAAAATTAAAGCCCTAGAATTACAGCCCCCTCTATGGTAAATTGAAAGACAGAGCTGGCTAATGGTCTAATCTTCAAAAAGCTCAAACCCAACTAGAAGAAGAGGGTTAGGCAAACTCAGTGCCTTTGTGGGACTGGTATATGGGCAGGTTTGGAGCCTACTTGCACTTATATGTCTTTGATCATTAGGCACAGAATATCCAAGACTAGACTTTGTGTAGACACAACTTGTTATGGCTGCTAACATTAGGGTCAGGTTGGGTTTGTTTTGCTTTGGGGGCTTAGTGGGATCCTCTTCAGGTGATCTTTATGGCAGCCAGGTGGAGCTAGGGAAGACTGGGACTCCCATCTAATAGTTCACTGAAGTTCTAGTCAAAATTCTGTAAGGGGAAGGCTACCACTAAGCTATAACCATGTAGTCATAGATATTGAGAGTCTGAGTCTCCCTAGGCCAGGTACAGAGAGGGGCCTTGAATGACAACCATGAACTCTCCAGCTCCCTCTGCTTCTGAGGGCTCTGTCACTATGTGTGCCTGACAAGCACCTGCACCAGGGAATTGGAAGCGGAGGAGTGAATTCCAGTGAACTGGAAGAATGTTTTTTTCTATCCTAAAACTCCTCTTAGGATTCTTCCTACCCTCTATGAGAAACAGGTGTGAGCTCTGTGCCACCACGCCTCACCACTTCTCAGGGATAAAGCCATCAATAGATGATCAGAATCAAGGCGTAATTCCCTCTTGACTCACTTGGAAAGCTATGACTGCATCTTATGTGACAATAGAATGCCAATTAAGAAAAAGATTCAAGGAAAGAGGAAAGTTGAGTGAGAGAGAATTTAATCTAACAGACACTTATTGGGTGCCCTTTAGGTATCAGGCCCTGTTAGGAACTGAGGTTACAAAGGTGAATGGGATATGGATCCCTGCTCTCAAGGATCTTGCAAAATGTCAAGACAGACCAATGCGTGTGCATATAATGACAATTCACTATGATAAGGACAAAAAGAGAGATAGGACTTAGCTCTTTCAGGGCAGCGAGGATTGGGGTGGAGTGAACCATGGTGGAGAGAAGGTGAATGGACAGAAGCCTTCACAGAGAAAGCACCATTTGAGTTGACCCTTAAAACAGAAGTATAAGCTTGTCTGGGGAGGAGGGGAAAAGAGGAAGATGAAGCATTCCAAACAGAGAGAACAGAGGTGTGAAAACAAAAAAACAGGGTGTATTCTATATCACTTGGATACCATGGCTAAGTCCCAGCTCACCATGAATTCTGTGACTTCTTAAACTTAACATGTTTCCAAATTAATTTGATACACATTCTTCCTCAAAACTGTTCTTTCCATTGTGTTCTCCTCGTGAATGGTAATCCTCCAATTGCCTAACAGGAACATGGTTTACCTTTATATCCCTTTTTCTATATATATCCCTGAGTTCTATGAAATTTACCTTATTTATATCTATCAAGTCTTCTCCTCCTTTCTATAGTCTCTATTGTTGTGAATTAAGCTCTGAATTTCATCATTCCTTGTGTGAATTCCTCCATTAGCTTTCTAACTCACCTGTGCCCAGAGTCTGTGCCATGTCTAGTCTGCCCTCCACACAGAATCCTGAGTGAACTTTCTGAGGTATAAACCTAGTATATTACCCCTTGTCTTCAAATCCTTCTAGGCCCCACCCTAGTTTTTAGCACAAGTAGCCGTTTGACTCCTCCCTCCAAGTGGAGCCTCTTTTTTCCCCATTTCCTTCTAAATGGAACAAAATTGCTGGAACTTTAAGGTCCAGAGCCCTTCTCACTGCTATGCCTCCAACTGGAATGCCTTCCATGCTTCATCATCCAGATGGCTCTTAGTTCTTTTTCAAAAAGCAGCTCAGATTTCTCCATCTTTAGGAACTCATTCCTAAAACTCCAGCCCAGCCTATGTTGGATGCCTTTAGCACTTAGCACTTGGCCACATTGTGCTATAATCAGTGCCTTCATTACTTGACCATCTTCCCCACAAAAATAATAGACATTACAGATCCAGTAATTTATCAAACGAGGTGTCCTCTGTACCTGGCACAGTACCTGGGTATAGTAGGGCAT
The DNA here is from genome assembly GCF_028018385.1 of Neofelis nebulosa. NCBI lineage: Eukaryota > Metazoa > Chordata > Mammalia > Carnivora > Felidae > Neofelis > Neofelis nebulosa. The sequence continues at coordinate 41,645,957 of NC_080790.1, read as the reverse complement.
AATTGTTGAATGAATGAATAAATAAATAGTTTGAATAAATGAATGTCTCAATCACCCCATCATCAGTCAGTGTACTACTCTCAGGGTCTCAAGCCTCAACTGAATTCTCTATTAGTGGAAACTTATTCTGGGACCTTTATAAGGCACTTAAGAGAGCCAGCTGAATCAAATACAATCAAATTACTAATCAATTTATTCACTTCTCTGTTCTCCAAAATTAGGAGCATGGGAATGAATATGTATGAACATGTGTAATTATAGACACTTACTCACATAATTTATCTGGCAGGGCTCCTGGTATTATGCTCATAGGAGCAAGATGTTTATTTTCACCTATCTTCACTGTAGAGCTTCCTCTGAAGCACCATACTCTAAAAGCAAAGTGGCTAAAGACTCTCCCCACTTTTTTGACTTATTCATTGCCTGTTCTTTGATATTCTGCTCTCAAAAGCATCAGAATTCTCCAGTGGCATTTCTGGGTGGGCTAGACCTATGGGATTAGGGGAGATGAAATGTGATACTGCTGGCTTTGAACTTTTATCACATCCCCAGGAAACTAAATGTTCCTCTCCTTGGGCTTTTTTTCAAAGAATTAGTTGATGATACTTAGCAAGTTCTCTATTCCTTTGATTCTTAAAAAGAAGACGGAGGGGAAAAATGGTTTGTTTGGGGTTTTTCCCCCTTCTGTTACATGGAGAGGCTGGGATTGTATATTTTGTTTCCAAAAACATTCTGAAGAAACTCGCATCATGTGCTAAACTTGAATGCTGGCCTTTCATTGTTGTTCAACAGTTCATGGTGGGCTCCGGACTATGGGCAACATTATGGACTAATCTATCATACTGATGGCAGAGAGTTTGAAAAGCATGTGTCCTAATGTCGGGGAAGTATATCTGTCACCTTTGTGGTGCAATAATGTGAAAAGAACAGGCTTTGAAATGAAAAGATATTTTGTTCAAATCCCAGCTCCACAACTTACTGGCTGTATAGACTTGAGCAACTTAATTAAATTTATGAGTCTCTGCTTCCTAATCCACAAATCAGGAAAAATAATAAATATCACAGAAAATTGTTTAAAACATAAACCACAATAGCATGTGTAAAACATCTATTAAATTCCCAACATTTAGAGCATAATTATTAATAGTCCCTTCCCCCCTCTATCTCAGGTAATTACTAAATTGAAAACATAATCTTTGGTAAGTACTTAGTTGAGTCCCCAGTTCCTAGAATTAGGTGATTCAGTGAGAGACTATGATCCATTTTATACTAAAATTTAGTCCTATACAGAATACCAAAGTGTCCATATAAAAAACATATCAGTAGTATTAAGTATAGTTATTAATCAAGTACTGTAGCCTACTACAGCACCCATGATATTTTCCTCCTGGGTCTATAAATTTTATTTAGTTCCAAGGTGAATGATGGGCAATCTTGTAGTAGACTTAAGTTTGCAGTGGTGAGGGACACTTATGACTACTGACCTCTTAAGTAGTTACTAAGGGTTAGTAGAACTTGATATTCAAATAACAACTAGGGTATTACAAGAGTTTATAAGCAACTGTAATTCAGTATTCTGCTAAGTCTGTCTGTTCAACAATCCTTGGCAATCCCATGGAGATCCTAATGTCAATGTATACATGAATATCTTCAGTAATACTAGAAGACAATTGTCAATGCATCATCAGTGCTGTCTTCAGTAGGTCATAGTTTTCATTTGCTGACATTCTTGCTTTCCAATTTTGATATACTATGAGTTTTATTTTATAATTATCAATACTGTCATCATTGGGTATTTTTTAATGTCATGCAAATTGATAAACATGTTTATCAGGATTCTTGACTGAAATTTTCCAAATAACTAGACTTTCTGTTACATACATTACCCCCCTCCCTTATCTGCGTGGCATATGTTCCAAGGCCTCCAGTGGATGCCTGAAACCACAGATAGTACCCACACACAATATATACTGTTTTTTCCTATATGTGCATACCTATGATAAATTTTAATTTATAAAGCAGTCACAGTAAAAGATTTAACTAATAACTGGTAACAAAATGAAACAATAAGGGGAGTGCCTGGGTGGCTTGGTCAGTTAAGTGTCTAGACTCTTGATTTTGGTCCAGATCATGATGTCACTGTTCATGAGATCGAGCCCCGCGTGGGGCTCCATGCTGACAGCACAGAGCCTGTTTGGGATTCTCCTGTTTGGGATTCTCTCTCTCTCTCTCAAAATAAATAAACTTTTTTAAAAAATAAAACAATTAGAACAACATACTGTAAAAATTATGTGCAGGTGGTCTCTCTCTCTCTCTCTCTCTCTTTCTTCTCTCTCTCTCTCTCTTTCCTCTCTCTCAAAATATCTTACTGAACTATACTCACCCTTCTTGTGATGACGTGAGATGATAAAATGCCATGTGATCAGATGAAGTGAGATGAATGATGTAGGCATTGTGACATAGCATTAGGCTACTGTTAACCTTCTGACAATATAATATGTCAGAAAAAGGATCATCTGTTTCCAGATCATGATTGACAGTGGGTAACTGAAACCATGGAGAGTGAAACCACAGATAAGAAGGGACTACTGCATCACCTTTCCTCCCATTGCTAAGAGATAGATACATAATTTCCCCCCAATTTTACTTGCATGGTAACACTCCTTTATAGGTGATTTTTTCCTTCTTTTGAAACGGAGCAAATGAAAAAAAAAAGGTCTTTATTGTATTTTGTTTCTTATAAGTGAACATCTGACAAAAAGTTTAAGAGCTGCTGGCTGACAGGGTGCCCATGATGTTTGGAAATATCTAGAAATTGGCCAATTCATCTCCCCCTTCAGAATGACTTAATTTCTCATGGGCTCCTAATGAGTTTGCTATTCACAGAGCAATTATTCTATTCAGTGATTTACAGAATCCTGCCCTGAGAACCCAACTGAAATAGGTTATCTATGACCAGGAACTCAGAAAGGATTCTACTCCTGCAGTATAAATCCAGTCCAATTTATGGTTCATCAGCTGGTCATTTTAAAACCTTGCAAGAGGCATCATGGAATTATCTGACTAGCTGTGTGTGTGAACTTGTGGCAACTTCTCACAAACTTTAGAAATCGTGGTTCCATGTCAGTCAGCTCCAGAAAAGGATACTATGAAGTCTCACACCCTTTCTAGCTTCAATTCAAATATGCCTTATGATATAGTATATGTATGAACTAAGGCAACTTTCCAGTGATGAAATCCTCCCTCTGATGCCACAGGATACATTGGGTTGCCAGTGGCAAACTCCATAGTAAAGATGAAAGATCTGGAGGATGCTTTTTCGAGGATGTAAGGCTACTATTTTGTCATAAAAATTAAAGGCTGTTAGATCTGGAAGAGCCTGAGCATTTATTTGATCTAATTCCCTCTTTTTTAAAAGACTGGACTACTGCGGCCCAAAGAAGTGAAGCAATCCAGCTAATAAATCATTTGTTAGTATATAATCCAGTCACCTTTTACATTTATTGTTTAATACACAATATACCACCCCCACATCTCTTAACTCTTGATAATCACATGAGGTAAGCAGGACAAATGACATTGTCATTTTCTAAGCTAGGGAATAAAAGATTTGAAGTTGACCATAGGGAATGAATGCAGGACTTCTGACCATGATTCCAGAAGTTTGGCATTTTTCTGCTGGTACGTAAGAGGCCCCTAGTTAGTCACACATCGGGTCCAGGATTCTCATCTGTTGGAATAAACGAGTGGGAATTAGGCTGTACCATGTAACTAATTAGCCCAACCTCTTTTGTTGTTGTTGTTGTTTTGTTGTGTTTTGTTTTGTTTTAGGGCTCTCAATTGGTGTGTCAATGTTGTAATAATTCTGCTCTATTCAAATGGAACCTGAATGTGGAAAAGTAGTGAAATTTAGTAATAGCAGGTAACTTTACTCTCCAGCCAGCTATTGCAATATTAGAGCCTCCTTTCCTTCCCCCACCTCAAATCTAAGTCCCATCGGACACTTGATTCATGATTTACTTAAGTTAGTGATTCTTAAGAACCAGACATGACTTGCAGAGTAGACCCTTGTGACTTTAGGCAAATCACTCTATCTCTCTGAACTTCAGTTTCCTGATCGGAGAATACAGAGGCTGGGCCAGAAACTCTCTAATGCTCCTGTTATATTTTATTTTTTTATTTTTTTATTTTTTTTTCCCTGTTATATTTTAAAGTGATTATGCTGCACCCTAGTGGTAGAATTTATACTCACTTCCATTCTGTGTGTCAAGCCCTACTTTGTAATCTGACCTCCTGTGCTGCTGGTCTGCAGTGCCCAATGCCTCCTGCCTGGGTACAAGTTGTTTGGTCTTTTTAGCAGTCAGCTTAGAACTAACCAGTCACTTCAGTAATAGAAGCTATTTGACAATTTAGTGATGACTTTACACCGCCACCATCTGGTCCCACCATCCCCTATATTTACAGCAGAAGTTCCTGAAAGTTGTCCCTTAGGATAAATATACTGACAAATATCTGATATCTGATATACTGATAAATATCCTGATAAGGCTGGCCACTTTTTTTCATTTTTTTCTTCTCAAATGAAATGTCACCTCCTTGAGGAGACCATATTTTACCATCCCCTCAATGTAAAACAGTAACCATATCACAGTCATTTTAATTTTTTGCACAATACTTACAGCATCAGACAGTGTCCTCACTTATCAATTTATTTGTTTATTGACTGTATTTTCCCTGCAAAAGGAGATCAAGATCCAGGACATTTTTAGGCATGTAGTTGAGACTCAAGAAATATTTGTTGGATGGATATATGCATGGATATCAATACTGGATGAGATGTTAAAGATTATCCAAAGCAATAAAAGAACTTATCCAAGGACTCAAAAGAAATCATTCGTTGAGCAGGACAACAGCCAGGAATTTCTGATTCCTAGTGCAATGATCTTTTCACTATAATTTAAATTAAAAAGGAAGAAGGTCTATTCAAGAGCCCTAAGAGAGTGAAAGAGAGAAACTCATTGACTATACACAGAATAAAGTGGAAAGGGGAGGAAGGGTTGTTAATAAAGATTTATAGGTAAAAGCAAAATTCCACCATTCACCTGCTTAAAAATAATTTTGGCATAAAATTAATGAGAATTACCTCTGTTTAATTTTGTGATTTTTTTGTCACTTTCAAAAAATCTTTCATTTTAATTATTGCTATAATGGATTTTCTTCTTTCAGGGGAATAGACACTATTTTAATTTAACTATGGCAGGAATTGAATAAATTACATGGCAAGGGCCATGGTCACAGAAAGGTAGAGAATCCATATCAATAACTCAATATACTTTCATATTAACAATATCCCCAGGTCTCTTCTAGACTGACTTTGTATTTTGTATGTGTTTTTACTGTTGCATTTAGTCATGATGTATTATAACTACTTTGACAGTAGATCTTCCCAGCTAGTGAAACTTTTAAAGAAATTGTGGTTTATATACACAATGGAATACTACGTGGCAATGAGAAAAAATGAAATATGGCCTTTTGTAGCAACGTGGATGGAACTGGAGAGTGTGATGCTAAGTGAAATAAGCCATACAGAGAAAGACAGATACCATATGGTTTCACTCTTCTGTGGATCCTGAGAAACGTAACAGAAACCCATGGGGGAGGGGAAGGAAAAAAAAAAAAAAAAGAGGTTAGAGTGGGAGAGAGCCAAAGCATAAGAGACTGTTAAAAACTGAGAACAAACTGAGGGTTGATGGGGGGTGGGAGGGAGGGCAGGGTGGGTGATGGGTATTGAGGAGGGCACCTTTTGGGATGAGCACTGGGTGTTGTATGGAAACCAATTTGACAGTAAATTTCATATATTAAAAAATAAAAAATAAAAAAATAATAATAATAATAACTAGCATTTTAGTTGGCACAATTTGCCCACTAACTAGTGCATCAAAATCTTTGCATATATTATCCCACATTTGCTTCCTAACAAACCTATATGTTCTAGTTATCTTGAATTTACTGATGGGCAAAGTTACAATGAAGTAGCTTGTCCAAACTTACACAATGTAGAGTTAAGTCTCCTACTTCAGGCTAATTACAAAACCTCTTGACTTCTTCACTAAACTGTACTCTCCCTTATTAGTATTTCAAGTAAGACCTTTAGCAGATGTACCTTTCATCTACCCAGTACCTATGGCAGAACCTGGCACATAATAAGAACTCAATATTTGCTCACTGAATTCAGTTATACCAGCTCTAACTTGTCTTTCCAGCATTATCTTTCTGCTTCTCTTCTAAGTAAACTCTTCAGGATGACCTACTACTGCTCAAATATCATATGCCTCTGCCCCTCTTGCTGCCATTTCTAATACTCAATCATTCAATCACTAATACTAAGTCACTCATCTAGAATTCATCCATCCCTGAATGAATGTCACAGGGACAAAACCTAGGAGGTTAGATTGTGAAATCCATTGTTGGGCTTGGTTCTGTCGATGGTGGGGGTGGGTTTAGCCATAATCTCTGGCTTCCAAGACTAGTACCCCTGGGTGCTTGGAGGCCTTTGTTGAATTCAACTTGTCTATTAAGTGACAGGGAAAGATACAGGGTGAGACGCATGTTTTATTTATGTCATGATCATTCTTTCCAAGATGACAGTCATAAGGACCAGAATGACATACCATATTTCATAAACCTGGAGGTTTTGCTGTAATAGAAAAATCCTTGTATTTAAATCATAAGATCTGTATTCTGATAGTCAGTCGTAATCTTAACATTGCCTTTCTTCAATAATGCCCTCTATTCTCAGTTCTGTCATCTGCTAAGTTGAAGGGTTATAAGCTCCCCAGTAGACAGGATTACATTCTCCATGCAAAAGGTGCTAATATGTTTGTGTACGCAAACATATAAGGAAGTATAAAACTCAACCAGTTATTAAAGAAGCAGAAATTATAAAACATGTGTATAAGTATATACGTACAGTGACTATATAAAGTGTGTGTATACACACACATATATATATACATATATATACATGTATATACTTTATATATGAAGACTTTAAATGTCATGTGTTTACATATGTTTTATATACAATGTACTTACACACAAAGTCTTATTTAATGTCAAGTAAATTTTTTTTAATTTTTTTTAAGGTTTTATTATCCATACTTGAGAGAGAGGGAGACAGAATGTGAGCAGGGGAGGGGCAGAGAGAGAGAGAGGGAGACACAGAATCTGAAGCAGGCTCCAGGCTCCGAGCTGTCAGCACAGAGCCCGACGTGGGGCTCGAACCCACGAACTCTGAGATCATGACCTGAGCCAAAGTCGGACGCTTAACCGACTGAGCCACCCAGGCACCCCTCAAGTAAATTTTTAAAGGACAAATTTTCTCAATTTTAGAAAGGTTGATTACACTTATACTCTTATAATGGCTAGGGGCAATGAAAACTGACACACGATTATAAAAAGTTAATTTGTCAACATAATTCTAAGGAAATATGTTATATGTATGAGGATATTCCCTAAAGAGGAAAGCACAAGAAATGATCCGCACAATATTTAAAAACTGGTGTTGTTAATTTGGCACATCACTTAACATGTAATATTATTCAGTAATTGAAATCACAATTCTATATCACATGGAAGACTGTATACTATGTATAAACTCTATATCCACGGGCACCTGGGTGGCTCAATAGGTTAAGTATCCAGACTCTTGATTTTAGCTCAGGTCATGATCTCACCATTCTGAGATCAAGCCCTATGCCACTGTCAGTGCAGATCCTGCTTGGGATTCTCTCTCTCCCTTTCTCTGTGCCCCTCTCTCGCTGTCTCTCTCTCAAAGTAAATAAATTTTAATTAAAAAAAAAACCTCTATATCCAGTAAAGTCAAAATGGTTTAAAGTAGGAAGAAAATCATAACTACCTCTGAAATTAGGAAAAATATATGTATTAGGGCAGGCTACATGCTATAAAAAATAATCTCAAAATCTCAGTAGTTGAAACTAATAAAGCTTAATTTCTCACCAACATCACAGTCTGATTTAAGTCAGTGGGCAGTGGTGGGTGGCTGGTCTGTACTCCACACAGTTACTTAGAACAAGCGCATCCATCACTTTTTGAATCCTCATCCTTATGTGAAAGGCAGATTGAGGGAATGAGACATGGAGAAGGCTTACTCTCCCTTAACTGTCTCCACTTGAAAGTGACAAACATGGAGGTGCCTGGGTGGCTCAGTCCGTTAAGTGTCCAACTTTGGCTCAGGCCATTATCTCGCCGTCTGTGGGTTCAAGCCCTGTGTGGGGCTCTGTGCTGACAGCTCAGAGCCTGGAGCCTGCTTCAGATTCTGTGTCTCCCTCTCTCTCTGCCCCTCCACCACTCTCTCTCTCTCTCTCTCTCTCTCTCTCTAAATAAACATTTAAAAAAAAGAGTGACAAACATGGCTTCTGCTCAAGGACTTTGGCAGTAACAAGTTACATGTTCCCTGACCAAACCTAGATGAAGGGGCTGGAAGATGTAATGCGGGTGAGTGCTCAGGAAGAAGAGAAGGTAGATGAGTTGAGCACGTGGCCAGTCTGTGCCACAATATGTATATGAATGGATAGTAAGAGGAAGTAAAAATGGAAGGAGTACATTTACTAGGGAGTAGGTTTACTGGCTAAGTAAAAGTTTTATTTTAGAAGATAGACAATTTTTCTTTATTATTTATACTATGTTGTATATAAAAGATACAAATATGGTAAACAAAAACCAGCATAAAATACCGAAGTTAGCTTAAATAATGTTTAAGACCAATTCCACCTCTAATATCCAGTACTTTGTAAGTGCAGCATATTGAGATTTTATAATCCAAATCCATTTCTGTCCATACCTGTTCATGTCTTCTAAGAACCTGGACCTCAAGAAATATGGCCTAAATTTTGCACTCCATTTGATGAGAGATCTGAAGCATGGACACTCATTAATAGGATACAAAATTTTAATTAAGCTCCATATGCAATTATAACTTTGCTGGTTATTAACACTGATGAGAAAAATTACACAGCTCTGATCACTGGCAGAGCTATTAATGGGTTTCTTGATGACATAACATTTGTTTAATGGAAGTGTTTCCTTTTATGTACAAGTGCCATTTGAGGGCAATTTGTCATTGTTATTAATTTAAGATCATTTGATCTGTCACTCAATACCAGGTCCAATTAAGAGGGAGAGTATGGCATAAACCTCCACTGAGTATCCCTGCCAGGCAGAGAGGTTTAATAACAAAAATAAAATTGGGACAAACATCAAAGTCTCTTTAAAGGATCAGGCCCCTTAGAAGACACAAAAGACCGTAAGTGCTGTACAAAAAGAAAATTGACTTTTTTTCTTTCCAGAAAGATGAAAGCTGTTTATGCAGCTTGGGCCATTAGTGATAAAATTCTTTGCATGCAAATTAAGGTGATCATTTCTTTCTTATAACGAAATAATGAAAGATGCTTTGCAGATAGCCAAGCCCAGCCTTGAATGTTCCTTATACACATGCTGCTGTGAGGCCTTGATCAAATGAACACATAGGAAACATTCACTTTTAAATAAGTTTTATAGTGCAAAAGTGATTGTATTAGTTTACTAGGACTGCTGTAACAAAACACCATAGATTAGGCGGCTCACACAACAGAAATTTATGTTTTCACAGTTCTGGGGGCTGGAAGTTCAAAACCAAGGCATCGATAGGTTTGGTTTCCTCCTGAAACTAATCTCCTTCTCTCCAAAGGCCATATGGCTACCTGTGGCTGCGTTCTCACATGGTCTTTTCTTGGTGCACATGTACTCTTAGTGTCTATTCATGTTCTTATAAGGATACCAGTCTTATTGGATTAGAGTCCCAACTTTCTGACCTTATTTAACCTTAGCTACCTCTTTATTTTTTTTTAATTTATTATTTTTTATTTTTTATTTTTTAATATATGAAATTTACTGTCAAATTGGTTTCCATACAACACCCAGTGCTCATCCCAAAACGTGCCCTCCTCAATACCCATCACCCACCCTGCCCTCCCTCCCACCCACCCCCCATCAACCCTCAGTTTGTTCTCAGTTTTTTTTTTTTTTTTAATTTTTTTTTTCAACGTTTTTAATTTATTTTTGGGACAGAGAGAGACAGAGCATGAACGGGGGAGGGGCAGAGACAGAGGGAGACACAGAAGCGGAAACAGGCTCCAGGCTCTGAGCCATCAGCCCAGAGCCTGACGCGGGGCTCGAACTCACGGACCGCGAGATCGTGACCTGGCTGAAGTCGGACGCTTAACCGACTGCGCCACCCAGGCGCCCCTTGTTCTCAGTTTTTAACAGTCTCTTATGCTTTGGCTCTCTCCCACTCTAACCTCTTTTTTTTTTTTTTTTTCTCCTTCCCCTCCCCCATGGGTATCTGTTACGTTTCTCAGGATCCACATAAGAGTGAAACCATATGGTATCTGTCTTTCTCTGTATGGCTTATTTCACTTAGCATCACACTCTCCAGTTCCATCCACGTTGCTACAAAAGGCCATATTTCATTCTTTCTCATTGCCACGTAGTATTCCATTGTGTATATAAACCACAATTTCTTTATCCATTCATCAGTTGATGGACATTTAGGCTCTTTCCATAATTTGGCTATTGTTGAGAGTGCTGCTATAAACATTGGGGTACAAGTGCCCCTATGCATCAGTACTCCTGTATCCCTTGGGTAAATTCCTAGCAGTGCTATTGCTGGGTCATAGGGTAGGTCTATTTTTAATTTTCTGAGGAACCTCCACACTGCTTTCCAGAGCGGCTGCACCAATTTGCATTCCCACCAACAGTGCAAAAGGGTTCCTGTTTCTCCACATCCTCTCCAGCATCTATAGTCTCCTGATTTCTTCATTTTGGCCACTCTGACTGGAGTGAGGTGGTATCTGAGTGTGGTTTTGATTTGTATTTCCCTGATAAGGAGCGACGTTGAACATCTTTTCATGTGCCTGTTGGCCATCCGGATGTCTTCTTTAGAGAAGTGTCTATTCATGTTTTCTGCCCATTTCTTCACTGGGTTATTTGTTTTTCGGGTGTGGAGTTTGATGAGCTCTTTATAGATTTTGGATACTAGCCCTTTGTCCGATATGTCATTTGCAAATATCTTTTCCCATTCCGTTGGTTGCCTTTTAGTTTTGTTGGTTGTTTCCTTTGCTGTGCAGAAGCTTTTTATCTTCATAAGGTCCCAGTAATTCACTTTTGCTCTTAATTCCCTTGCCTTTGGGGATGTGTCGAGTAAGAAATTGCTACGGCTGAGGTCAGAGAGGTCTTTTCCTGCTTTCTCCTCTAAGGTTTTGATGGTTTCCTGTCTCACATTCAGGTCCTTTATCCATTTCTTAGCTACCTCTTTAAAAGGCGTTTCCACATACAGTCACATTGGGAGTTAGCAGCATATAAACACAATTTAGGGGGACACAATTTAGTCCATTTCAGTTATCATTATTAACTTTTTAATTCCAAACACAGATGAAATGAAAGAGATTTCCAAATTCCAGGCCTCCAGTTCACCCTGAATCTAGAAAGAAAGACAGGCAGAATAAATACACCTGTCCTCTCCTGCAAGGAAGTGTATACTCTTCATGGTTATTGCTTGCCTATGATACTTTTCCGCCTCATGTCCTCCTTCAGAATCTTAACATCACCCAATTTACAGATGAAAGGATCTAAGAGGGAGATTTGCTAGCCTCTCCAAGGACACACATCCCCCAACTTTAGTTTCAAATTCTTTCCAATGTGACAGTCTTTTTTGAAAGAATTCAGGAGTGTGGTGGAAGCAAAGAAGCACCCAGGAGATAGAGAGAGGTGGGCTTGGATGCGAGCTATGTGTGCACTGCAGCCACGTTCCTGCCTGAGGAGATGGTAAAACAATTCTCAGATGGAAAGTGGGAGTCTAGTGTGGCAGACTGGTGGATACAAATGTAATTAGCCAGTCTCTTGACCCAAGAAGAATGCAGATGTCAGGGCAAGTGCAGGAGTCAACTTTCAGATATGTTGAGTTCGGTACCCATGGTTGAACCAGGAAAAAGTGCTCAAGTCACAGAATCAAAGAGGAACACAATGAGCTGTGTGCATCATTTTCTACAGGGGAGGAAAAATTTTTCCTCTATGCACCATAGATTCTTGGTTAGGTCTCTGTAATAAAAGACAGATTAACAAGAGTAAAACAACAAGTCTATTAACATGTACATTTCATGTATACTTGGGAGAAACTCAGAGAATAGTAACTCAAAGAGGCTGCTCAGAATTCAGGCTTATGTAGCATCTTCAACAAAAAATAATAAATTTGTAGAGAAATGACAAGACAAAGGAAAGAGTTTCTAGGCTTTCAAGGATGGCAACCTGTAGGGAGGTAAATATATGGGAAACTGATGATAAATAAAGGCAAGTTAGGAAAGTGCATTATGTAGATTCTTCTGCTGCCCATCTCCAGACTGGTAAGAGTCTAAAGTTATCCCCTCAGGTAATTAACTTTTGTCCTTCCTGGTGGAGAGGGGAGGAAGGACACCTTTGAAAATGCATGTCCTGTTTTTAGGCAAATAGAAGGAGGGCAGGGAGCTTTTCTGGAATCTTCTCCTTCTCAACTGCCTTCAGATCAACATATTCCTTATGCTAAAATGGCATACTTTGGAGTGGCATATTCTAGTTCCCTTCAATTGACAGAGATCTAGAAGTTGAAGATGGGACAGGAATAATCAAAGAGGAAAGTAGAGAGGGTAAAGAAGAGGAAGCAGTATACTGAGAAAAGATACTTGAGTTGCACTTCCTACTACCTTTCATGAGAGGTGGTATGGCATTTGCCTTAGAAATAAGTGTCAGATGCTTGACCGCCTGAGGCCAACTTTTTGCTCAGCCACTTCCTAGTTGGGAGAGGCTAAAAAAAATTACTTTGACATCCTGTGCCTCGGATTCATTTTTTTTCTTTCTCCTATACCTTTTATTAAAAAATAAAAGGGGGGTGCCTGAGTGGCTCAGTTGGTTAAGCATCCAACTTCACCTCAGGTCATGATCTCACTGCTCATGAGTTCAAGCCCCTTGTCGGGCTCCGTAGTGACAGCTCTGTGTTTACAGCTCAGACCCTGGAGCCTGCTTCGGATTCTGTGTCTCCCTCTCTCTCTGCCCCTCCCCTGCTCACGCTGTCTCTCTCTCTCTTTCTCAAAAATAAATAAACATTAAAAAAAATAAAATTAAAAAAGGAAAACGACTAATAGTACCTCTTCATAGGATTGTTAAAAGAATTATAAGAAATAATATATGTAAATCACACGGTAAATGTACAGCTAATGTCTTCTATTTACTACTAGTTTCCTAGCATTTAGCAAGTGACTTAATCTGTTTCAAGTTCTTCATCTGTATAATGGGGATTATAATCATTTTCTCAAAAGGTTGTTACAAGAAATATTTTTATTTATATAACTTTATTCATATATTTATTTAGTATAAGTATATGGATGATCTACTTAGAAACATAATCTTAACATTATATAGTAAACATTATATATACAAATAGTAAATAATTTTATTTTTCTATATACTTAGCTTATCATTTTGGTGATATACATAAAAGCAATAGCAGTGACATACCAAGTCACATGTGAATGGGGCAGGATAAGAGAAAATTCTTAAATAGTAATAAAACAACAAAAAAGTCAATCAGCTTTCTATTCTCACTATGCCCACCACCCCCGCAGTGCTTAACGTGGTTGGTGGTAAGAAGAAACCACTCCCCCCTTCTCATTGCCCCCCACCAACCTTGCCCACTCCTGCTGCTGTTTAAAAGATGCTCTGTACATGGGGCGCCTGGGTGGCTCAGTCGGTTGAGCGACCGACTTCGGCTCAGGTCATGATCTCGCGGTCCGTGAGTTCGAGCCCCGCGTCGGGCTCTCAGAGCCTGGAGCCTGTTTCGGATTCTGTGTCTCCCTCTCTCTCTGCCCCTCCCCCGTTCATGCTCTGTCTCTCTCTGTCCCAAAAATAAATAAAAAACGTTGGAAAAAAAATTAAAAAAAAAATAAATAAAAGATGCTCTGTACATATTTGTTTCTCTAGTCAGCAAGTCAGCAATATGAATAAAGACAACCCTGGGCAAGTATTAGCTTAATAAGTACCAAATCTAATTTTGTATATGTGTGGAGTACTTAGTTTTAAAATGTACTCAGGCACATTTACTCATCCGGTGCTGTCAGGTTTGAGTCCCCCTGACTGAGACTCAACACAAGTTCACTGCACACCTGCTCTCTATGAGTACTCAGCACTGGCTGCCATGTGAATTGCCTGGGGAGCTTTAAAAAGAATTGGTGCCTGTGCCCCACTTAGGGCCAATTAAATTGGAATTTGGGCTAGGAAGGAGGTGCCTGGGCATGGTTCCTCAAACAATTCTATCATACATTGAGAAGAGCTGAGCCAGGTGATATGGTGTGATGGTTATGTGCTTAGGGTCTGGCATTGGACTCACAGGTCCAAATAGGGTACCTCTCCATTGACTCATTTTTTTTGTCTATAAAAAGAGAATAAAAGAACACACCTCACTGGGTTGTTGTAAAGTGTAAATGAACTAATCCATGCAATGCATCTAAGATAGTACCTGACACACAATAAGGATTCAATAAATGCAGGCTATTACAGTTATAATAGCGCTTCTGCACATGACCCTGGCAGGGTGCCATCACTGTCCATTACATTCATGAGGAAACAGGTTCGGAGAACTTAGCTGCTTGTCCAGTCACAGAGTTTATAAGAAATCAAGAAATTGACTATAAAATTCGGTTATAATACCAAGTTACCTTGAGATATATTAAGTACCTACCAAGTATAGAGTTTGGTATATGGCTATCAAGCCTTCTGTTGTAATTATCTTAACCATTATTTGCCTATTGTATATTTCCAGCCAGTGTCACACTTTTGACCCAGACCAGCAGGATCTGCCCTGCCCCCTCAGGGCATTCCCTTGCTTTGGAACTTCTTCTTCTATCTTTTCTAAGTCCCCTTCTGATGACTGGGACTGTGAGGGCCAGATCAGGGCAGCTAGATGGGGTAGAGTCCAACTGGCTCCCATCTGAACTCCAGTTCCCTTTTGGATCAGAGTATTCCTGCTCTCTGAGGTAGTTTTCCTTTAATGGAATTGCATAAGACTGGCCTGCAAGAATGGAGCTAACTTGGGGCAACTCAAAGTGTTTATCTAGACAGGAACCCCATAAAACAATATTTGCTCAGCTCCATACACTCTAGAGGCAGCCTTGCTTCCAATGATCAAAACGGTACATTTTACATTTAAACAAGCAAAAATTTTCACTGCAGGTATTGATGGCTGTATTTTCCTAAGTCTGCATATTTCATTTACATAAGTCAAATGAAACAATCCAATAAACATGCATATTCTGAAGCAGGGTCATAGTGCCATGCAAAAACGGCAACAAGAGGTACTGTGATGGGTACAAAAAGATACCCATGAATCTCATAAAACATTCCTATACTCTATGACCTCCCAGGCCAGTGAGGTAGACAAGTGAAGACTGTCTGGATTGATATCCCATATCTGCACCCACTTAATCTTTAAAACTCGGTTCATTCATCTGTAAAATAAGACTTAAAACAGTACCCACCTGATAGAATGTTTGAGGGAAATAAATGAGACAAATAGGCAGTAAATAGTTTAGCACAGTATAACCAACATTAGTAACATTGTAGTACTAATAGTTACGGGAGTAATATCCTAAATGCCCACTAACTGCTGACTTCCCAGCAGATTATAATAAGTAGGATGCTGAAGACCCAACAATCTGCCCTGGGAAGGGGTATGAGAGAAAGGCAATTGCCACCAGGAGAATATGCAGTGGCTTCTTGGAAGAAGTGTTTATAGGCTGGTCTCAGGAGGAAAAGCATAGTTCTTCCCGAGTGTGAATGAGGATTTGGGAGTGGGGTGAGGGAAAGAAAAGAGAAAGTCCAACAGACTACCACAAGCCAAGTTGCAGGAGTGGGGGAGAGGGCTAACATGGCTGAGTGAAGGCTATAAGGGGCAGGTCAGTGGATAAGCCTAAGCACCTACTGGAAAAATTCAGACAAACACATCAATGTTTTCCTGACAAGTCTGCAATGACCCCAGAGGGCATGATGAATCACTGTGACCTTCCTATGCAGCCCAGTTGATTTCTTCTGGCATCCTTGTGTCATTCACCCCCACACCCTTCCCTTCTCACCCAGCCCAATGGGGACAAGTTTCCTGGCCAGCTCACCTGTGAGTAACCAAAATCTGACTAGAAGTTGCTTAAACCAAAGTAGCAAAAGACAAAGAGGATCAGTGTTTACATCTCAAGAAGCCTACTCTGCTCTTAACTACGCAGTCTAATATGGACCATGGATTGGGATTCAACAGAAGGTGTAAAATAATTTATGACACGATAGAGCAGGAATCTCTGATTGTCAGTGGGAGGATTTGTCCCAGGTAGAGCTACAAATTGGATCCTACCTCTCAGCATCTTTGTCCCCATTTCCAGCTGAGACCGTCATTGGCTATGCATAAAATAACTTGGGGAGATTTTAAATTGGTGTGCCCAGACAATTACAATAGAAACTCTCAGGGAATGGAGAAATGGAGGCTCAAAGCTCTGCAATTTCTAAAACTTCCTGGATGATTTAAGTGCAGCCAAGGTTGAGAAGCCCCGTTTGAGGCAGAACAGACAGTAACCCCTGGAAATGGCATTCTGTCCACAATACTTGGCACCTCTAACCAGAGACTCTAAACCTATCTTGCCATAGTTCTGGGGGCAGAGTAAACTCCTACCAAAAAAAAAAAATGTTCTTGAGAAAAGAAATTAAATGAATGCTGCTCACTGAAGGAGAATTGGATGTAAACAGAGTCTTGTTGGTAAAGAATGTGCCAGGTTCTGGGGCTCAGAAGGGGAGGTTCACATGGTCACATGGGTGTACATAGAGGAGAGATCTAGGGAGACAACACAGACTTTGTTTCTTTCACCAAGAGCCCCACCTCCTTAGGGAAGGCAGCCAACCCACTCCAGTCAGTTTGAGGGGGACGTCCTTCCTGGGGAGTCCACAGACTCAAGCCTGTCCCTTAACACCTGGGTCATCTTGTGCAAGCCTCTCCTTAAAAAGCATATTTATTGAAATGTAACACAAACAAAAGAATGAACAACTTGTAAGCGTGCAGTCCAAGTAATTATTACAAAGTGAACACACATGCATAACCACCATGCAGATCCAGAAAGAGAACATTGACCAAGTCAGGATTATTTTTTTCTTTTTAAATTGAAGTATAATTAATATACATTATTAACTTAGTTTCAGGTGTACAATATAATGATTCAACTATTCCATAATGCCCAAGTCAGTTTTAATGTACCGAAGCATCACTTTTGCTTGGGGACCCATGAGGGACTGCACAATCACACAAAGACACAGTAGGTCTCAACCCTAACAGAGCTCCTGGTCTAGAGGGAGACCAATATATCAATAACTGTAGCACCAGAAGCCACACAATTTTACAATAAATACCATTCAGGATATAAATAATGTCTACTGGATGAAGATAGTTTGATTTAAAGAGTTCCCATAAAGGAATTACCTGTGTTTAGGTTTATTCTATGGACAGCCTGAACTACGTAGGAAAGTATAGTAGGTGAGGCCATAGTTTAGAAGATGATGGTGGATCAAAATGATAGCTAGATGGTTTATATGAGAAAGGAACAGGAATTAGGGGAACTTGTAGAGGGGAGGAGAGGGGACATGAGAAAGGAAGAGAGAAAGACAAAGAAATATGGCAGATGGTTTACTCCTCAGGGAAATGACCAGTCAGAAATTCTCAGTGACAGGGGAACTGAGGAGCTTTAACAAGGACATCTCATATCCCACTTAAATTTATTAATATTACTATGATTTATCTTCTCTGCTCTGCAGTGCTTCCATAATCTGTGACATTTCTACATGCTTTGTGTGGATGGTTTGCGGGGGGAATAAGGGGAAAGTGCTGAGCTCTAGAGCTGGATGAGCATAAAGCAGGAGGAATGGAGCAGATAAATGAGACTAAAGGAAGGTGGAGGCTCAGGGGGACAGGGGCTCTGATTCAGGAGTGTCCATGACAAGGGAGCTCCCAGGAATTGTCAGAAATCTTGGGGAGGGCTCTGCATTTCCTACAGGATGTTCAATGGGATGTTAGTTTTACTCACATCTCAAAGCTCAGGGTGGCATCAGCTGACAACTGCTTGCCATGGGATATTCTTGAATGACATCTTTGTCCTCCCCTGCAGTCCTGAACATATCTGAAATGCATGCCATTTACTCTAACTACAATAAGTTTAAAGTAATTAGATATAGATAGATGTAGATATAGATAATATAGAGATAGATAGATAGATAGATAGATAGATAGATAGATTTCCAAGGCCTGTTTGAGATGCAGGTAAGCACTGAAATTTCCCAGGTCACCTCTGCCTCTGGTTCATGGTTAACCCATTCACCTCATTCTACATAAAAATGGAAGTTTGTACTTCTTCATGATGAAGATCTCTGGTTTTCTGCCATTAACAATGCCTTTTTATAGGCAGATATTGGATAATCACAAGGCCTATCCTGAACATATCACCAGGTGTATTCCTCATAGCCTCCCTCAAACCATGGCATTCTCCATTTCCAAAAGGTGAATAGAAAATCCATTGAGCTCAGCAGAATATACTCTCCCTGGTGCACTGAGCAGGTTTCCAGGTGTCTGTGATCTGCATCAGCTGCCACTTTCTCAAACACACAGGCTGTGCAGTCCTCCATCTGAAATATACATTAAAAGAATGTCAAGGGCAGATGTGAAGGAGGAAAAAGTTTAAGAAAGGCAGTATTTATTTTTGTTTGTAAGGGAGGTCATGGTCTGAATCTCAGCTGACTGAGACATATGCTGCTTCCCAGCAAAGAAAAACAGCAAAACAGAAAATAGAATAAGAAAAAAAAGCTGTTAGAATGGTTTATTCTACATAGTGCCAGAACTGAGGCCAACGGGAAACATCTTTGGGCTCAATTTAAGTATATTGTAATGACTGCATCTGACCTAAGTAGGAAGACTTTCTTTATGGAGTAGTGGGAAGCTGGAAACTCAGGAAAAGAGTCTGAATTGCCATTTTTCAGATTTTCTCTGGGAAGGGGTTGGGCAGTGCCTGATACAAATCGGAGAGATGCAGGGGAGCCTCCAAAACACAGTAACTCCTTCTATGCACAAGTCCCATCCTGGTCAACAGGATGGTCCCAAGGCATAGGATAAATCAAAGTCTGTGATAAACCCTAAGTCTGTGGTTGTCTTCAAAGAGAAAATAAAGTGACTACAAACTGTTCACAATGTTAGCCATGAAGAAACCACAAGAAGCACAACTGACTAGATTGCAGAACTCTATGAATAATAGCCTAAGATTAATTCTCTTTCCTTGGTAAATGCAGGCATAAGGTAGAGGTTAGGATGCTATTTGCTAGGCCAAGGAGTGACTAAGAGGAGTATGGAAGGCCACCCCACCCCCCAAGAAAATGTCTGTCCCCAAATTATTCAAACATTTGTCTAGGCACTGCTGTGAAAAACTTCTGCAGTTGTAATTAAAGTCCCAAGTTAGCTGACCTCAAAATATAGAAATTTTCCGGATAAAGCCAATCTGATCATATAAGCCTTTAAAAGCACAGAGCTTTCTCCAGTTGCCAAGAGAAAAGGAAGACAGAGGGAAATCAGATTCCAAACATGTGGACTCAGTGCACCATTACTCATTTGAAGATGGAGCCACATAAGGTGAACAACCTCCAACAACTGAAGACAAAACCCAGCTGACACCCAGCAAGAAGACAAGAACTTCAGACTGACAGTCATGACGTTCGACAGAACTTGGAAGTGGATTCTTCCCAGAGCCTCCTAGAAAGAACCCAACCCAGCCAACTCATGACTTTAGTACTTCATGAGACCATAAGCAGAGAATCTGGATTTCTGACCGACAGGCTGTGAAATAATAAGTGGCTGTTCTAAGCCCCTAAATTTGTAAATTTCTTACATAGCAATGGGAAACTAATTCAAGGAGCTACTGTTCCCCATCAGAGAGGAGTGTGATAATTCTTATATTACAGGCCTTACCTAATGAAGAGTTGACCCTAGTCAATATAGTAAGGTGGCTGAGTTTGTCTTTTGTGCCCCATGTTTCCCACTTCTGGGCCCCCTATGCCTATTTTTGGTGATTCTCATGTTATTCTATTTCCTTCCCCTAATTAGAGATTTCAGTCAGGTTACAATGTAAATAACTCAGTATAACCCTCCCCAGAAATTTGTGCTTTAACTGGAATGAAACTTAAGCTAACAGGTTAGAGTTTCAGAGTAGGGTAGCCGCCATTGTTCCCTAGGCACCCTTGAGATCAGGAAACATTGACAGGTCCTGAATATGTGACTGGCATAGGCAAATGACAGATTAAGAAGAAATAAGGTTCAGCCTGGCAGCTGATAATAGAGTAACAGTAAAAATCCAGGCATGCCTATCCCAAAATCACTTTTCAACATCTTACATGTCAACTTTGTCAAATGTTAACTTTAAATGCTTTTAAGTAAAATATGCAAAGAGAGCCAAATTAAGGAGACAATATGCAGGAAAAAATTCACCTCTTAATTAGATTCTTCTCATTCAATAGACTTACCCTATTTCACCCTATTAACTTCATTGATTTTACTTGTAGAAAAGGAACAAAGACCCCCAAATATCTAAAATACTTTTGACTTGATTAAAAAGAAAAGATCAAAGTGCTGAGAAAAATATGTCAAAAGGGAAGATTGATCTTTCCTCTAGCTTATAGCAAATCCATTAGCACTAACTTGGTGAAAGATTCCAAGAAGAATACACATCCTGGAACCTTCATGATGTTCACTGAATTCTGTTTGCCAGTGTTATGGGCTCAGTTGTGTCCTCCCAAAACTCATATGTTGAAATTCTAACCCCCAGAACCTCATCATGTCACTATGTTTGGAAATAGGGTTTTTAAAGGGTAATAAGGGTTAAATGAGGTCATTGGTTGGGTGCTCATCCAACGTGACCAGTGTCGTTATAAGAAGAGGACATTAGGACACAGACACACACAGAAGAAAGACCATATGAAAACATAGGGAGAAGACAGGCATCTACAAGCCAAGAAAAGAGGCCTCAAAAGAAACTAGTCCTGCTGACACTTTGATCTTTGACTTCTAGCCTCCAGAATCATGAGAAAATAAACTTCTGTTGTTTAAGCCGCCAAGTCTGTGGTACTTTACAGCAGCTCCAGCAAATTAATACAGGCAGTATTTGAGATAAGTATATATTGTCATCTCTCTTACCTTGAAAGCAGTCTCCAGATGTTTGCATACTACCAGGAAGAAAAAGAATACTGTATAACATCTGTTTCATTCATTAAGTTGCTCTTTAATTCAATACATACATATTAAGCCCCAGTGTATGTTCACTGTCAGTACTCTGTAAGGAATCTCTGTTGGATAGGAAAATAGAGAAATTTACAACTACTCTGCACCCTCAAAGACTTTACAATCCACAAGAGGAGACCTGTAAAGACTCAGAGAGATCTAGGGGTGCCTGGGTGGCTCAGTCGGTTAAGCGTCCGACTTCGGCTCAGGTCATGATCTCGCGGTCCGTGGGTTCGAACCCCACGTCGGGCTCTGTGCTGACAGCTCAGAGCCTGGAGCCTGTTTCAGATTCTGTGTCTCCCTCTTTCTCTGACCCTCTCCTGTTCATGCTGTCTCTCTTTCTGTCTCAAAAATAAATAAATGTTAAAAAAAATTTTTTAAAAAGACTCAGAGAGATCTATATTGAAGCCATAACACATCAAGGTGAGTTTGAACAAGTGACTTAAACTCTCTAAGCTTCAGATTTGTCATTTATAAAATGGGGCAATAATAACAGTGCACAGAGGTACTGTGAAGATAAATTAAATAATGTATATAATACACTCAGCATAGTACAGGGTATATATTAAAGGCTCAAGCAATGTTAACTATTACTAGTGTAATAATTATTTTAGTAATGAGAAACATAAATTCAGGGCCAAAGAGTGGTCTAGGAATAGGAGACATTAATGGGGACTTGAGTCATGTGGACATCCACAAGGAAAAGTACAGCTTAGAAAGGGGACATTCCAGTCCTTTCCAGGAGCAAAGGGTCAGAGAAGAACAGAAAAGAGGGTCGGGATGGACAGCAGTAGTAGAGGCTCAAGTAGAGGAGGTGCTGGAAGCTTAATGTTGGGAGCAGGCCTGTGCCCAGTGATGCTTGGATTCCTGTGGGCCTGAATTAGGCCTGGGACAGGAGCTTCTTGCTAATCAGCACAGCCATCCTGCACTTGAGTGTGTTTTCAGTTATGTTTTTTTCAACGTTTTTATGAGTTTCCAGCCATGCCCTTCAACTACATGAATGACATTAGGATGAAAAGAAAATTAGTTTCTTGTAATCCAGTTCCAAGTGTCTCTTAACAGGCTAGGGTGATGAGCTGCATCTTACAAGATGTCACCTTTACAAAGATAAATGTAAATTGCTAGAGTTGACTCTAAATAGTCTGCGCAAACAGACTTGGGTAAGAATATGGCCCAGCAGCAGCTAGAGAAGAAAGACCCAGAAGTTTTAGGGAATAAAGAACCAATTGTGGATTTTGGCTGCCATCTTCAATGGCATCAACAGAAACATGCTATTGAAAGTTGGGAAATAATTGTTTTAGTATTAGCTAACATTGATTTGACCACATCTGATGCACTGTGTTAAGTTTGAGCATCAACACTTCAAGAAGGAAATGAGAAAACTGGAACATACTCAGAAAAAGATAGAGCTGAAGGAGCATCAATTTATATGCTTAGAAGAAGAAAAGATAGAGAAGGCAGTATTTGAGCTGGGTTTGTGTTTGTGAGATTAGACAGGAAAGGAAAACTGGCAAAAGAAATTTGGAATCAGAGGTGTTTCAAGAGTGCTCTCGAGCCTGTGAGAGGGTTAGTCTAGCTAGCATGGATATTTAAAAAGGAAATAAATCTTTTTTTTCTCTTCTGTTGATATTCAAAGGGGTTATACCTCTACCACCTGAAGATAAATTTTTATCCTACTCCTAGATCCTCTGAGCCCACAAAACAACAATTGTGAACCAACACTTGAGGCAACTCACCAACTAATGGAAAGATATGAGAGACTCATTTTTGTTCTGTGAAAGGAAGAATCATGGTATCAACCAATATGTCTTATTTGTGTGTGTGTGTGTGTGTGTGTGTGTGTGCATGCGCACTGAACTCCCTTCCCTCAGATGGCCTGGTAATGAAAGGAATATTCTTGAGGAATCTCCGCTCTGCCCCTTCCACACTGGGTTTCTTTCCATAGTCTCTTGCACTGATTTGCTGTTATTGATAAATAACCCAACACCGTAAGATCAAGATTGTCAACAAAGATCTGTAATGATATTCCCCTTTACAAGCTTCTTTTTTCCAACCACCACCACCACAGACAGAACCACCAAACAGGGAGTGTTGAGGTACTTTCTTTAGTTTTCCAGAGCCCCCAGCTGTGGTAGTATAGTTTACTCTCCCCGTGTAGGCAGGTCCAGGACTTTTCCTGGCTCCTGTCACTTTGTCAGAAGTGGCCTGTCTTGCTAAAACACCTACAAGGGAGTAAATGTTATAAACTAACTTGTGACTGAGGTGATGATAGCCAAATAATAGTTTGATGTATTCTACAACTTAATGTCATCTAAGGATGAAGGCTCTTTTGTCCAAAACTCAAAGTTGAGAAGCTTGTTTCCCATTTTGCAATGGACATGTGTACCTTGAGTCTAGACATGGGTTCTCTGGGTACTTCTGTCTCTGGGCACACGAAGGGTAGAAGCCTCTCGGCCAGTGCCCAGATCATCATGACAAACAGGCAGCTTCAGACAAAGTATAGAATAATCTGAAACATAGCAGAAGCTATAACTCTGGGCTAAAACTTGTCAGGAAACGTTCACATATTTTCATCAGGCCACACCAAGAAGAAAAAACTATATATTATGTATAAGTGATGAACCACTGACTTCTACTCCTGAAACAAATACTATACTATAGGTTAACTAACCTGAATTTAAATAAAAATAAAAATAATAGTAATTATTATTATATAAATAAATAAGGAAATAAATAAATAAATCGGTAATGGTCCTTGCATTCAAAGAGACCTCAGGCCAGTCAGGGAGAAAGGATAATAGGTGACATATCAAGATCATAGTTCATGTCTTCTTAGCCTTTGTCTCCCCAGCTGACATTGATCCAGGTCCATTGTGGATATCATAAAGGCTCACTTAATTTGAACACGTTGCTAACTAGCAATGCCAGTCATGAGAGGGAAATTCAAAGGATAGACAGCTCTTTGTGACCTTAAAAGTTTCATAAAAATGGAGGAAACTGTTCTGGGCCTTGATAAATGTATAGATTTCAATAGATTTAGAGGGGTGGGGACAATACTCAGGGGACTAATTATTTGCTTAGTATAGATTTATTAAAATCAAATCACCAAGTAAAGTGGTATGAATTCTAATAGGAACTGACTTACAGACACAAACTTGCATAGTCTTAATTTTATTAGGACTTGATTTACATACATCAGGCAGAAGATTGTACAATATTTTTGTTACCCAAACTAGTAAAATGTGAAGGTACTATTTTACCATAACAGCATTAGCATAGTGTGTTATCTCTGGAAAATATTGGGGGAAAAAGAAAACATTGGAGGAAAGGGGAATATGGGGAGAGGACATATGGGATAGAGAAAGAGGCTACGAGGAGGGATTAGTGCTGAGATCAGCTTGTGTAGGGTATCAGAAGCCAGTAGAGCTTATTGGCTAAAAGTAGGGCTGACGTCTCCATTTATTAGTCATTGGATTTTGGGCAAAGCACTTCACCTTTCTCTGCCTTGATTGCCTCAAAATAGGCACTGAATCTGCAAAATAGGACTGCTGCTGAGTTTAAATGAGATGCTACATTTAACAGGAACAGAATGGAGGCTGGAACATAGTAAGTGCTCATAAGTGTTAGCCGCTGTTGTTGGTGGCAAGGTTGTATGGTCATGACAGGAGGTGGTACTTTTTTTCTGGTTGCTATTATCATATGTTGTTGGTGGGAAGGGCAGTTGTGATGTGTTACATAAGGATGAGAGGGATGTTGCTGAGGAGCAGGCTGAAGGCTGGTGTTTTCACCAGGGATATATAGGACTGGTCTCTAATCCCTTAAAAAAAAATTGTAGAATGCCCCAGGGATTACTGGAAGAATGCACCTCCTAAATCTCTCAAATCTTTGGGCATCAGAATTCCTTTATGTACAAAGTTATTCTTGGAAAGGAAGCACAACAGGGATCTGGGCAGTTAACATTTGCTGCAGAGTTCCCCACTCACTGGGAGGAGGGGAAAAATCTAGACTGACTTTTTGAACTCAGCCCAAACATGACTCTTTCTGGTAGGCAGCTGGGGGTACAGCCTAACTTCTGCCTTTCACAAAACCCAGGAGTCCCTAAGTGCCCATCACAGTCTTGGCTTAATCTTGGTTTTCTGCTCTTTTATGTGGGAGTTTATATGGGTGTCATCTGTTTTGATGGGCTTCGCTCCATAAGGTGAGCTTATGAGCTTTGCCAAAATAGCCTCTGTTTTTAGTACCCTTTGGTTCCTTAGTTTATCATTCTTGTTTGTCTGTTTAGTCTGTGACCATTTTTTTTTCTTGGTGTGGCTGATGAAAACAAGTGAACATTTCCTGACAAGTTTTAGCCCAGAGTTATAGCTTCTGCTGTGTTCCAGATTATTCCATACTTTGTCTGAAGCCGCAGCAGTGTGAGAGGCCTGTTTGTCATGAACATATAAGTCTACAAAACTCCAGAGAAGTTAACGGATATTGAATCTAGTAAGTAGTGAATCACAAATTTATTCCTGGTCTCTTCCCACTACACTCTATTCTACTTCCCCAATATACATATAACGTGCATTTTAGCAATATACCTTCACAAGGAAAATTTTTTTTCTGTGTATCTCAAAACACCCACAAGGACACTGTAAGTCACTCAAAGACAGGAAGCAGAGACTTCTCACTAGAAGGATGCCCTTTCTTTCATCTTCAGCTCTGCCCACCTCCACTCCCACCCTATCATTCATGTCACATACGCTTTTTCTATATGGCCTGGGTTTTCTAAGTTCATTGTGCTTGGTTTTACTTTACCAAACATCTATTATTAGAAAGGATAAGCCAGAGAGACGCAGGTGTATGGAGCACAGAATTTTAAAGGTGCTCAGACTCTTTAAGGATCCCCATAGAAAAGAGTGCCCCAATTGGAAACAAAAGGCACACTTAGATTAGGATAATTTAAGAAGAGTTGAGTAAAAGGACTGTTTATAAATAAGGTGTTTCCTTTGTCAATAGGAGTGTCTTCTGTGTAAATAGTTGTTTCTTCCCCTAGTTTTAATGGGACAAGGAGAATAAGAAGATTCGGGAAGGAGAGATGGCCACCCTACAGAGGAGCAGTGGAGCCAGGTCAAGATGATCTCACAGAGTTGGAACCTGTGCCCCACCCCCCTTCCTTCCCATTGATTTCCCACCCAGATCCCCCTTGGCCAAATCCAACAGGACACTTCCTCCTGAGGGCACTGAATGTCCAATGATAGAGTTCATGCAGGTCAGCCTCTCCAGGCAGAGGGCAGAGTAAAAAAGTACAGAGGAGTGTGAAGAATGGATGAGATGGAATACATGGGAGGTATCTGGCATAAGTAGTGACAGCCATTCTCAAAGATTTTCCAGGAATCACCTCTTTCACAGAGAGGATAGAATTTTTAAATAAGCAAAAGTTGGTACTGTGAAGGAATATTACATGCAAAAGGAGAAACATCTAACATATAGGGTACCCTAATAAAATACATGTCTGGTTAGAGGGATGTTAACAATTATTTTATTGTGTAGAATGAACCTATATTAGCCAGTCTCTACTTTGATTTCCTTATAATTAGAAATGTACAAATGCCCACCATCAGGACCAAGGCATTGTCAACAATGGCATACCCAGGAGTATGAGTAATATTCTGTGTCATTAACATCTTGGAAGAACTCATATTTTATTGGGAGACTGTAGAGTGTGTATAGAAGCATGTGCACAAAGTGTGATGAGAACAGAGCACCAGTTCTGGAAAGTGAAAGTCCAGCTGTCACACCATGGGCCTCAGTCACCACCAATAATAGGGGAAAGATATATTCTCTACTCCCCTAGAGAGTATTGTTGCAAAGGACACATGAAAGTCCTTAATAAACCATAAAGTCCTGCACCCATATATGCTTTTTACTATTATCTCATTACATAGATATATCAGATTTTCCCAATAAACTGAAAATGCCTTCAGGACAGAGACCACTCATTTTCCACAGGATCTACTACCGAGCCTGGCATACAGTAGATGTTCAATAAGTAGTTTGTTGATACATAGATACAAGCCAGCGCTTCTTAATATTTAATGGGATTCAGTCATGCCTTCATCCCTAAGTACAGTGATTTTATATAGAGAAACAAAGATACAAAGTTAGGGAATTTTCATGAAATCATTACGAAATTATTATTAATGCATGCCATAGTTTTTACAAAGCAAATACCCTTTGTGTAAAATCCATCAGTGGAAAGGATGAGCCAGAGGAGGGACAGGTGTGTGGACTAACTGCTGGAAGAAAAGTGTATTCAGTCAAAATCTCAAGAGGAAGTAGCACCCTTACCAGTCCGGGTGCTCAGCACACACACAGGTACAGGTATACCTCTGCCCTAAGTCCAGCCTCCCTCCAGAGATCTCCCCAGCCAGAGAGCCACCCGCCTTCTCCAGCCAGCCATGCCCTTGCAAGTTTTCTCAACACTATTTCTCTCATCCAGGGCTCTTTTGTTGCTGGCTGTTAAAACTGAAACCTTTTATGGTGTATATAAGCCAGAGGTGACACAATTAAATGAAACTATTTGTCATATAAAATTTACATCAGCAGGAATTAAACGTCAAATAACTTAGGATTGACAGCCTCTACTGAGTCATAAAGACTCTAAATTAGTCTTGTGAAGGGTATTCTCATACAGTCCCTAATAAACTCCACTCCACCTAAGACTTACTTTCTAAAAGTGCCGAAAGGAGAATATCAATGGTGAAGTTGCTTGATCTCTCTCTCTCTCTCTCTCTCTCTCTCTCTCTCACACACACACAAAGTTGAATGGAGATTAAAATTCATCCTGTACTAACTATGGAAGGTGAAAACCTCATAAGAAAACCAGCATAAGAAAACCTCAATCCCATCTCTGATTTCATTCCATGACTTTGGGCCATTCGCACCACTTTCTCTGATCTTTGGGTAATACCATCCACTAGACCTCACTGCTTCATGAAGCTATTTTTTTTTAATTAGTTGAGTTTATTTTTCAGAACAATGTTGGTTTAGAGAAAAACAGAACCACAAGTAGAGTTCCCAATACCCCTGCCTTCCTCCACCCTCTGTTTCACCTGTGAATAACATCTCGCATTCGTGTAGTACATTTGTTACAATGAATGAATCAATATTGACACATTATTATTAACTAATGTCCATAGTTTAAATTTGGGTTCACTTTTGGTGTTGTTGTAGTCAGAGTTTTGACAAATGTCTAATATCATGTATCCCCCATTATAATATCATACAGAATAGTTTCACTGCCCTAATTCAAGGATTTAAGGATTAAGTGAAATAATTAAGGGGTATTTTTTTTGACCTACAGATCTGTAGGTAAGTGTTAGCTTATAGCAGTGATAGGTTTCCTTCATTCGCTTTTTTAACATAATACTAAGTACTGGAGACACAAAAATGAGTAAAACACAGTTCATATCCGGTAGGCACTTGGGACTGTGCACATTCATGACAACCAAAGGCTACGATCTTCATGGTAGAGATTTCTAAAGTACTAATTTAAAAAGTTAACATGCATCAAGTATTGATTAGGCATCAGGAAGAGTTACATGTTTTATATCACTTTCTATCATTAATCCCCTACAGCCACCCATGTGGTTGATACTATCCTCATCCACCTTTTACATGTGAGGGCCTGAAAAAGGCATAGTGATCTCCTCTACTGGAAGAGCACAGGAGCTCCAGGGAAGAGGTGACTGAGCCACGCTTCTAATGCAATTTGGAGTCACTGGGCATACAGCAGAGGAAAGAGCATACAGAGCAGAAGGAGCAAAGGGAAGGGAATACAGTGAAGTCACAGAGCATTCGTGTGCTCAGATGCCTCAGTGAGTCCATGTGTTCAGACAATAGGCAAAAAGGAGGTTGCAAGAGATGAGGCTGGAGACAAAGGCAAAAACCAATTCATGGGAGGCCTCGGGCATGTGCTTAGGAGTTGGGCCTTTATACTATATATAAGCAATGGGGTGCATGGAAAATTTTTATGTGATTTATTTAGCCTTTTGGAAAGATTATTCTCAAGCAGGCTTTAGAACAGGGTGGAGAATGGAAGGAAGACTGATTATGAGCTTCAGTTTAGTGGGTAGCACTTAGTAAACATATACTATGCACCAGGGCTGTGCAAAGTGTTTTGTATGACGAGCCTCACTATTTATGTCCCCGTTTGGGGCCAGGCAGGAGATGATGGGACTCTACCCCAGTGGATGTGGGGATGACAAGGTACACTTTAGAGACATTAAAGAAACCAGAGGCTTAGGGGTAAGTGTAAGCTACAAGAGTTCATGACTAATTCTTAGGGCAAAAATCTGGAAATATAGGGTAGAAACAAAAGCAAAGTGTGGTTATGCTAAAGTCTTGAGAGATATGGAGAACTCAGAAATGGAGTGGCTTCAGTGCTAACAGGTTCAGCAGAAAGGACTTAACCAGACATGAATGACTTCAGTTCTGAACATCAGTTGGGATGCTGGTGGACGTCAGCCATCAGAAGTATGGTCTGTAATATGGGCAGCCAACTAGGGGGCACACTGACAGATAAGATGTGGGGAGATAATATTTTAAATATTTCCAACTTATTTTTTATTTCTCAGGGATATTTTATCATCATCATAATTTGCCTCCCCCCAATATTAGATATAGAGCAAAAGAATGTTTAGGGCGCCTGGGTGGCTCAGTCGGTTGAGCGTCCGACTTCAGCTCAGGTCATGATCTCACACTCCATGAGTTTGAGCCCTGCATTGGGCTCTGTGCTGACAGCTTAGCCTGGAGCCTTCTTCGGATTCTGTGTCTCCCTCTCTCTCTGCCCCTTCCCTGCTTATGCTCTGTCTCTCTCTGTCTCAAAAATAAATGAAAATATTTTAAAAAATAAAAAAAGAATGTGGCTAATTACCTCAAAGAAGATATAACATAACAAGATCAAGCCATAGGTAGTCTTTTGTAAACGTATAGCATGTGCAAATTTGTGTGCACACACATACACACACACGCACACACAAGTCTCTCGAAAGCTGTGCTTTCAAATGCAGGAGCCAGGTGCTTGATTGAGGATGACATTTTTATTATTCTAAAATTCTTAAGGACTAAATAACCATTACATCATGGAAAAGGTGTAATTTTCTGGTTAAATAATACATTGAGAAGAGAAAACAGAATATGTAAGAGCTAAGTAGATCACCCAAAGTTTCCAAAGTTTTACCAGTTGGTACAAGGGCTTACCCTTCCAAGAGAATGTAATTGCATCAGACTAGGAGTTCTGAAAAATTAATGATCCCTGGAGCAGGCTTTTGTCAAAAATGATGGGACATGATTGTGTAAATATCCTTCATTCCTCAATGGGATAACTCAAAGCACATGTTCTATTCTGACTCCCAGAATTCCCAGGAGGACTGAACTTCAGTAACTTACAGAGGAAACTTGCTTGATAACACAACTTTTTTTGGTTGCCTTCCTTTTCTGTCCACTCCACACTCTCCTACTGATGTTTCCTGGGATCATCTCCCAAATAAACTGCACCCACTAGAATCATTGATTTGGAGAGGACCCAGAGACACCTTTGTGACACGAGTCAGATGAATAAATCTGTAACAGTAAGAGGAGGGGGATGGAAGAGTTCATGCCTAATGGCCTTAACTTCCTCCATGGTAAGAGAAAGCAAGCCCACTTTCACAGAATAAATTTGAGGGGTAAATGGAGTTGTATAAGAGCTGCTGTGATGAACAGATGAGGATACCAACTGGGACCTTGTAGGAAGATCAGAGAGCAGCACTGAGAATCTAGCTAAAGTTGAAAACCACACCTGTACCCTTATCTACAGCATCCAGCCATCTGAGAACTGGAGCAGAGAAGCAGATGGTCAAATTGATCAAAAGTGGGAAATGTATGGAGAAGTTGCAGCAAAAGGCCCATGGAGTGAGATAATTGGGCACATTCATGGCAAGGCAGTGACTGAAGCAATACACCATAGTCCAGGAAAGACAGAAAAACTATGACTGGAGGGATGGAGGAGGGAACAGAGGTAAGGTAGAAAATTATGTGTGATGAGAGAAAGGAAGCAGAGACTTCCAGAAAGGAAGGCTGGAGACAGGAACTTTTGTTCAGAGACAGGTTAAGTTGTGCATAAAATTTTTGATATGGATCAGTGCTAAAGATGCCCCAGAACTAAACAACGCACCCTGTGTGATCTGATGACCATGAATTAAAGTTGATCTTGGTTTATAGATACAGTATAAGACTACTTTGGATTTGCCAGTTGTGTTCATGCTTTTAGCTCTCTTTGAGCCTTCAGAGAGGAGGAAGGATGTCAGTTTTCCACTTTCACTTTTCTTTGGCCTCCCCTCTCTATCTTCTTTCCAAAAATGAGGAATTTGGATTAGATGCTGTGACTCATTGCTCTGTTGGTCTAACAATAGGCAGGAAAAATATGAGTAAGCATTCAGAAGTCATCACATGGAAGGGATTCCTGCCCAGAGTGTTGGACAACAGGAGCTCTAGGATTCCTTCCATCTTTGATTGCCTGAGCCGCAGGGAACTCCAATCCCCATCAACTACATGTGAAGTACCTGAACTTGCAGTCCACGTCCTGTTCTATCACCTATACACAGGGAATGCTCAGTAAATTCCTATCATTGGAATGAACAAAAGTTCTTTAAAGCCCCTAAGCTTCCAGAAAGCAAGGGCAACTCACAATCAGGAACTCTGCACACACATTTTAAATAGAAGAATGTTCCCTCTAGCTCCCTCATCCACTTCAGCCCATGGAACTTTGAATTAATCAAAGGATCCAGCTGATGCCTGTCCCTGTGGCTCGCTGCAAATAGCCACATCACCAGTGCCACAAAAGCACTCCCTTCCCGCTCGACTGTGCAGCATTTTGTAACAATAAATATTGCTACAAGAACAAAAGTCTCATTGACACCCCCATGGCTGACAAGGCCTTTATTTGTTTGTGTTAATGTAGGGCTGGACTCCCTCTTCATTAATTACACATCATTTGCCTGTGTGGCTCTGGGGGCTGATGATTGTGCAGTGACAAGGGCCAGAGAGGCTGTTTCTTAACGACCTTGACAAGCCTGGCCCCCCGGGGCCCTGGGAGCCTGTAGGGGGCAATTATAAATACAAACACTGCAGCACTTGCCTAGACTGACAGAGAAAATGAAATCTCTGCTACAAAGGAGGAAAACTGCTGATGTTGGATATTCGACATGCTTATGGGGAGAGGTTGGGAGATAAACAGCTATCCGAGAAGATAAGAAGCTGAATTATTAATATAATGTGATCATCATGATTACCCTTTACATGTTTATTAAATTTTAAAGTTTATGGGATAGTTGTTCTCTAATATCTTATTTGATCCTCTCTCTTGGGTCAGGAACTGCTTTTGTCTTATACACAGTGCCTAAGTCGGTGCCACACACATAGCAGATACCATAGTATAGTGTATGAATGAATAGATGAACTGATACAAGAATAGTAAAGTAAGACCAGCATTATCACTGTGTCCATTTCTCAGATGAGACAACTGAGATGCAGGACATTTTAGGGGCCTGCTCAGAATCACACAGCTAATTGGAGGCAGGGCCAGGATTCCTTCCCAGGCTCTCTGCTTTTCAGCCCCATGTTCTTTCTGCTATACTCACTATTGAGGGAGTTTTGCACGGCAGTGATGATTAAGAGTATACATGGCACAAAACTTCTTCAGTGACTATCTTCTCATCATCAGTGGGGCATTCTCTAGAAGGATGCATGCAAAGCAATGAACTCTGCTGACCTCCATGAATGGTATAGTTTTGTCAAGTCCTCGATCCCAACAGATGACATAATGATTTCCTGCTGGCCTGTGGGTACCTACCTCTTCAGGATTGCCACTCACAAAGCTGGGCTTCCTCTCTGAGGCCTCAAGTAGCACCAAAGCAATAGGGATCCCAGAGCTTTGTTAGAGCATGCAGGGACCCTCTGAAGACTCCTTTCTTAGCCTAGGCTCATCCTATCCTGTTAAGGTTCTAACCAACCCCTGGAGTACACGATGCTCGGGAATTCCCCACCTCCTCTGGATAGCTCCTTCGGCACCCCCAGCTGTGGTCACAGTCTACATGTCACACTCCAAAGTCCATCAGATTCTTATGGCTGGTCTGGGGTCCATTGCCCTTTAGACTCTAGGGATGCTTCTAGTCTCCATTCCTTAAGGTGTGGACTGTTGAACATCCATAGTCACATGTCCTGGTCCTTCCAGAACATTAGTGTTTATATTAAATATGAGAGAGATCCCAAAGAAACCTGGATATAGTGGATGTTTTCCCTTCCAGCCTCAGAGATTCCGAATCCTTGGTTTGGTGGCAAAATCAATGTATTCATCACAATCTTCCCACTGGAGCTTGACATCGGAAATTTTAGTCACATGTCATGATCTATATGAGTAACCGAAGTCCATTGCTAGAGAAATATAGAGAAGGGGTTTCATTGGCGGCCTCTAACAAACTTCTTGTGGTTGAGGGAAGGGGATTGCTCTTATAAAACTACCCAAAGCTGGCTATGCCCCTGGATTATCTAGGCTATACCTGTTCCTTTTGAGGTCTCAAAATAGCCATGTTTTGCCACCTCAGCATGCATTTCCTTTCTGGTAATAGCACCTGGGTTCTACTGGGAAGGGCTTTCCCTATTTACAAGTCATCATGTTTGGATGGAACTTAACCCCTCCCCTAGAGCTCCAGGGGCAGGTATGCGACCGGTCAGAATTTCCCATCCTCTGGGCCAGTGACTGTATCAGGGATGGGCACGTGATGCAGGTTGGCCAAATCAGACTCAGTGCTTAGAGACCTGCTGGAACTATTGAGAAAGAGGAAACCACTCTCACTCTGCTAGAGAATAAGTCTAGAACTCCTAGTAGCCATATTGCCTTTAGGAAAGAAGAGCCTGATTGAAAGTTAAAGTAAAGCAGAGCCAAAGATGAAGAAACAGTCCTAATGCTGAGGGATTCTTTAACCTGGTTTTATAATAAAAACAGATGACTCAAGAATGACTGAACCACACTATAGAATAGAAGCTACAGATAGTTCACTATGCAGTTAATACAATTATGTTCAACAAACTGTAGATTCCATAGCTATGCTAACACAGTAAGTATTAGCCAAATGCACCCACTGCGCACTTAAAATATGCCTGGTAAATTGAGATGCACTGCAAGTAAAAATGCACACTGAATTTCAAAATCTTAGTGTGTAAAAAATGAATGTAAAATGTCTCAATAATTTTATGTTGACTACATGTTGAAAAGATAATGTTTTTGATATCTTGTGTTAAATATAGTATTATTAAAGTTAACATCATCAGGACACCTGGGTGGTTCAGTCAGTTGAGCGTCCAACTTCTGCTCAGGTAATGAACTCACAGTTCACGAGTTCGAACCCCACATTAGAACCCCACAGCTCTGAGCCTGGAGCCTGCTTCAGATTCTGTGTCTCCCTCTCTCTCCACCCCTCTCCGGCTCACACTTTGTCTGTCTGTCTCTCTCTCTCTCTTTCTCTCTCTCTCTCTCTCTCTCTCTCTCTCTGTCTCTCTCTCTCAAAAATAAATAAACATTAAAAAATTAAATTAAATTAACATTATCTGTTTCTTTTTCTTAATAAGACTTCTAGAAAATTTAAAATTATTTACATGACTTGTATTTGTATTGAATAGTGCTGTTCTAGAGAGTGAGGATTTTGATACTCATTTGCAATCAGTCCCCTAAAGGCTTCATGATAGTTCTAAGACATTTGCTAAGAAGAGAGACATTAAAATTTACCATTGAAACCAGGCCATTTTAAGAGTGAAAGAGGACACTGTAAGTGATTATCTCAGTTAAACTGTCATATACCAAAGTATATAACTGCTATATACCAGGCAAACCAAGGTACAGAGTTACCAGGCTAAGATTCCTCTTCTCCTAAAATCTGGATACTTCCAATCCTCCCTTACAAAGCTCACACAATTTCTACCCTATGTTAGTCTAAGTTGGCATTTTGCTTTTGGAAATACTGTTTATTCTTACACAATTGTTAATGTAGCTTTTCAGATCCTCTACCAAATATGTTGTTAAAAGTATTTTGTTTTTAGTGTCTCCTTTAATTATTATTTATTATTTTTGACAAATGTGACTTAGGTTCCTGTGATGTTTCAGGCTAACAAAAAATGAACAGAACAGTTTTGATGTGAAAAGGAGGCACTGGGGCCAAGTGGAGGCCCAATGGATTCTATAAACTGGTAGCTCAAACACAGATAAATGGGAGAATTAAATCTTCACATCTCACAGTAGAAAAGTCTTCCCAAATGCAAAATATCAAACAACCCAAACTATAGCCATCAGTGCCATATTCACCATATAAGTGAATTAGTTTCAGGAAAATATTATCAGCCATATTAAATTAGTAGTATTCGTTAGAATGTTATTAGAATATCAAGTGAATCACTTGTCTGAAATTGATACATTCTTTCCATTTCCTAGTTCTTTTAGTATCAAGAACTATAAACACATGAAGTTTGCCCTTACCTGTTTAAGTAACACTCTAACAGAAACATGTCACACATTACTCCAGCTTCAGAAACACTGCATTCAGCCATTTTTGGAGGGCAAGACGCCTCAGGATTCAGAGAAGCCTACAGATGCTCTCAGAAAGCTGAGAGGTAACCAATTAGCATGTGGTTATCTCATAAAGTCTGTTTCAGTAATACTGTACTGAGATATTAAACTGAAATGTCCTCCATTCCCTGTGAATGTCATCACCCAGCATTCCTCACCACACCAAACCAGTGGAGGGAGGACTCAACCTAAAATAAAGGGGTCATTGCTCAGTGCTGAGTTTCAAATTGGGTGTTTTGAATCAAGGGTAAAACAATAATCTTAAAATCCTAGCTGTGTCAAGGGAGCAAATTGTTCTCCAAATTCCCAAAGCTACTCCCTACATATCAGACAAATAGTGAGCTTAGGGATAAAGTTGTGGGTAGAGAGGATCAAGGACAGGAAGCTGGGCTAGTCGACAAGGGGAGAGCCATTTATCCTCTTGGAGAAGGTGGTAGAGAGACCCAAAAGGACCAGCAAAAGCTGAGGTTCAGCCGTGTCTTCACTCTCTCTTTGCAAACAAAAGCTCAGGGAGTATCTATTGTAAACAGTACAACTCATGGTCCAGAAGAAACTGTTAGCATCTTTATCAAAAGAGGCAAAAGGGGAGGGTTGCCTGGATGGCTCAGTCAGTTAAGCATCCCACTTGGCTCAGGTCATGATCTCACAGCTCGTGAGTTCAAGCCCCTGTGTCGGGCTCTGTGCTGACAGCTCAGAGCCTGAAGCCTGCTTTGGATTCTATATCTCTATCTCTGTGCCCCTTGCCCACTTGTGCTCTGTCTCTCTGTCTCTCTGTCTCTCTCTCTCTCAAAAATAAATATTTTTAGAAAAATTTAAAGAGGCAAAAGGAGGGAGCTTTTGAGGTTTATTTTGTGGGAAACTCCACTTGCATCTTATAGATTCTTAGCAGTTTTCAATAAATAGCACTTGCCAGAGAGCACTGTTTAAAGTCCCTAGACATACTCTGTCACCCTCAACATCTTGACATCTAATGTATCACTTACATCTATCTATGTACTCTCTGTAGCCTGGTAGCTTCACATCCAGTTTAAATAAACCACAGGAAAACAATTTCCTTACCAAATGGGAGAAATGAAGGATACCATCTCTAAACAACTAACATAAATGAAGCTGTAAAATGTGGTAAGATAAAAGGGAAGTGACTGTCCCCAGCTTTTATGAACCTCCTTACCAGAAATTCTAGTCCATGAAAAATCTTGTACAAAAAGGTTTTCTTCACTCCCTGGCCAGGATGCAGGGCTCTGTGACAGAAGGAATCTTGGTGCTATGGTGGGAATAGGAAAATAATCCTACTAGCCTAGTAGTGGATCCTAGTAATTTCCTCTTTAACTCTGTCTTCACTTCAAACCTCATCTGTCTCCACTTCAAACATCTCACATCCCCCCAAAAAACCCATTGGAAGCCCCAAGCTTCCACAAACAACTCATAGGAGTGTTCCTAGTCCAAGATGAACAATGAAATGGGGCAGTACTCATGTGATAGTACCACCTTCCCTCCACGGGTGGGTTTGGAGAGCCACTCTCTAAGATGAGCTATCTCTACACAAACATGCCATTGTAAATTTCAGCCACGCATCCATTTTCTCCTACCTGTAGATGAAAAGGGATCTTGTTTATGTCCTTAAAGTTGAAGCTTTAGTGATACAGACTCAATCTGATGCTGTAGGAGCAGCAGGAAAGATAGAGAAAACTGGAGAAAGGGAAACAAAATGGTGATAACTGCCAAGACCAAGAGGTGGGGGCCAGTTCCTCTTCTTGAGGCTTGATACCTGCTTCCTCTGTCATGCTGGGACTTGTTCTCTAGGAATGGAGAAGCAAGGAAAGCCTCAAGCACTCAGGTGGGAAATGAGTGAGCCAAGCCTGACTCACAGTTAAGATGTGAGTCTGTACTGCACAGGGAGAAAACCGACCGCGTGAATACTGATGGCATGTAGAGATGGGGATGAAAACCAGAGGCAGTAATACTGCAGTGGGATATACCACCCGTGAGCCTGGTAGAGCCAAGGGAACTTTCAAACAGTGACCCTCTCCCTGAATAAACATGAATATTGACTGGGCCTTAGCCTCTGCCTCATGCCAGCTTGCAGCAAAGTGACACCTTGTCTCTCTTCTACTAAACTTCTCCCAACTCAACATAGTGTGAGGGGTAAAAGAAATGTTGTTGTTTTCAGACAGAAGGCCAGGACTCCAGGAAAGCTTTGTAACTGCCAAACCCAAATCCTGAGACCTGGGGCATAGGACTTCACCTCTGAGCTTCAGTTTAACTCAACTACAAAATGGGGACAACAGCATCTGCTTTCTCATGTTACTGAAACAATGAAATGGAAGGTATTCCCAGCCCGGTGAGTTGCCTATCCTGAGCAATCAATAAACATTAGTTCCTTAGCTCCTTCTCCTTCTCTTGAAGACTAAACCTTTCTCTTAGTCACCTAGATGCTAAGTAGTTGAGTCCTCTTATTTAAAAAGAACTTATTGCCCAAAAGACAACTAATGGAGAAAGCACTGAGCCAGGAGCCCAACCAAAGTGAGGCTAAGCCTCTGGTTTGCAAATATTTTTAAGCAGCTTAACTATCTCAAAAGAAATGTTATGTAAAATCCACATGAATCTAAGTTGAAACCTGGTTATTTGCCTTCTATTCCTCTACATCCAACCCCACCAAGGAAATCCCCAGAGTTCAAAAAGCTTGGACTTGACGACCCCCCACTTGCCCTCTTTAACCTAGTGAATACCATTGACCAGTTTTGTACATGTTTCAGATTTCGTAAAGACATGAATCATTCTCTAATAACAACTATAATTTTAGTAAACCCTCAACCCTTAGACAAGACTCAGAAACACCTGTTACAATGTCTGGAATTCTACCATTAGAAATTCAATCCTTCGAATTTTGAAGGCTCTTTAGTTTTTAAATACCATCTATAAATTATAAATTCCCTAGGAAGATTGATGCCATTTCTGTTTTAATCACAGAGTTTTTTATCAGTCTGTGAAGACAAGGCCCAGCCTGCCCAAATAAATGATAGCCCTCAAGATGGAAGAAGGAGAAGCCAAGAGTAGCAGAAAGAGAGAACTGGAAGAAAGAATCCCTTACCCCTAAATAAACCCTGTCCTCTCCTCTAGCTCTCAGACTTTTCTATTTTTCTCTAAAGGGACCCAATTTCATTTGATTTATAAAACAAAGCTTATTCCAAAAATTTCCTTTTTTTTTTATTTAAGGAAAATATGAGTTTGGGGTGTTATTCCAACACTAAGAAGGTTGTTTATTATTTATTGTCTTAATGTTGTTCAAGTCGATTTGTAACATCACTTATTATTCTAGAATTTTGTTATATATGAAATATATGTAAAGAAACAACTCCAACTATATCTTTCTTTTAATTTAAATTCTAGTTAATATACAGTGTAGTCTTAGCTTCAGAAGTAGAACCCAATGATTCATCACTTACATATAACACCCAGCGCTCATCCCAAAAAGTGCCCTCCTTAATGCTCATCACTATCTAACTCATCCCCTCACTCACCTCCCCTACAGCAACCCTCAGTTTACTCTCTTATGGTTTGCCTCCGTATCTGTTTTTATCTTATTTTTCCTTCTTTCCCCTATGTTCATCTTTGTGTTCCTCAAATTCCACATATGAGTAAAATCATATATTTTCTTTCTCTGACTAACTTATTTCGCTTAGCATAATACCCTCTAGTTCCATCCACTTTGTTGCAAATGGCAAGATTTCATTCTCTTTCATCACCAAGTAATATTCCATTGTATGTATATACATCTTCTTTACCCATTCATCAGTCAATGGACATTTGGGTTCTTTCCATACTTTGCTATCGTTGACAGTGCTGCTATAAACATTGGAGTGCATGTGCCCTTAGAATCAGCACTCCTGTATCCCTTGGATAAATACCTACTAGTGCAATTGCTGGGTTGTAGGATAGTTCTATTTTAATTTTTTGAGGAACCTCCGTACTGTTCTCCAGAGTGGCTGCACCAGTTTGTATTCCCACCAGCAGTGCAAAAGGGTTCCTCTTTCTCCACATCCTTGCCAACATCTGTTGTTTCCTATAACTCCAATTATATCTTGAAGACAAATAAAACAAGTAATCAAGAACTCACCATGGGAATGTTCCACGGAGAAATTTGTGAAAGGCCTGTAGAAGTAGAAAAAAGGTCATCTCTCTTTTCCCCACCATGTGGAATGAAGGGAAAAGTTCCATAAAGAGAGGACCTGTTACACAGAGTAATTTCATAGTTATTTCATGTGCAGATGCGTAGGTTTTCTTCCTCAAACCTTCCCTTTATTGTTCTCTGTTAATAACAGTCTTTATTTGTTATTGTGCCATGTGGGTTCCTGGAATGACAAATCAAGTAAAAGTTGTGCCCCACCTTCTCCTCCTCGCAAGCAACCTTGACCAAGAATCCCAAAATTCAGATTGCAAAAGTACAGTCAGTTCTGCTGTAATATACATGTGCATTCCTAAAATTCACCATGCTATGCAATATTGTGCAATAAAATGGTAGGGCTTGTGGAGAAATTGGGGTTGGAGGCACCACAATCCAAAACATTGTCAGTGACACATAAACAGAAGCTAGGAAACAAAAATGGCAACACAGTTGTACATATCTTAAATAGTTAAGAAAGCCCTGAAGTTTGCCTATGTATGCGGGTGTTGGGAGGGTTGTAACTGTGAGTCCTTGTGCAGTGGTAGAAGGAGGCTATCAGAAATTAGAAAAAGAATTGAGGACACCTGGGTGGCTCAGTCGTTAAGCATCTGACTTTGGCTCAGGTCATGATCTCATGGTTCATGAGCTCAAGCCCTGCTTTGGGTAAAACACGACCCCCATGTGAGTCCCTCTTCTCTATCTCTCTCCCTCTCTCTGCCCTTCATTGGATTCTCAATCTCTCTCTCTCTCTCACTCTCCCTCTCCCTCTCTCCCTCTCTCCCTCTCTCTGCCTCTGGCTCACTTGCACCTTCTCTCTCTCTCTCAAAAAAGAAAAAAAATCACACCAAGCATTGAAAGGCCAGGTGTGGACAGATGTGGTTTGTAACACGGGTAGCGAACGTAGGAGACAGGTGGTGTGCTTGTGTCTATCCTGTGTATTCCTCCAGGGCTCAGACCAGCAGTTTCCGTATTTACCTAGTGTTTGCTGTGGACGGAACTGTGCATAAGCAAACACTAAGTTTACACTGTTCTCAAACCAGACTCTAATACTTCAAGCGTGTTGGAGCAAATTTGTGTTTTCAAAGCAAGCGTGATAGCACAACTGACTGTATCTAACATTTTTAGGTTTTTATCTCTCATCACCTTCCGTTCCACTTGCAGAATAAATTATCCTAAACACAAATCTCATCTTTTGTTTAGGATCTCTTCAGGAAAAAAGAAAGAAAGAAAACAGGCAGTCTAGAGAAATGTTTCCAGTGATAAATGAGGTGGGATTTTAAAGGAGATTGTGGTTTATTTAGGGCCCTGTCAATGTTACCCTGCTGAAATATAATTGAGCCTGACATTGAAGAAGAGTAGATTTGGAAAGATGGATAATAGTAGACAAGCAAAGAGCCAAAGAATATGAGCCAGAAAGTAACCCAAACTTAGGACCAGGCTCTGTACCTCTGGAAGAGTCTTGTCTCTGGTAGGGGTCAGGCATCAAGGAACACACAAACAAGAGGCATCATGAGCTGCCCTGAGCTGACTTGAAAAGTTTAGGGACATGCCCCAGCTGTCCCTATCTGTCCTTTTTAAGGTGTTAGAATACCATCTGTGAATTTGCTTAAACCTTCCTTTTAAGTCTCTAGCTATCTTAAGGAACACTGTCATGCAAAAGCTAGACAAGAGCCAGGAACACAGTAATTGGGGCATTCGCTCACCACATATTTAATTGAGCAATCACTGTGTGCATCACTACCTAGTAGAAACAGAAGTCTAAAACCTGTTCTCAAGAATCTGGCCACCTGACCGCAAGCCTCTCTGGAGCTGACAGCTATCTCAAATCACAGAACTTCTGTACTCAGTGCTGACAACTGCTTCTTTCCTACTGGGGTTTCTCAACTATTGGTATTTGGAATGGCACCATCCTTTACTGTTCAGGATTGTCCTGGGCATTGCAGGACAATTAGCATCCCCACTAAACACTTGCCAGATGCCACCAGTGCACCCGGTCACTGTGAACATCTGAAATGTCCCACTCACGTGTTCAAACACATCTGGCAGGGGAGAGAAGGCACCTGGGATGAAAGCCACTGCCAACTGGCCTCTCACTCAGCCTCATACTTTCTTGTCTCTCAAGACTCAAGCCTGCCCACTTCCTGAGACAAATACTCAAGCTCTTTTCATTCATTTACTGTGGAGAAAACACAACCCACAACTGAATGGGTAGGGCAAGAGACACGATAGCAGGGAAGAGGAAAACAGGAAAACCCTAAAGTCTGCTCACACATTTCCTCACCCTTATTACCCACAAAATATCAGTATCCTGTAATTCTATAAATCTATAAAACTGGTTTTGATAAGGCAACTGACCTAGAGACATGTCCTCGGTCGGGCTGCTGGTTTGGGGTTAGAATCCAGTTGTCCTGCTTCTTATTCCTCTGTCCATTTCACTACTTCTCACTGCTGTTTTCTGGTGCTGGGAAAAGAGCCTGAAATGTCTGTCACTAGCAGCTGACTTTTCTGTTCCAGGTTCTGTGGTAGTTTTGAGTTTGCTACTTCCGCTGTTAACCAAATATTTCCGGCTCCCTACCTTCAGGGGCACATGGTGATATTATACTTCCAGCCAATTTCTGGTTTTTCAGGGAAGTATGACTGTTCCTGGTCAACTGAGCATCTAATGTCCAGTTCAAGGATCTCACTCTCTTTTCCCTCTCATATAACAACTCACAGCATTCAAGATGGTGGCTACTCTGTAAATATGGGTCCAAAAGTAAGGAAATGTTGCAGTGGAAGCCACAATAGACCTGAGGGGACAAATAGTGTGAGCAAGAAAAGTCACTTGGTGTAATAAAAATGAAGCTTTGGGAGTTGTCACTGCAGGTGTATCCTATCCTAATAGCCCTCTGCCCATGAGTCAGTTCTTAGGCATTTTAATTGA
Source organism: Neofelis nebulosa (assembly GCF_028018385.1). Taxonomy (NCBI): domain Eukaryota; kingdom Metazoa; phylum Chordata; class Mammalia; order Carnivora; family Felidae; genus Neofelis; species Neofelis nebulosa. The sequence goes on along the minus strand of NC_080790.1, from coordinate 41,602,804 downwards.
ATAGAACCCCTAAGATCCATACACACACACACACACACACACACGTGGCATAGAGCACACATAGCAGATGGACACACAAGGCACACACACACACACACACACACAACACACACACACATAGCATACACATACACATGCTCTGGTTCTTTGCCAACCAGTGCCTCCTCTGTACATTCCCCTCATGATTTAAATGTGAATCATTTCACCTCACATTCTCTTCTCTTTTTGAAGCATCAGTCATTTTACAAAGTAGATTTGGCTCCCAGATATTTAGTTATTTCTTTCCTTGTGTTTCTCTCTCCCTGTTTGACTACAAGCTCTGTGATAATAGGTAATGTATCTCATTCGACTCTATCTGCTGTGGAACCCAGAGAAAAGAATATGTAAATATTTGTTAAATAACTGACCTTCCTAATCTGATGCCAAAAGCAAGAAGGGGAGAGAAGTTATCCAGGAAAACTAATTTTTCCTCCAAAAATACTGGGAAGAATAACAAGTGTGAATATACAAGGTGGAAGGGAAGATTTATGGAACTATAATGCATGCAAAAAGCTTAGAGAGTTAGAGGGAGTTATAAACATATTAGCAATTACTGCCATGATATAGAAGGACTCTTTTTTTTATCACCAGGAAGACTTCTCATTAATTACAACATGCACCTAAGTTGTACTTTATCAGCTATCAAATAAAAGACTTTTTATCTCCTTCTGGGTCTGTGGTCAACAAAAATTCGGCTTCTAGTTAATATCTGATGAATCCCAGGATGACTCCAGGGGGAACCCGCTCAATAATCCGATAGCTCATTTAACTCTCATCCTACCCAGCTATCCCAGACATCCATTGCCGACAAAGTGAAATATGATATTGATCTAACACTGCATTGTTCAGTCTCCGTGAATCTTTGGGGGTCATTTGCTGGCTGATAGATTAACACAAGTGTGATAATCACTTTGAAGTAAACTGTCAAGTGCGTGTGCTATGCTAGATGCTGTACTGAGAACCCCAGGAAATGAGTTTCTCCCTAGGGGGTGTGTCATATAAACATGTTTAATAAAACTCAAACAAATGCTGGAGAAGCAGACAGAGGTTATTTCCAAAACATGCTGTCTGTGTCCTCGGTGGTGGGAATCATCCTCTCCCAGCCTCTCAGCTTCGGGGATCTTAACAAGAGTTTAACCTCAGACTAAAATGACAGTAATATTAGTGCAAAGGGGAAATCTTGCCAGGCCCAATGTTACACAATTTTACATGCATTAACTCAGAAAGGGGGAAGGGTGGTTGAGTATAGACTCAAGAGTTACTTTGCCTGACTTCAAATCCCAGCTTTCTCCTGACTAGCTGAGTAAGTTACTTAACCTCTCTGTGCTGTTTCTTCACATGTGAAGTTACTTCACACACAGCTTGTTGTGAAGATTAAAGAAGTTAATTTATGGGAAAGATTTAGAATAGTGTCTCATGGAAGTACACCTCAAGTATGATTTTATCACTCATTAGAGAGAGAGAGAAGGAGGTGGACAGAGAAAGAGATACCAGTGAGTGTATGTATGTGGGTGTGTATATATTTACATATGCGCAATGACGTGTGATCAGTATATCCATTTCACAGAAAAGTACCTGAGAGCTGGAGAGATAGCAGGAATAACGAGCTTGAGAGGAAACCAGCAATCGAATCTGGGACTTTTTTATGCTAAGGAACATATTCTTAAATAGCTGGCATGCTGTGAACAGATGTTTCTTAATCATCAAATATTTATTATCTACTTTGTGCCAGGCACTTCGCCATGCACAGCCATGGCACTCTGACACTCACAGCAAAAAGTGGGCAAAGTGATGAAAGAAATACATGTGTGTTTTGTGTTCTTTCAATGATTCTCCAACCACTAAAGCTAATGTCCCCTCCCCCACCTCACTCTTATTCTTCACTCAAGTAGATTGTCTCTGGACAACATTCTAGAAATCCTTCCAGGCTCCCATACCTACTGCCTGATCCCCATTTTCTGAGGCCCTCCCCTTTGTTAAGTGACATCAAGCTCCTCCGGTTAACTCAGATGGCAATTGGTTCTTCTCATGAAGAAAGATAGATTGAAAATCAGTAGGCATCCCATAGGCAAGTTCAAACTAAGGCTTTGTGGTGATAGTGAAATAGTTTTCTAAACTGGATCACAGATTTAACTTAACTAAAGGAACTCTTCCAAATCTAAGCTAATACAATTCTATATGCTAACGCCACATTCTTCGAATTGGCTCAAATGGTGGGATTTCTTGTATTATAGTCCCATTGGAAGGAGAATGCACTTGACAGAATTGACCTCAGGGGTTACCAATGTTCACTGTCCCTTAATCAACAATGACAACTCAGTACCTCACATGGTGGCCCATTTGAACTTGGCAATGTCAGGTGCTTAGTGTTGCTGTATGTTATTCTGTTAACATAAGAAGAGAATCTCTCTGGGATATACACGATCCCTCTTCCAACTCCTAAACAGAAAAATTGGAAAATCAACCGATGAGACTAAGATAGGAATGCAGTTCACACAATCAAATGCAGCCAGTTTAATTAAGTAACCACATCATTCTGTTCCAAATAGTTCAATGGCCCAGTCCTCACCCAGGTTAGAGAATGCCCTTCAATTTGCAAATTGATCTGCTGGTTACCCTGAACATGTCTCTTTATCTTCCCTTCTCTTCACAAGCAAGCTGTTAGAAAAAAGCACAGATATACTGTCTCTCTTCCTTGCCTCTCTTTACTCCCTTCTCTTCAACTGATGGCTAGATCTGTCTGCCAGTCTCACTTATAGGCCCTGAGTGTGTCCAATAAGTATTTTTAGACTGCTGCTCTTCTATCCTACATAAACAATACTCATATCCCTTCTTTGAGCCCTTTCCAAAACCCACTTCTTTTGCTTATGACTCCAGTGCTAAATCCCTTCAGTCCAGAGATACTGTTCTTCAAATTTCTATCATAGAGTTTGGCTATAAATGAAAGCAGAAAAATAGAATATTAACTGAGGGTAAAGTGGAGACTATAACTTTTGAAAAAGAGATGTAAGATATTTTAACATCTTTGTTGTTGGAAAAGATCCATCAGAAAATGAGAAAATTAGTAATGTAGAGGGAGCAGGTACTTGAACAAGCAAATTCTTCATGAAGGCAAGAATTCACTAAAAGCAACAGTTAAGGGGGGAATTTTCACTTTTCCCAGAAAAATGGAAAATCTTAACCTGAACCTTTTAAGGTTCCTGGGTTCCTCTTAAGAATTTTAAATTTTCACCAAAAAACTGTTTAATTCTTATCATAGTTTCTTCTTTCAATGTGTTTGTAACACTAGGCCATCTGACCAATTCATCAAGTCCTCACAAAAGGATTGATTTCAAACTGGGAAAAATTAAGGGAAAAATTAAGTTTTCTTTTGATTCCCAAAGACCGACTCATAACAAAATAGCCTCTGAAGCTAGAAGCTTCCTGCAGTTTTCCGTGATTCCAGAGGCAAGCTTCGCCAGCATCCCTCCTTCTCCTAGGAGAAATCAGATCGATGATTCTTATCTTTTGCCTCTGTCATAACCACTAGTGTGTATTTTCAAACATTTACATTCTGGAGCTTTACCTCAGTCTTGATGAATCAAAATCTCCTGAGGAGAAGGGACACAGAAGGATACAAGAGTATGCTCTTCCATTTTTTGTTTGATTGTTTTGTTTTTGCAAGCTTTCCCAGCTATTCTTGTGTACACTGAAACTCAGATCCTAGAGAGCCCATAATTCCTGCTTTCAATTAGCTCTTGTTATATGCCTATCATGTGCCAGGCTCTGTGTTTAGCATCAAGTATACAAGATTAAAAAGAGATGGTACATTCCCTCAAGATGTTTATAATTTAAAGGGGAAAAAAACAGGAGCTAATTGAGGTCAACTCAGCACTCAACTCAAGACCAGCACATTTGATCTTATGACCAAAATGGTCTAAATATGCTGAGGAATGACATTCAATCCTGGCTCACGTGGGGTGAGGACACAAGATATCCACAAAGGCCAGGCATACTCTGGAGACAAGCTCTGAATAAGAGTCAACTAAGAAATGCCACACAGAGGGGTGCCTAGGTGGCTCAGTCAGTTAAGCATCCAGCTCTTGGTTTCGGCTCAGGTCATGATCTCATGGTTCATGAGTTTGAGTTCCACATCGGGCTACACACTGACAGCACAGAGCCTGCTTGGGATTCTCTCTCTCTCCCCCTCTCTCCTGACCTTTCAGTTGCTCACGATCTCTCTTTCTCTCTCTCTCTCTCTCTCAAAATAAATAAATAAACTTTAAAAAAAGAAATTTCACACAGAAATATAAATAGAAATATTTCCTGTTCTTAATTGAAAGACTTTATCTGCAATTCTTCAATTAAGTCATATGTGAGTTCCCATCTTCAGATTACTTTCATCCAAGAAACAAACCGCTTTGATATCCTTCCACCAGCCTAGAAGTAATAACTGAGGGCCTATTCCATTCCAAGGGATGGGGGACATCAAAAGACTGTAAGACATGTTCCTCAGAAGGAAAACTTTGTAGAAGTGGTGAAATCTCAGCTCCATGGGAAAGGAGCTTTCGGATGGAGCATCAAGAACAAAACGAGGGGGAGAGGAGGTCAGGAAAGGCAAAATTTATACCTCAAGTGGCAATATTCTACTGTGCCTAGAGATATGATGTAAGTTAAATAAAAAAGAAAAGAAAAAAGCTTCTTTTGAAACTTTTGAAAATTCAGAGGTAACAATGAAGACAAACTCTTCTATAAATCCCCACAAACATATCCTGAGGGGCCCTAGTTGTCCTGTCAGATGAGGTGAGTTTCCCAGTGGAGCTTACCTTGCATTACAAATGTGTCACCAATCTCCAAGTCCAGCTTGAGTTTTCTAGGACAGACTTGGCTTTGTGGTAAGTCAGAGAAAACTGATTATAACAAACTTTTTACAAAGGAAATTTTTGCCGCCAAAGCTATTTTCACAGGTCAGTGTGTAGACACAAAACTTTGATAATTTAGCTGCAAACAATTCCTCTCAAAGGAAAATTAATTGCGCATTAATAGAAACCTGGCTTAAAGGCTAATGGGAGTGAGGCCCCACACTCTGCTGCATCAGTTAGACCACTGCCGAGGTCCTGTGTATAATTTTGGATTCTCATTTTGAGGAAGGCTGGAAAACTGCCCCAGCTTGGTTACTATTGAAACCAAAATACACTCAAAAAGTTAAAGGTAGTCTCAGGGGAAACTCGTGGCACACTCTGAATGGGTGACCACGGAAGATCTAAAGAAGTAAGGGAACCGACAAAGGAGGCAAATCCCCACAATGCTGTGACGCTAGAACTGAAGGGAAAGATGGGCAGGGGGGATGGGAGGTAGTTACCAGAACCCAATGAGTCCTATAGCTGGAAGAACCTGGCCACTGCCAACCTGTGCCATGCCATGGCACGGAGGGAACCAGGGGGAATAAATGCAATGACCACTAGCTCCTCGCCCCAGAACTCCACCCAACACCTTCCACTGGTCACTCCAGAAATGAAAGAGCAAGCAAACCCACTAACACCAGGCCATATATGTGAGTTTCTGGAGGGATAAGCAGGTGGGGAAGGGTACAGGGTAGGGGCACCTAGGTGGCTTAGTTGACCAAATGTCCAACTCTTGGCTTCGGTTCAGGTCATGATATTGCGTTTCATGATTTCGAGGCCTGCGTCAGGCTCTGTGCTGGCTGTGCAGAGCCTGCTTGGGATTTTCTCTGTCCCTCTCTCTCTGCCCCTCCCCTGCTCACACTCTCTGTCTCTCCCAAAATGAATAAACAAACTTAATTTTTTTTAATTTATTAAAAAATGGGTAAATGGTAAATTTGAGGAACCAACAGAGAATATCCACATAGGATCAAAAGTTGACTGTTGACCGGACATGAAAGCTGTCTTTCAATATTTGAAATTTATATAATCATATCCCAAATTTATTCACCCATAAGCTTCTAATTGTCCCTCTTTAAACACCTTTGATGATCACACCCAGACTTCCAACACCTGTCAGTACCTTGGTTTAAAACCGTCCAGTGAGGATCCCATAGTCTACACAAAAAGATTCGAAGTCCTGGTTGATCATGACTCGCCACACACAATGACCCCATCTACATTTCCACTTATTCACCACTACTTCTCTGCACATACTGAGACTGGGTAAACTGGATTTTTCACTGCTCCCTAAGTCATAGCTTCATTCATGGTGTTCTCTTGCCGTTAAAATCCACTTTCACATTTAAGACTCAGTCTGAATTCTATCTTCATGAAGTCTATCCTAATTGTTTAAGCTGGCTGTAATCTCTCTCCCCTCTTTACAGTGCCCTGTAGTTTAGTATCTCTTGCAAGATTTATCTTTAAAACATGTTTGTCTTAACTCCATACTCAATTCTAGGCTACTTGAAGGTGAAATGAGTGTCCCTCACCCTTGTACCTGTGTCCCTAGCCTGATGGCCTCTACCTCGTAAGAAACCATGAAAGCCCCCCTGAACTGCATTTTATATTCATTGATTCATTGTTTCATTATAGATTTAAAAGAGCTTCTTTAGGTTTCTCCAACAACAACAAAAAAATAATCAAAACATTTAAAGTTACAAATAGCAATATTTTGGTTGAATATAAGATTTTTTTAATGTTATTCTTTTCTTTTTATTTATTTTTTTTAATTTATTTATTGTTTAATATACATCTAAGTTAGTTAGTATATGGTGCAACAATGATTTCAGGAGTAGATTCCTTAATGCCCCTTACCCATTTAGTTCATCCCCCCTCCCACAATCCCTCCAGGAACCCTCTGTTTGCTCTCTATATTTAAGAGTCTTTTATGTTTTGTCCCCCTCCCTGTTTTTATATTATTTTTGCCTTGCTTCTCTTATGTTCATCTGCTTTGTATCTTAAATTCCTCATATTAGTGAAGTCATGTGATATTTGTCTTTGACTGATTCATTTCACTGGGCATAACACCTTCTAGTTTCATCCACGTATTTGCAAACGGCAAGATTTCATTCTTTTTGATTACCGAGTAATACCCCATTGTATATATATACCACTTCTTCTTTATCCATTCATCCATCCGTGGACATTTGGGCTGTTTCCATACTTTGGCTATTGTCAATAGCTCTGCTATAAACATTGGGGTGTATGTGCCCCTTGGAAACAGCACACCTATATCCCTTGGATAAATACCTAGTAGTGCAATTGCTGGATCATAGGGTAGTTCTACTTCAATTTTTTGAGGAACCTCCGTACTGTCTTCCAGAATGGCTGCACCAGTTTGCATTTCCACCAGCAGTGCAAAAGATACCCTTTTTCTCCACCTCCTTGCCAAAATTGTTGTTGCCTGAGTTGTTAATGTTAGCCATTCTGACAGGTGTGAGGTGGTATCTCATTGTGGTTTTGATTTGCCTTTCCCTGATGATGAGTGATGTTGAGCATTTTTTCATGTGTCTGTTAGCCATCTGGATGTCTTCTTTGGATAAGTGTCTATTCATGTCTTTTGCCATTTCTTCACTGGATTATTTGCTTTTTGGGTGTTGAGTTTGACAAGTTCTTTATAGATTTTGGATACTGACCCTTTATCTGATATGTCGTTTGCAAATATCTTCTCCCATTCCATCGGTTGCCTTTTGGTTTTGCTGATTGTTTCCTTTGCTGTGCAGAAGCTTTTTATTTTGATGAGGTCCCAATAGTTCATTTTTGCTTTTGTGTCCCTTCCCTCTGGAGACGTGTTGAGTAAGAAGATGCTGCAGCCAAGGTCAAAGAGGATTTTGCCTGCTTTCTCCTCTAGGATTTTGATGGCTTTCTGTCTTACATTTAGGTCTTTCATCCATTTTGAGTTTATTTTTATGTATGGTGTTAGAGAGTAGTCTAGGTTCATTTTTCTGCATGTTGCTGTCCAGTTTTCCCAGCACCATTTGCTGAAGGGACTATCTTTATTCCATTGGCTATCCTTTCCTTCTCTGTCAAAATTAGTTGGCCATATGTTTGTGGGTTCATTTCTGGGTTCTCAATTCTGTTACATTGATCTGAGTGTCTGCTTTTGTGCCAGTACCATCCTTTCTTGATTATTACAGCTTTGTAATATGTCTTTCTGCTCTAATCTTTACTTTTTCTTGTCTTCTGCTGGTTTTGGGTTTTATTTGCTGTTTTTTTTTCCAACTCTCTAAGGCATAAGGTTAGGTTGTGTATCTGAGACCTTTCTTCCTTCTTCAGGAAGACCTGGATTGCTATATACTTTTCTCTTATGACTGCCTTTGCTGCGTCCCAGAGGTTTTGGGCTGTGGTGTTATCATTTTCATTAGCTTCCATGTACTTTTTAATTTCCTCTTTAATTTCTTGATTAGTCCATTCATTCTTTAGTAGGATGGTCTTTAGTCACCAAGTATTCGTTATCTTTCCAAATTTTTTCTTGTGCTCGATTTCAAGTTTCATAGCATTGTTGTCTGAAAATATGCATAGTATGATCTTGATTCTTTTCACTTGTTGAGGGCTGATTTGTGTCCCGGTATGTGGTCTATTCTGGAGAATGTTCTATGTGCACTCAAGAAGAATGTGTATTCTGCTTTAGCATGAAATGTTCCGAATATATCTGTTAAGTCCATCCAGTCCAGTGTGTCATTCAAAGCCATTGTTTCCTTGTTGATTTATGTTTAGATTATCTGTCCATTGTTGTAAGGGTGTTGAAGTCCCCTACTACTATGGTATTATTATCAATTAGTTTCTTTATGTTTGTGATTAATTGATTTATATATTTGAGTGTTCCACGTTTGGACCATAAATTTTTACAATTGTTAGGTCTTCTTGGTGGATAGACCCCTTAATTATGATATAATGCCCTTCTTCATCTCTTGTTACAGTTTTTATTTCAAAATCTAGATTATCTGATATAAGTATGGCTACTCTGGCTTTCTTTTGTTGACTACTAGCATGATAGATGGTTCTCCATCCCCTTTCAATCTAAAGGTGTCTTTAGGTCTAAAGTGGGTCTCTTGTAAACAGCATATAGATGGATCTTGTTTTCTTATTCATTCTGTTACCCTATGTCTTTTGATTAGAGCATTTAGTCCATTGACATTTAGAGTGAGTACTGAAAGATATGAGTTTATTGCCATTATGTTCCTTGTAGAGTTGGAGTTTCTGGTAGTGTTCTCTGGTCCTTTCTAGTCTTTGTTGCTTTGGGTCTTTTTTGTTTTTTTATTTTCATCTTTTCTCCCCTCAGAGAGTCCCCCTTAAAATTTCTTGCAGGGCTGGTTTAGTGGCCACAAACTACTTCAGTTTTTGTTTGTCTGGGAAACTTTTAATCTCTTCTTCTATTTTGAATGACAGCCTTGCTGGATAAAGAATTTTGGGCTGCATATTTTTCCGATTCAGCACATTGAATATATCCTGCCACTCCTTTCTTGCCTGCCGAGTTTCTGTGGATAGGTCTGCTGCAAACCTGATCTGTCTCCCCTTGTAGGGTAAAGACTTTTTTTTCCCTTGCTGCTTTCATGATTCTCTTCTTGCCTGAGTATTTTGTGAATTTGACTATGATACACCTTGTTGATGGTCAGTTTTTGTTGAATCTAATGGGAGTCCTCCATCCTTCCTGGATTTTGATGTCTGTGTCTTCCTCCAGGTTAGGAAAGTTTTCTGCTATGATTTGCTCACATAATCCTTCTATCCCTTTTTCTCTCTCTTCATCTTCTGGGACCCCTGTGATTCTGATGTTCTTCCTTTTTAATGAGTCACTGATTTCTCTAATTCTTAAATCATGCTCTTTTACCTTAGTCTCCCTCTTTTTTTCCGCTTCATTATTCTCCATAAGTTTGTCCTCTATATCACTGAATCACTGCTTTGTCTCATCCATCCTTGCCGCCGTGGCATCCATTTGAGATTGCAGCTCAGTTACAGCATTTTTTATTTCATCCTGACTACCTTTTACTTCTTTTATCTCCACAGAAAGGGATTCTAATCTGTTTTCAACATCAACTAGTATTCTTATTATTGTGATTCTAAATTCTGGTTCAGACATCTTGCTTTTATCTGTGTTGATTAAGTCCCTGGCTGTCATTTCTTTCTGTTCTTTCTTTTGGGGTGAATTCCTTCGTTTCATCATTTTAAAGGAAGAAAAGGAATTAATAAAGTAAAAAAAAACCTTAAAATTAAAAGATTAAAAACAACACAAAGAAATTGAATAAAGGATGCTGGATCCTAGGTGTGTTTTGGTCTGGTTGTTGAAAGAAGCTTGATAGATTAGAGAAAAAAGGGAAAGATAAGAAAAGAAAAAAAGACAAAAGAAAAAAGGAGGAAAGAGGGAAAAACGAAAACGTTTGAAAATTTGAAAAAAATGAATATAGTAAAATAGAATAAAATGAAATGAAAGTAAAATAGAATTTTAAAAATTTACAAAAAAATAAAAATATAGTAGAAAAAGAGAAATCTTTTTAATAAAAATGGAAAATAAAATTTTTTTTTCTTTCTGTATTCAAGAATAAGAAAAGAAATGAAAAAAAATTGAATACAAGGACCAGCAAACAGAATGAAGTAGGATCGAAATTACATCTTGTTTCCCAAAGTCAAGCTATGAGCACTTCATTGTCCATAAATCAAGCAGGTGGAGGGGCTTGTGTTTGTCAAGAGTGCTGTTGGCTCAGTTGGGCAGAGTTTAGTTTAATGGCTCCGTTCTCAACTAGATGGCACTGCTTAGCTTACTGGGGTGGATTGCTGTGGCATGTCTAGGCGTGTATGCACATGCACGGGAGGGGTGAAAATGGCATCATCCAGCTATCCAGTCTCTAGTATGGGAACTCTGTTCTCTCCCCGACCATCAATCAAGCACCCCTCCTTTGTCTCTGGCTTCTGTGCATGCCCCACTTTTATGCTGTCCATGACCAAGCCATCAGATTGCCAGGTGACACCTCCCTCCTGAGTTTTATCTCAAATGGAGCCGTGTTTCCCAACCCCTTATTTCTGAGGGATGGTGGCTTTGACCCACTCAGACCTTCTGGGGCAGGGTCTGGCTGAGCAATGGCCTGGTCCCAGACCACCCCGAGGAATGTTTGCAGGACCATGCTGCTGCTGATGCCCAGAGACTGCAGCTGGGTGCCAGCCCACCCCCAGAAAAAGTTCATGCCATCTTGTAGCAGCAGCGTTTCAGGAATTATGGAAAATCACAACACACATCTGGCACCCTTAACATCCTTAACATTCCAACACCAGTGAATGTGATTGTTCTCCATGGTCCACTGGGCCTTTTGCCTGTCAGGTGGCTGCACAGTCTCTACCAAATGTCTTCCCAGCAGGGGAACTCCTGGTATGGCCCACAGAGCCCTCAGACCTTGCTCTCTGCTCCTGGGCATTCACCCTTCCTACCAGAGCACCTCCAGGTATTAACCTGCAGAGTTTCAGACTCTGTGCTCCTCCTGTTTATAGAGTCTTAGTGCAATTTAAACCCTCTCCTTTCTCCTTTCTCCCTTTTTTGTTCAATCCCTGCAGCTGTTTCCACTTTTCCACTTTCTCTCCAGCTGCTTTTGCAGGGAGAGTGCTTTTCCCATACTCTCCCCCCATCTCCATCCTCTCTCTGCAAGCAAAAACAGTTCCCTGCCCTCCATGGCTTCTCTCTCCCCCAGTTCACCTCTCCACATTGTATACCTGATAAGTTCTGTGGTTCAGGTTGTGCAAATTGTTGTGTTAATCCTCAAATCAGTTTTCTAGGTGTGCAAGATGGTTTAGTGCTGATCTGGCTGCATTTCAAGATGAGAGATGCAAAACAAATTCCATGCTGATCCGCCATCTTGGTCCCCCTCCCAAATATAAGATTTTATAATAACTAACCATTGGGTGGTTTGCCCTCAGGTCTTGCTGAATGGGATTATGATTTCAAATCATATATAACAAAATTAGGCCAGATCACCACCAAAGGTTAGCTAACCAGTAGCATTAGATATCATGGGAATTATTGTGTAACCCAGAAAGTAGCACTAACTTTACTTTAGAATATATATTTATATCTTTGCATAATGGAGATGAGTTCAAGGGGACATACTAGGTTTACTTGACCATTATTCCTTTGCCGGGAAATTTTTTATTCAGAAAAGGGTGCAAGAGACCTTTACAGAATCAGGACCTATCTCTAAGTGCCAGAATTTATTATTAGACTCTGTCCCACTAGATCATCTGTGATTCTTGGCAGGCAAGTGTTATATTGAAGTCTTTTCAATTACAATGACTAAAGGAAATTTTTTTGTAAGATTTAATAAGCACACCAGCTCCTTTAATGGTTTTTTATATGTGCTCAGGCAGCTCAGATACTGCCATCACAGCATAAAATTCCATACTCTTTTGAATATATTTCATGCTTTTTTTTAATGACCTCATTAGACAAATCAGTTTTTTGGCAAAGCAAGTCTAAAAAATTAATCTTACAGTGATTTGTGACATCCAGTGATCAGACAATACAGAATGCATGCTGTTAGAATTGCCAACTTATTACAGTAATGAGAGAAGAGGTGCAGAGAGAATAAAAGTAAGATATTTCCTTTACCCTTGAGGAGTTTACAATCTAGATGTACAGACAATGTGAACCTAGAATATAGCTGTGAATGACATATAACAGCTTGATAGCTCATAACTAAGAAGCCCTATGACATTGGGGAGGTAGGAGAAGGAATGATAGTTTAGAGTTAGAAGATTTGAGTCCCAGTTCTACCTCTTACTTGGCTGTGCATCTTCAGACCAGTTACCTAATCTCTCTGAGCTTCAGAATTCTCTTCTGGAATAATAATTCCCTTACAGAGACATTTTGAGGATTTAATAGGAAAATAATGTGTGTGAAAGAACATTTGACAAACTAAATCTCTATACATACTTGCCCAATCACTTCACAGGCATTTATTCAAAGCCCACTATATGCCAAATACTATCCCCAGCACTACCGGAGATACAATGACTAAAAGCTACAGTTTTTTCCCCCCAAAGAGGTCAACCAAGCATGGTCCTCCAGGCTCCCTTTGGAGGAAGAACTGAGAGCCATATGAGAGCTGGGTTAGTGAGAGAAATCAAGAAAGGAGGGTGAGGCTTGAAACTTCTAGATCTTGTAGAATATGTGGGGTATAGATAGCTGGGGAGAAAGTAGGGGTTTTGCAGGCAAAGAGGCAGTATCTCCTAGAGATAGGCAAGTCTGGGATTTTTTGAGTGCAGGTACTTCCTGAAACAAGGAAAATAAACTCTCTACCCCGAGACCTGGATCATTAAACTCAACCAGTGCAAAGCATAACAATTGAACAATTATTCAATTAAGTCAATAGTAACACTTTAAAGTAAATGCACGTTAAAGAAAAGCATCTGCTAACTATGCTCAGATTTGGAGAGGTCCCCATTTATTTCGGCAAAAGGAGTTAATCTCAGAAATGTGAGTGAATAGTCTGAAGTTAGTTAAAAAGGGAGATTTAGAGGACATCTACGGCTCAGTCCACCTAAGCTGGCAAGCAGACTTCATCTCAACTGCCATTTCCCATCAGCAGGTAGTGCCTGCCTGGAGCACCCCCTCAGGAAGAATGCTAAGGCTATGTCTGAGCTCAGTGATAAAATATTGATGGTTGCCTTGGGCACTGGATGGCAAAGTAGCTCCTCAAGCCTTCTCTCTGCCATCCTGCTTACACCTGCCCCAGCTCCCTCCTGGGGCCTGAACGTAGAGAAGTGAGCTTCAGAATAATGGCTCTGAGAATTTTCACTGTTAGTTTCTCTAGGAAAGATCCAATAAAGCAGCAAAAAGAAAAGATTTTCACTAAAAAGAAAAGATTTTCAACTTAGGTTTTAGCAAAGCAAACCACTGCTTTCATTAGAACCTTCTAGCAGTCCAGCAAAAAAGAGAGGTTTTGGCTTTAGGTAGATCTGAAGACACATCTGCAGGCACAGAAGAAGGGAAGCTCCTGGCCTTGAATAGCTCACAGTCCACTAGGAGAAAAACAGCGTGAAAACAACGGAATAAGAAATGTGTTATATAACAAAATTTTTCAGAGGGATCCATTCTCTTACTTTGCTTAGGTTAATTTGAAGGACGTTGGCAAGAAAGGAAACATCAAACCCGTTTCTTTATCTCTAGACAGATGCTACATACAGACATGTTTTCTAACGGGGCCCGAACAGTTGAGGGTTAATCAGCAGGAGCCCTTCCATTTTCTGTTGGCCCAACTCATACTCTCTTGTCAGTGAGAGGCCAGAGCATCCTGGAATTCCTGTGTAACCTCAGCTCCAGACAGAATGAGATTGGATAACTCACAGCCATGTGTGAACTCCTCAGACATTAAATATTAATGAAAATTTTACCATGAAAGAAGCAGTAGGGTATGGATAGAAAAGAGATAACTTTTAAAAAGCAATGTGCAATTAGACTCATCTTTCTTCAGAATCACAGAGGCAAAATTTCCAGGGACCCAAAAAGCCTACACTGTGGACAGGTGTCTTCTGATTTGGGATGACCAATGCTGCCACCTGGAGCTGGGGCTGTGCAGGAGGGCACGCCTGGGGCAGGCAGGGTTGAAGGACAGGTAGAGAAATAGACAAGGAGCTGACCCCATTGCACTAACAACTGCCAGCCCAGCTATGCTCTCCTGGGTCCTGAGGCCACTGTAATTGAGTGGGGAGCAGTGGGAGACCAAGGACAGCAGCTGCAGCTTCTCAGCTTCTGGGTGACACCATCGGGAGGTGGAGGGAGGAAGAGGCTGCTGCAGAGAGTGCCTGTCTCATGCAAAGGACATGCAGTGTCCCCAGTGGACACTGCCCAGAGAACAGTCCTCAGAGGATCTCCTTGTGCTCCATCAGAAATAAATTAAACATCACATGCCCAAAGGCTGGAAAACTTCCCTGCCCTTCAGGAAGGAGAGAAAAGGCAAGAACTTGGAGAAAAATACCCTCCCTCACAAATGCCATGAAAAGCAGAAAAACAAATGAGACACTGACACTTGTTACTGGACATCTACTGTGTGCCAAGCATTTTTCCAGATTTACATGTGTTATGTTCCATATTTGCATGTGTGATTATTCTTTGTCCATGAAGGGATAGGAGGTGAGAGAGGGTAAGTCACCATGCAGCTGGCATAGTCAATAATGACTGACTTGGGACCTGAAGCCAGCTGTGAATGACACCAAGTACTTTTTATTTCTTCATGTTGATTCAAGTTACCACCTAGTATTTTTTAATTTCAGCCTGAAGGATTTCCTTTAGTACTTTTGGTAAGGCTGGCCTGCTCTTGATGAATTGTCTACGTTTTTTTAACATCAAATGTCAATTTCTTGTTCATTTGTGAGCAATAGTTTTGCTAGATCTAAGACTCTGGGTGGACAGTCCTACTGTTTCTCCAGCATAGACTATATTCTAGACCACTTGGTCATGGCACATAATCTCAGATGCTAGTATTTTGTTGAGATTTTTGTGTTTATATTCATAAGTTATATTGGTCTATAGTTTTCTTTCTGTGTTTTTGTCTGATTTTGATATCAGGGTAATAGCAGCCTCATAGAATGAGTTACAAATTGTTCCCTTCTCTTCTTTTTGGTAGAGTTTGTGAAGAATTGGTATTAATTCTTCTTTAAATGTTTGGTGGTAGTAAAGTCATCTGCTTCCAGGTTTTTATTTGTGGGAAAGGTTTTATCACTGCTGCAATCTCTTTCTAGATTCAAACTCTCCATTTTCTTACTGGCCAGTTTAGGTAGTGTCTTTCTTTCTAGGAATTTGTCCATTATCTCTGACTTACCTAATCTTTGGCATACACTGTCATTCTTTATACTTGAGTAATTTTGGTAGTAATGTTTCCTCTTTCATTTTTTATTTTAGTAATTTGATCATCCTCACTTTTTTATAGGACAGCCTAGAAAAAGATTTGTGTTTTTTATTGTTCTTTTTGAAAAGCCAACTTTTGGTTTAGTTAATGTCCTCTATTGTCTTTCTATTCCCTATTTCATTTATTTCTGTTGTAATCACTATTTTTCTTTCTCCTGCTTACTTGGGTTTTATTTCCTCTTCTTTGTCTACTTTCTTAAGAAGGAAGGTTAGTTTATTGATTTTAGATATGTCTTCTTTTTTTAATTTTGTAGAAATGTTTATTTATTTTTGAGACAGAGAGAGAGCAGTGGAGGGGCAGAGAGAGGGAGACAAAGAATTCAAAGCAAGAATCCAATCCAGACTCTGAGCTGTTAGCACAGAGACCGACACGGAGCTTGAACTTACCAACTGCGAGATCATGACCTGAACTGAACAAAGTCAGATGCTTAACTGACTGAGCCACCCAGGTGCCCCTTTCTTCTTTTTATATATGGGTATGTGCCACTATAAATTTCACTCTAAGCACTGTTTTAGTTAGCCATAGCCCATAAGTTTTGGTGTGCTGTGTCTTCATTTTCATTCATCTCAATATGTTTTCTTTTTTTTTTAATTTTTTTAATGTTTATTTATTTTTGAGACAGAGAGAGACAAAGCATGAATGGGGGGAGGGTCAGAGAGAGGGAGACACAGAATCTGAAGCAGGCTCCAGGCTCCGAGCTGTCAGCACAGAGCCCGATGCGGGGCTCGAACTCACGGACTGTGAGATCATGACCTGAGCCGAAGTCGGATGCTCAACTGACTGAGCCACCCAGGCACCCCCTCAATATGTTTTCTAATTCAGCTTGACATTTCCTCACTGACCCGTTCGTTTTTAGTAGTGTGTTCATTTCCACCTATTTGTGAATTTCCCAGGATTTTTTTCTGTTATTGATTTTCAAATTCAATCCATTGTGATCAGGGAAACTTTGTGTGATTGCAATCCTTTAAATGCATTGACACTTGTTTTACAGTGTAGCATTTGGTCCATCCTAGAGAATGTTCCATGTGTGTTTGAGATACACGTGTACTCCAAGGTGGGTGGTGAGTGCTCTAGAGATGTCTGTTAGGTCTACTTTGTGTGTGGTGTTGCCAGGCTTTCCACTTCACTGTTGATCTTCTATTTAGTTTTCTCTTCATGATTGAAGTCAGTTCTTGAAATTTCTGATAATTATTGTTAAATTCTCAATTTATTCACTCAATTCAATTAGCTTTTGCTTCACATATTTGGTTAGCTGCATACACATTTATGATCATTATAACTTCCTGATAGATTGCCTTTTATCATTATAAAATGGTCCTGTTTATCTCTGGTAACATTCTTTTGCTTTCTTTAGAGAAAAAGAGCACATGCGTCACACGGGTGGGGTAGAGGCAGAGGGGAAGAGAATCTTAAGCAGCCTCCATGCCCCGTGCAGAGCCTGACACAGGGATCAATCTCATGACCCTGAGATCATGACCTGAGCTGAAATAAAGAGTCAGACACTTAACCAGCTGAACCACACAGGCACCCCATTCTTTTTTTTTTTAAACTCTATTTTGTCTGATGTTAGTATAGGCACTCTAGCTCACTTATGGTTGATGCTTGTATGATACATCCTTTTCCATCCTTTTGCTTTAAATCTATTTATATCTTTGAATCTAAAGTGTTTCTGCTATAGATAATGTATTGTTGGATCATGTTTATTTATCCAGGATGGCAATCTCTACATTATAATCATATTGTTTAATTCATTCACATTTATTGTTATTACTGCTATAATTGGATTTATATCTGCCATTTTACTTTTTGTTTTTTTATGTATCCTGGGTCATTTTTTGTTCCTCCGTTTCTCCTTTACTGTGTCCCTTCCCAAGTGAATATTTTCTAGTGGAATATTTTAATTCCTTGAGTGAATTTTTTTAATATTTATTTATTTTTGAGAGAGAGAGTGAGCAAGCATGAGCGGGGGTGGGCCAGAAAGAGGGAGAAAAAGAATCCCAAGCAGGCTCCACACTGTCAGTGCAAAGCCCAACACGGGGCTTAATCTCACAAACTGTGATCATGACCTGAGCTGAAATCGCTCTTAACTGATTGAACCACCCAAGCACTTCAAATGATTTTTTTAATAAATAATTTTTTATGTTTACTTATTTATTTTAAGAGATAGTGCACATGCACATGCGCTCTGAGTGGGGGAGGGGCAGAGAGGAAGGGAAAGAGAGAATCTTAAGCAAGCCCCAGGATCTGCACAGAGCCAAAGGCGAGGCTTGATCCCACAACCCTGGGACTATGACCTGAGCTGAAATCAAGAGCCGGACATTCAACCAACTGAGCTACCCAGGCACCATCCCTTGAATGATTTTTTTCAAGTCATTTTCTTAGTGGTTGGTCCAGGGCTTATGATAGACATTTTAACTTCCCAAATCTACTTCAGATTTATACTAACTTAATTCCAGTAAGATATAGAAATGTTACTCCTATATAGCCATACTCCCTTTTATCCTTTTTTGTGCTATTATTGTTATACATACTACATCTATATACATTACAAACCCGTCAACATATGGTTATAATTCTTACTTTATATAATTTCATGCCTACTTGAGACATTGAGAAAAGAAAGGAGAATAATTATATATTTACAGGGTTTGTTATATCTACCTTTTTATTTACCTTTTCTCATTCATGTTTGTTCCTGTGGGTCTGAGTTACCATCTGATGTCATTTCTTTACTCCTGAGTTAGAGCCTCCATCCTGTGACTAGGGGCTAGATGGAAAATAGGAGCCCCTGACCCCTAGGTCACAATCACCAGGAACTTGAACTCTTCAGCCTGGAGTTAGAGGGGATGAGGTATAGTAATTATTTGCCCTTTTCAGTGAGACAGGTAAGCTTTTATTGACAGCTGAGAGAAGGACATGCCCCATCTTCTTGGCCATCCCCAGCCAGATAGAGCTTTTGTCTAGCTGAGCTTGGGTAGAGGTGATGAGGGAGAAGGCCGTGGTTCAAATGCCACAGACTCTCACAGTGTTTTAAAGTATTAGTGGATTTTCTCAAATAAACTATTTCTTCATTTGTTGTGTGCCTATAAGATTATTCACAGAGACATTAAAACTTTTTTTTAATCGTTTTCCCTGGCTTTCCTTATGTTGCTGAGGGATGTGACTGTAGAGTTCCATATGCTCTCAACCCAAAGTAAAACCTGTTCTCCTATATTTTTAATATCTTCTTTACCTCCAGATAAATCCTCTTTTTTTGTACTTAATCTTTTTTATCATCCATTTGTTCTTTGGTTTGATGACGGTGACAAAGTTTTGACAATTTTATTATTTCTAAGGAAAAGTGTGTAGTCTGATTAAGCATCTCCTACATTTTATTTTCTATTTTCGTATTGTCTACACATTCATCCATACTGATTTCTTTGAACTTACAGTTCTACATCAATATTTTCCTTCCACATTCTTTTGATTTACTTTGTTATCCTATTTTAGCTTCCTAAGTTGAAATCTTAGCTCATCGGTTTTCAATCTTTTTTGTTTTCTAATAAATGAGTGGAAAACTATAAATTTTTCTTTGAACAATAGTTTGACTTGATTCCATAAATTTTTATACATAAGGTTCTTATCCCCCTTTTGTAGTATGCGATTCATAAATCTCATCTTAATTTACCTTTAAATCATATATTCATGAGCTTTTGTTTTTGTATTGTTTTGTTTTAGGTGAATCTAAAAGGTTCTTTCTTATTTCAAATATTAATGCATTTTATTTTATTTTATTTTATTTTATGTTTTCTTTTTTTAGTTTTTATTTAAGTTCCAGTTACTTAACATACAGTGTAACATTCTAAGCTTCTAATTTCTGCTTTGGAGAACTTGTGATTTTATTTGTGAAGGCCTACATGGCCGTATTTTAAAAATTCAAAGTGCAGACTATAGAGAATTTAATTTCAGTAAAATTGACTTCTCCTGGGGAGAAGCCACTTTATGAGTTTCTTATACTGTGGATATAAACATTTTCAGTCCTTAGAGCCTTTGCCGTTCTCAGGTGTATAGCAAAACTGTCTCGTCTATTTGTAGCCTCTTTGTTGCTCCACTCCATCTCTTTTACCTTTTTTATAGTATAGCATAGAATTGAACACACACATGCACGCACACACACACACACACACACACACACACGTATATATCATTATATCAATGATCTGGAAAAGATCCATTGTTGCTGTTTACTGTGAGACTTATAAAAAGAAATATAAAACCCTTAATTGCCTTTCATACAGATTATAAGGATGAAATTACAAAACATTAAGCAGAATGGCTAGGTATACACTGACCCAAAGATTTTGGATGTAAGATCTGGGATTAAGCATGAGTGGACAATGCATCCATAGATTATCCTACATGCCTAAGAGCAAGGTTTGCATCTTCTTCCACAAACAAGACAGTAGAAAGTAAAAGAGTTTATTAGTAAAATAATAACTCCTGGTGGGGCACCTGAGTGGCTCAGTCGGTTGAGTGTCTGACTTTGGCTCAGGTCATGATCTCACGGTTTGTGAGTTGGAGCCCTGCATCAGGCTCTGTGCTGACAGCTTGGAGCCTGGAGCCTGCTTCAGATGTGTCTCCCTCTCTCTCTCTCTGCCCCTCCCCTGCTTGTGCTCTGTCTCTCTCTCTCTCAAAAATAAATAAACATTAAAAAATTGTTTAATAATAACTGGATATATGTAAGTAGTTGGACAAGTAAATTTTTCCTTAGAAACCAGTAAGCTGTGAATCCTAGAAGTCAATCTCTTTGGCTAATCTATCCCTTTACTTAAAACTGAGTGTGATTTAGTGGCACCTGGGTGGCTCAGTCAGTTAAGCACCCAACTCTTGATCTCAGCTGAGGTCATACATAGTATGTGAGTTCAAGCCCCCTGTTGGGCTCTGACTGACAGTATGGAGCCTACTTGGGATTCTGTCTCTGCCTCTCCCCAGCTCACAGGCACGCACTCTCTAGTTCTCTCAAATAAATCCATAAACTTAAAAAAATTTTTTAAATGATGCTTATTTAAAGAGCAGCACCAAAGGTAGTTATATTCAATGTAAAAAAAGTGTAGATACAAATATTTTAAATTTTAACTCATATTCCTAAGTAAGGATGGTCAGATGGCAATTTACTGTGACATCCAAAGGTATATGAAAAATCCCTGAGTAAAGCTGCCTTAGAGGAAACATGAATCCAAGGAGCAAGGATGGGAGGTCCTTCCCACAGGACCCCCTTCCTAGGATGCATCAAAGGCAAGCTCAGGGTTCTCAAGAACCAAGAGAATGACTTGTAAACAGCAATAGTCCAGCACAAACCCTAGACCTTTCAGGACTCCATTTTAAGTATCTGCTCATCAGATTGGATACCAACTACTTTCATCACCTACTGCAACTTACTGCCCACCATTCCAAAGCACCAAGGGGCCTTTTCTAGGATACAATGAGAGATGGTGTCCTACTCTTACTTACTCTCAGACTTCCTGATCCTTTGCCCCAGTACTCAGGATGCTGTTAGCACCTGGTGAAGGACCAGCATACATTTGAGAGGGTTAATAACAATAACTTGACACCCTAGAGAGAGTAAACACTTTCCATGTTAACACAGAATTCCTTGAAGCATAGTATATTATCTCAAAGAAATGAATATCTAAGGTTAGGATTTGGAACACCAAAGCATTTCTCTGTTGGTCCTAAATCAGATTGCAGAGGTCAGAACAAACATAGGGCCTCCTGCTTGGCTTGCTTCTTGCAGCTGAATTCTTCACTCCCTGTCCCATAGCAACTACTAATTCAATAGGTCTATCTCCTACAGACATGTCACTGGTAAGATACAGCATTGCTGGCCCCAAGGCTGAGCAGCTCCATTTGCCAGGCATAAACCATCGACAAAGTAGAACATTAATTGCATCAATCGTGCAACAGAACAGAAAGAACTACTTCGCATGCAGATTAAGTCCCTCTGCTTCTTCATCTGCAGTAAGGCAAAGCACACAGAACTCCTCTCTCTTAGACTCTCAAAATGCCTGGCAGACATTTACCTAACTCTCAATCTATAAATTAAATACGAGAATATACTAACTGGCATATCATCGTTAATTGTAGCTTGTAATTGCCAGGGCAAGATAACAATATACCTCTCTAACTTTAAGGTCAGCATCAGGCAGTTGAGTGATCAATCCTCACATCAGTCATCTCTTGGCAGCCCTGTCAGTGCCATAATTCTGGATTTGCAGGGGGATGGGGTCAACTAGAATGGTCACTCTGAAGGTGCATTCCTCCCGTGGGCAGGAACAAAATGGCTGAAAAGCATCAAACTCATGAAGGCCAGTTGGTTCAGGCAAGGAGAAGGCAGTAAATTGATCAATTGGAGAACTTTAGTTGAATCCAATTCATATATATGTAATATTATATTCACATATATCCATGTGTTATGTATATGTGTATATACACACATGTGTATATACACACACATATATATACAATCTCAAAAGTGGACAATAATTTGTTTGGCAGACAAAAAGTTAGAGAGGGACAGAGTTTCTAAAAGGCAAGAGAATTTGTTGCAAGAATTTTGGATGAATTCATATACCATAAGGCAGTATTGCATTTTTAGCACCTTTCTCAAGAGGAAAAAGAAAAGTAACATTCTGTAGCTCCATATCAAGGGAATTTAGGAAGGATTGAATTACAATAAATGAATTTACATGAGGGATCGTTCTTATCAAACATGAATGCTTAAGATGAAGGAATAAGACATTATGCGCCCAAAGAGAGCTAAGCTTCTTTAAAATAATCCTGTTAGAATGTGAATTTTAGGAGCTGATAATTTATGAATGTCACCAGCTCCTGGCCTGTCACCTGCATCTTCTACTCCATGCCAATCTATTCAAAAGAACGAACTGCTCATTCCCAAATGAGCTTGAATTTGCATTTCATCTACTCTCTGGTTCCAAGTCCAGCAGCACGGGCAGAAAAGGCTGTCACCCTGAAATACACTCTGAGAGCCTGTGTGAGTTCTGCAGGAGGCTGTGACCTGTAAGGTGTGATCTGCACACTGCTCATTGGGCTCCTATCACTGCTACCCTCATACCCTGTCTCACAGGCTGACACAGAGCTGGAATGGCATCCTTCTTTCAATTCTAGCATTGTCTCCAGAAGGTGTTTTGTTGACACAGACAGATAACCCTTTTTTGGAACAGTCATATGTTAGACCAATTGTCCCTACAAACATGAATCATTGAGCAGTTCCTAAATAGCAACCTGAAAGAATATGACAAGGTAAAGTGAAGTTTTAATTGTAGAGGAGGATATTGGGAACAGTCTCAGGAGATGCTTCTCAAACATGGCTGATCACCATAGTTACCTACAGGATTTGTTCAAAATAGGGAATTTCATACCTTACTCCATGAGTCTGATTCATTAGCTCTGGAGTTGATACAAGGAATATGTGTTCTTAACAGGTAGCCCAGATGATTCTGATAATCAGCATGGTTGGGGAGCCACTGAATGTCAGTCCTGGAAAAGTACCAATAGTGGGCAGCCCTAGGCAGTCATCAGGCCAGCACCTGGGCAGTGGGCACACTGAAAAAAACAATCACTCCCCTCCTTTCCCAGATATTAGAGTAAGGACATAAATATAAAGACTAATGACAAGATGGGAATCAAAGCATCAACCTCATAAATGAAAGTCCAAAGTACCAGGTAAAGGCACCTTGTTGCCTAGGTGATGAGGTCCAACAGAAGTTAGCCTTTCACCAATCTCCTCTGCAAAATAAGTCATTCTTCTTCCTTGGCAGAGGCCTGAGTAATGAGGCTCCAGGGAGAGGCAGAACCGTCATGCTAGTACAACTCCTTTCTGCAGGGAGAAAGTAGACGTCTCCTTCCATGGAAACATGAGGATAACAAAATACAGATTTCTCTCTAACAAAGACCAGGAGAGTTTCCTGCCAGGATAAGCCTGTAGCCATATCAGCCCAGCATTCTGATTCCACAGGGCATAACCAGGGGAAAACACTGATGGGCAAGGACTGCTTTGTCCTTGATCATAGGCTCACACATTAGGGATATACACACCAAACACAAAACAAAATGAAAGTGAAACCAACAGAAACAAAATGAAGCTGGAAGATGGATTAGGCATCTTTCATCCAGGAGTTTTAGAAAATGTTTCTAGTCTTTATTTCAGGTGTACTTCGTTTCCCTCCAACTCCCCTGGGGGGAAGCCCAAGCTTGCCTGTGTGGGCACACCCAGCTCCAGCACAGGGCAAACCCCATTCCTGCTTCACAGTGCCAAGCCTGCTCCTTCCTTTTGTGTGTGCCTGTGTCTTAACAGCAGTATTTTATGATTCAGTTCAATGCATTTGAGGGGAAGATAAAACAAAACTAATGTAGCACCAAATACCAAACCCTGAGGCGCACCAGTGTAAGTAAGCACTGAGTAGCCTGTAAATAAATGTGGGAATGTTAGCCTGGGGAGGGAGAAGACACTAAGAAATGTTCACCCAGTATAAAAACAGGGCAGGCTCTGACAAGGTTTGAACGCATGGAAAATGGTTTCATAGACATGCAAGGGTCTCTCCTGTTATCATTCTCCTGACCCAGCAACTTCCCACTGACTGTTTTTCATGGCAAGTCACCTTGGTGATTAATCAGAGACAGTATATGGCTCCTCTATCTAAGCCAAACTGAACATCAGTCATGCTAAAAAAAACCAAAACAAACAAAAAAACAAATCTATTGCCAATTTCTTCAACACATGCGAACATTTATAAAGAGAGGCACGTCATCAACTTCCAGATTTCTCTCTTCCTGTAACTATCTTTCTCCACCCTCACTCTGCAAGAACACCTGTCTAAATCCTCAGCTTGTCAATCAATAAGCACAGCATCTCAGGGCACAAGCAAGCTGTGCCCTCCAGGAATTGATGAATCTAGACTTGGGAGTCCAACATATTTACTCGATGAAACTTTCAATTAAAACCAACAAGGCAGCCCAAGATGAAATCAAATATTAGAGAAATGAGAAATCTGTCACATGTTAAGCAAATATTTACGATGCAAAATGTGCCATGTGACAATTGAATGAAAATCTAAATGCTGACAGGTGTACCAGAGGCAAATGAATAGGCACCTGTAATAGTTAAAATAACTTTGAAAGGTTTAAAAGAAGAGAAGGGAGGGGGAAATTTGCTTCTTCCTGTCCTACTGTCCAATAATGATATCTGTTCATAAGAACACTTTGATGGTTTGACCCTCTTAAGAGGTATTTTTTATTCTTTGTCTTTGGATTTTGAATATATTTAAGTCTCCATCCAGTTCAAACTGCTTCCCTGGTTAAAACAAAACAAACAAAGGAATGAAAAAGAGAAAAACAAAACAGGTTTTATTTCTGTTGCATTCATTCTTAAATTCAACAAATTCATATGGTTAATTTAAGGGTTCAAGATTCAATCTATAGTTTCATTTAAGATCAACTTCCATATGAGATTTAAAACTTAGAAAATTATGGCCATATATTACACATATTTTATTTCTTGGCCTAACATTTGCCTCATATGATGCCCACACCCCAATTTATAGTAGACAATAGGTCATTTTTATTTCTCCACATAAAAGACACATGACTTTTTGCCACTATGATGTTTTATTTACACCTCACAATTATGATACACATCACTGGAAGTGATATATCTTATCTAAGAACTACTTGTAACACACATAGGTAAGAGCTGACGGTTTAACTCACTTCTTTCCCAAAATCACCTCTTCACTGCTTTCTCAGTTCTAACCCCATAAGTGTAGTGTCATGTATCAGTAATTTTTAAAATATGCCATATTTCTTTGTGTGATGGCTACCTTACTTTACTCCTTAAATCCTTATTTAGGGACAGCAAAGCCAACACAAAGAGAACCGACACTGCATTATAACAAAGATAGGATATACAGCCACATTTATCTGACTTTTTTTTCTTTCCTCTTAAATTTTTAGGCATTGCCAGACAGAAGGCTTTTAAACAGCAAAACATAATATGACACAAAATCCTGAAGTCTAAAAAATATTCTTCCAAGCAGAATTTCTCTACGTGCCTATTATGACTTATAGCGGGCTTTTCTTTTCAGGACCCTGGATAGCTTCCCCCTTCTAGGGCATTTATCTTGTCCACATGCTCCTAGTTTATCAAGGAAAGGATTTACACAGCTCTGAAAGGCATTGTTAGTGCATTATTGCTTCAGTGCACTCACATACAGCATGGAGATGGTAGCAGTAAACCAGGGAGAAGGGAGCGATTCTTCACAACAGTCCTTCCTGGGGGTAAAACCACCCATGGCCAACTCCACCCTAGATCACAGCACATGCTGATGCACAAGTTCAAAAACGCAGGAATACTACCAGTGAACTCAGTGGGCATGCAGCATGCTGATTGCTCTAAGTTCCTCTGAAGGATCTTCAGGTACTTGTATTTCCCTGATGATTTCCTGAAGTTCTATAAGACTATGCTGTCTTTTTCCAAGGCAGGATATAACACTATGCTTATTCAGCACTAAGACTACATTTGAAGCAGGACCTTTTGGACATGACTCATTGAAGAGGTGGTTTTGGTGTTTCGGTAGCCAAGATAAAAAATAAAGGCACTATTTTTCTTTATTATAAAAAAAAAGTGTGCAAGAGCTGTCTCTGCCCATTACTCCACTCTTGAATCTCACCTTCATCCCTGACACACACCCCATTGTTCAAACATGTCCTGAGGTTCACTCCAGATAGATGCTAGTTTCAGCTACTGACTGACAATTTTTAAAAGGTGAAAGTTGAGTGGTTTATGTTTCAGATTATATCAAAATTTTCCCATGCTGAAATGACTGGATTAAACTATCACAGCAAGATGTCAAAATAAACACACTCTTGGATTCAGTTGGGAGTTTTAATCCTGCCTAATGTTGATCAGGACCTCGTACCATAGCAACTCATGGAGAAAGCTTCAGAAAGCTCCCCCTCATCCCCAGAATAATTCTGGCCATCCTCTATCAAAATTTACCCATCATCAGTTACATTTGGAGCCTAGTGCTATGGTAATATAAGGATCTGACTAGAGCTGTTATGTTCTTGGCTAATAGGAAAAGGCAAATGAGGAATCATTTTTAATCACCAGCTTTGAACTTTGTAAACATGATATAATTTACTCCACACATACATAAAACATGTAAGATATTATTACCCTTATTTTATAGATGAGAAAACTGAGGCCAGGATATTCATATTTATCCCCCATATTCATTCATTTATTAAGTGACAAACCCAGAATTAAATGTGGTTCTGTCTGATTTTAACATCTGTGCTCTTTGTACTACATCATGCCAGTTAGTCCATTAATATTCACAGAGAGCATTTGCATTTTATCCAAAGCTTTAACATCTTAAAGAGCATGAATGGGTTCCATAATAAATTCAGGCTAAGAAGGAGAAACGTCTTTCCCCAGAGACCCAAGAACTGCCCATCAGGACAGCAATGTGGGCAGAAAATGAATGACCCTCCATTGGCCTCATTTAGATTACTTTTCAAAGAAGCCCCAACCATGTCCCTCTGGTTCATTCAAAGGTTGGAGGACAATGAGGCTGAGACTGCTGGCTGACTACCAATAAACTCTCCCCTCTTCCATTGTAATAGAATCCTGGATTTTGTGTGAGTTTTCTTTTGTTTTGTTTTCATTTTTTGGTTTGTTTTTTTTTAATCTCAGTCCATGGCTTTCCAGGAAAAAAAAGGGGGGAGGGGGTTAATTCTCAGATTCCTTTGCCATTATATGGAGCCATATGCCTATGTTCTAGCTGATGAGATCTAAACAAAAATGATGTGCTGCACCTCCAAGGGAGCTTTCTTAAAGGCCAGTTGACATGTACCCGTGCCCCAGCCCTTCCCCCTTTTTGTAGACTGCAATGTAAACCTGATGGCTGAAGCCAGTGCAACCATCTTGGGCCATTGATTGACATGAGGAATATAAGGCACAAAAAGTGGATGAACATGCTGGAAGGAGCCTGAACTGCTCGCAATTGGTAGAACAGAAGCACAATTCCAGCCTTAGACTGTCTCATCCTCCACATTTCCACATCAGAGAGAAATAAACTTCTAACTTTTTTAGCTAGGGTCTCTTTTACCAAGAGCTGAAATTAATCCTAACTTACAAACATAGGGTGGGTTGATACTCAAACATTTCCCAGTCTATGGGCTTTGTGAACAATGATGTAGCCTTAGTAAGAGCGATTTTGTTCAATAAACACTAGCTTTGAATATGAAGTTTCAGGGAGCATTAATGAGGAAGAAATAATTACAAAAATAATGAAATGGAATTACCACAATGTGGCCTTTTTTCCATTCTTTATGCAACCAGCAAAATCTGAATAGTTGTGTCATTCCCTATAACCAATGCATTAGCATAAATAGAACATTTGAATGTATATAATAATTATTCAATTATAATGATCAAAGGGAAGCGGTTGCTGAAAACCATCCCTGATGCTGAATCCTTGCCTAAGAAAATATCATTACATTTTAAGAAAAGAGACCAATCTTGATGCCTTTAGCAGGAATGTGCTATTTTCAGAACTCTGGATCTACCTTCTTTAATAAGAGAATAAAACATCATTTTACCTTCTTATTAGACAGGGAGAGATGGAACATTCCATTATCCCCAGAAGTTTGTAAGTGTGGTGGCAAATCATTAACATCAGAGGAATTTAGAAATAAATGTGGAGGCCTGGACCTAGGGTCAGAAGGTGAGATTACCTACTTGGACCAGATTTAGAGCTTCCAAAGGTGAGGAAACTATACCTGCTCTATGGCTCTGCAGTTATATTTGGAACCAAGCCCAGAGGCCATGGTTCTTCATCCTCTGGAAAGATTCCTTTGCCTCAGAAAGATGTTCATTACAAGAAACTAAGAACAATGTATGTTTTTGGAAACATTGTAAAAGCCTTTCTCTCAGATCATGGTCCAGAAGGTGCAAAATCACCTAGGAAGCAACACTTGATCATTATTCTATGCACCTTCTGTTGCAGACATGTGGGGAAGCAAAGTTGTGAACTGCTCTAGGATTTCCCTAAAGCCAAAAATCTGCCCAGTTCTTCTCTGGGAAGACTTTCAGCTGCTGTAGCCCAATTTAGGGGAGGCAGCTGTCGGGCACATTTGGCCACACACCTAAATGGGAGCCTCTGGCATTCTGAACTGAAAAAAAGATGACATTGCTGAGGCAGCAGGAGAGAGTCCACAACAATGGGAGCCTTCATAAGGGCTTGAGAAAGCAAAGCAGTTTTTCTAGATTTTTTTTTAAACTCTTGGCTGAGCCTAAAATCGGAGACAATTTTATGGACAGAAAGTGCTTCAGTTCTTGTATTTTGGAAGACCAAGCTGATGCAGGAAGGTGAGGCCCGAGGACCCAGAAGGGGTCCCACAGGACCAGCCAACGGGGTCCTTGGTTCCACGCAGGATATAAATCAAACGGGAGCCAGGATGAAGTGAGAGCAGAGTTTATTGAAGGTATAGAGAGAGTGCAGGTACAGACAATGTCTGGAAGACTCAGAAAGGAATGGAGACAGAGTCTCACTTTTGCTTGGCGCCTGGGGTTTTTACAGAAGACAATGGTCTGGTGAACGTGTCTTCTCAGACACCCAGGAAGTGGTCCAACAAGGACGTGTGCTCAGGTACTCTGTAAGTCTTCTGTAAGTCCCTTATGCCCTGGGCTCTTGGCGTCAAGGTGTCTGGAGTCCGTGGTCTTGGAAAACATACATGACAACCTTGCCTGCTCACTCCTCAGATGTTATCTATTGTCCTGCAAGGCTCCAAAGAAATCATTAATTCCTTGACTTTATAAGGAGGACATACATTATTGATACTATAGCCACATGTAGGGTGGAGGTGCAGGTTCTATCAAGATAAGAAGCAGAAAAAATGAGTCTTTCATGGGGTCCCTTTCATCAGCTCAAAGCTTCTAAAAGCATGAAAGACAGAAAGAGATCATTCCACTCATTGGCTGGTCCTTAGAAAGTCTTAGAAAACATTTAAGTTCA